>NC_140934.1:80839966-81439966 GCF_014529385.1 Adiantum capillus-veneris
AAGCTTTGTGGACAAGTCAGTAAGTAAATTTTGCCTCATCCGACTTTAGAGGACTTGTGTGCTTTTACTACTCATGTAAGATACGTTGCTCTTGCAAGTGATATTCCATCCTACAAAGTCGCAACCAAATTGGTGGTATGTTATAGAGGTGCCCCCTCATAGTTCACGGGTGTACGAGGGTTATAATTTGCAAGTTACCTTGGCATTTGTGGATGAGACCATAGAGAAAAACAAGCAAGAAGCCACGAATGTGGCACCAGACGAGCCCGGAATTGCTTCTAAAGCAGGCATGCATACAGAGGACCTCTTGGATGAAACTCCAGACATTTGCTTGGATGGAGAGCTCTACATAGACATATGGAGTTATGTTGAGTTATGCGAGGATGAGAAAGAGACCTCATATTGTATCTAAGTAATTTTGCTCCCTTTTGTGAAGGAATTAATTTGTATTTGAGCAATTTTGCCCCTTTTTTTCTCTATTCTAAGCTTGTGAAACTTCAATTTTTGAATCAGATAGTTTTAACTTTAAATTGTGAATCAAAATCTATCATTAATATGTTTTAACTCCAAATGTGTTTTTTTCATGCAGGATGGATCCAGATGCGTTTTACTCTTCCTTAGACCCCGAGAAGAGGAGTGGTACGATGTCCACCACAACGTCAGCGCACCACCGTGTCGTCTCACTCCTTCACCGTCTTCGTTTACTTCAGAGCGTTCAGAGCGGTCCAAGAGCTCCGTGTCGACTAGACGGTCTACACACTCTTCTAGGCACCGACGCTCTAGTGGTGGAGACATTGACTGCTGTGGAGGAGATGCTATTGATGCTTCCACATCGCCTCATAGTCATCAAGGCATCTTACCTCCACCTTCTTTGCCCGCCCCCCTGCACACCGACCACGGTATCGTCCTGTACTTCGGCTTTTACACGACTTTCCGGCACTCCTGGCTACACACCGCTAGCAAATCCTCCTTGGCTCAGCCCACTCGACACTCCTTGCTTCACACCACTAGCTACTCCTCTAGGCCACACCCCACTTGATACTCCTCGCTTCGGAGCCTAGACTCCCGTGCCTGCAGCCACGACCCCTCTCGAGATACCAGTCAAGACCCCTGTCAAAACGCCTACAATGACACCTAGATTCAGGCGGCTGAGGCGAGAGGACTTGCCATACTTGATCGACGTCAGTGGAGGATTAATCTTAGATGAGGACGGCAAGAAGGTGATTACACGTATGTGCGGCTTGTGCTCTCAGATTGTTTGGCACTACATATTAAATGAATGGTCAGAAGTGCTGAATGAATTGAAATAGAGATTTGTCAGTATATTGCATGACGAGTTTCCCGTGGCAAAATCGAGATGAGTGCTTCATGAAGACTTAATGAGGGTGCAGATGCACGAGTAGTGCAAGAATAAACGCGTTGAAGTGAAGAAAGCAATAAAGCATGAGTGGAATAGACAACTTGGCTGAGCAAAGAAGATTGGAAGATTGCCAAGCGAGTGGAAGCAAAAAAGGAGATAGCCAGAGCGCGAGTAGAGGCAAAGAGCTCATACCACTTGGGGAGCGGTGGATGGGCGTCATTTGAGGCTGACTTTGTAAGTGTTGTTGCATTGCTCTTTAGGTTTAGTACTTCTGGGTATTTGTAATCTTAAACTTTAACATAGCGTTTTTTTTGTATGTTTTAAAAAGTGGTCGATGATTGGGACATGACCTCACACCATACGAGCGTAGTACGTGGGCATTTTGAGCTCTCGATCCTGCTCGGTAATTATCTAATTTTAATCTTTGAAATTTATTGTATTTTAATAATAAGTTGTGAGATTGTTTTATGTTTGTATGTTTAAGCTTACAATTTTTTTTATTGTTTCTTTTGCAGGATCCGATGGATACGTTGTTGGGTCGCAATGAGACGTCAGATTAACCGACGTTAAGCTAGCTAGTCTTACTTCTATATAAAATATATTACGAGATGACGTATTTTGTAGATTATGAACAATAATGTAATTGGTTCTATAGTTTTTGTAAATTAAGAACAATTTAATTTGGTTCTATAATACTTTCTTGTAAATTCTATACAAGAATGTAATTTATTTTGGTTCTACAATGCTTTAATCAATTCACTATATATTTTTGTAAATTCATTGCTTTTGTTGATTCTATGCTATTGCATTTTGTTCAATACATATGGTTGATTGGGTGGGAGGACATTGTGTGTCCTGCCACCAAAAAAAATTATGCTGCAGCGTCATTATTTACGGTTCTGCATCCTTGTTGTATACGTCGCTATTTAAAAAGAGCTATTTGCATCTATCAACGTCGCTATATGAGTTGATATATAGCAACGCTGATAGCGACAAATAAAGATGCATATAGTGACAGTCTGCTATCGACGATAGTAGCGATGGTTTTAGTGATGCCAAGAATAAAACTACTCCCATACATTTGCGTCGCTATACACGTTACTAGTCTTAAGCAACTCTTGTAGTGAAAGGAAGCAAGCAAACAAAATCTTTTATCTTGATAATGGTATACAAGAAATATGAAATACTCATCAATGTTCATGCTCCGAAAAAACTTGAAAAACCTACACATTAGATTTTTTAGAGGTAAAGATTTTACAGTAAATTTTCCTAAATTTTGTAGGTTTTTTCCTATCACACATGAGAGAGCCCACAAGAGGAGGTGCTTATCCCTTCCAAATATTAGCCATGAAACTTGGTCGAGCAAGGGTTGCATACTATCGGACAAGCGCCACGAGTAGGCTGCATCACCATGGCCACATAATTGATGTACATGTACGAGTAGGCATCACCATGGCCACCTAATTGATGCACCACATATACTAGGAGCAACAGAGAGAACTCCTAGCAACAAGCTAGGAACCTCCTCCTTGGGTGGGTCACCCAAGGAGGAGGATGCACTTGAGTGTTCAAGGGCAAGAGCCGTAACAACATGAACACCAGGTGAGCACAAGGTGCTTCTCGAAAGGGGACCCAATGGGGGATTCGAACCCACTACCCGGAGGTTGAGGAGCCAACACCTTACCATTAGACCAACTCTTTGGGAACTTAAGAGGTATGTAATATTTGAGCAAGATCTCCTCCCCATCGGGCAAAATTCATGATAACGCATTTGAAGAGTAGAGAGAGAGGATTAACCAGAAGCTATGATGACATTGTCTGAGCTAGCGGTGTAGCTTATGAACATTAATGTAATCATGAGTAATGCTCCTCAAGTCTCATGAGTAATGCTTGGTTTTGGCTTTTGACATTCTGACATTCGAGTCGATGCTTCCATGCTCCATGAATATTATTAAAGAAATCTGAAAGTTCTGAAAGTAAGCTTTTTCCTTTTGCTCATTTTATCATTTGAAGTAAGGCCAAGGACCTACTCTTATTAAGCTTTTTCTATTTCTATAGAAACATGGTTAAAGCACTAGTTGCTATATTTGCTATACTAAAAGTGGGCCATGGGTAGATATTTTGGCCTCTCTGCAGACATATGGTAGTGGCGGTGACCGGTGATTACGCCCTTGGTCATGTGCATTGGCAGATGATTGAAACAGTATAATGTTTAAACATGCCTACCGGGTGACCGGGTGGAGGGGAATTGCCACATCTACATAGAGGCCGATATCTAACTCAAACCCCTAAAAGTCTGCATTAATTCAGGAGGAAGGGAGGACCTATCTGAAGTTGTACACTTATTTATTGCAAATTGACCAAGTTGTCATAATTATGCCTGCCACATTTTTGGTCATGGCCTCATATACATACAAAATAGAAACCTGCAAAGGCTTCCATTCTCTCTTATATGTAGGTGTACTAGTAGAGGTGATGCTGTTTACAACATATTGCATGCAAGATGTCGATCAAACAACTTCTGCTTGCTTCTCCGGAGCCATTGGAGAGGTCACATGATCAACGAGGGTAAAGCGCTTCCAATACCAATGCTGATCCCATAGAGTTTTCATTGAGTCGATCTGGATGCCCCTTGTTTCAGGGATGAGGAAGTAGGTGAAGATACCCATCACAACAAGCCAGCCAGCAAAGAAGAGAAATATGCCAAATTTGAACGTGCAAAGCATCGATAGAAACGATTGGGCGACAGAGAACTTGATGAGCATGTTGAGGGATACCACCAAGCTTTGACCCGTCGATCGTATCTCTTGTGGAAATATTTCACTGGGTATAAGCCAAGCCATAGGTCCCCATGAGGCCTTGTATGCCAACACTACTATGCATAAAACCACCACTTCGATTATCCCTGCCACATGAGACAAGGTTTCGACGGTTCCTCTTAGCTGTGTTCCAAGAATAGTGGCCACCACTACCTGCACAACATCAAATTGTATTCATTAAAATGCACTGACAAAGCTCCAATCAGAAAATGAATATACATACAATGATAAAAATTCATTCAATCTTACCATCGATATGAACATGGCGACCGTACAATAGAGGAGAATCTTCCTGCGACCGACATGATCGACAATGTATGCGGCTATCAGCGTAGATATGAAGGCAAAAAAGCCAGTGATTAGGGTTGAGTAAAGTGCTGCACCATCCTTAAACCCGGCTGCCCCAAAGACCGATGGTCCATAGAAGAGAATTGCATCAAAGCCACTCATTTGCTGAAAGAAGGGCATGGCAATGGCAATTATGAGATGGGGCCGGTGGTGGCTCGAAAAGAGACTCCACAATTGACCTTTAGGCTTCACCTTTTTTGATTCCTCTGCCTCGAGGATTGCGCGACCCTTTATCAACTCGTTAAGTTCATCGTGTACATCATCGGTCTGACGCAACTTTTGTAACACGATCTGTGCATGCTCATGGCGGCCTTGTGCAATCAAGGTATATGGAGAATCAACGATAATCATGCCGGTTATGGTGAGAATCAATGCAGGAACGATGCACACGGCAAACGATACGCGCCATCCCCATGGGTGCCTTTGGTTGCTCAAGAAGTTGGTAAGATTTGCGATGAACAGACCGAATGCGAGCTCCAATGAGAAGAATAGCAGCAGCTTGCCTCTGTGTTTGAGAGGCGCAATCTCTGAGAGATAAAGTGGTATTGCCTACAAGTAAGGTGTAAAACGGAAAGTGAGAAATCCTCTCACATTATGCATGAGAGCTACTTGTAATTAATTGTAATTATCAGGTAATCATATAATTAATTACCTGATTCGAGAACCCGATGCCGCATCCCATGAGGACTCTACTCAAATATACCATGGTGAGATTGAGAGCTGCGGCCCCCATGACTGATCCCAGCATGTAAAAGATTCCAGCTCCTATCATGGTGGTTGTGTGTCCATATTTTCTTGTTACGGGGGACGCCAAAAAGGTCGCAAAGAGCGCCGCAAGGCAGAGAGAGGATGAAAACAGCTGGAAGGCTTGGTTGTCATATTTACAGTAGTTACCATGACTTCCCGACTGCTTATGATCAAGAATGGCAGGGTAGAACGCACGGAGAAAGTCGTTCATGATTGAAATACCGCCTGCATACATGCAACAACAAATCATTATAAGTGCTACTTCTGACGCAACATGCAGCATTAAAAGTTTCTGCAAAATTGCTCATAATAATGGTGACCTAAAGCACACATACAAAGCAATTTTAAGCAGACATCATAGCCAAACGACGTGCAGACGCAATTCACAGCGCATGAGTCAGCCAAAAATTTCTCCGTGCATGAAGAGTAGAAGAGCTTTGCACGAGCAGAGGATTCGTACCAGCAGCGACGAGGTTGTAGCCATACAGAAATCCGCCGGTGGAAGCGGCGAAGCTGCTGCTGATGATATACCATGTGAGCTTGTCCTTGTCTTTGGAACTAGCGGAGGGGGGAGTAACAGGCTTCTGGGGAGCTAGCTGAAAGGCGGGCATTTCATTGATGCGCTCGTCATGCAGGTACCTGTCAACCTTATCGCTCGCCATAGCAACTGTAAGCCCACAGATCTCTCTCTCTCTCTCTCTCTCTCTCTCTCTCTTCTGCTTCTCAGCTACTCTCCCCCTCGTCCTCCCCAGCCTTGCTAGCAATTTATGGATTATAAGGGCGACGCGAAAAGCGTGCGCAAAAGATAAGTCTTTCTTCGCTATGTTTATCTCAGGTTGCATGCAACATTACTTTCTTTTCTTGATTAATTAGTGCCATACTCCCTTCTAAGAAAGAGAGAGAGAGAGAGAGAGAGAGAGAGAGAGATTTCAGAAAACCATTACTAATTAGTTAGAATCTTAGGAGATTCTTTTTTATTAATCTCTACGATTTAAAGCTAGATTTGAGAAAACCACTAATTAGTTAGAATCTTAGGAGATTTATCTTTAGTTAGAATCTTAGGAGCTACTTCTTTTTTGGAATCGACCTTTGATTATCTAAAATCTTGGGAGATTCTCTTCTAAAATCGAGCCTACACAGAGATTAAAGAGAAATTCAAGAAAACCACAGCTCGATTCTAGAAAACCAAAGCTTTGGTTTTCTAGAATCTTTAGGAGAACCAAAGCTTTGGTTTTTTCTGAAAAATCTCCTAAGATTCTAGAAAACCAAAGCTCGATTCTAGAAAACCACTAATTAGTTAGAATCTTATGAGATTTATCATAAGTTAGAAACTTAGGAGCACCACCAATTAGTTAGAATCTTAGGAGATTTATCTTTAGTTAGAAACTTAGGAGCACCACTAATTAGTTAGAATCTTAGGAGATTTATCATTAGTTAGAAACTTAGGAGCTACTAGTTTTTTAGAATCGAGCTTTGGTTTTTTGAAATCGAGCATTATATAGAGATTAATGAGATTAACTATTTATCATTAGTTAGAAACTTAGGAGCACCACTAATTAGTTAGAATCTTAGGAGATTTATCATTAGTTAGAAACTTAGGAGCTACTAGTTTTTTAGAATCGAGCTTTGGTTTTTTGAAATCGAGCATTATATAGAGATTAATGAGAATCTCCTAAGATTCTAACTAATTACTGGTTTTTGGAAATCGAGCATTAGATAGAGATTAATGAGAATCTCCTAAGATTCTAACTAATTACTGGTTTTTGGAAATCGAGCATTAGATATAGATCAAAGAGAATCTTTGAAGATTCCAATTTATCAGTGTTTTTTTGGAATCGATCTCTCTCTCTCTCTGTCTCTCTCTCTCTCTCTCTTTTCTCTCAGCTCTAGGCATAACGACTCGGTTAATTCTCTCTCTCTCTCTCTCTCTCTCTCTCTCTCGGGATAGTTTACTACAAAGTTAAAATACTCTTCTTCTTCTTTCTCTGTGTGTGTGTGGAGCCTTCTGTGGCTTTGCCCAACCAACACTCTCCCACCCCTCCTTTGCCCTATCAGATGCCGCAGGTGCCTCCTCATATTGACAGCCTATGGCGCTAGGTGAGGCATAACTGATGTGGAGATCACAATTTGTTAAGGGAGGAGCATGCGAATTCGGGCAAAATCTGGTGTAAGAGAGAGAGAGAGAGAGAGAGAGAGAGAGAGAGAGAGAGAGAGATTGAATGATCGTCCACGGAGGTCAGATACGACCCATGGGATCAAAAACACAACATTACAACCACTTCTTCTAAGTGAGGGCAATCGATACATATCAGTTAGGGACTACATAATATCAGTTAGGAACTGAGGGTCCATCAAAAGAAAAAGCAAAGCCTGAGGGGGGTCCTATGGGACAGGGGCCGGTTTAGGAGTTCGAAACTCCTGGATTATGGCCTTCCCTCCGCGATATACTGCCCACTTTCCTTTGGCTCGTGCTTCACACACTTTTTTCAGCTCTTCACCTTTGTGCTTGATTTGTGTCGGGGTGAGTTCTTCGACGATTCAAAACCCAGTGTCTCTAAGGAGACACGATTGCTGGAGGAGTCGGAGCCGGAGCCGTTCCTCCTTGTCTTTGAACTCAAGAATGGCATGTCCACTAGGTGTGCACTTGGTGTTGAACTTGTTGACGATACATTCTACCGCATCGTGTTGACATGGACCGGTTTAAGAGTCGTTGAGGAGGTCGATTAATTTGCAAAAGTCTTGTTTGCACTCGTCCCATGCTTGGGGCAGCCCTCCAATGCGAAGCTTGAGGGCATTCTCTTCTTGAAGTTGACGTTCTCGTAGTTCTGTCTTCACACAAGTTTCCACTTTGGCGAGTGCGATCGTGTGAGCTTGAGTGACTTTTTCTTCGACATCCTTCACTTTGTCTGTTGTGAGGCCGACCATGGAGTAAAATCGTGCCTTGAGTGTGCTAAGGCTCGCTTTGAGGTCGCGGTTTTCTTCCATAACCATGTCGAGGGCAGCTTGCAATTGTCCGATGCGACTTGTCTTGCTCGAGGTTGCTAGGACAACGGCAAAGCTGGCCCGTGCTCTCACCGGTGTTTTTGGGTTGTTGGTCACCATCTTCTCACTTGTTAGAGGTGGCTTTGGTGAGAACATTCTTTCCAAATGCCCAAAATCAAATGCTCAAATGCTCACTGTCCCAGGAACCAGAGCAAAATCAAATGCTCAAATGCTCTCTATCGCAAGAACCAGAGCAAAAATCAAATGTTATTTGCTCACTGTCGCAAACGAGAGCAAAATCAAATGCTCACTGGCGCAAACCAGAGCAAAATCAAACTCAAATGCTCACTGTCGCAGGGAACCAGAGCGTTTGTTTTTGAGGTTGGTAGGTAAATGCTCCTCAGTCTTGAGGCAGGTCAGAACCAGGTCGTCAGGTCGGCAGGACGGGTAAGCAAGCTCGGGTCACTGTGCATAGCCGCGCTGGGTCATTGTGCAGAACGTGATCTATTTCATTGTGCAGTAGCCAGGCTCGGTCGTCATTGCGCAGAGCGCGTTCTCCTCGCTGGGGTAGGGGCGGGAGCTAAATGCTTAACGCCCTCCCCCAATATGGCAGCCCCTCGCCTAGGAGGAGGACGTGAGTGGGCTAGGGTTGGAGCGGGCGCGCGCGCACACACACACAGAGAGAGAGAGAGAGAGAGAGAGAGAGAGAGAGAGAGAGAGGTCTTGGTACATCATCAGCAAGCACAAGCCTGATGTCAATGGTGACCATTCTGCCGGGGAATCTGCAAGGTGACGGGCTGGAAGAACGGGAGGTGAAGCAGAGCCAGGTGCAAGAACACGTTTGCTCGCAAGTGGGAGGACGGGACGATGGCAGGTACATAGCAGCAGCAAGGGGAGGCTATGCTATAAAATCCACATTTCAATGTATTTTCCAATGATTTTGAGAGGTGATATAAGAATTCCCAAGCACGTCGAAATGGCCTTTGAACTGAAAGGCCCATCGCCGCAAAACTCTATATTCGGAATGTATCATGAGGGGAAGTTTGATGTCCCTCATCCTTATTTGCCTTGAAAGAAATTCACGAGATCAAATATTAATTGGTTCGCATTTTAAAGACAAAAAAGAGATTTGAGGATTCCAAATTTATCCTTAGATGAATCTCTTTCTTGTTACTTTGGTACTTTTCAATGGTCATTGTCAAAAGCATGTAATAAAATGTCACCTACATCATTGCTAGACGTTCCCTCTCTCATTCTCCTTTTGAAATGTCACATCCAAAACTTTTCTAAGCCCTCTTAGTTTCTTTCCTCTCCTTCTCTTTGCCACCTCAAAATTTTCCTCTACCATCAAAAAGACTATGTTTTGGCATCTCTTTCTTTATCGGGTTTTTCACCATACTCAAGTGTATCATAATCTTCAAAGTTGTGACCTTGATGAAAGAGCTCTATATCCATAAAGAGTGTAGCTAATGAAGCATATCAAGCCACAGAAGGATAATCCCATGCATATGAATGGAGGTTTGTATCGGAGGTGATGATAATTCATTTTCTTCTTGTGATCTTTTGCTAAAGTTTAAATATTTCAGCTTTGTTTAGATGTTTAATACTACTAATGTTACTTATTTCTTTCTTGTCTATCTTCTTGATTGGTGACGTAGATGATGTAGCAAAGGTGAGAATAGTTCACTTTTTGTATATCCATCATTTCACTACTTGAGCATTGCCAAGATATTGATGGACCGCCGGTGCACATACATAGAGAGGGAGAGTGAGAGGAGAGAGATAGCGCACGGAGTGGGGATGGAGCATTTGTAGCTACAAGACCTCTACATCTCCTCATTCTTCTTGATAGTGACATAAGTGTAGAATGGTTAATATTGTAGGGTTGGTGGGTAGTCAAACAAAACCGTCAAGCATGGTGGCCTTTTAACGCAACAATCTCCCACTTAAATACCAATGTGCTTTTATAAAAGCAATTGACTTATGTACAAGGTATGTAGGTTCTGGGTACCTCTATCCAATGTCCATAAGCGTTGTACATTATGCCAACTTCTTAGAGGGTAGACCTTTGGTTAGTGGATTAGTAGGGTTGTTGTCTATGTGAATCTTGATAAGCTCTATGCACGGGTTTTCTTCAAGCACCTCACAAATGAAGCTCACATCAATGTGCTTCTTCTTTGCATGAAACACTGGATTCCGTGGGTGTTATAGCTAGATAGCACTCTGACTATGCAATGCAAAATTGGAACCTTTGCACTGATGCCCAAATCTCCCAATAGTCAAGTCATCCATATAACTTATTTGTCAGCATCTCATGCCACAACAAACTAATTGCTTCTGTGGTAGACTGAAACATGCAAAATTCCAAATAAAATCTCCGTGAAATTGGACCATCACTAAATGTAAATACATAGGCCATTGTAGACCTTTGGTTGTCCACATTCTTCACATAATCTACATCTGTGTAGCCAACTACAAATGTTTCTTTGCTGTTCAAGTATCTCATCACACCCTTCACTGCCTTCTAATGATTTTTGCTAAGATTCACCATAAATCTTGTCACAACTCCCACCAAAAATGCATTGTTTGGACAAGTCTCACTCATGACATACATCAAAGAACTAGCCACAGACGCATAGGAACCCTAGCTATCTTACCCTTGTCCACCTTAGATTTGAGACAATCCTTTTGGCTCAATTTCACATATGGTGGCAACGTAGTAGATAATGGATTTCCCTCCTCTATATTGAAGTCCTTCAACAAGGTACTCTTTTTATAACAAGTAAAGAATCCCCTTTGACATGTCTCACATAGTGCGTATGTTAAGAATATGGTCTATTTCACCTAAATCCTTCATATCAAAGTTTTCATGTGACTTTGCTTTCTATGCATCTACCTCAAGACTATTCTTTCTAGTGATGAGCATATCATCCACATAAAGGATCCAATTAAATCAAAACACCACCATCTGGAGCTTCCTTTGTGTAGAGATAATGATAAATTTTTCTTTACCTATAAGTTTGAAACTTCATAAAAGCATCAAACTTACAATACCATTCTTGTAGTGCTTGTTTCAAACCATAAAGGCTTTCCTTAAGCTTATAGACCAACTTGTCTTTGTTGTTCTCAACAAAACTTTGTGGCTATTCCATGTAAATATCATCTTGAATATCACCATATAAGGACATGATGAGGACACTATCCTAACATCCATTTGGATCAATTCCATGTCCTCTTTGGCGACCAAAGTGAGTACTACCCACAAGGTAGTCATCTTGATAGCCAATAAAACACCATCATCAAAGTTTATGCATTGCTGCTGCTTGAAACCTTTGGCAACCACTTTAGCCTTGCACATCGGCTTCTCATCATCGTGGATGTGAACTTCAGCTTGTAGACACATTTACATGGAAAATAATTCTTCCCTCTTGGCAAAGGTAATAAACTCCAAGTCTTATTCCACTTGAAAGAATCCCTCTCTGATTTCATAGAACTCTCCCACTTAAGGTTTTCACTTGGTAACCTAGCCTCATTACAGCGAGAGGGCTCACCACAATCCGCCAACATGATATAATCAAGGCTTGATGGAGCCTCACTATGGACACTTTGCTCGCCCTTTAGTACATGGAAAACTTGTTGTCTTGTTCATGATCAGTGAGCGTAACATCCTGAAACATAACTCTTCTCACTACCTCAACCTCTTTAGGAGGCTTTTTATGCATTTTCTTCTCATTTTCACTTGCTACAAATAATTTTATGAGAAACTACATCCCACAAGAAAAAACCCATCTCACCACTTTCTCCATAGCCAATACAAATGTGATTTGTAGACTTTGGCTCCATCTTTTTTCTAAATGCTAGCACTACATAGCAAGGAGCAGTAAAGAAAAGGTAGCTCTATGAAAAGAGGTAGTGTTGGAGTTTGAACATACATGTAGCATTCAATATTAACTCTAGAAATTGAAAAAAGACATTAGTGCTCGTAGTAATTAGTAAACGCAACTCTAGCTATCAGTAACCCTATCTATAAAGAACCAGTATAGAACTTGCCAAACCTCAATCTTAGAAACATTGATAGTATTTTATTATTGTAATCATTGAAAAAAAATTCAATTTTCAACATGAAGAGTGGGTGCAGTGCTATCAAAGTGTGCCAACATTCTAAGCAAGAGAGAGTTGGTGAGAAGCTTTGCTAAAATGTGTAATTGAAATCCACAAGCAACAACTTTCCTTGTCATGTGTGAGTACAAAGCTAGAGTGCAAGAGGACACTGGCTCCACGGGGATGGGGGGTCACTAAAAAATATGTAATATAGCACGGAGTTCAACATAAGGGCTAATTGTTGTAGAGTTACAAAATATATATATACAAAATGGGAGTTTTATTTGAAATAGTAGAAATTTCGATACAAAAGGGATAATTCTTGAAAAAAAAAACATAAGAAGGGGTTTTTAAACAAAAAATTTCTACGTAAGGGGTTTTTAAAAATACCCCTTGAAGTAGCACGTGATATAGATGGTTTACATATAGTGCATGTTAGGGCAAGGGTCTTGATGGGAGACAAACGTCTCCCCACACATGGCCACATGGGCAAGGGAACTAGGGGAAAACCCTGCCATGTGGATGACATGCACAATCAAGGGGGCTTGGATAGCAGGCTATATCAAACATTGGCTGGGTAGTGATTAGACATGCATAGTCAAGGGGGCTTGAATAACAAAGCTATATTAACCATTGGTTGGATGTGTTCATTATACCTTTCCCTCTCATTCATGGAAATCTTAGGTGGGGTCTTTAGCGGTAGCATGTTTGCATGCATGCAAGGGGAAAGTTGAGGCCATGGTAAAGGAGGAAGAACAAACTGGGGAAAAGCATGGGGAGCATCTAAATGAGGGCAACACCAATTGAGCTTGTTGAGATTGCAAGGGGATGAAGAGCATTTTACATGTATGTAGCATCTGCAAACAAGAAGGCACTATCTTTGAATTCTTCCTCACCCGTCTCCCTATCTTTGCACTCCATGGAAAAGCTAGGGTTCATACATTAAATTATTAGGCACCCAAGCTTAGGTGGTTAAGAGGTTCTTCCCATTCTCAAAAAACCTTGTGTAATCCTTGAGGTGCTAGTTTTTGTGAGCACCAAGGCTTACAACCTTTAATGCTTTGATTATCAACAAATTCTATGACCTACAAAAAATGCAAGAAATAAAAAAAAATTGAAACTTGAAGGTTCCCGCATTGGAATTGTATTTTTGTCATATAGTGGCAATTTGCAACTCAACCAAGGAATTGCTAGCAAGAAACATTCAATAAACGACTTGATAGCAGGAAAATTTGAGCAACAAATTTTTGCTAAGTGAAATTCAACCAACATTAGCTTCAAGTCATACCAAAACCAGCTACATTATCTATTCATGCAATGCATGTAACCGGTCTCAATGTTGAATCTCTAGATGGGAACTTCTATGATGCTTCTGCCTCTGTGTACATATTTTTTTCAAGGGGATTCGACTAGAATAAAGGATTTTTTTTTTGCTTCTAAAAATTTGTAAAATATAATATGGCACAAGATCTTCCTGTAGAGCATGCTTTTGATTTTGAACATCATTAATTGGATCACCACCAGTCCAAGATAGTCTAGACATGTCTATGGGGCACGTTGAGGAGGAGTTGAGTGGTGATCATGGGCTTGTTGATTGGTACAAATTCAATCTCTTATTGGGCCATACTACCCTAGAAAATAACTCTGCAATGTTGAATGCGAACATCACTGCATTATCTACAATATCAAATTAAGTTATGGATTATATGGTGGGACAAGGTGCACCAGGACATGAGGGGTTAAGGTTCTAGGGACAAGGGATAAATTCTCATGCTATGCCTTCTCCTCCTACATGTAATACATTGCATATTGGTGTATATCCCAAGTTCCTAACTGGATGTTGGCAATGAACTTAAAAATATGATGCCACTTGTATACAAAGGGAAAGAGCAAGAGTGGAACAAGGATTTTGTGGATACCTTCCAACATAAATGGAGTGATATCCACACCAAATGAAGAGAAAGGGGTAGAGACTAGTCTATCCCTAAATGGCAAGGCCTATAAGTAGTGGATGAGCCTCAAGACACCCCATAAGCCCACTATGTGGGTAGCCTTTGAAACTACCTTTCACAAGGACTTTTTTCCACAGATTCATGATATAAATTGGGATTCCTAGGATGACTCACACTCACTTAGTATATGGCCAATTACAAAGGGATCATTCTAAAAGTAGAGGATCTAAATGAGTTTCAAAAGTACATGGGTTATGTCATAAAATCTAATATCTAACTAACCCAAATGATTTTCTCATATTAAATTGATCACTTAATGTGGGAGAATAAACGGGAACAAGTGTTAAGATATAGGTATGTGCTTTTAGATCTATCTCAACACGGGGCCAATGTAAAGGGGCCCAAAAGGGAGATGGTCTATCAAAGAGCAAGGCTAACCAATGGAGCATAAGACCTTAGGGTTAGCTTCATTGAAGACCTGCAATAAATGTGTGTAGAAGTCCTTTTGACCTTAAGTAAGCTAGGGCTGAGCTTGAGGTGGGAACCCGGCCCAAGCTCGAGGTGCTTGTCCTGCTTGAGGTGCTTGTCATGCTTGAGGTGTTTTTCATGCTTGAGGTGCTTGATTAAGATGCTTGAGGTGCTTGACTGGCTCCAAGCTTGAGGTGCTTGACTTGCTGCATGATTAAAGTACTTGAGGTGCCTTGAGAAGCTTGCCGGAGATGCTTGTGGGAACCCCCCCTAGTTCAAGTGCTTTTTCATGCTTGGTGAGTAAGGTGCTTGATCACCTAAAAGTCAAAAGCATTCCTACAAGAGGGGGGGCGAGCCCTTTTCCTAGGGCCTAGAGAGAGAACACCCACTCACACACACAAGGGAAGCCCATCTTGAAGAGGCAGCAAGGACACATGTCAGGCCCCTACCCATGTTACCTTCATGTGTTGCTTGAAGCCTATTGGCTAGGCTTCAAAGGGGTCCAATGATAAATTACATGAATTATCTAATTGTTTTAGCATTTATCAAGTCCTCTCTCTCAAAGGGGAAAGGGGGACACTTGTCCCAAGGCTACCCATGTTGCTTGTAATGGCTCCTGCTTGTGATTGGCTAGGCTTGGAGGGGTCCAATGAGCTTCAGGCATGAGCTACAAGGGGGGGTCAACCCAAGCAAGCTAGGGGGGTGCCTAGGGGTATACTCACCCACACACACTCACAAGCACTCTCATTGTGTGATATGCAAAGTGCAAGAGCTCCCTCTCCAAGCAAGTAGAGGTTGAGAGCCTACACCAACACTCTTGGCTATGGAGTGCAAATCCAACCAAGAGCCATGCTTCAATGCTTAAGCTTGCCATCTCCTTCTTCTTCATTACTATGCTATTATGTATGCTAGCAACAAGAGTATGATAAGTGAGGAACTAATTCTTTCTCCTACGAAATGTTTCTTCTTCCTCTTCCCTACCCTCATTCCCTGCTAGCTCTCTCCACCTTCGAAGGTGTTTGAGGTCTTGGGACTGAGGCTTGGGATAGTTAAAGCTTTCTTCAAGTTTATGTTATGTTTGTGGTGCATGAAGCCTTCCATCTTCATGGCATCACCTAGGTCACAAGGAACACAAAGACTGTATTGTAACAAGTCTCTCTTTATGGGAGAAATCATAATACAAATGCCTATTGGAGGGGGGACCGGCTCCACATAAATCCGGTCCTCAATTGTTGTCATGTTCTCTAAACTCTCTCTCTTGCAAAAGTATTGTCTATGCCAAGTTAACTAATTGCTATGATTATGTTGCTATCTTCAATTATGTCTACCCGCTATGCTCACAAAATCATTTCTTGAAAGTACTCTCATTAAATTCCGCTATTCTCAAATTGAATAGGCAAATTCCATTACATTGGTATCAGAGCATTTGGTTTCTCTTTTCTTGCTTAAGAAGAGAGGTCCTTAAGTAGCCTATAAATGGTTGATGTTGTTAATTATAATAGAGTAAGTGGAACTGGGATCTAATACCGGTTTTGTTAAGCCCACTATGTGGGGGATGGTGCACACCTCGGGAGCTTTGGACTTAATAATGGAGTCTTTTTAGACTTGCCTACGGCTTTACCATTATTGAGCCATAAGAAGTCCGAAAGGAGCTAGCCCTTGGCAACTCTACTATGTTAGACCTACTCCTCTACTCTCTATAATTAACCACTTTGAGCCGTGGGTGTAGATACTTAAGAGCCGATTTTCAAAGGCTAAGAGGAGTGGCAACTAAGGTTTTGAATTGCCAAAGCATACACTAAGTACATACATAAAATTTTGTTAACATGGCTGACAATAATCAAGAGAGTAGAATGAACATTGATAGCTTTGACTTTGCACATGAAGGTGCTAATGATGATGCTCCCATGTTTGTGAATTATCTTGTGACTAGGTTGCAACAAGCTATGGGCAACCCTACCTTGCAAGCCGAAGTTACTCAACAACTTCGTGCCTATGGAATTTCCCTTCCTCTCCAAGAGGAGAGAGAGCTTAGGAGGCCTCTTGAAGAGACCCCCAAAAGAAGACTCTCTCCCCTTCGAGAGGAGGAATCCAAAGAGAAAGAAAGCAATGAAAGTCTAAGTTCTTCTGAAGATGTGGCTCCACGAAGAAGGCGGTCTAGACGATCGCCTACTCCTCCCAAGAGGAAAAGAGCAACCCATAGTCCTTCTCCTCATCACTCTCAAAGGCAAGAGAGGAAACAAAGGAAGAAAAGGGCTAGGAAGAGGTCACCCTCTTCTCCTTCTTCTTCACCTTCCTTCTCTTCCGATGAAAGTTATGGCTATTCTCCTAGAGAATACAAGAGGGGAGGGCATCGCAAATCATTTCCTGCATGGCGAAGGTCACAAAAGCTAAAGAAGTTCAAGGAGGGAGGAAAGAGTATCTCTTTTCTCACCTACGATGGCACCTTTGGTGCTACCGACAAAGTGTTGGCCTTCATCCAGCAATTTGATGCGGCCTTTGGGGACGAGGGCTTCACAGAGTCCTCCAAGCTACGCCATGTAGCTATGCACTTCCAAAAATCAGCTCGTCAATGGTGGGATAGCCTTCGTGGCAATGGAGAAGCCCCAAAGACATGGAAAACTCTACGAGTTTCCATCATGAAGCAATTTCTTCCAAGCGATACTAAAGATAAAGTTCTTACCGAATGGTGCGGCTTGAAGCTCCTCTCTCATGAGTCTATCAACAAGTATGTAGATAAGTTTTGGGATTTACATCTCAAAGCTACTGTCTTTCAAAAGATAGACTTTGCCGAGCAAAGACAACAATTCTGTGCGGGATTACCTGAAGAGATGGCCGAATATATCAACTCTCAACGGCCCGGTACTATTACCGAAGTAATCCACCACACCATGGTTGCTTCACGCATCAATTTCCATCAAGGGGTTAGACGTAATGTCAAGCCCATGGAAAACAAAGATAAAAATGATGCAAAGGGGAAATCCAATGCTCAAAATAATTCCCAAGGCACTTCCAACAACAACAACAACAATCGGTCCAAGGAGAAGGGAGTTTACAAAGGTAAAAACAAACTCTCTCCTGAAGAGCTTGAAGCTTTTCGCAAGGACCATAAGTGTTTCAAGTGTGGGGAGCAAGGACATGGCTATCGTTCTTGCCCCAAGAAGAATACTCGCAATGAGACTCCTAGGGCTTCCACCATCGAAGCTCCAAAAGAGGATGCTCATTGCAAAGGATCATCACTCTCCTATGCTTGGGGAAAGGTAAGAGAGCATGATGCCTTCATCTTGTTTGACCCTGGCTCTACTCTCAACTTCATATCAATAGAGTTGGCCACCAAGTTGGGCATTCAAGCTTTTGAGATGGGAGATATAGTAACAGCTGATGCAGCTTTCAAGGGACAACAAGCCTCCGTTACTCCCTTGATTTGGAAGTTGAGGCTTCATGTCCAAAGCTATGTCGACAAAGAAGACTTCTTCATCTCTCCCCTCCAACATTAGGATGTTATCCTAGGGGCACCATGGTTTGATCGCATGGCTGCCAACATGAAGTTCCCTGAAAGGAGAATTTACTTCACCTACAGGGGAAAGAACATGTATATAGATGCTAGTGAGCGTGGTCGCACTATTCCACTTGTAAATCCTCTTTCTTTTGATAAATCAATGAAGAGCTCAGTTTCTGCGTACATGATTTATGTCAAAGAGTCTCTAAAAGCTAATAATGTTTCATCAAATGAAAATGATAGGAATCAAGAAGAGTTAGACTTGTCTACTTTTCTAAAAGGATTCCAAGATGTGTTCATCGATGATATCCCTATGGACCTACCTCCAAAACGAGGGGATGATGACCATCGTATTGAGCTCCTTCCAGGAAGCTCACCGCCTAACAAACCTCCTTATCGAGTCTCACAAGCTCAACAAGAGGAGATCATGAGGCAAGTACAAGAGCTGGTAGACAAAGGAATGGTGAGGCCTAGTTCCTCTCCCTTTTGTTCTCAAGTCCTTTTAGTGCAAAAGAAAGATGGTACATACCGTATGTGTGTGGACTATCGAGCACTAAACCATATCACTATCAAAAACAGATTTCCCGTACCTCGGGTAGAAGATCTGTTTGATAAGCTACAAGGCTCTACCTACTTCAGTAGGATTGACCTTAAGAGTGGCTATCATCAAATAAGGATAGTGGATGAGGATATCTTAAAGACCGCGTTTCGCACAACATTTGGTCTTTATGAATATCTAGTCATGCCTTTTGGCTTGACTAATGCACCAGCTACGTTCAATCGTTTGATGGAGAAAATTTTTAGACCATATCGAAAATTCACTGGAGTGTTCTTCGATGATATCATCATCTACTCCAAGTCTTTGGAGGAACATAAGCAACATCTCCAAGTGATTTTTCAAGCCTTGAGGGAGAACAAACTTTTTCTCAACCAAAAGAAAAGTGAATTCTTCCTTCAAGAGATTCAATATCTAGGCCATATTATCTCTCACGATGGTATTCGTATGGATCCATCAAAGTTAGAGGTAATAAAATCATGGCCTAACCCAAGGAATCTACATGAGCTAAGAAGCTTTATTGGTATGTGTGCATACTATAGACGCTTCATAGCAAAATTCTCTCAAGTAGCAGGACCACTACACGACTTAACCAAGAAGAACGTTAAGTTTGTATGGACTGCTAAGGAGCAAAATGCTTTTGAAAAACTCAAAGAGAAGCTTACTTCCCAACCAGTCCTCGTGCTTCCGGATCTCTCAAAGCCATTTGAGGTCCAATGTGATGCTTGTGGTGATTGCCTTGGAGCGGTTTTGCTTCAAGAAGGGCATGCCATAGCATATGAGAGCCGAAGGCTCAATGGTGATGAACGAGTCTTGGGCATTTATGAGAAAGAGCTTTTAGCTGTTCTACATGCCCTAGACACATGGAAGCACTACCTATTGGGGACTCCATTTATCCTACGAACCGACCACCAAAGTCTCAAGTATTTCATGACGCAAACCAAGCTTTCCGACAAACAAATGAGGTGGGCAAATTTTCTTTCGCAATTTAATTTCCATATTGCTCACATAGCTGGTAAGCACAATCAAGTTGCCGATGCACTTTCACGACGACCAAAAGTTAATGCGGTGTCTATAGCTACTCACAATGATCTATCCTCTATGATAGATGAGTATGCTACTGACCCTGACTTTAGAGACATAATGTCAGCCCTTGCTTTGGGGAAGAAAGAGGAACCATTCACCTTGCAGGATGGTTATCTTCTCCACGGCAATAGGCTATGTGTTACCCATTCCCTTTGTGAGAAGGTTATGTATGAATCCCATGCTCCTCCATATGCAGGGCATAGAGGTATTCAACCTACTCTCCGAGGAGTAGAGACGTATTTCTATTGGCCTACCAGGAAAGTGGACATACAAGAGTATGTTTCAAAATGTGTAGTATGCCAAAAGACCAAGTATGATAGAGGGAAGCAACCTGGATTACTCCAGCCATTGCCTATTCCAAATTCACCATGGGAGAGTATATCCATGGATTTCATCTTTGGATTACCCAAGTCTATCCATGGGAGTACATGAATATGGACAATAGTCGACAGGTTTAGCAAGCAAGCACATTTTATTCCTGTCAAAAAGACTATTAAGGCACATCAAATGGCAACTCTCTTCATATCTCAGATTTTCAAACACCATGGATTACCCACATCCATCGTGTCAGATAGAGATCCTAGAATGACCAGTAATTTCTGGAAAGGTCTCTTTGAAAATCTAGGAACAAGATTGAATTTCTCTTCGGCCTATCACCCACAAACGGATGGCCAAAGTGAGATAGCCAATCTTAC
Organism: Adiantum capillus-veneris; assembly: GCF_014529385.1. Taxonomy (NCBI): domain Eukaryota; kingdom Viridiplantae; phylum Streptophyta; class Polypodiopsida; order Polypodiales; family Pteridaceae; genus Adiantum; species Adiantum capillus-veneris. Next base: position 80,860,580 of record NC_140934.1, read on the forward strand.
GATACTCGATCTACTCAAGACTTGTGTTACCGAAGTAGATCAACGCTCACAATGGGAAAAGTATTTACCGCTAGTAGAGTATGCCTACAATAATACTGTACATACTTCTACGGGCAAAGCACCTTTCGAGATCATAGAAGGAAGACCTAAAAGTCCCTTGCTACTGAAAGTACATGGGAAGATCTTCGCCGCCGATGAGTATAGCCGTGACCTACAAGAATCTTTTCAAAAGATTAGGGAGGCTATAGCCATCTCTCAACAAAGGCAAAAAGCTGCTGCTGATAAGCACAGAAGAGCCTTAATGTTCAAAGAAAATGATTGGGTCTTACTCAAGTTTCCTAAGGCTCGATTAAGGCAAACGACGGGCAAAAATCCTACGGGCCATCAAAAGTATTATGCTAAACTAGCAAAAAGATACTATGGTCCTTTCCAAATCTTGAAGCCTATCAATGAGACGGCTTATCAACTCAAGTTGCCCAACCATTGGCTTATACACAATGCCTTTCATGTAAGCTTACTTAAGCCCTACAAAGGAGAGCCACCAATTGAACCAATTATTGAAGACCCTCCCGAAGTTGAAGACCAAGAAGAGGTGCTACAACCCGAAGCTATCCTTCGGCATGAAGACAAGGTACTACGACATGGTAAGATTATCCGACGGTATCTTATTAAGTTCAAAAATTATCCTTTTGAAGATGCTAAATGGATGCAAGGAGTACAACTTAAGGATAGTATGAACCTTGTCAATGCTTACAATGCTACATTAGAGTAAGCAAATGTACAAATTTCTTTTAAATAACTCATGTTTTTGTCTTATATGACTAGTCCTCTTTTTAACTGTGCACAAATTTAACTAGTATGCATGCTTAGAATCATGTTTGTGATGACGACGTCTCTCAAACACCAAGTAGAATTTGTCACTCTACTTTGGGAGAATGAAATGGACTAAAGAGCAGACATGCTTGCGGCAGATATGTCTCCCAAGCACCAAATGGATTAGTCATCCATATTCTTGGAAAGATGTCGTAGGGTAAAAAGGGATCCTTTACCCGCTAAGTACGATTGACTAATGACTAAGACTTTATCTCTTCTACCTCATAGTCGAGGACGACTATGATTTCAAGAGAGAGGTAATGTCATAAAATCTAATATCTAACTAACCCAAATGATTTTCTCATATTAAATTGATCACTTAATGTGGGAGAATAAACGGGAACAAGTGTTAAGATATAGGTATGTGCTTTTAGATCTATCTCAACACGGGGCCAATGTAAAGGGGCCCAAAAGGGAGATGGTCTATCAAAGAGCAAGGCTAACCAATGGAGCATAAGACCTTAGGGTTAGCTTCATTGAAGACCTGCAATAAATGTGTGTAGAAGTCCTTTTGACCTTAAGTAAGCTAGGGCTGAGCTTGAGGTGGGAACCCGGCCCAAGCTCGAGGTGCTTGTCCTGCTTGAGGTGCTTGTCATGCTTGAGGTGTTTTTCATGCTTGAGGTGCTTGATTAAGATGCTTGAGGTGCTTGACTGGCTCCAAGCTTGAGGTGCTTGACTTGCTGCATGATTAAAGTACTTGAGGTGCCTTGAGAAGCTTGCCTGAGATGCTTGTGGGAACCCCCCCTAGTTCAAGTGCTTTGTCATGATTGGTGAGTAAGGTGCTTGATCACCTAAAAGTCAAAAGCATTCCTACAAGAGGGGGGCGAGCCCTTTTCCTAGGGCCTAGAGAGAGAACACCCACTCACACACACAAGGGAAGCCCATCTTGAAGAGGCAGCAAGGACACATGTCAGGCCCCTACCCATGTTACCTTCATGTGTTGCTTGAAGCCTATTGGCTAGGCTTCAAAGGGGTCCAATGATAAATTACATGAATTATCTAATTGTTTTAGCATTTATCAAGTCCTCTCTCTCAAAGGGGAAAGGGGGACACTTGTCCCAAGGCTACCCATGTTGCTTGTAATGGCTCCTGCTTGTGATTGGCTAGGCCTGGAGGGGTCCAATGAGCTTCAGGCCTGAGCTACAAGGGGGGGTCGACCCAAGCAAGCTAGGGGGGTGCCTAGGGGGTATACTCACCCACACACACTCACAAGCACTCTCATTGTGTGATATGCAAAGTGCAAGAGCTCCCTCTCCAAGCAAGTAGAGGTTGAGAGCCTACACCAACACTCTTGGCTATGGAGTGCAAATCCAACCAAGAGCCATGCTTCAATGCTTAAGCTTGCCATCTCCTTCTTCTTCATTACTATGCTATTATGTATGCTAGCAACAAGAGTATGATAAGTGAGGAACTAATTCTTTCTCCTACGAAATGTTTCTTCTTCCTCTTCCCTACCCTCATTCCCTGCTAGCTCTCTCCACCTTCGAAGGTGTTTGAGGTCTTGGGACTGAGGCTTGGGATAGTTAAAGCTTTCTTCAAGTTTATGTTATGTTTGTGGTGCATGAAGCCTTCCATCTTCATGGCATCACCTAGGTCACAAGGAACACAAAGACTGTATTGTAACAAGTCTCTCTTTATGGGAGAAATCATAATACAAATGCCTATTGGAGGGGGGACCGGCTCCACATAAATCCGGTCCTCAATTGTTGTCATGTTCTCTAAACTCTCTCTCTTGCAAAAGTATTGTCTATGCCAAGTTAACTAATTGCTATGATTATGTTGCTATCTTCAATTATGTCTACCCGCTATGCTCACAAAATCATTTCTTGAAAGTACTCTCATTAAATTCCGCTATTCTCAAATTGAATAGGCAAATTCCATTACATTGGTATCAGAGCATTTGGTTTCTCTTTTCTTGCTTAAGAAGAGAGGTCCTTAAGTAGCCTATAAATGGTTGATGTTGTTAATTATAATAGAGTAAGTGGAACTGGGATCTAATACCGGTTTTGTTAAGCCCACTATGTGGGGGATGGTGCACACCTCGGGAGCTTTGGACTTAATAATGGAGTCTTTTTAGACTTGCCTACGGCTTTACCATTATTGAGCCATAAGAAGTCCGAAAAGAGCTAGCCCTTGGCAACTCTACTATGTTAGACCTACTCCTCTACTCTCTATAATTAACCACTTTGAGCCGTGGGTGTAGATACTTAAGAGCCGATTTTCAAAGGCTAAGAGGAGTGGCAACTAAGGTTTTGAATTGCCAAAGCATACACTAAGTACATACATAAAATTTTGTTAACATGGCTGACAATAATCAAGAGAGTAGAATGAACATTGATAGCTTTGACTTTGCACATGAAGGTGCTAATGATGATGCTCCCATGTTTGTGAATTATCTTGTGACTAGGTTGCAACAAGCTATGGGCAACCCTACCTTGCAAGCCGAAGTTACTCAACAACTTCGTGCCTATGGAATTTCCCTTCCTCTCCAAGAAGAGAGAGAGCTTAGGAGGCCTCTTGAAGAGACCCCCAAAAGAAGACTCTCTCCCCTTCGAGAGGAGGAATCCAAAGAGAAAGAAAGCAATGAAAGTCTAAGTTCTTCTGAAGATGTGGCTCCACGAAGAAGGCGGTCTAGACGATCGCCTACTCCTCCCAAGAGGAAAAGAGCAACCCATAGTCCTTCTCCTCATCACTCTCAAAGGCAAGAGAGGAAACAAAGGAAGAAAAGGGCTAGGAAGAGGTCACCCTCTTCTCCTTCTTCTTCACCTTCCTTCTCTTCCGATGAAAGTTATGGCTATTCTCCTAGAGAATACAAGAGGGGAGGGCATCGCAAATCATTTCCTGCATGGCGAAGGTCACAAAAGCTAAAGAAGTTCAAGGAGGGAGGAAAGAGTATCTCTTTTCTCACCTATGATGGCACCTTTGGTGCTACCGACAAAGTGTTGGCCTTCATCCAGCAATTTGATGCGGCCTTTGGGGACGAGGGCTTCACAGAGTCCTCCAAGCTACGCCATGTAGCTATGCACTTCCAAAAATCAGCTCGTCAATGGTGGGCTAGCCTTCGTGGCAATGGAGAAGCCCCAAAGACATGGAAAACTCTACGAGTTTCCATCATGAAGCAATTTCTTCCAAGCGATACTAAAGATAAAGTTCTTACCGAATGGCGCGGCTTGAAGCTCCTCTCTCATGAGTCTATCAACAAGTATGTAGATAAGTTTTGGGATTTACATCTCAAAGCTACTGTCTTTCAAAAGATAGACTTTGCCGAGCAAAGACAACAATTCTGTGCGGGATTACCTGAAGAGATGGCCGAATATATCAACTCTCAACGGCCCGGTACTATTACCGAAGTAATCCACCACACCATGGTTGCTTCACGCATCAATTTCCATCAAGGGGTTAGACGTAATGTCAAGCCCATGGAAAACAAAGATAAAAATGATGCAAAGGGGAAATCCAATGCTCAAAATAATTCCCAAGGCACTTCCAACAACAACAACAACAATCGGTCCAAGGAGAAGGGAGTTTACAAAGGTAAAAACAAACTCTCTCCTGAAGAGCTTGAAGCTTTTCGCAAGGACCATAAGTGTTTCAAGTGTGAGGAGCAAGGATATGGCTATCGTTCTTGCCCCAAGAAGAATACTCGCAATGAGACTCCTAGGGCTTCCACCATCGAAGCTCCAAAAGAGGATGCTCATTGCAAAGGATCATCACTCTCCTATGCTTGGGGAAAGGTAAGAGAGCATGATGCCTTCATCTTGTTTGATCCTGGCTCTACTCTCAACTTCATATCAATAGAGTTGGCCACCAAGTTGAGACATCACCCACATCTATTAACTGAAGCTATTTTCCGTGCACAAATACATGATTATATGGTGCATAAGAAACAAGCAAGAATAAACCATCTACATCTGCATACGATCATAAAACATCTACTTGGTAGGAAAAGAATTTTTTTCAATGCACTATTTGAGATTTCTCAAAGAAGGACAAGGGGCCTAGGGGACCACTCTCCAATGAAGAGTTTGAGAGAGCCAAGAAAGATAAGCTCTGCTTTAATCGTCTTGGATTACATGAAAAGAATGATTGTTTGCAAAGTAAATCCCAAGATAGCAAAGACAAGGAGAAGGGGAAAGGCAAGGCCTTAGATATGGTTCAACTATTGTCCTTAGATGCCTCTTCAAAGTACTCATAAGTAGATTTTTCTCATACGTAAGACCTCCATGAGTGATGCTCGACTATTGCTTTGTTGTAGCCTTCTTTTGGACCTCATGAGCTTGTGCATATGCATGGCACTATTCAAGGCACATGTTTGTGTATACTAATTGATGATGGCACCATGCACAATTTCTTGAATTATAAGTTGGTTAAAAATCTTAACCTACCATAGAAACCAAGTTCACACTGCTAGGTAGGAATGGTCCTGATAAAGAGGTGTCAGATACATATGCTAAGAATCCCTCGATCTGTGGACATTCACGGACACCCACTACAAGAGGCTCTTCATATTAGCGACGCTCACACAGCGACGCTCAAAACAAAAATTCCCGGCGTCGCTATGAGCGTCGCAAATTTATTTGTAAATTTGCGACGCTTATAGCGACGCTCATAGCGACGCCGGCTGGGGTAAAAAAAATAAACGAGCGCGCCCAAAAACTCAGATCTCAGATCTGAGTTTTTCGGCGCCCTCAAGCAAGGAGCAGGTAACGCTCTCCCTCACTCTCTCTCTCTCTCTCTCTCTTTTTCTTCTCCACACACACACACACACACACACACACACACACACACACACACACACACACGAGGAGAGGAAGGAGAGCCAGGTATGCTCCTTCCCTCTCCTCATTCTCATGTTCCCTTCCCCTCTTTCTCTCTCCCTCTCTCTCTCTCTCACACACACACATACACACACACACATAGTGTTTTTGAGAGAGAGAGAGAGAGAGAGAGAGAGAGAGAGAGAGAGAGAGAGAGAGAGAGTACAAACAAAAACAAAAACGCACACACACATACATAAACAAAGAATGCACACACACATTGAGAGAGAAAAAGAGAGAGAGCATGCATAAACAAAAAACGCACGCATTGAGAGAGGAAAAGAGAGAGAGAACATGCATAAACAAAAAACGCACACATTGAGAGAGGAAAAGAGAGAGAAAACATGCATACGATCCAAAAAAACGCACACACATTGAGAGAGAAAGAGAGAGAAACTAATTTAACGTCGTAGGAAACTAATTAAAATTAAAAGACCTAAAGATCTAGCCGACGAGGAGTTGAACTGAAGACCTATTATTCAAGAGGGAAATGGCATAATCAATCTATCATACTTGGCATGGGTGATAGAAAGGTTATACCATTTATCTCTTTTTATTGGCACACACATCCACACACGCGCACACACACAAGAAGAAGAGAGTTATAACGTCGTAGGAAACTATCTTAAAAGACGTTAAAGATTAGGTTATATGTAGACTTACATTAAATTAGATTTAGGTTTATTTTTAACTAGATTTACGTTTATTTAAGCTAGATTTAGATTTACGTTATATTAGATTAGATTTAGGTCTCCATAGACTGCGATGCCTGCATGAAGCGGGTGAAGAAAGCCCTCAATGGAATATAGGGTATTGCTGCCTTCACTCATGGTGGGCTCCGTCGATCCAAAAGTACTGGTGAAATGTCTTCAGAAGATAGGGAAGAAGGTGGATCTTCAGGGCGGCAAGAGTCACTACATCCCCGACACAATGACCATCTAGACAACCTCTAGTCATTAGACTTACGTTAAATTAGATTTAGCTTTATTTTTAGTTAGATTTACGTATATTTAGATTTACGCTTATTTACGTTAGATCGAGTCCACGCAAGAATTACTTACGGTTTAGGGTTTAGAGTTAGACGAACAACGAAAAGATCTACTGTGAAAAGATGTCAAGATGAAGTGATGTGCTACAGCTAGAGAAGAGGCAAAGGGATTTTGTCCACTACATGCAGTATCATGTAGACGTGGGTGTGTAGATTTCTTGTACCCACAAATATAGGTATTGACCAATAACGACGAGATTATAACCCGGTGGTTCTAATCTCCGTGCACCTCTAGACCGAGGTGTGCGGGGATTGGACATGACTAGAGAATGTGAGGTAAAGAGAGAGAGAGAGAGAGAGAGAGAGAGAGAGAGAGAGAGAGAGAGAGAGAGAGAGAGAGAGAGAGAGAGAGAGAGAGAGATAAGACGAAGAATGCCAATAGAATATTAAATTTGTTGTCCAGGTTATAAGTTTTTTATCCTCATTATGAGTAGCGACGAGGATGTGGGACCGTCCAACCGAAACACCTATCTCTCAACGAGGGTCTTATGTCCTTGTCATCAATGCAAGCATGCTGTGCGACGGACAAGACGTGTTTCTTTGCAGCACGTTCGCGAATTTGGCGAGTTCGATCCATCTATTATAGATCGAGTTGTTGCCAATTATAACTCGTCGGACTTTGACGCTGGCCAACAAGCAGCAATCTTGCAACCCAATAGACGTGTTCGCAGGCGCTTTGGTCAAGCAGCATATGTGAGGCCACAAGATGTAGCCTCTGACAGCTCGGGGATGATCATGCAGAGCACATTCCCAACGAGGCAATGTTTGAGCCCGAGATTGATGAAATGATCGAGACGATCATGGATTCAGAAAGGCTTATCTATGATGATATGAAAAGTGAAGCCGATACGTCATTGTATAATGGAGCACGTATGTCTAGATTGAAAGCACTCCTGGTTCTTCTCAACATGCAGGCAAAGTTTGGATGGAGTGACACTAGCGTCACAGCGCTTTTCAGGTGATCTATTACAATTAGTTTACTTTAATAGAACTCTAAATGTATAATGATCTGATAGATTTTTACACGACTGTATCATATTTTTATGTTGTGTAGATTGCTGAAAGAGCACATACTACCAGCTGACAATGTGATGCCAGATTCTCGAGATGAAGCAAGAAAGATTTTGCAAAACTTGGGGATGGATTACAATTCTATCCACGCTTGTTTTAATGACTGCATTCTTTTCAGAGGGGAATGTGTCACATGTGGACCTAGACTGAATGCACGTAGGGCACCCTCACTGAAGAAGCAAATCTACGAAGGTCATCAAGCGTATCTTCCAGAGAATCATGTGTTACGCGACGGCTTTTTGGGAAGAGAGCCACCAAGGATGTCTGCACAAGCATGGTTAGAGCAGAAGGAGATGTGCGATGACGGATTGCCTCCAGGGATGAAGAGACTATCTCTATGGTACGAGTTACCATACTGGCCCCGACTCGTGATCAATCACTTGCTCGATCCAATGCACATATTCAAGAATGTGGGTAATCTACTATGGGACCATTTGACCGGCAAGAAAGATACATTGAGAGCCAGAGTTGACCTTAGAAATGTGGATCGTATGGAGCAATATTGGCCGCAAACAGCGTCTGATGGATCGATAAAACTCCCTACAGCACCATGGATTTTCACAGGAGCCCAAGAACGCAAAGTAAAAGAGGCCATTCGATCTTTGCGGACCCCCACTGGCGTAATGCACTCGCTCCGAACGTGTTTTACTAAAGAAGGAAAGCTTACCGGTTTGAAGTCACACGATTGGCATAAAATGTGTCAGGTACGTTCATAGTGGACTTTAATATCATTGCATAAAATGTGGACTTTAATATCATTGCTACACATACTTTACAGTTTATTTTACCGGTTGCCATTGAGGGATGTTTGTCTCTCGACATCCGTAACACAATCTACAAACTTGCAAAGCTGGTGCAATGGATCTCACAAAAGGAGATCGACGTAGACTCCATACCATTCGCCAAACTAAATGCTGCGGAGCTTGTGTGCATGTTTGAGAAACATTTTCCTACTACAATGCTAACCATTCAGGTGCATCTTCTTGTTCACATAGTTGATGAGGTGGAAATAGCTGGCACAGTTCATTCCAGATGGATGTTCTTCTTAGAACGTTTCATGAAAACGCTTAAGGGATATGTGCGTCAAAAGGCACGTCCGGAGGGTAGCATGGCAGAAGGTTGGTTGGTATCAGAGTCCCTAGTGTACATTGGAGAGTGGCTAGACGGATTTGATAAATCCCGAGACACGCTATGGCGAACCATAGATGATGAGCGCATATCTGGGATTGTCATGTGCAATCTCGGTGTTGAGAAGAAGATGACGGAAGATCTAGAGGCTAAAATCAACCGATTTTGCATGCTTCACAATCCAGTGATGCAAAAGTGGATTTCACAATATGAGGATGCAAAGCAAGAGCGACAAAGGGCACGAATCGAGTGGAGACGGGGAAGACGACCACCGATGCACTATCCAGCGGTTCCGGAGAGCCTACCAACCTTCATGAGCTTAAGATGGTTGCACAACCAATTGAAAAGCGCACAACAATGCGGTGACGAAGTGACTGAAGAAGAGTGGGAGTACTCTCGGGGTTGCGGGACCAAGGTAAGTTTGCAATGTACGACTATCAAGTGACTTTATTTATAAACGTTTGAACGGCCACTCATAATCTTTGTTCGTTGTAGTATAAGTCATACACAGCAGCATGGTGTAAAGGTCGACATTTTAGGGTGGAACGAATCGACAAAAAGCGTTTTACTCAAGATTGTGGAATCATGGCAAAATTTAAACAGTCTAGTCGACGACGTTCCTCTGATGCAGATCCTGTGGTGGCGTAACTCACTTACTTAGGCACGCTGCAAGAGATTTTGAGGATCGATTACAGAGGATTTTTTGTCGACTTGTTTGACGTGCAATGGTTCAAGATAATCATGGAGGGTCGCAACGCTACTGTGCGTAGAGGAGAGTCTGGTTTTCTTGAGGTGGATTCTACTAAGAAATGGACTGACCTAAGAGACACTTTCGTACTACCCGAGCATTGTGAACAAGTAAGTATATAAATAGTTAACATCCCCCTTTTACAAGTTATGTGCTTGAAAGCTCTCATGTAAGTTATGTGGCACTGGCAGGTAGTATTTCATCCTACAAAGTCTACATCAAACTGGTGGTACGTCATAGAGGTAGCCCCTCGTAGTGCAAGGACGTATGAAGGCTACCATGTGCCAATCACAATGACATCAATGGAGGAGATCAGAGAAGATGCTCAATCAGAAGCCGCTGCGGTGGTGCCAGACGAGCATCAAGATGCTACTACTCTATATGGGGTGCATGCAGAGGAGCTACAAAATGAAACAGAGGATATGTGTTTAAACGGAGAGCTCTATATAGATATAGGAAGTTATGCTGAGTTATGCGAGGATGAGAGAGAGATCTCTTAAAGCCACAAATATTGTATTTGAACAATTTTGCTCCGTGTTGTAAAACCTCTGGCTCTCTAAGTACCTTCCATGGTGTATAACGCTCTTTTCTACTCGCGCTCACATCTTTTGATTGAAAATTCTGAGTTTTCGACTTGCCTCTTCTATCACTCGATTCATTGCGTCATTGTATTTATATGCATCATTACGTCATTGTATTTAATGGTCTTTGCGTCATTGTCTACTCTATTCATTCAATATTAAGTTTAAATATTCGTGTGTTTAATGCAGGTATGGATGATGAGAAGTTTCTTTCTTGTTTGTCACCGCAGCAGAGACAGTGGTACGTGGAGCATCATCGCTCTGGCGCATCATCGCGCGTTCCTACACCATCCGCATCTCCCTCTCTTTCGGAGCATTCGGCGCGCTCCGAAGCTTCGGCGTCGACGAGACGAGCGTCATACTCGTTTAGACACCGGCGCTCTAGTGGTGGCGGTGGCGGTTGTTGTGGGGATTCCGCCACCGATGCCTCCACACCGCCTCGTGTTCGACGAGGCTCTTTACCCTCCCCTTCTTTGCCCGCCCCCACACCAGCCACAGCATCGCCATCTACTCCAGGTTTTGCACGACTGACTGTTTCTAGAAGCTACATACCTCTACCTACTCCGCCAGGAGCCACCCCACTCGACACTCCTCGCTTCGGGGCCCAGACGCCGGTGGAGACACCTGACGTCCGTACCCCCATCGACACGCCGCTAGAGACCCCTGCCGGGACACCCAGGTTCACGCGTCACCGGCCAGAGGGCTTGCCTTACTCCGTCGACATCAGCGGCGGCATCATCATGGATGATGACGGCAAGAAGGTGATCTCGCGCATGCGTGGTCTTTGCTCTCAGCTGTTTAGACACTATATAGTAAACAAATGGAGTGAAGTACCAAGTGATTTAAAAAACAGAGTCATCAACATACTTCATGATGAGTTTCCCGTTCCAACACGGGATCAGCGCTTCAATGAAGACCTGATGAAGATTCGAATGCGCGAATACTGCAAACACAAGCGTTCCGAAGTGCAGAAAGCAATCAAGAATGGGTGGAATAGGCCAGATTGGCTGGCCAAAGAAGATTGGAAGAATGCGAAGAAAGCAGCGCGCGAGAATCCCGACAAGTGGAAGCAACAAAAGGATGCAGCCAGAGCGCGAGTAGAGGCAGGGAGCTCGCACCACTTGGGGAGCGGTGGATGGGCATCATTTGAGGCCGATTTTGTAAGTCTTTTCACATTGCTCTTTATGCATGTTCGATAGTTTAGGGTTTATGAGTTTTTTAGTTCTAACATAATGAAATCTTTGTATGTTTTGACAGTGGTCGATGACTGGACGTGATCCCACACCGTACGAGCGCGAGTACGCAGGCAGGAAGGGCTTAAACGCCCTGATGGACATTCTCAGTTCTCGCGGCGGCATGGTTAGTATTAGGGTTTACTCTTTTTATTTTTTGTATTGTTTTATAAATGTCGTTATATGTTTATATTTACTGAAAACTGTCTTATTGTCTTTTTTTGCAGAATCCGACAGATACGCCGCTTGGACGCGATGAGACGTCTGATTAAACGACGTCAGTTTAGCCGTAGCTAGATAGCATTAGTTTAGGGTTTCTCATAGCTTATGTATCATGAGACGGATTTTATACGTCTTTTTGAACCATGTATATTATTACATTTGTCACCGCAGTTCCTTTTGCCAATCAATTCTTTATGCCTATGATGTTGTACAATTGTCATTATTACATTTTCCAATCAATTCATTTTGCCTATGATGTGTACAATTGTCAATTTTGCAAACAATGCGTCTTGTGGGTGACTATTTTGGGTCTATTATGTATCTTTGCACTTTTTTTAAAAAGTGAATCAAGTACAATATGGTTGATGGGTGGATGCCCTGCCACCAAAAAAATATTCTCTCGGGCGTCGCTATAAGCGTCGCTATTTATGGCTCTGTAGCGTCGCTATGAGCGTCGCTATAGTCTTCTGTGAGAGCGTCGCTATAGGCGTCGCTATATGCGTCGCTATATAGCGACGCTGATAGCGACGCCTATAGCGACGCTCGTAGCGACGGTTTTAGCGACGCCGGGTGTTATAAAAACCCAATGTATTTCCGTCGCTAATAGCGTCACAAGAGCACACAACCTCTTGTAGTGACCTCATGTAGCTAGATCTCCAAGTAATGAATATGAGTCATTGTTGTGTGGTCCTCACTATAGCATGGTGACATAGTTTAGGCCCTTGTTTAGCTAGGAGCTATGAACATAATTCTCTATAGTTCTTTGCTAGTGGAGAAGACATGTGTTGTTGCTAGGGGAAAATGATGTGCCTCAGTTTCCGTTGGTTTGTTTTGTGGAATTTACACAATTGTTAAATAACAATGAAATCAAAGAAGTATTTTTGTGTTATTTTTTGCCTCATGCTTTGTCAGATTTATCTTTCCGTATTCACAATGTGGTTATCAATGAAGGAACTTCCCCAACCCATCATTCTTATTCTTTTTCTAGGGCTACTCTTGATCACACTAAGAATAATATCTTTGAGCACATCACATAGCAATCCAATACTTGCTACATGAATATAAGGACGTGTTTTCCTTAGGATTTGCCTCCAAGCCTACCACTAGAGCGTTTAATGGAGCACTTCATTGATCTAGTCCCTTGTAGCAAACCTATACATAAACTACCCTACAAGCTTAGTCATGTCAAAGCCATGGAAGTAGAGTGAAAATTAGCATACTACTTAATCCATGGTTTTATTTGACTGAGCTTCTCACCATGGGTAGCACCAATTTTATTGGCTGCTATACCAAAAATGTCCTTTTGTATGGAATTTGGTCATTATGAGTTCTTAGTCATGCCTTTTGGGTTTCCTATTACACCATCCACTTTAATGACTTAATGGCAACATGATACATTCGTATACAGGGAAATTGTTTGCCATTGTTTTTCTCGATGACATTTTAGTTTACAATGCATCTAAAGAAATGCACCTTATACATCTCAAGTTGGTGTTTGATTTATTATGTAACTGGATGGAAGCATGATTGGGTGGTACACTTTTATGGATTGAAAGATGCTTTTTAATAGCCACTTAATAGCTATGTCATTAGCTATTAGCACCTTTGAAAATTTTGGATTAAAAAACACTAAAAAAATACACCAAAAGCTTGTACGTGCGAGAGAGGGAATGGTGTCCCAAAATCTCGTACGTGCATAATGTTCAACAACAATGAGCGCATTCATGTAGCCTCCCTTCGTTTCAAGAAAAAGAAATAACTGCAGGGCACGCAGCAACAGCAGGGCAACATGTCTCTCAGGTTCTCTCTCTCTCTCTCTCTAAGGTAGGGCGGTCAATATCTCCCATACCTCTCTCTCTCTTTCTATCTCTCTCTCTCTCTCTCTCTCTCTCTCACACACACACACACACACACACATGCACAACTAAAAATATTTGCATATTTGAAACAGGCTAGCTTAGTCTCAAGCTTGTCACCTTTGATTGGACATCTTCTTATTGCTTTTCTCCCTGTCACCATTACAAGGTGCTTCATGTCCCGATAGCTTCATCACCCAACTGTAGACCATTGTATGCTTCTTTTTCAGTTTCATTTTGTTCCATGATGCATATCCATGGACATAGATATGGAGACACACACACACACACACACACACACACACACACATTCCTACACACACAGAGTCTTGTTTCAGCATTAGGATTTGTTATTGATGCAAAAATCCTTCTTCTCAAGAGAAATTTGTTATTAGTTAGGTGGACTTGTCTCTCGACAAGTCTAAACACCGAGTAGCTTGGGCTGTTGTGGTGGCTGAGAGCTCAGTTAGTCGACTAGGGGCACATAAGCAAGGGCTCTCCAACAAAATGTCCAGAGTAATGAAACACATGACTGAGGGGAAAACAGTGTGCAAGTTAGTATTGGTAGCTTAGTCATCGAAGACGAGTGTGGATAAGTCAAATAGTCGAGATGTAGAGATGGCACAGATCATGCTGTCTGATGTAAAAGCTAAAGTTAGTCATCTTGAGAGTGAAATAGGGTAGATCTCTAGAGAAATGCAGTGGAAGTGCAGGTTTAGTCAAAGGCAGACACTTTCTTGAAACAATTACAAGAAGCACGGAAGAATTAGCCACGCTTGAAGCTAGTGGCAATGTGCTGTTGGAGAGGGTTATGACGTTGGTGCAGCCAAAGTGTGTGGGCTCTAGAAGGTGGCATGGACAGGTGTATACCGGCTAAGAGAAGCATGGCAAAGGACTGGAGAAGCAAGGAAGGTCATGGGATGGCAGGTAGCAGCGGAAGTGTATGCATGATGCGGATTATAGGCCAGGGAAGGCTCCACAATGGGCTAATTGGGGTAGCAGGTGAAGGAGATGCAAAGTGCAGCTTTGGGTCCAGAAATGAAGAGCTTGAAGTGCTGAAGGAGCAAGTTGTACATCATAGGAGCTAGCAGGAAGTGACTGCATGGCAAACGGAGTCTGGAGCAAGAAGTTATGGCAGTCGGAAGATTGGGCGTCTTTGTCCGGAGTTGATTGTAGATGGTTTGATCATGTTTTGGTCGCATTGGATCTTGGGCCTGGAAAAGTCGAGTAGCGGTGCGAGTTGTGAAGAAGCAAGCCGGCAATGCAAGCTTTCACCCGGGCTTTGCGGCTCGACAATATGATATGGGAGCAGAGAATGGGAGCCAAGCAAAGGCAAGCCAAAAGGAGCTTGTGTAAAAACAACTAATGGGTTTTTTGTTTTTTAAGGCCTTAAGGCTCAAGGCATGGGGAGATGCCACGTGGCGGGGTCTATAGCCCACATGCACTGTCCGGGACCAGACTTCCACACTATATATAATGGGGCGTGGCCCCTTCATTGTCACACAAGGGGTGTGAGGGGAGCTCCCCTCCCTTAGCTATGGCGCGCGAGCAGTTGGCGCTGCTGTGGTGTCCGACATCGATTTTGGGTGGAGCAGGTGAGGTGGCGCACCCGCAGGCGGCCGCATGGCGGTGGTTGATTCAGTGATGACGTGGTAGGAGAAGGTGCGGTGCCCGCGCCATTTGGGCCAAAAACTTTTGAGGTAAGGGGTGTACCCCCCCCCCCCCCACACCCCCCCCAATAGCGACATCGCTATTGCATTGGCAGAGGAGGGGTCCCACAACTGTGCTAGTGGAGCAAGGAAGAGAGAGAAGTTCCAAAGCCGGCCAATAGGCCTATCCGGCAACAAGGGCCAAGCTCTTCGGTCAAATTGGGCGGACAAAAAAAGACCAAGGTGTCCACCATGCAAAGCTTTCCAAAATAAACTAGGCCAAGTGTTGGCAATGCATAAAAATTCTTAAAGAAGCTCCAAATGGAGTGCACGACATGGAAGACTCATCCTTTTTTCCCTTTTTTTTGGCCTCTTAGAGACACCCCTATAAAAGGTTGTAAATGTGACAATTTGAGGGCTTTTTTTGCCTGTGTGAGTAAGTGAAAGTGGGAAGCTTGTGTGCTTCTAAGCTTGCCATTGAAGTTGCATACGTCGGTTGTACTACTCTCTATGTAATAATACCACTCACTTGCCCCAATCTCGTGTGTTGCTTCTCCCCATCTCCACTACAAGAGGCTATTCATGTTAGCGACGCTCACACAGGATGCTCAAAAAAAAAATTCTCGGCGTCGCTATGCGTGTCGCAAATTTCTTTGTAAATTTGCGACGCTCATAGGGACGCTGGCTGGGCTAAAAAAATAACCGAGCGCGCCCAAAAACTCAGATCTCAGATCTGAGTTTTTCGGCGCCCTCAAGCAAGGAGTAGGTAACGCTCTCCCTCTCTCTCTCTCTCTCTCTCTCTTTTTCTTCTCCACACACACACACACACACACACACACACACAACACACACACACACACACACACACACACACCACACACACACACACACACGAGGAGAGGAAGGAGAGCCATGTATGCTCCTTCCCTCTCCGCATTCTCATGTTCCCTTCGCCTCTTTCTCTCTCCCTCTCTCTCTCTCTCACACACACACACATACACAAACACACATAGTGTTTTTGAGAGAGAGAGAGAGAGAGAGAGAGAGAGAGAGAGAGAGAGAGTACAAACATAAACAAAAACGCACACACACATACATAAACAAAGAATGCACACAGACATTGAGAGAGGAAAAGAGAGAGAGAGAGAGCATGCATAAACAAAAAAGGCACACATTGAGAGAGGAAAAGAGAGAGAAAACATGCATACGATCCAAAAAAACGCACACACATTGAGAGAGAAAGAGAGAGAAACTAATTTAACGTCATAGGAAACTAATTAAAATTAAAAGACCTAAAGATATAGCCGACGAGGAGTTGAACTCAAGACCTATTATTCAAGAGGAAAATGGCATAATCAATCTATCATACTTGGCATGGGTAATAGAAAGGTTATACCATTTATCTCTTTTTATTGGCACACACATCCACACACGCGCACACACACAAGAAGAAGAGAGTTATAACGTCGTAGGAAACTATCTTAAAAGACGTTAAAGATTAGGTTAGATGTAGACTTACGTTAAATTAGATTTAGGTTTATTTAAGTTAAATTAGATTAGATTTAGGTTTATTTTTAACTAGATTTACGTTTATTTACGCTAGATTTAGATTTACGTTATATTAGATTAGATTTAGGTCTCCATAGACTGCGATGCCTGCATGAAGCGGGTGAAGAAAGCCCTCAATGGAATATAGGGTATTGCTGCCTTCACTCATGGTGGGCTCCGTCGATCCAAAAGTACTGGTGAAATGTCTTCAGAAGATAGGGAAGAAGGTGGATCTTCAGGGCGGCAAGAGTCACTACATCCCCGACACAATGACCATCTAGACAACCTCTAGTCATTCAACAGCAACTTCAAAGTTAGTAACAAGAGCAAGAACGGTCTAAAGGGCCAATTGCAGTCGTCAGATGTGGATGGAGATGAGGCAGCGTCACCGCCGGAAGTTAACTCTCACATCTTTAGTGATGAGAATGCCAACTCTTGTCGAGTTATGTGAAAAATTATGTGTTAAATCAGTTTTAAGGTTCTTATAATCCCTGTTAGTTTAGTTCTTTGTTTTTAATATAACATAATTTACGTTAGATTTAGATTTATGTTATATTAGATTAGACTTAGGTTTATTTAAGTTTACCCACACACACACACACACACACACACACACACACACACACACACACACACACACACAAGAAGAAGTGAGTTTTAATGTCGTAGGAAACTATCCCAAAAGACGTTAAAGATTAGGTTAGATGTAGACTTACGTTAAATTAGATTTAGGTTTATTTTTAGTTAGATTTACGTTTATTTAGATTTACGCTTATTTACCTTAGATCGAGTCCACGCAAGAATTACTTACGGTTTAGGGTTTAGAGTTAGACGAACAGTGAAAAGATCTACTGTGAAAAGATGTTAAGATGCTGTGAAGTGCTACAGCTAGAGAAGAGGCAAAGGGGTTTTGTCCACTACATGCAGTATCATGTAGACGTGGGTGTGTAGATTTCTTGTACCCACAAATATAGGTATTGACCAATAAAGACGAGATTATAACCCGGTGGTTCTGATCTCCGTGCACCTCTAGACCGAGGTGTGCGGGGATTGGACATGACTAGAGAATGTGAGGTAGAGAGAGAGAGAGAGAGAGAGAGAGAGAGAGAGAGAGAGAGAGAGAGAGAGAGAGAGAGAGAGAGAAGAGAGAGAGAGAGAGAGAGATAAGACGAAGAATGCCAATAGAATATTAAATTTGTTGTCCAGGTTATAAGATTTTTATCCTCATTATGAGTAGTGACGAGGATGTGGGACCGTCCAACCGAAACACCTATCTCTCAACGAGGGTCTTATGTCCTTGTAATCAATGCAAGCATGCTGTGCGACGGACAAGACGTGTTTCTTTGAAGCACGTTCGCGAATTTGGCGAGTTCGATCCATCTATTATAGATCGAGTTGTTGCCAATTATAACTCGTCGGACTCTGACGCTGGCCAACAAGCAGCAATCTTGAAACCCAATAGACGTGTTCGCAGGCGCTTTGGTCAAGCAGCATATGTGAGGCCACAAGATGTAGCCTCTGACAGGTCGGGGAATGATCATGCAGAGCACATTCCCAACGAGGCAATGTTTGAGCCCGAGATTGATGAAATGATCGAGACGATCATGGATTCAGAAAGGCTTATCTATGATGATATGAAAAGTGAAGCCGATACGCCATTGTATAATGGAGCACGTATGTCTAGATTGAAAGCACTCCTGGTTCTTCTCAACATGCAGGCAAAGTTTGGATGGAGTGACACTAGCGTCACAGCGCTTTTCAGGTGATCTATTACAATTAATTTACTTTAATAAAACTCTAAATGTATAATGATCTGATAGATTTTTACACGACTGTATCGTATTTTTATGTTGTGTAGATTGCTTAAAGAGCACATACTACCAGCTGACAATGTGATGCCAGATTCCCGAGATGAAGCAAGAAAGATTTTGCGAAACTTGGGGATGGATTACAATTCTATCCACGCTTGTCCTAATGACTGCATTCTTTTCAGAGGGGAATACATAGACATGGAGAAGTGTCCGAAATGTGATTCCGAAAGATATCGAGTAGATCTCCACGGGACAAAAATTCCACAAAAGGTTTTGCGACATTTCCCTCTGCTTCCTCGCATCAAGCATTTCTTCGAATGTAAGTCCATGGCCGCCCTAGCATCATGGCATGAGGAGAATAAATCTTCGGATGGTGTGCTACGAATTCCTGCAGATTGCGCAGCTTGGAAACATATAGATGGAACATGGTTGGATTTTGCCAGGGAAGCTCGAAATTTGCGCTTAGGCCTGGCTATGGATGGCGTAAATCCATTTGGTCAAAAATCAACATCTTACAGTGTATGGACCGTTGTCATCGTCAACTACAACATTCCCCCGTGGTTGACTACGAAGAAGGGGCACCTATGGCTAAGCTTGATTGTGCCAGGGCGATATAAAGTGGGGAATATGGATGTGTATCTTCGTCCACTATTGGAAGAGCTACAACAATTGTGGATTGGCATAGAGGTGGTGGATATGAGCCGACACACAGGACGACGGAATGCTTTGATCAGAGGAATTCTAATGTGGACCATGCATGACTATCCCGGGCTAACAGAATGCTCAGGTGATCTATTGACACTCCTCACTCAGACACTGTAAATCTTGTTTTTTCCCATAGTTGATCTATTATCATGTGTATACATGCAGGGCTTCAAACAAGCGGATACAGAGCATGTGTCACATGTGGACCTAGACTGAATGCACGTAGGGCACCCTCACTGAAGAAGCAAATCTACAAAGGTCAGCAAGCGTATCTTCCAGAGAATCATGTGTTACGCGATGGCTTTTTGGGAAGAGAGCCACAAGGGATGTCTGCACAAGCATGGTTAGAGCAGAAGGAGATGTGCGATGACGGATTGCCTTCAGGGATGAAGAGACTATCTCTATGGTACAAGTTACCATATTGGACCCGACTCATGATCAATCACTTGCTCGATCCAATGCACATATTCAAGAATGTGGGTAATCTACTATGGGACCATTTGACCGGCAAGAAAGATACATTGAGAGCCAGAGTTGACCTTAGAAATGTGGATCGTATGGAGCAATATTGGCCGCAAACAGCGTCTGATGGATCGATAAAACTCCCTAAAGCACCATGGATTTTCACAGGAGCCCAAGAACGCAAAGTAAAAGAGACCATTCGATCTTTGCAGACCCCCACTGGCGTAATGCACTCGCTCCGAACGTGTTTTACTAAAGAAGGAAAGCTTACCGGTTTGAAGTCACACGATTGGCATAAAATGTGTCAGGTACGTTCATAGTGGACTTTAATATCATTGCATAAAATGTGGACTTTAATATCATTGCTGCACATACTTTACAGGTTATTTTACCGGTTTCCATTGAGGGATGTTTGTCTCTCGACATCCGTAACACAATCTACAAACTTGCAAAGCTTGTGCAGTGGATCTCACAAAAGGAGATCAATGTAGACTCCATACCATTCGCCAAACTAAATGCTGCGGAGCTTGTGTGCATGTTTGAGAAACATTTTCCTACTACCATGCTAACCATTCAGGTGCATCTTCTTGTTCACATAGTTGATGAGGTGGAAATAGCTGACACAGTTCATTCCAGATGGATGTTCTTCTTAGAATGTTTCATGAAAACGCTTAAGGGATATCTGCGTCAAAAGGCACGTCCGGAGGGTAGCATGGATGAAGGTTTGTTGGTATCAGAGTCCCTAGTGTACATTGGAGAGTGGCTAGACGGATTTGATAAAGCCCGGGACACGCTATGGAGAACCATAGATGATGAGCGCATATCTGGGATTGCCATGTGCAATCTCGGTGTTGAGAAGAAGATGACGGAAGATCTAGAGGCTAAAATCAACCGATTTTGCATGCTTCACAATCCAGTGATGCAAAAGTGGATTTCACAATATGAGGATGCAAAGCAAGAGCGACAAAGGGCACGAATCGAGTGGAGACGGGGAAGACGACCACCGATGCACTATCCGATGGTTCTGGAGAGCCTACCAACCTTCATGAGCTTAAGATGGTTGCACAACCAATTGAAAAGCGCACAACAATGCGGTGACGAAGTGACTGAGGAAGAGTGGGAGTACTCTCGGGGTTGCGCGACCAAGGTAAGTTTGCAATGTACGACTAGCAAGTGACTTTATTTATAAACGTTTGAACGGCCACTCATAATCTTTGTTCGTTGTAGTATAAGTCATACACAGCAGCATGGTGTAAAGGTCGACATTTTAGGGTGGAACGAATCGACAAAAAGCGTTTTACTCAAGATTGTGGAATCATGGCAAAATTTAAACAGTCTAGTCGACGTCGTTCCTCTGATGCAGATCCTGTGGTGGCGGAACTCACTTACTTAGGCACGCTGCAAGAGATTTTGAGGATCGATTACAGAGGATTTTTTGTCGACTTGTTCGACGTGCAATGGTTCAAGATAATCATGGAGGGTCGCAACGCTACTGTGCGTAGAGGAGAGTCTGGTTTTCTTGAGGTGGATTCTACTAAGAAATGGACTGACCTAAGAGACACTTTCGTACTACCCGAGCATTGTGAACAAGTAAGTATATAAATAGTTAACATCCCCCTTTTACAAGTTATGTGCTTGAAAGCTCTCATGTAAGTTATGTGGCACTGGCAGGTAGTATTTCATCCTACAAAGTCTACATCAAACTGGTGGTACGTCATAGAGGTAGCCCCTCGTAGTGCAAGGACGTATGAAGGCTACCATGTGCCAATCACAATGACATCAATGGAGGAGATCAGAGAAGATGCTCAATCAGAAGCCGCTGCGGTGGTGCCAGACGAGCATCAAGATGCTACTACTCTATATGGGGTGCATGCAGAGGAGCTACAAAATGAAACAGAGGATATGTGTTTAAACGGAGAGCTCTATATAGATATAGGAAGTTATGCTGAGTTATGCGAGGATGAGAGAGAGATCTCTTAAAGCCACAAATATTGTATTTGAACAATTTTGCTCCGTGTTGTAAAAGCTCTCGCTCTCTAAGTACCTTCCATGGTGTATAACGCTCTTTTCTACTCGCGCTCACATCTTTTGATTGAAAATTCTGAGTTTTCGACTTGCCTCTTCTATCACTCGATTCATTGCGTCATTGTATTTATATGCATCATTACGTCATTGTATTTAATGGTCTTTGCGTCATTGTCTACTCTATTCATTCAATATTAAGTTTAAATATTCGTGTGTTTAATGCAGGTATGGATGATGAGAAGTTTCTTTCTTGTTTGTCACCGCAGCAGAGACAGTGGTACGTGGAGCGTCATCGCTCTGGCGCATCATCGCGCGTTCCTACACCATCCGCATCTCCCTCTCTTTCGAAGCATTCGGCGCGCTCCGAAGCTTCGGCGTCGACGAGACGAGCGTCACACTCGTTTAGACACCGGCGCTCTAGTGGTGGCGGTGGCGGTTGTTGTGGGGATTCCGCCACCGATGCCTCCACACCGCCTCGTGTTCGACGAGGCTCTTTACCCTCCCCTTCTTTGCCCGCCCCCACACCAGCCACATCATCGCCATCTACGCCAGGTTTTGCACGGCTGACTGTTCCTAGAAGCTACACACCTCTACCTACTCCGCCAGGAGCCACCCCACTCGACACTCCTCGCTTCGGGGCCCAGACGCCGGTGGAGACACCTGAGGTCCGTACCCCCATTGACACGCCGCTAGAGACCCTTGCCGGGACACCCAGGTTCACGCGTCACCGGCTAGAGGGCTTGTCTTACTCCGTCGACTTCAGCGGCGGCATCATCATGGATGATGACGGCAAGAAGGTGATCTCGCGCATGCGTGGTCTTTGCTCTCAGCTATTTAGACACTACATACTAAACAAATGGAGTGAAGTACCAAGTGATTTAAAAAACAGAGTCATCAACATACTTCATGATGAGTTTCCCGTTCCAACACGGGATCAGTGCTTCAATGAAGACCTGATGAAGATTCGAATGCGCGAATACTGCAAACACAAGCGGTCCGAAGTGCAAAAAGCAATCAAGAATGGGTGGAACAGGCCAGATTGGCTGGCCAAAGAAGATTGGAAGAATGAGAAGAAAGCAGCGCGCGAGAATCCCGACAAGTGGAAGCAACAAAAGGATGCAGCTAGAGCGCGAGTAGAGGCAGGGAGCTCGCACCACTTGGGGAGCGGTGGATGGGCATCATTTGAGGCCGATTTTGTAAGTCTTTTCACATTGCTCTTTATGCATGTTCGATAGTTTAGGGTTTATGAGTTTTTTAATTCTAACATAATGAAATCTTTGTATGTTTTGACAGTGGTCGATGACAGGACGTGATCCCACACCGTACGAGCGCGAGTACGCAGGCAGGAAGGGCTTAAACGCCCTGATGGACATTCTCAGTTCTCGCGGCGGCATGGTTAGTATTAGGGTTTACTCTTTTTTATTTTTTGTATTGTTTTATAAATGTCGTTATATGTTTATACTTACTGAAAGCTGTCTTATTGTCTTTTTTTGCAGAATCCGACAGATACGCCGCTTGGACGCGACGAGACGTCTGACTACACGACGTCAGTTTAGCCGTAGCTAGATAGCATTAGTTTAGGGTTTCTCATAGCTTATGTATCATGAGACGGATTTTATACGTCTTTTGGAACCATGTATATTATTACATTTGTCACCGCAGTTCCTTTTGCCAATCAATTCTTTATGCCTATGATGTTGTACAATTGTCATTATTACATTTTCCAATCAATTCATTTTGCCTATGATGTGTACAATTGTCAATTTTGCAAACAATGCGTCTTGTGGGTGACTATTTTGGGTCTATTATCTATCCTTGCACTTTTTTTAAAAAGTGAATCAAGTACAATATGGTTGATGGGTGGCAGGGCATTCAATGCCCTGTCACCAAAAAAAATTCTCTCGGGCGTCGCTATAACCGTCGCTATTTATGGCTCTGTAGCGTCGCTATGAGCGTCGCTATAGTCTTCTGTGTAAAGGTCGCTATCACCGTCGTTATGAGCGTCTCTATATAGCGACGCTCTCGTAGCGACAGTTTTAGCGATGCCGGGGGTTATAAAAACCCAGTGTATTTCCGTCGCTAACAGTGTCACAAGAGCACACAACCTCTTGTAGTGCTCCCTCCTCTTCTCTCGCTCTTCGTGTATTGGCCATTGCTTGCAGAGGGTTTGCTTGCAGCTCGAAGGGTGATACGAAGAGGGCAGATTAGGAGTGTTTTGTGAATCAGAAAGGGTGAGTTGAGCAGTGTGGGTGTATTTGTGTTGTGGGTGTTTTTTTGCAAGGTGTAAGGTAGTTGTTTTGTATGCTAAAGTGGAGTTGTTAGTGCAAATAAGACAATTTGAAGGTGTTTTTTAAGAGGTTAGGGGTGCTGTGGAATCCCTGGGCTATAGAGAGGCAAGTATTTTGTGTGCTGGGTGTGTTCCCTATTCCCCCTCTCCATCTTCTGGTGCCCCCACGGATTTCGAGGTGGATTTCGAGGGCCCGGAGAATCACAACGGGGCAGTTGCCATTGCGCGGTCTAAAAGCTGTAAAATCAAGAAGAAGATCGAGCAAGGTGCACTGGGGTATGAGGTGATGGTTCCCAGTCCGGCTTCGAGCCTGAGAGAAGAAGTTCAAGTGGAGAATCAGCCCAATTGAGGGGCAGCAACCGTTCCTCAACAATGGGTACGTACAATTCAAGATTTTTCTGAGCAAATGCAAGAGTTGCGTTTAAGTGTTATGGATAGAGGTCAAGCAAGGGTTGGAAGAGGCAGAGCTAGGCAATTGCCTGACAGGTGCTACAATTGTGGAGAGGAGGGCCATTATGCTCGAGATTGCCCTTATCCACCAAGGGACAGGGGCGGCATGTATCCTCTTTTTGGTTGAGGTCATGGTCAAGTACAGTTTAATGGCCAAAGAGGGCAGCAAGAGGTTGAAAACCAGGCATAGGCGGCTCCATCAGGTAATGATGAAATACCAAGGGTTAACATTATTGGTGTTGACAGGCAAGAGGTTGACATTATGGCCAACAAAAGAGCACGAGGTGAAAGAGAGTCTGAGACGGAGCGTGAAACTAGAGCGAGAAAGGGGAAAGAGAAGGTAAATGAAGGAAGAGAGCAGCTCGAGCCAAGCAGAAGGAGGTGAAGACGGAGAATTACCCAAAAGGATTTTCAATTGGGACGTGGCAATCCGGAGTATGATTTGGTAAGAGATGTTCAAAATCAAAAGGCGAACATCACTTTTGGGCAGCTGCTTGCATTAAACCCTAAGTTAAGGAGGCAATGGTCAACTAGTGTCAGCACTAGGCTTCCTCGAGTGGGAGGAGAGGTACATACAGTGCAGAATCTAGCCTTGAAAGTGGGGAGTCTGCCGACCGATGTGCTTCCGGTGGTGGATGTTTTGATTGAGAAGAAGAAATAGGTTCAAGCATACATCGATGGTGGTGCCCAAGTCTATGTTACTACGGAGTCGGCTATGAGGGATATTGGCATTAAAACTGTTGTCAGGTCCAATGTGCGAATGAGGATGGCTAATCATGCCAAGGCTCGTTGTTTGGGAGTGGCACAAGATGTGAAGGTAAAGGTTATGGGAATCGAATGCGTAATTGATTTTTTTGTCATGAAAGCAGGTGAGAATGCCTATCCATTATATTGGGGAGGCCATGGCTGTTGGCAATTAGAGCCAAGCAAGATTGGGGAACCGGGGTGTTTACCCTGCCAGATCGAGAGAATGGAGGATAGATTGTGTTGGATCTAAAGACCAGGGAAAGTCATTTTCATCCCTCAGCAGGTGGAGATAATCTAGATTGCAGTACCAGTTATGAGTACGAGACGGAGTCTACTTATGATGAAGGGTCTACCAGGGTCGAAGAGGAAGAGAGTGATGAGGATTTATTGAAGCTGGATACAGATTTTTTTGGGGTCACATTAGACTCTACCACTGCAAGGAGAGGTATGCAAGTTCCTATTTGTAGTTTGCAAGCTAAAGAGATGGAAGATATGCTAGGTTCCAATTTAACAAAGCCGGAGAAAGAAGGCTACATGGACCTATGTGCATCCTACCATAACTTATTTGCAACGGAGTATAAGATCTGAGGGGAGCTAAAGGAGTGGAGCATCAGATTCTGCTTAAAGAAGGATACAGGCCAAAAGCACAGAAGCTCAGAAGGTTGGGGGATATTCAAAAGGAAGCTCTATGGCAGGAGATCAACAAGTTTCTCGAGGTAGGTATTATTTATCCGGTAAAGCAGTCTAAGTGGGTTTCTCCTGTTGTCATTACCCCGAAGAAGAATGGAAAGTGGCGGATATGTGTAGATTATAAGCCTTTGAATGCTGCAACCAAGCGGAACCATTACCCTTTGCCTTTTCAAGATGAGATTTTAAACCAGGTTTCCGGGCATGAGCGCTATTCTGTCATGGATGGGTTTTCAGGGTATTTTCAGATCGGTATGGCTTTGGAGGACCAGCTGAAGACTACCTTCATTTCTCCATGGGGTTGCTTTGCCTATCGCAGGATGCCTTTTGGATTGGTGAATGCATATGTGACTTTTCAAGATTGGATGAACAAGGTGTTCAGACCTTACTTGGGTAAGTTCATCAGAGTGTTTATGGATGATATTGGTTGCTATAGTTCCAAGATAGAGCATTTGTCCAAGTTAAGGCTGTGTTTTCAAAGGCTAGATGAAGAAGGAGGTCAGATGAATCCAAAGAAGTGCAAGCTAGCACAACCAAGGGTTCAGTTGCTAGGCCATGTGGTATCACAAAACGGGATTGAAGCAGATCCAGAGAAGGTGAAAGCATTGGTTCTTATGGAGGCTCCAACCAGTGCAACAAAATTGGCTTCTTTCGTGCATAAGTTAAAGTATTTATCCCGCTTTTTTTGGATGCTGTCTCAATATGTCTACCCTCTTCAGAAAAGGGCTCAACAGGTGCATGGATTTCAGTGGGATGAGGAAGCTCAAGAGGCTTTTGATAAAGGTATTCTATGTCAGTTGCCTACAGTGTATCCTCCCAATTCTGAGGATGATTTTTATATTGATATGACGGTGGGAACGGTGGCTATTGGAGCAATATTGCTACAAAAGGTAGGCAGGAGTTATAAGCCTATTTATTTCGAAAGCAGGGTCATTAGTCTAGGTGAAGCTACTTATACAGAGGCAGAACAGTGGGTTATGGCTTTGGTCTTTGCTTGCAGAAAGTTCAAAGTATATTTGGTTGTTCGGAAGTTTTATGTACTGACTGCTAACAATCTTTTTCTTGAAGTGGTGCTACACTTGAAGCTAGGGAAGCAAATCATGAAGTGGGTGATCGAACTTCAAGAGTTTGAGTTTGAGTTCAAAGTGGATCACACTCGGCGGTCTCATTTGGTGGACATTTTGGTCAGCAAGGAGGTTGAGTTGCCAATTTATCCAAGGGTGGTATAAGAGGAGGATAAGGAAGAACCTGATTTGGAAGAGGCCTTCACAATGTGGTTTGATGGTGCTTATAGACGAGTAACACAGAAACCAGGAGGAGGTGTGGTTTTTCAAGATCGGCACGGCACAGTCATTTTTTCCAAAGCTTACGACTTGGAGGAGGTGCATACCAACTGTCATAATAATCAATATCTAATTCTCCTAAATGATTTTCTCATATTAAACTGATCATTTAATGTGGGGAAGTTCCAGGGGAGAAAAAGCTAGAATATTGGTTAAGCTAGCAGACCGGCCATTGTAGGGATCCAAAGGAGGAAAAATAGGGATCCAAAAGGGGGGCCATCTGCAAAAGAGCCATGTGAAACAATGGGCTAAAAAGACCCTAAGGTTCAGCCCATTAAGACTTCCAAAATGCTAAGGTTCCAAAACTCAAAGGTTGTGTCCAAAGGTCAACCCTAGGGGAAATTGGATGCTTTGTGTGTGACCAAAAAGTCTTTGCAATCCCTACTTGGGAGGGGGCGAGCCTTTCTTCTAGGGGATGAGAGAGAAAGCCACACACACACACACACACACAGGCTCCCTTTACCCAAAGGGAATTAGGGACACATGTTAGCTCCCTAGCCCAGATGCCCACAAGGTGTGCCCAATTCCTATTGGATGGCCTTGGAGGTGGACCAATGAGAATTAGGCTAGAGTAAATCTAGTTTAATTAATTTAAAAACACTTAATAAAAGAACCAATGAGAATTATGTCTCCTATAAGACTATTGGAAAGTCTCCCAAGGGGTCCAATGAGCATTCAGGAGCCCAATGGCTTGCCTGATTCCTATTGGCCAGGAGGCAAAGGGATCCAATGAGAGTTTAGTTTAATTATTAAATTACCTAAAGCTCTCACAAAAGGGGAAAGGGGGACACATGTCAGAAGACTATCACTTATGCTGCTTAATAGCCATTGGCTTGACTTGGGGAGGTCCAATGGGGAGCCTACAAGAGTAAATAGCAAGAGGGCTCGCCCAAGAGAGAGAGGGGGCTGATTTTTGCAAGGCATTATCACACTCACACTCACACACAGTCTATGTGTGAAGTAAAGAAGACTATCTCTTCCCAATATTTAATGGAGAGCTCATCACCTACTCCAAGCTTGTGAGATAGAAGCCTACATCGACACACTCTTGGCATGTGGATGCAAATCCAACCAAGAGACAAGCTTCAATGCATGCTCATCTCCTCTACCAAGCTAATTACTAAGCTAAGATATGCTAATATGAGTGATTATGTGAGGAGATGTACATCTTTCTCGTAAGATACTCCTTCTTCCTCTCAATCTACTCTCATACCTTGCTAGCTCTCACCATCTTCGAAGGTGTGTGAGGTCTTAGGTCTGAGAACGGGGATAATTAAAGTTGTGTTTGCTAAGTGTATTGCTTAGTGCATGAAGCTTTCAGCTTCATTGCACTAGCTAGTCTTGAAGGAACACAAAGAATTGTATTGTACAATGTCTCTCTTGATGGGAGAAACCATAATACAAAGCCTTTTGGAGGGGGGACAGGCTCCATGCAAATCCGGTCCTCAACTGTTGTCAATAGCTTAATTTCTCTCTCTTTTGAAAGTATTGTTGATGCTATCTAACTAGGTGTTATGCTTTTTGTTGCTCTCTCCACCCAAGCACTCTTGTAATTCTCATCAGGAATCTATTCTAATGAAATGCCCACTATGTTCATGCTAATTTCCGCTACACATAAGTTTTTAGACCATTAAATGTTACAACAACAATGAAGCAGAATATCTTACCTTACACCTGAGACTCAAGCAGTGCATTGAATTTGGCATTTCGAGGTTGGTCATAAAGGGTGATGCTCTATTGGTTATCAAACAACTTTTGGGCCAATGGCAGGTAAAGAGGGATTCTCTCAAGAATTGGTTTTTTTCCATAAAGAAGATGTTGAAGGTTTTTGAAACAGTGCAGTTTAAACATGTGAGAAGAGAACAAAACCAGGAAGCAGATCGTTTGGCTAGCAGTCGTGTTCAGACTCAATTGTCGAGTTGTATGTGGGGCCAGCCACTTATACATGTAGAGAGACTTTGAAGGATAGTGATGATTTCTTGAGTACAGGTCAATGTTCCGACGGGCTTTCCAAGCTACAAAAGAGGAGGGTTGTTCAAAAAGCTAAAAGGTTCACTCTGGTTGGTGAAGATCTTATGGTGCACGGTCGAGATGGGGTGCTACGTCGTGTCCTTTACAAAGAAGAGATTGGCATGGTATTGGAGCAATGCCATGAGGAAAGTGGTCATCAGGGTAAGAGTCAAGTTTTGTTTCGTATCCTAAGAAGCGGGTTCTGGTGGCCTTCTGTGGTGCGAGATGTGCATTATTGGTGCAAGATGTGCCATCAGTGCCAAGTGATGGGTGAAAGATGACTGGTAGCCGAGCAACAGGGGGCTATCATCGCACATGATGCCTTTGAAAAGTGGGGCTTGGATGCAATTGGTCCATTGTCCAAGTCAGCGAGTGGTAAGAAATATGTGATAGTGGCAATAGACTACCTTACACGATGGGTCGAGGCTAAAGCAGTCAAAGAGGTAAATGCGTATACTATTGTTCAGTTTGTATTTGATTGCATATG
This sequence comes from Adiantum capillus-veneris, assembly GCF_014529385.1. Taxonomy (NCBI): domain Eukaryota; kingdom Viridiplantae; phylum Streptophyta; class Polypodiopsida; order Polypodiales; family Pteridaceae; genus Adiantum; species Adiantum capillus-veneris. The sequence continues at coordinate 80,890,367 of NC_140934.1, forward strand.
TTGTCATTTTGGAGTGCCTTGGTGTTTATATCAGATCGAGGACAGGGATTCAGAAGTAATTTGGTGCATGCTCTGGTGGACAAATTGGGGATTCAACACCAATTTTCATCTCCATACCACCCGCAATGCAATGGTTTGGTGGAGAGTGCAAATGGGCAGATAGTCAAGATGCTTACAAAGTACATATACCAGCAGGTTGAAGAGTGGGAATCTAACCTTGATAAATGTTTGTGGGCTTACATGACTTCTTATAAGGTGGCAACCAACTTCACTCCATATGAGTTGGTATATGGCAAGGAAGCGGTCCTGCCTGTGCAGCTAGAGGTTCTTAAAGGTTTATGGAGAATTGATAAAAATCATCAAGGTATTTTGCAGGATAGGATTACAAGTCTCAAAACCTTGAAGATGGATCATGAGGCAGCGGAGGATTTTTATGTGAAGCAACGAGAAAGAAGTGAAACCAAAGTGTGTGGGCTCTAGAAGGTGGCATGGACAAGTGTATACCGGCTAAGAGAAGCATGGCAAAGGACTGGACAGCAAGGAAGGTCATGGGATGGCAGGTAGCAGCGGAAGTGTATGCATGATGCGGATTATAGGCCAGGGAAGGCTCCACAATGGGCTAATTGGGGTAGCAGGTGAAGGAGATGCAAAGTGCAGCTTTGGGTCCAGAAATGAAGAGCTTGAAGTGCTGAAGGAGCAAGTTGTACATCATACGGAGCTAGCAGGAAGTGACTGCATGCCAAACGGAGTCTGGAGCAAGAAGTTATGGCAGTCGAAAGACTTGGCGTCTTTGTCCGGAGTTGATTGCAGATGGTTTGATCATGTTTTGGTCGCATTGGATCTTGGGCCTGGAAAAGTCGAGTAGCGGTGCGAGTTGTGAAGAAGCAAGCCGGCAATGCAAGCTTTCACCCGGGCTTTGCGGCTCGACAATATGATATGGGAGCAGAGAATGGGAGCCAAGCAAAGGCAAGCCAAAAGGAGCTTGTGTAAAAACAACTAATGGGTTTTTTGTTTTTTAAGGCCTTAAGGCTCAAGGCATGGGGAGATGCCACGTGGCGGGGTCTATAGCCCACATGCACTGTCCGGGACTAGACTTCCACACTATATATAATGGGGCGTGGCCCCTTCATTGTCACACAAGGGGTGTGAGGGGAGCTCCCCTCCCTTAGCTATGGCGCGCGAGCAGTTGGCGCTGATGTGGTGTCCGGCAACGATTTTGGGTGGAGCAGGCGAGGTGGCGTGCCCGCGGGCGGCCGCATGGCGATGGTTGATTCAGTGATGACATGGCAGGAGAAGGGGCGCCCGCGCCCGCCCCCCCCCCCCCCCCCCCCCCCCCCCCCCCCCCCCCCCCCCCCCCCCCCCTCCCCCCCAATAGTGACATCGCTATTGCATTGGCAGAGGAGGGGTCCCACAGCTGTGCTAGTGGAGCAAGGAAGAGAGAGAAGTTCCAAAGCCAGCCAATAGGCCTATCCGGCAACAAGGGCCAAGCTATTCGGTCAAATTGGGCGGACAAAAAAAGACCAAGGTGTCCACCATGCAAAGCTTTCCAAAATAAACTAGGCCAAGTGTTGGCAATGCATAAAAATTCTTAAAGAAGCTCCAAATGGAGTGCACGACATGGAAGACTCATCCTTTTTTCCCTTTTTTTTGGCCTCTTAGAGACACCCCTATAAAAGGTTGTAAATGTGACAATTTGAGGGCTTTTTTTGCCTGTGTGAGTAAGTGAAAGTGGGAAGCTTGTGTGCTGCTAAGCTTGACATTGAAGTTGCATACGTCGGTTGTACTAATCTCTATGCAATAATACCACTCACTTGCCCCAATCTCGTGTGTTGCTTCTCCCCATCTCCCTCCTCTTCTCTCGCTCTTCGTGTATTGGCCATTGCTTGCAGAGGGTTTGCCTGCAGCTCGAAGGGTGATACCAAGAGCATAGATTAGGAGTGTTTTGTGAATCGGAAAGGGTGAGTTGAGCAGTGTGGGTTCATTTGTGTCGTGGGTGTTTTTTTGCAAGGTGTGAGGTAGTTGTTTTGTATGCTAAAGCGGAGTTGTTAGTGCAAAAAATCCAATTTGAAGGTGTTTTTTGAGAGGTGAGGGGTGCTGTGGAATCCCTAGGCTATAGAGAGGCAAGTATTTTGTGTGCTGGGTGTGTTCCCTATTCCCCCTCTCCAACGTTGCAAGCTATGATCAATGCTAACTTGCAAGTTCTTGGTGTTCTTGGTGTCGCACAGGGTGGCACATCTGAAAACAACAATGTTGCAGTCATACATGTTGATTTGCGAACACTTAACAGATACTCTTGTACCTCTTATTGTGTGTTTGAAAAATTTTGCTAAATTTTTTTGTCCGATACAAGAGAGGCTGCAACAAAAGAATGTGCTCTTGACAAGACTCAAAAGTCAAGAGGCTTTTGTTGGCAGCACAATTTTACAATTACAACAGGGCAAAGCACCTGTATTCTCTCCATCACCTCCAATGCCAAATGTAGGTCAAGATGCTATATTATTTAATGAACCGTACACAGCCTGTGGGTTGGAACTTCATGATAAAATGATGGTGGGTGTTTGCATGCTACCATGCCAACACCCCTACCACAATTTTTTTTTGCAACTTTGTCCACGCTGAGTGATTCTTGCTCGGCACAGGGATGCGGCATAGAGATCCCTGCTTCTGTGAAGATGATGTTTGGTGTAGAGACAACGTCCGTGGGGTAGAAGGCAAAGTTACTCTAATTGGTATGTTCCCAATTTTGGTAACTCATGCTCCAAAGGAAGAAAAAGTTGTATTAGTAACCAAAAGTATTAGTAGTAAGTTGTATTAGTAACCAATAGCTGTCAAATAGCTTGTAAGTAACTCCTCACACAACTTTTGACCAATTCAATAGCTGCTTGTGACCAAGCTTTTAAACAGCTATTAGGTATAGCTTTTAACCAGCTATTAGTTTGCCATTGGTTTCCATAGCTAGTGGGTGATAGCTATCTGCTAGGTTTAGAGAGAGCTACGAGCTGGTAATAGCTACCTGGCTCTTGTTAAATAGCTCCAAAATAGCTATTGATTGTGTGAGTAAATACTTTCTCATTCACTAGTGGCTAGTATTCCTAGCTATTAGCATTTAATAGCTCTCTGATAGCTTGTAACTAGCTATTACAAATCTACTAGTCCCAAAGCTTTTGACTAGCTATGTAGCTATTGACTTTCGAAGCTATACACTAGCTATTGATAGTGTGTAGATATACACACTCAATCACCATGTGGCCACTATTCATAGTTAGCAACAAGAAATAGTTGCTTAATAGCTTGCAAGTAGATATTATAGACCCAAACTTGGCTATAGTTGCTGCTCAGACAGCTTTTAACCAGCTATTAGGTAGCTATTGTTTGCTATAGCTAGTGGGTGTGATGGCCATTTTTTAGGTTTAGAGAGAGCCTCTATTAGCTGGAAGTACCTATTTAACCTATTATTAATAGCTATGTCACAGAGCTTTTAATCAGCCTATGAGTTAGCTATTGGCTTCCATAGCTAGTGGATGATAGCTATTTTCCATAGCTAGTGGGTGATAGCTATTTTGTAGGTTTGGAGAGATATTAGCTAGAAGTAGCTATTGCCCACGACTATTATCTTCCACAGGTAGTGGGTAATATTATTTTGCCAATTTTGGAGAGCTATTAGTTGTAAGTAGCCATCTAGAGCTGTTATTAAAGTGAAAGGGCGGTGGTAATGCGTGTGCTAATCTCCACCCAACCGTACGTGCTATCTTATAGCCTCCCCCTAGCCTCCTTCATGGCAGCGGAGATGCATGACATCCACCCCCTCTGAACCTGCATAGCCTCCGGTCTGTGCCAACTGCACTTCAATCTGTATCTACTATAGGTACCTTAAGCTTTTGCAATCATCAGACTCACTCAACTGGTTAAGATATGGAAAATAAAATAAGGCTTATACCCTATCAATGTTCTAGATTAAGCATTAGGTAGCTGCCCATAAAAAATCTTTGAACCGTATCTGTCATATCTTCAAAGCATTCAATTATGGAAAACCTATTTAGTGAACCCCGTCAGACTCAAGTGCTCCAGTTAGATGTACCAACCTTTTTTAACCCATATACAAAGACTACCGACATAAGTTTACTTCTCCAAGTTAAGTGTTGAAGTGCAGTTTTACGTAAAATAAACTAGTTTTAGAAATGTAATTTTTTTAATTTATGGTCTTTTCATGTAAATTGTGTATCTAGAAACCTTTTTCATATCTTGAATCCATAAAAAAGAAGTTTCATGAAATTTTGATGTCATATACAAAAGTTATGTTTCATTTACTAGAATCCTGATGTGAGCCATTTTTGTGGCTTCAGCCAGTTTTGTGGCTCATTACAAGTCTAGTGTTAAATACTTTGACTTTGATGGTTCTTGCATCCTTTAGTAGCTCTTATGGATAGCATACAAATTTCTTTCCCCCACATTTTGTAAATTGACCCATGTGGCATTTTAGACCATGGTAAGTAGAGCTAGCTTGCTTAGGACACAATAGAGAATCTATAAGCTTTGAAATTATCTTCACTCCACACAGTGCATGAACATTTGCACAACCCACCATGCATTCCAAATGCTTGACTACGCATATGATTCCAGCCTCTTTCAAATATGGAATTTTCTCATGGTAAATACAACAACATGTCAGCCTATCCTTTAGCTTTTGCACAAAGTAGGGCTTCTCTGATTCAAAAGCATGCAGCTGGATTCAAAAGCATGCAACTAGATTTCTACATCCGGATTGGCATCCTTGAAACGTTGGTAGATCTCAGCCTGCATCCCACAACAAGAAGCTTGAATGATGAAGAAATCATGTGTCAAAGCTACCCATTAGCTATCAATAGTTAGTTGTAGCTATTAATAACTATCAAAAGCTATGCACTAAAAATCACTAGCTATAAATATATATCAAAAAAATCTATCAATATCTATCAAATAGCAAATGCTACCCACAAAGTAGAAATCACTAGCAGTAAATAGCTATCAAAAGGTATCAAACAGCTACTAGTAGCTTTTATATAACAATCACTAACTATAAATTACCTTTCACCTAAAGTAAACTATTACTATAAATAGCTATCAAAGAGCTACCAATAGCTATCAATAGCTATCAAAGAGATACCAATAGCATTTATCAAAATCAATAGCTATAACTAGCTATGAAATATCCAAAAACCGCTATCAATAGTTAAGAGGGAGTGCTTAATTTTTGGGAGCTTCTAATTTAGAGCTTTTTAAAAAAGATTTAGGTCTTTTCAAGTTGTGGGCAGAATTGGAAAAATCTTGTACAAATTTTTTTTACTTTTCAAATTCATGAGACGACTTTTCATTTCTCAATTGACTTTTTTAAGGTTCCAACTAGCTCAAGGCTAAGCTGAGAAAAAAATTTCCGCGTTCCTGTGAATCTACACCTACTTTATTATAAAGTTTTTTTCATAGCTTGAGCTCACTGTTCGTTTGCACGCGCGTGGATGGATAGTGAGCTTGGATAGTGAGCGCGGCTATGGACGCGAGTACAATATGGTTGTGTACACCTACCACTGCCATATGGCAGAGGAGCAGCAGGAGGTGAGCACAGCTATGGAGGCGGGCGGCATCTTAAAGGAGTTTGTGGGTCAACAAATTCCACTCCCAGATTAACAAATTCCGCTCGACTCAGAGCACGCTGTTGAGAAATTTGCGGTCTTGCCAGGAAAGCACCGGGCTTATGGCTGTGAGAGTTTGTGAGAGAACTCAACAAAAACTATATGAAGGAGTTAAACCATAGATGCCATGAAAACTAGGGTTTGGAAAGAAGTGCAATCAAAGAATCCCCACTCTTTCTCTCTTGCACTCACACACACAAGAAAGAACAAAAAAAAGAGTGTCAAAACAACACAAAAATGAAAACATCAAGGCTATGGTCATATCGTATCATGGGTAATATGAAAGGGTTAACAGATGAGTTAATGGCATTCAATCTTGACTGGCCAAATAGGCTAGGAATTGTTCTTTGGAATTGTAGTTTTGTGCTTACCATAATATATATATTCTTTCTAGTGATTGGGATTAATTGTGTGTACAAATCCTCTTGGTTCATAGAAAGATAACTACGCTTACGTCAAAAGAAAAGTTATAGTCTGTGAGAGGTAGTATGATGGGATCCGGTGATAGAAGTATTTCATTGAGCCTTTCTTGGCCAAAGAGAAACACTAAACCACTACAAGATGTTGTGTGCTCTTGTGACGCTGTTAGCGACGGAAATACATTGGGTTTTTATAACCCCCGGCGTCGCTAAAACCGTCGTTACGAGCGTCGCTATAATCGTCGCTATATAGAGCCGCTCATAGCGACGCTGATAGCGACGTTTACACTGCAGACTATAGCGACGCTCATAGCGACGCTACAGAGCCATAAATAGCGACGGTTATAGCGACGCCTGAGAGATTTTTTTTTTGGTGGCAGGGCATTGAATGCCCTGCCACCCATCAACCATATTGTACTTGATTCACTTTTTAAAAAAAGTGCAAGGGTAGATAATAGACCCAAAATAGTCACCCACAAGACGCATTGTTTGCAAAATTGACAATTGTACACATCATAGGCAAAATGAATTGATTGGCAAATGTAATAATGACAATTGTACAACATCATAGGCATAAAGAATTGATTGGCAAAAGGAACTGCGGTGACAAATGTAATAATATACATGGTTCAAAAAGACGTATAAAATCCGTCTCATGATACATAAGCTAAGAGAAACCCTAAACTAATGCTATCTAGCTACGGCTAAACTGACGTCGTCTAGTCAGACGTCTCATCGCGTCCAAGCGGCGTATCTGTCGGATCCTGCAAAAAAAGACAATAAGACAGCTTTCAGTAAGTATAAACATATAACGACATTTATAAAACAATACAAAAAATAAAAAAGAGTAAACCCTAATACTAACCATGCCGCCGCGAGAACTGAGAATGTCCATCAGGGCGTTTAAGCCCTTCCTGCCTGCGTACTCGTGCTCGTACGATGTGGGATCACGTCCTGTCATCGACCACTGTCAAAACATACAAAGATTTCATTATGTTAGAATTAAAAAACTCATAAACCCTAAACTATCGAACATAAAGAGCAATGTGAAAACACTTACAAAATCGGCCTCAAATGATGCCCATCCACCGCTCCCCAAGTGGTGCGAGCTCCCTGCCTCTACTCGCGCTCTGGCAGCATCCTTTTGTTGCTTCCACTTGTCGGGATTCTCGCACGCTGCTTTCTTCGCATTCTTCCAATCTTCTTTGGCCAACCAATCTGGCCTGTTCCACCCATTCTTGATTGCTTTTTGCACTTCGGAACGCTTGTGTTTGCAGTAATGATATTAAAGTCCACATTTTATGCAATGATATTAAAGTCCACTATGAACGTACCTGACACATTTTATGCCAATCGTGTGACTTCAAACTGGTAAGCTTTCCTTCTTTAGTAAAACACGTTCAGAGCGGGTGCATTACGCCAGTGGGGGTCTGCAAAGATCGAATGGTCTCTTTTACTTTGCGTTCTTGGGCTCCTGTGAAAATCCATGGTGCTGTAGGGAGTTTTATCGATCCATCAGACGCTGTTTGCGGCCAATATTGCTCCATACGATCCACATTTCTAAGGTCAACTCTGGCTCCCAAAGTATCTTTCTTGCCGGTCAGATGGTCCCATAGTAGATTACCCACATTCTTGAATATGTGCATTGGATCGAGCAAGTGATTGATCATGAGTCGGGGCCAGTATGGTAACTCGTACCATAGAGATAGTCTCTTCATCCCTGGAGGCAATCTGTCATCGCACATCTCCTTCTGCTCTAACCATGCTTGTGCAGACATCCTTGGTGGCTCTCTTCCCAAAAAGCCGTCGCGTAACACATGATACTCTGGAAGATACGCTTGAGGACCTTCGTAGATTTGCTTCTTCAGTGAGGGTGCCCTACGTCCATTCAGTCTAGGTCCACATGTGACACATGCTCTGTATCCGCTTGTTTGAAGCCCTGCATGTATACACATGATAATAGATCAACTATGGGAAAAAACAAGATATACAGTGTCTGAGTGAGGAGTGTCAATAGATCACCTGAGCATTCTGTTAGCCCGGGATAGTCATGCATGGTCCACATTAGAATGCTGTCAAAGTATTCTGTTAGCCCGGGATAGTCATGCATGGTTCACATTAGATCAAAGCATTCTGTCGTCCTGTGTGTCGGCTCATATCCACCACCTCTATGCCAATCCACAATTGTTGTAGCTCTTCCAATAGTGGACGAAGATACACATCCATATTCCCCACTTTATATCGCCCTGGCACAATCAAGCTTAGCCATAGGTGCCCCTTCTTCGTAGTCAACCACGGGGGAATGTTGTAGTTGACGATGACAACGGTCCATACACTGTAAGATGTTGATCTTTGACCAAATGGATTTACGCCATCCATAGCCAGGCCTAAGCGCAAATTTCGAGCTTCCCTGGCAAAATCCGACCATGTCCCATCTATATGTTTCCAGGTTGCGCAATCTGCAGGAATTCGTAGCACACCATCCGAAGATTTATTCTCCTCATGCCATGATGCTAGGGCGGCCATGGACTTACATTCGAAGAAATGCTTGATGCGAGGAAGCAGAGGAAAATGTCGCAAAACCTTTTGTGGAATTTTTGTCCCGTGGAGATCTACTCGATATCTTTCGGAATCACATTTCGGACACTTCTCCATGTCTATGTATTCCCCTCTGTAAAGAATGCAGTCATTAGGACAAGCGTGGATAGAATTGTAATCCATCCCCAAGTTTCGCAAAATCTTTCTTGCTTCATCTCGGGAATCTGGCATCACATTGTCAGCTGGTAGTATGTGCTCTTTCAGCAATCTACACAACATAAAAATATGATACAGTCGTTTAAAAATCTATCAGATCATTATACATTTAGAGTTCTATTAAAGTAAACTAATTGTAATAGATCACCTGAAAAGCGCTGTGACGCTAGTGTCACTCCATCCAAACTTTGCCTGCATGTTGAGAAGAACCAGGAGTGCTTTCAATCTAGACATACGTGCTCCATTATACAATGGCGTATCGGCTTCACTTTTCATATCATCATAGATAAGCCTTTCTGAATCCATGATCGTCTCGATCATTTCATCAATCTCGGGCTCAAACATTGCCTCGTTGGGAATGTGCTCTGCATGATCATCCCCCAAGCTGTCAGAGGCTACATCTTGTGGCCTCACATATGCTACTTGACCAAAGCGCCTGCGAACACGTCTATTGGGTTGCAAGATTGCTGCTTCTTGGCCAGGGTCAGAGTCCGACGAGTTATAATTGGCAACAACTCGATCTATAATAGATGGATTTAACTCGCCAAATTTGCGAACGTGCTGCAAAGAAACATGTCTTGTCCGTCGCACAGCATGCTTGCATTGATTACAAGGACATAAGACCCTCGTTGAGAGATAGGTGTTTCGGTTGGACGGTCCCACATCCTCGTCACTACTCATAATGAGGATAAAAAACTTATAACCTGGACAAAAAATTTAATATTCTATTGGCATTCTTCGTCTTATCTCTCTCTCTCTCTCTCTCTCTCTCTGTCTCTCTCTCTCTCTCTCTCTCTCACTCTCTTTACCTCACATTCTCTAGTCTTGTCCAATCCCCGCACACCTCGGTCTAGAGGTGCACGGAGATCAGAACCACCGGGTTATAATCTCGTCTTTATTGGTCAATACCTATATTTGTGGGTACAAGAAATCTACACACCCACGTCTACATGATACTGCATGTAGTGGACAAAACCCCTTTGCCTCTTCTCTAGCTGTAGCACTTCACAGCATCTTAACATCTTTTCACAGTAGATCTTTTCACTGTTCGTCTAACTCTAAACCGTAAACCGTAAGTAATTCTTGCGTGGACTCGATCTAACGTAAATAAGCGTAAATCTAAATAAACGTAAATCTAACTAAAAATAAACCTAAATCTAATTTAACGTAAGTCTACATCTAACCTAATCTTTAACGTCTTTTGGGATAGTTTCCTACGACGTTAAAACTCTCTTCTTCTTGTGTGTGTGTGTGTGTGTGTGTGTGTGTGGGTAACCCTAAATAAACCTAAGTCTAATCTAATATAACATAAATCTAAATCTAACGTAAATTATGTTATATTAAAAACAAAGAACTAAACTAACAGGGATTATAAGAACCTTAAAACTGATTTAACACATAATTTTTCCCTAAACTCGGCAAGAGTTGGCATTCTCATCACTAAAGATGTGAGAGTTAACTTCCGGCGGTGACGCTACCTCATCTCCATCCACATCTGACGACAGCAATTGGCCCTTTAGACCGTTCTTGCTCTTGTTACTAACTTTGAAGTTGCTGTTGAATGACTAGAGGTTGTCTAGATGGTCATTGTGTCGGGGATGTAGTGACTCTTGCCGCCCTGAAGATCCACCTTCTTCCCTATCTTCTGAAGACATTTCACCAGTACTTTTGGATCGACAGAGCCCACCATGAGTGAAGGCAGCAATACCCTATATTCCATTGAGGGCTTTCTTCACCCGCTTCATGCAGGCATCGCAGTCTATGGAGACCTAAATCTAATCTAATATAACGTAAATCTAAATCTAGCGTAAATAAACGTAAATCTAGTTAAAAATAAACCTAAATCTAATTTAATGTAAGTCTACATATAACCTAATCTTTAACGTCTTTTAAGATAGTTTCCTACGACGTTATAACTCTCTTCTTCTTGTTTGTGTGCGCGTGTGTGGATGTGTGTGCCAATAAAAAGAGATAAATGGTATAACCTTTCTATCACCCATGCCAAGTATGATAGATTGATTATGCCATTTCCCTCTTGAATAATAGGTCTTGAGTTCAACTCCTCGTCGACTAGATCTTTAGGTCTTTTAATTTTAATTAGTTTCCTACGACGTTAAATTAGTTTCTCTCTCTTTCTCTCTCAATGTGTGTGCGTTTTTTTGGATCGTATGCATGTTTTCTCTCTCTTTTCCTCTCTCAATGTGTGCGTTTTTTGTTTATGCATGTTCTCTCTCTCTTTTCCTCTCTCAATGCGTGCGTTTTTTGTTCATGCATGCTCTCTCTCTCTTTTCCTCTCTCAATGTGTGTGTGCATTCTTTGTTTATGTATGTGTGTGTGCATTCTTTGTTTATGTATGTGTGTGCTCCTTGCTTGAGGGCGCCGAAAAACTCAGATCTGAGATCTGAGTTTTTGGGCGCGCTCGGTTATTTTTTTAGCCCAACCGGCGTCGCTATCAGCGTCGCAAATTTACAAAGAAAGTTGCGACGCTCATAGCGACGTCGGGAATTTTTTTTTTGAGCGTCGCTGTGTGAGCGTCGCTAATATGAATAGCCTCTTGTAGTGTACATTGTTGAAAGCGTATTTTACGGCTAATCTATACGTTAATTCTAATAGATCGTACAGAGTGAAAGCGATATAAATGATCATCATGTGGGTTATTTATCTAGGATAGTATGTGAGAAATGTAGATATGAGAGAAGTGAAGAGATGAGAAGTTTCCCTCCCAAGCCCTATTCTTGCCCGTAGGCAATAAGGATACTGCGGGGAGAGATGTACCTATAGAAAAGAGAACCTAGAATTTGCAGAGAGGATGAATTACTAAGAATGAGAGAGATAGGTTTGGTTAAGGAGATGAGATTAGATACATATATATATATATATGTCGGATTAGAGATGAAAAAGAAAACAACAAGAAATCAAGAAAACATAAATGTACGTAGAACACATCTTACTTGACAAACCCTTTGGCACCATTATTGATGGAGAGAGAAGAAGAGGGGAGCACTCCACTTTGATTGATATGCCAAGTACAACACCTTCTTTGATTAGAGTTGATCTTCCAAGGATAGCGTACAAGAATGGCTAGTCTTCCTCTAGGAGAAAGTGTAGGCTTGGGCTTATGTTAATGGGGCTAAGTACAATTAGGCATTACTACTCACTCCCTCAAGAATTCCTCTCATCAATGGCTTGAATGCTTGGGTTCCTTTTCAAGGAAGAAGAGGTCCCCTTTTATAGGTGAAGGGAACCCCCAAGCGTTTACACAAGAAGAGAGGAGCCAGTGTGAATAGGAATTGGAAAAGTTAGAAATGAGCTGTCCCCGCATGATGTGGGCAGACTGGGGTCCAGTATTTTGATCATATCTCCTCAACCGTGGCTCCAAATAAAAAAGTAAAAATATGGGAAAAAATTTAAGCTCATTAGCTACGATTTTCATTTTAGAATCATTTTCCAATTCAGATTGGAACCTTGTGTAAAAAATTCATCAAAATAGGGTCCATTTCTGGCAGCAAAAGTCTTCCAGTGGTCCCCTTAGCCTAGACTTTCATTTAATTCCAAAGGACACCTCATGCCATATGAAAGCATGACATTGCCCCTTGACAAATTTTTGTAATCATGCTTGCAATAATGCATTAAAATAAGTGTATCTTTGAAATCATGCCACCTAGTGTCCCACTAGGATCTGATTCCCTCCTAGTAGCTATTTAAAAAGAAATATAAGAAAAGTATAAAAAATACATAGAATATATATATTGGAGTTTACCCTAGATATAGGATCTAGCTAGGGTGTGAGATGATAATGAGATAGTAGAAATAAAGAATCAATGCTTTTTGCCCCAAGTTAAAGAGGCGGAGCTATTGATGCTTTTCCCATAGTATTTTCTGATGGTAAAGTAAGGATAGGTTACCCTTGAGAAAAATAATAGGATGAGATAAAAGGCTTATTATTATACTTAAATATGCATATGTACATTATAGGAAAGATAATTATGTATCTAAAAAGTTACAAGATAGATCTTGTAGCATGTGTTTCCACTATGTACGTGTCACAGCACGACATCCACCCCCTCTAAACCTGCACATCCTCCGGTATGTGCCACATTATTTCTTTGTAAGATCAGCCCTCTTGTATATCTTCCTTGGTTTCTTCTTCACTTGATGATTCCAAATCTTCATCTTCACTTTGATCTTTACCTGTGGTTTGGTCTTCTTCCTCATCAACATCTTCTGGATCATTGTCTCCTCTTCTCTTAAACATTTTGATCCTTTTTCCTGCAATGGGAATCTTTACTTTTGTACCATCAAGTTTAGACAAGCTGTAAGTAGCATTTTCATGCACATGCTCTACAACATATGGTCCAAACCATCTTTTTGAAAACTTACGCATGACTATGTGCTGGTTATCAAGGCTACTATCATACACCAAAACCCAGTCACCTTTGTCAATTGCTTTGCTCGTGAGTCGATGTCTCTTATCAAAGTATTCCTTGTTTTTCAACCTTGCATTTTTGAGTCGTTCTTTTGCAGCTTCAATGTCTCCAGGTCTTCTCTCTAGCTGCCTTATACGCAGTGCAAGGAGATCTTCCCTGCTAAGCCCCTCTTGCCAAGGTAGTACATTCCATGTGAGAATTGTATCTTCAATCGGCATCACTGGCTTTTGACCATACCATAGCTCCGCAGGCATGTAGCTAGTTACTAAGCTATGTGTTGTACGATCAGCCCATAAAGCATATGGTAACAGTTTTGGCCACTCACCAACTCTTCCTTTTCAAGCCTTGACCAAAGCTTTGATGATAGGAGGATGCCCTCTTTCACTCTTTCCATTGCCTTCAGGGTTGTAAGCTGTAGTAAGAGAAAGCTTGATTCCTAATCTAGAAAAGAACTCCCTTGCTTCTTCTGCATCTAGTTCACCTCTATCTGCAGTGATTTTTCCCACACAACCATAACGGCAAATCACCTCATCAAGAAGGAATTTGCACACAGCTTCTGTGGTTTTAGCTCTTAATGCTCTTCCTTCAACTTGGTTAGCTAGGTCTTCTCGTGCAAGAACGAAGTATCTCATCTGCCAGAGTCCTAGAGGCATTGTGATTAGATCCACAACCCATTTATAGTGCATGGCTAGTGGATATGTAGGGTACAATCCATCACGATGTCGAACATTTGAATACACTTGACAAGTTACACATGTCTCTACAAACTGAGATACATCTTTATACATACCTTTCCACCAGTATTTTTCTTTCAACTTGGAGAAGGTTGCCCATACACCCCTGTGTCCAGCCCATAGACTCTCATGAAACTCTTGCATGAGCTTTACTTGAGTCTCTTTTTTACATATAACCCTTTGTGGTGTAGCACCCTTTTGTTTAGGATGCTTCCACAAGTAACCATCCCTCAAAAAGTACCCATATGCTTTCATGCGTATCCTCTTGAATTCTTGTTCAGACCAATCATCCTGTTTTGTTAGAGTACTCAAGTAGCCTCCAATAAGAAGCCAATCACCTTCATAAAGCTCTTTCAAGAATGATTCAAGTAGATTAGTCATGCAGACATTGTTACCTTTGACATGAGAGATAGAATAGAACTTTGTGCCTACATAGTCTCCCTCGTCAATCATTTGTGACTCATCTTCATACCTTGCTCTTGATAGCATATCTGCCACTGTATTGTCTTTACCTGCAATGTGCTTAAACTAAGGATTTAAGGACTTAATGTAGGCAATCCACCGCAACATAGCAATGTCTGGAGTTGAGAAGCTTGTAATCATCCCAAGAAGTGGTAGACAATCTGTTTCTACAACCACACATGCACCAATTAGGTACTCTTTCCCACTTTTCAAGGCTGTAACCATACCCCATAACTCTCTCTTTATCTATGGATAGTTTCTTTAGTGAGCACTTAGCACCTTTGCTCCAAATCTTACCACATACCTGTGTCCTTCTTTGTCATCTTGCCCTATTGCCCATCCAATCCCTGTAGGACTGGTGTCTACTGTCACAATTACTGGCCTTTGACACTCATAGTCTACCTTTCTCAAAGTTGTTGCTGACTGGAGCAACTCCTTTAGCTTTTTCATGGATTTTACATGTGCCTCTGTCCATTTAAACTTCTGATTCTTTCTAAGCAGCTGATAAAGAGGATCAGCTACATGTGCATAATGTGGAATTTAAATAACATAGAAGACACATGCTCCCAGAAACCTTCTAACCTCAGTGATGCTAGTGCACGTTTCTTTCAGTCTTTGGATGGCATCTACCTTTGTTAGACAAGGTTTCCTACCATATGGCCCGCACATGTGCCCCACAATAAGCACTTCATTGACACCAAACATAGACTTTTTCCCTGACAATGTAAGATTCACTTCTTCCAACGTAGACAAAATTTTATCACAATCATTTATGTGATTTACCACAAACCTACGACATCCCTTGAGATACAAAGCTTCATCTTTGTCACTTTCTTCACATCCTTTGATAGGCAAATCATCAATGAAAGGCATTGTGATTTGAGGAATACAGTCACATAAGACCTGATTCATCCCATTCATCATATGTGCAACCGAGTTGGTTGCTCCCTGTGGCAAGGTACACATCCTTACCAAACCCAAAGGTGTCCTCATGGTTGTCAAGTCTCTGCTTTCGATTGCAAGCTGAAATTTATCATACCCTGAGTAGAGATCCCCCATTGAGTAGATTGCCCACCCCGCAAATGCCTCTGCAAACTCATCCACAATTGGACCTGTACCTACATTTCTAATTGTCACCTTGTTCACTGGTTTCATATCTTGGATGAAGTGTAGAGAACCATTCTTCTTCGGAACTGTGAACCACCTGTTTGAGTATGGAGCACAAGAAGGCTCCAAGATTCTCATTTTGATTTTCTCATTCAGTAGCTCTACTAACTTTGGCAAATGAGCCTTTGGAACCGGAATAGGCCGCAGATTCCAAGGCACATGAGGTATTGTCAAAATTACCATAGAAGCTACAATAGAAGGATCAACAAATCCTATCTCATGTGGCTCAAATACAAAAGCCTTACCATGCTTTGAAAGCATTTCTTTGAAGCACTTTGTCTCCTCTTGTGTTAGAAACTTCTCGCAACCAATCTGCAACTCTTGAAAAGACTCCTTTGTGAAGGTATGCCCGATCTTTTTAGGATTCCTCAAACTTGGTTGTAGAGAAGCCTGCTCAATCTTTTCCCTGTTGTTGGGTGGTAAGGGTGAAGCTACTGGTTTCACCTTCTTTGCTACACTCTTGTATTTAGTTTCAACATGGACTTCTGGGCCAACTGTTTGGCTTTCTTTAAAGGCTTCTATTACTTGATACATTTCCATAGAGCAAACTTCCACAACTTCATTTTCAAGATGCAAACTAGACCCCATTATAGCATCAAGCTCACCCATAGTATCTACAAAAAAAACTTGTTTACACAAACCCAAAACATTTTCAATAGGCTCTAGCAACCCACTCTTTTTCATGCCTATTTGTACATTATCACATATTGCCTCTCACATCTCTTCAAATCTTCAAGTTTTGTAAAACATACTGATCCATTCCTTGTTACCAAGGAGCTCATCGAGAAAGTTTCACCTATTTTTGGATCAAGCGAGACCCTTTTTCTTTCTGTACCACTGCAATCCCGCTTTACAATGGTACTTGGCCAAAACCCATCATTTCTCTATGATCATGAAACTCTTTGCTTACCTTTGGTAGAGGATGTTCTCTGAGGTTGTCACGATTTCTTTCATGGTTTACACAGACTGTGAGAAATTGGACAACTCGTTTACCATCTTTGCTGCGTATTCTAGCATATGCTGAACCATCGTCCATTACCTTTGTTTCCATTCGAACTTCCACAATGTAGGGTTGTCCAAGGATGAGATGATATGAAGATGTATCCTGTACAAAGAAGTTTTGGTCAATCTTTACATCACCTATTGTTACCTTCACACCTGGACATGCTGCATACAATTCACCGGATGAATTGTTTGCCACTTTTACCATCCAGCCATGATCTGTGTCCATCGGCCATTTGCACTTGTTGTAGAGACTCTTTGACATTATGTTTATTTCTGAACCATGGTCAATCAAGGCAAAAAATGGCTCTTCAAGATCACCTACCTTGACCAAAGTTTCTGTAGTAGCCCTTGCCCAGTGGCTTCGTGAATAGTAGCTCCTAGGAATATCTTAAACTTCTTCATCATCATTTGAGAAATACACTTGCTTCACTCTCCCACTAGATTGGTAGCATCCTACCACAGCTCCATCATTCTCCTTATTTTGCAGTTGCATCCCTTGTGTCTTTGAGGTTTCCCCTTCAACCTGTGGACAAGAAACTTCAGCAAGGGTTTGCCTCTTTCTCTTGATGATGTCAATGATCTCCTCATGGAATTCACGCTTTGCAATGCCAAGAACTTGTTAAGTATGGAGCCTGATTTACCCTTGTAATTTTCTGTGGTAAAAGCGCACATTTGTAAGGCCCCCATTATGAGGAGAAGCCATCGTGCGTGAAGGAAAATCACTCACCGGAAACCAAAATTTTCACGGACAAGAATCAGGGGCAACTTTAAAGGCCTCTTCCCGAGACTTTTTTTTCCGCCGGAATATTCTTTTTCGCCGGAATATTATGGCCGGACGGCGGCCGGAACGTGGTCGGAAAACAACCGGTGATCGGTTGGCCGGTGGCCGGTAGTCAATGGCCGATGGCCAGTGGTCAGAAGTCAATGGCCGATGGCCGGTGGTCGGAAGTCAATGGCCAGTGGCCCGTGGCCGAATTCAATGGCCGGTGGCCGAATTCAAAAGCAGACTTGTCTTCTCAAGGGCGGCCACACATGGGCGGATTGGAGGGTCCGATTTGGACTTATTCGCACAAGGGCGGCTACACATGGCTGTCTCTCATAAGAGAGGGCAGCCCTTTTGGCCTATAAAAGGAGGCCATTTCTACACACATTTCATAGTGTGAAGTTGATGCAACAAGGTGAGTGTGAGGTGGTGAGAGTGAAGCAAGGCGGGAGCTCCATTAAGGGTATAATCCCTTTGTAAACTACTTCTTGTTTTGAAGTACTAAAGCCATTGAGTGGTTGCTTTCCCGTGGACGTAGCCCACATTGGGTGAACCACGTATATCGTGTGTACTCTCTCTCTCTCTCTCTGCTCTATAATCTCGTGTATATAAATCTGTCTCTCTCCATTAAGTAATCTACTCAATTATCTATTTAGCTACGTCTTATTTACTAACAACTGGTATCAGAGCAAGGTTTGCTCGTAGCTAAATTATCTCAAGGAAAGGATTCCTTGAATTGAGTGGGAGTTATGGCGGAGGAAGGGAAGCTCAAGATTGAGAAGTTCAATGGCAAAAACTACCAACGGCAAAAACTACCAGAAGGACCTCTATTTGCCACTAGGCGGTCTTGCGAAGAAGCCCGCAACAATGGCAGATGAAGCATGGATTGTCCTTGATTGAAAGGCACTGGGAACAATCTGGTTAAGCTTGGCGTCAACGGTGGCCTTCAATGTTTCGGAGATGAAGACCACGGAGGACTTGATGAAGTCACTTGACGACTTCTACGAGAAACCATCGGCATCCAATAAGGTATTTCTTATGAAGCGCTTGTTCAATCTAAAGATGGCAGAGAATGGTTCAGTTGCAGAATACCTAAATGACTTTAACACAAACATAAGTCAGCTTCGATCAGTGAAAATCAATTTTGATGACGAAGTGCGAGCTCTCCTTATACTATCATCTCTACCGGATAGTTGGGACAGCCTTGTGATGGCTGTAAGTAATTCTATCTCTGGCACAAATACTCTTAAGTTTGATGATGTTGTGGGTGTTCTCCTAAGCGAGGAAATGCGAAGGAGAAGCACAGGAGAATCATCAAGTGCTGCACTATCAGTGGAAACAAGAGGAAGGCTTAAGGAGAGGTTCAAAAACCAAAAGGGTCGTGATCGTTCAAGGCGGAGCAATTCACGCACAAAGTCAGTTCTTGAATGTTGGAACTGCGGCAAAAAGGGCCACGTCAAGAAGGATTGCTGGTCCAAGAAGAAGAAGGAGACAGAGTCTCAAGACAACAAGCCAACATCGGAGGCCAATGTGGCAGGTAAAGTAGAGCAAGATGCTCTAATTCTCTCATTAGACAATGTGTCTAATTCCTGGATAGTAGATTCCGGGGCTTCATTCCATGCGACACCACACAAGCAACATTTCCAAGACTACACCAAAGGTAATTTTGGGTATGTATACTTGGGAGATGATGAAGCTTGTGAGATTGTCGGCAAAGGTACAGTTTCTGTCAAAACTGCTAACGGAAATGAATGGAAGCTTAAAGATGTTAGGCATGTTCCTTCTCTTCGCAAAAATTTGATCTCTACAGGACAATTGGATGATGAAGGTCACAACATTGCATTCGGAAACAAACGGTGGAAGATCTCAAAGGGATCTTTGGTGGTTGCCAAGGGTGAAAAAGTCTGTACACTTTACTTGTGTACTGTTAGCACGCAACCTTCAGCTTGTGCAGCAACTACAGAAGTTGACAGTGCGGTGTGGCACTACCGACTTGGGCATATGAGTGCCAAAGGAATGCAAATCCTTCAAACAAAGAAGCTTCTACCACGTTTGAAAGAAGTGGACTTAGAGTTCTGTGAAGATTGTGTTTATGGTAAACAAAAGAGGGTAAAATTTCAAAAATCAGGAAATGAAAGAAAAAATAAAAAACTTGAGTTGGTTCATTCTGATGTTTGGGGTCCTGCAAGTACACCATCACTTGGTGGCTCATTGTACTATGTAACATTCATAGACGATGCGACTAGAAAAACATGGGTTTATGTCATGAAGAATAAATCCGATGTATTTTCCATATTTCAAAGGTGGAAAGCCTTTGTGGAGAATGAAACAGGTACCAAGGTTAAATGCCTTAGATCCGACAATGGAGGCGAATATTGCAGCCAAGCTTTTGAAAGCTTTTGTGCTAGCAATGGCATTCGGAGGCAAAGGACAACCCCAAGGACACCTCAACAAAATGGGATTTCGGAAAGGATAAACAGGACAATCATGGAACGAGCACGAAGCATGCGGCTACATGCAGGCCTACCGCTTGAGCTTTGGGCGGAAGCTCTAAGTACATCTGTGTACTTAATCAATCGGTCACCCTCAACGGCATTGGATGGGGGAGTTCCAGAAGAGGCATGGACAGGTAAACCGGTGAATTATGCATTTCTCAAAGTGTTTGGGTGTGAGGCTTTCATGCACATAGATAGAAGCCTAAGATTAAAGTTAGATGCAAAGTCTAAAAAGTGTTTCTTCATTGGCTATGGAGAAGGAGACTTTGGGTATCGCCTATGGAATCCTGAAGATGGTAAAATCTTAAGGAGTAGGGATGTAATTTTTCACGAACAAAATATGTATAAAGATTACTTGGAAAGAAAACAAACAAAAGAAACAGGTGATGAGTACATGGAGCTTGAGGACGGTGAAGACTCAAGGACTGCAAACGGTGACAATGTGCAACAACGTCAACCAAATGAGGAGCCTCAACCTATTCCCCGAAGATCTACAAGAGCAAGTAGACCTCCAGAAAGGTTTGTTCCTTCCTTCAACCATCTCTTGATCTCAGATTCTGGAGAGCCGGAATCATATGAAGAAGCTATGCAACATGAATCCAAAGAAGAATGGACGAAGAGCATGCAAGTGGAGATGGACTCACTACATCGCAGCCAAACATGGGAGTTGGTTGAGTTGCCTAAAGGTAAGTGGGCACTTCAAAACAAATGGGTGTACAAGCTAAAGGAAGAAGAAGGTGGGAAGAAAAGGTACAAGTCTAAGCTTGTGGTAAAAGGTTTTTCTCAAAAGAAAGGTATTGACTTCAATGAAATATTTTCTCGTGTTGTAAAAATGAACTCAATTAGGCTTGTCTTAAGCCTTGTGGCTGCTCATGATCTAAATCTCGAGCAAATGGATGTAAATACGGCATTCCCTCACGGTGACTTAGAGGAGGAAATCTACATGCTTCAACCAAAGGGGTATGAAGTAAAAGGTAAGGAGAAAATGGTTTGCAGATTAAAGAAGAGCTTGTATGGTTTAAAGCAAGCATCAAGACAATGGTACTTGAAGTTTGATCGATGGATGTTGGATCATGGATTCACAAGATGCAACTCGGATCATTGCGTCTACACGGAGAATTTGGGAGATGGGAAATTCATCATCCTAATGTTGTATGTTGATGACATGTTGATTGCAAGTGCTAACATGCAGGACATCAAAGACCTAAAAGAGGAGCTGTCCAAATCTTTTTCAATGAAAGATTTAGGTGCTGCAAAGAGGATACTTGGTATGAAAATATCAAGGGACAGGACGAAGAAGAAAATAAAGCTATCTCAAGAAGATTACATCAAGAAGGTACTAGTAAGGTTTGCAATGCAAAATGCAAAACCAGTTTCTACACCTTTGGCTGGTCATTTTAAACTAACGAAGGATATGTGTCCAAAGACACAAGAGGAGATAGCCTATATGTCTAAAGTTCCATATGCTGCATCGGTAGGTTCTCTAATGTATGCTATGGTCTGGACAAGGCCAGACATTGCACATGCAGTGGGAGTTGTGAGTAGGTTCATGGACAACCCAGATAAAGAGCATTGGCAAGCTGTGAAGTGGATACTTAGGTATCTAAAAGGGACAACAACAAATGCTTTGTATTTTGGAGAAACTGATATTTTTCTAGAAGGGTATGCTGATGCAGATATGGCAGGTGACAAAGATACTCGAAGAAGCACTACTGGCTATGTGTTCACGGTTGGAGGCACAGCAGTAAGCTGTGCTTCAAAGCTGCAGAAAGTGGTTTCACTTTCTACCACGGAAGCAGAGTATGTAGCAATGACGAAGGCAAGCAAAGAAATTCTGTGGCTTCACAGATTCTTAGAAGAGCTTGGATTCAAACAAGACAATTGTGTCTTGTACAGTGATAGCCAAAGCGCTATCCATCTTGCGAAGAACTCAGCCTTTCATTCAAGGACAAAGCACATTGAGGTGAGATATCACTTCATACGTACTCTTTTGGAAGAGGGACAACTAAAGCTAGGAAAGGTGCATACAAGTGAAAATCCTGCAGACATGTTTACAAAGGTGGTCAACAAGGAGAAGTTGAGCTTTTGCTCATCTTCAATCGGCATTCAAGGATAAGAAGCCAGAATGGAAAGCAATCACAGGTTTGGTTTGGAGATCAGTCTCCAAGTGGGAGATTGTTAAGTATGGAGCCTGATTTACCCTTGTAATTTTCTGTGGTAAAAGCGCACATTTGTAAGGCCCCCATTCTGAGGAGAAGCCATCGTGCGTGAAGGAAAATCACTCACCGGAAACCAAAATTTTCACGGACAAGAATCAGGGGCAACTTTTAAAGGCCTCCCCCCGAGACTTTTTTTCCGTCGGAATATTCTTTTTCGCCGGAATATTATGGCCGGACGGCGGCCGGAAAGTGGTCGGAAAACAACCTGTCGGTTGGCCGGTGGCCGGTAGTCAATGGCCGATGGCCAGTGGTCGGAAGTCAATGGCCGATGGCCGGTGGTCGGAAGTCAATGGCCAGTGGCCGGTGGCCGAATTCAAAAGCGGACTTGTCTTCTCAAGGGCGGCCACACATGGGCGGATTGGAGGGTCCGATTTGGACTTATTCGCACAAGGGCGGCTACACATGGCTGTCTCTCATAAGAGAGGGCAGCCCTTTTGGCCTATAAAAGGAGTCCATTTCTACACACATTTCATAGTGTGAAGTTGATGCAACAAGGTGAGTGTGAGGTGGTGAGAGTGAAGCAAGGCGGGAGCTCCATTAAGGGTATAATCCCTTTGTAAAATACTTCTTGTTTTGAAGTACTAAAGCCATTGAGTGGTTGCTTTCCCGTGGACGTAGCCCACATTGGGTGAACCACGTATATCGTGTGTACTCTCTCTCTCTCTCTCTGCTCTATAATCTCGTGTATATAAATCTGTCTCTCTCCATTAAGTAATCTACTCAATTATCTATTTAGCTACGTCTTATTTCCTAACAGAACTTCTCCCAGAGTAAACTCAATCTTGCTATTCAAGATCCTTTCCTCCAAGACTTTCTTTAAATCTCTAGCAACCTCAATATCAGATTGTAGTTTATAAGTTGGGCCTTTTGTTTTACGTTTCGTTGGCTCTTTCTTCTTTCCTGTTGTAGACTCTTCCATGAGTACTTCAAGTGGAGATTCTCCTTGTGTTGAGGGTGTTTGAGAAGGCATTGAGTCGCTTCTTCCCCCACTTCTAGAAGCTCTTTTTGATGGTCCTTCATCAGCATTCTCACGTTTGCGCTTCTTTTCTATAATTGCCTCATTTTGTTGGCATTTTGTAATGTAGGCATGCACTGACAATGAGTCCACCGGATCATTCCATCCTATTTCTAGACGTATGCAATCACCTGCTTCATGTAGAATCTCTTTTGTAAGCTTTCCCTTTTTAGCTAATTGCATGACATTTGGCCAAATTTGACCATGATGGTCACTCACCTCTTCATCACAAAAATGTTCAATTTTTACTCCATAAGTAGCTGCCTCAACTGAAGAGGTGGCATGCTTAGTTGCCATATCTTCAACTAAGGTTTGCATTCCCCCCTTCCCAAAGTTAGTTCTCAAGGGTAGACATGTCTCTCTTAAGTAGATTTTACCATCCTTAAAAAAGACAACATCTTTTGACAAAGCATCACTAAAATCATCACAATCCGTTCTTACATGGTCTGTACTATCACACCAAATACATCTATTAACAAACCCTTCTTTGGGCTGTTGTCTTTGCCTAGGAAGTGGCCCTGATGGTTGACCTTTTTCTTCAAGCTTTGCAAACTTCACCTTCAAGTCACGCGTTCCCTTCACAATCTCATCTAGCATGGACTCATCAAACTTAGGAGCGATAAAAGTAGGCTTTACCATTTTGTCAGAAGTTGAGGTGGAAGGACTTGTACTGTTTACTACCATCTTGTACCTTCTTCTTTGTCGTTTGGCAAGCAGTGAGACAGCACCTTCAACCTCATTCCAGTCGGTCTTTAGTCCTTGCTCAACATCTTTATCTTCAAGAAGAAGCTCCAAATTTTCTTGAAACTCTTTACCTGCAGCTTGTAAGAAAAGATCTGTCTTCTCTGCATCTAGTGTGGCCCTTTCTGTCCTGGTGAGTTGTGCATAGCGCCGCTCAAATTCCCTAAGTAGCTCTGTTATTGACAGTCCTTGCTTTGGCTTGACTACCCATTCTAAGAATTTCCTTTTGGTCACTCTCTCAGAGTCCTCCATGAAATATTCCTCCTTTAAAGCTACTTTGAGTTCTTCCTAATTTCTCCCATGCCCATCTTTAATTACCCTAACATGCTCTCTAATTTCTGGAGCAACAACTAGCTCAAAGCTTTGAATCATCTCACCTTCTGACACGCGATGCAGCTCCATCTCCTTTACATACTCGCGTAAGTACTTGGTTACATCTTTGCCATTGAGCTGATCCATTCTACTTGTATGGCCTTCGTTGCTGAAATCTCCTTTCTTTCAATGACATGTTGTTGTTGCATGAACATTGCAAATGCTTGAAACATTTGCATTGTTGCTGGGTCAAAATGCATACCCTGTTGCTCAACATGATCACCCATGGTTATCCACAAAATCTCACCCTGGCAGTTTCGCGTTGTCAAGGGTTTTTTGGAGCAAGGGATTGCACATATGTACATATACATGCATGGTGCATCAAATAAAGGATTGCCCATTTTCCTTAGCCAGGTGGTTATGTGGGGCCCACATGTGTACAGGTAGGACAGGGTGTACATAGTGCATCGATTTTCACTATCATCAGTACCAGTATGTTTTTTCTACAATAATGAGGAGTTTATAGCGCGTAAAACTTCTCGAGGAAGCTATCCGTGGGCCGACGACATGAGGTAAGTAGGTGCGTCAGATGACATCTATTGGCGTCAGGAGGGCGAACGAGGTCAATATTTGCACGTAGATGAGGACGGACACAACGTGGGTGTTTTCTTGTGATAATTATGCAGAAAGGTCATCATGAGGACTAATTTTTGGGGCCGCTTCACGTGGTGGGGAGATGCATTATTGGAAAAAAGCTGAGTGCCAGGTGTGCGAATGATGCAAAAAGGTGACAACTATGCACTGCGAGGTCAGTTTTTGGCATGTTCGGGGTCCGTTTGAGGTCATCTAAAAGGCCAAGGGTGCCCAACTAAAAAAGCTAAGTGTGGGAACTGAAAAAACAGAGAGAAGAACAGAAAAAACGTGGAGAAGAGAGGAGGAACAGCCGCAGGTGTGTTTTTGCTCATTTTGGAGCCTGTTTTGGCCGTAAACTGCTCATCCGAGGTCGGATTTGAGCACTTTGACATTGTAGACTGGGGTTTTGGGCCGTTCCGGACGCGATGGCGCTGTCCATTTTTCCAAATTCCTCACTCGTTTTTTGCTGTTTTTCTGTGTAATCTTCTCGGGTGAGTGAAGCTTCTTCTCCAATTTGTGATTGTATCTGGTATCTTTTACCCATATTGTGTGAGCTGTTTGCCCCATTGGTGTTGGCCCAAGCTCATTTGTATCTAAACATCAGAAGTTCTCCTCTTTTGAGCTGAGTTTTTTGTGTGTGTGTATGTGTGTGTGTCTCTGTGTGGAGTGGGCAAGTGGATAGTCTCTCTCCTCTCACTCCAGAGGTGTGTTCCCTGTCTCGGCCAGGTGTGTTGTGTAAGCCGAGTGGTGACCCATAGTGTGTGTGTGTGTATCTTCCCAAGAGTGTGTGTCGGGTCGTTATAGAGGCGCTGTGTGTGTTTTCATCCCGCTCACATTCTTTTGGTGCCCCCACAGAGGATCTTCTTCGAGTACCTTCTGCTTCGAGCTTCGAGCTTCGAGCTTCGGGATTACAGCTTACAGGTTACAGGTTACAGGGATAGGTACAGGTGCAGGTGATTCACACAGGTACAGGTAGCTGGAGTACAGTGATATACTAGCAGTGATGTCACTTGCAGTTGTTGTGGGAATGCATCACTTGGCGCCTATTTGAGCGCATTGTCTGTTGGATTGTACGTTACTTGTGGAAACTGCCATTGTACGCATTTGTGGAGCCATACTTGGTTGTATTTGGCAGTCCTAACCATTTCTGAGACTTGGTCCGGAAGATAGTCATTTCTGAGACTTGACTATATGCGATTTGCATTAGCCTTCGTGTGAGGGTCGATAGCGTGAGGTTTTTATTGAGCTGGGGGATTCTCAAATGTGGAGATCCTTTCGGTGATACAGGTAGCTGGAGCACCCTTTTTGTGACCTCGCCATAGGCTATGTACTAGTGAGTCCTACTTGATGCTCGGGTTCCATTGTTGACAGTTTATGCATACATAGGCAGTCTATATTTTGGGTTCCTACTGCTCTACTTCTGGGGAAACTCTGTCGAAATTTTCCCAAGTTATGATGGCTGGTTTTTTGGTATTTTGAGCCATTTATGCTGTTATGCTGCTGAAATTTTGGCAAAATCAGAGGTTGAGTCAGGTGTGCCTTCTTGGGAGCTTCATGGTTGGCTTTAATGGATGATCAAAATGGCCCTCAGTTCACTCCTTTTCATTTAACTCAAAGAATTCATATTAATGTTCATGTGTCCAGGAAGATCTTTTTCCAGCAGCGCATAGTCTTTATGTTTGGGCCAAGAAGATTGAGAGAGATCCTGGAATGTCCTTTGCCTGTTGTAATTCCAATGATTAACTATGAAAACTCATTTGATGTGCATGTGTTTGTACTTATCTAAAGCTGAGCTCCATTGAAGTTTCTGGGGATTGGGTAGTGAAAAGTTTTGGGTTCTTGCACGTGTGTTTGAAGGGGTTCTCTAGCCATGGCTTTCTCTTATCCGGAGTTTCATGGAAGAAGTGATGAAGATGTGGAAGAATTTTTGGAAAAGATGGAGGTTGCCTACATTAGCAACCAGATTCATGACCCTGCGCAAATGTTACGTCTTCTCCAAATTTGTTTGAAGAGTGATGCACGAGTTTGGTCTAAAGCATTTGAAGAGGAGTTGCGTGTGGCTGATCCACCTGTAAGGTTGAATTGGGACAATCTACGACATGGGTTGGAAGTGGAGTTTGTGAAGATAGAAGATCCTGACAAAGTGTGGCAAGAAGTACAGGCTTTGGTGCAAAAGGAAGGTGAGCCAGTAGATGCGTACATACGTAAGTTTTCATTGGCATGGGAGCGAATGTGCAAGGCTTTAGCACCACAGGTACCCCCGCCTGACATGATGAAGAAGGACAGGTTCTTGGCTGGTCTTTGGGAGAATATACGTTGGAGAGTAGAGCTAAAGAAGCCTAGGACATATGAAGATGCACTAGAGGTAGCAAGGAACAAAGAGTGGAAGCTGAGGAAAATGAGCCAGTTAGGGGTGGAGTCTTTGCCCATGAGGTCTGAATTTCAGCCTATGGACTCTTTACAAGGTCGTATGTCAGGGGTTCATCATGAACCAGTGGTTCCTGTTACTACTCAGGTTATGCCAGCAGTGCAAGATGATGGCCTAAGGCAAGACATGAGGCAAGTGGTTGATTTGATGAAGAATCTCAGCCTAAACATGCTAGGTCAAGTGGGAAATAATCGAGGTCGAGGGCGGTTTGCAAATCAGCCAGGAGGTGAAGAAAGGCCTAGGAATGGTTTTGGACAAAGCAATGGTAGGTTTTGGAGGCAGACGCCCACATGTTATAATTGTGGAGAGTTGGGTCACATCAGCCCGCAATGTGATAAGCCACCAAGGATGGGGGGAGACATGTATCCATTGCCAAGACAGGTGCTAACTAGGTCAAATGATTATGGCATCGAAATTAAGGGAGATGAAGGAACCAGTGGACTGACCCAGGAGGAAAAAGGAAAGACAAAAGTCCTAAGTGTAGTCACCTTGGAGAAGGCATCAAAGCTAGAGGATACATTAGTGATGCCTATTGGGAAGAGGAACACAGAGGAAAAGGAAGGAAGAAGTGCCCCAGGTCCTAGTAAGAAGAAAGGAAAGAGCCATGAAGGTGAGGATGTCAAGGCCAAGAGGAAAAGGAGAGCTCGTCGAAAGTTTCATGTTTCAGATTTTCCACTAGGGGATGGGCAATTAAGCTATGACTTAAAGGAGGATCTGACGAGAAGGAAGGCAGATGTTACTTTTGGGCAGCTTATAGAGATGGTGCCTAAGCTAAAGCGACAGTGGAAGAGGATGGTTAACCCAATGGAGAAAAAGCCAGAGAGAGGTTCAGTGAAGGTGTTGGCAATGGACGAGTTACCAGACATTTGTCCAATAGTAGATGTGTGGCATAAAAGGAAAAATTTGGGACAAGGTTATGTGGATGGCGGAGCCCAAATATGTGTCATAACACACTCATGCGTTGAGAAGATGGGTCTCACAATGGCTGGGGTGTCAGGTTTTCGGATCAGATTGGCAAATCATCAAAAAGTAAAATGCTTGGGTGTTGTAAAGAGCTTAGAAGTGGAGGCATATGATGCAAAGGTAGTGGTTGACTTTCATGTGATGCCAGCAGGGTTGGGAGCATATCCTATTATACTGGGCAGACCATGGTTACGTGCAGTGGGAGCTGTTCAAGATTGGCGACATGGTACGATTAGCCTCTATGGAAAGACAGGTACCAAGAAGCTTTATAATATGGACACAAGGAAACGATTAGAGGAGCTTTATGAAGATGAGGATGAGTCTAGTGATGAAGACTCTTCCACGGTGACAGATGAGGACAGTGATAGCACTACCAGCAGTGATGAGGATGCTGATGTTGCATTTCTTTTGATGGACAAAGAAATCTAGGAGATTGGCTTAGTTGCATTTGCGAATGAGGTTGAAGATGAAAGTGAAGGGCCTTATGAAGTGATTGAAGGGCTGATGCAAACCAAGGTTGAGTTGTCAAAGAAGCAAGAATTAATGACGCAAATGATTAGTGGAGACCTCTCAGCTATGGAGAAGGACATATATTTGCACATGCTGGCTAGTTTTCCTGATTTGTTCATTACTTCATATGAAGAGATCAGAGGGTTCAAGGGCAAAGAGATGCATATAGAGCTGAAAGAAGGTGCTAAGCCAGTGCGGCAAAGGCTAAGAAGGATGGGTCAAGAGCAAATGGAAGCCTTGCGGGTAGAGGTGGACAAGTTATTGAAGGCAGGGTTCATAGTTCCAGTGGAGACCACAGAATGGGTGAGTCCAGTTGTAGTCAGTCCAAAGAAGGATGGGAAGTGGAGAATTTGTGTGGATTTTAAACCCTTAAACACAGCCACTAAGAAGAACTCATATCCTCTTCCATTCATCGATCAGATCTTGGATTCAGTGGCAGGTTATGAGAGGTACAGTGTGTGTGATGGTTTTTCAGGCTATTTTCAATTGAAGATTGCTCTTAAAGACCGCACAAAGACCACTTTTATTACGCCATGGGGCTGCTATTGCTACACAGTATTGCCATTTGGGTTTTCAAATGGACCTTCCTTCTATCAAGAGAGAGCGAATTGGGTGTTGGAACCATTCATTGGTAGTTGTGTTAAAGCTTTTATGGATGACTTCTGTGTTTATAGCAGTAGGGCTGAACACCATGAGAAGCTGCAGATGGTATTGGCTCGATATGATGAATGTGGAGGACAACTAAATCCAAAGAAATGTCATCTAGCACAGCCAAGGGTGAAGTTATTGGGCCACATGGTGTCAGAAAATGGCATTGAGGCTGATCCAGACAAGGTTAAGTCTATTATTCTTCTTCCATCACCTACGAGTACGAAGCAATTGGCAACCTTTATACACAAAGTGAAGTACATGGCAAGGTTTATTCCATTGTCGTCTCAGATTCTTTATCCATTACAGCAAGTGGCAAAGCATGATGCATTGCAATGGGATGACAAGTATGAAGAAGTGTTTCAAGAGGTGAAAGAGGTGTTAGGGGGTTTGTCAGCCATGCAGGCTCCTGATTGGGAGAAAGTTTTTTATGTAAATCCATCAGTAGGGGATGATGCCATTGGAGCTATGCTATTGCAAAAGGGGAAGGGAAGCCATTATATGAGGCCAGTGTATTGTGCAAGCCGAGTGAAGTTGGTAGCGGAGAGAAAGTTATCGGAAGTAGAGCTAGTGATGGCCAGTGTAATATTTGCTTGTCGACGATTTCGACATTACTTGCTACCACGGCCTTTTGTTTTCTTGACGAGTTATGCCTTTTTGCCACAGTTAATTAATGGTATTAACATGTCAAATGTGGTGAAGAAATGGGTAATTGAGCTGCAAGAGTTTGAGTTCTCTTTTCTAGTGGAAGATAGTACAAGGGCTACCCTAGCTGATTTGTTGACCTACAAGGAGAATCCCCTTATTCTTAAGGAAGAGGTGGTGAGAAAGGTAGTTGAAGAAGTGCCACAGATCAGCAATGCACATGTGTTGTTCTTTGATGGTTCATACAGAAAGAGCCATGATGCAGCTTCAGGGGGTATAGCACTTTATGATCCAGAGGGGAAGCTAGTATGCAAGAGAGGGTTCAAATTGGATGCGCATAGTAACAATGAGGCTGAATATGCTACATTGGAAGCCAGATTACACATTTGTTTGAAGCATGGGGTTCGAAGGTTGAGCATAAAAGGTGATGCCTTGTTAGTGGTGAAGCAAGTGCTGGGTGTGTGGAAGAGCAAGAACACCTCATTGAAGGAAATGTGCTTTAGAATTAAAGGCCTGTTAAAAAAGTTTGAAGCATGGAGCATCAGACACATTGAACGTGCTCTAAATGGAGAGGCACATGAAGCAGCTCAAGGCATGATTTGGGAGCTATTTGTGTTGAGGACCAATTTACCTCTTTATCATGGCCGGGAAATTTTGGCTCAAGAAGAGGAGTTTTTGCTAATAGGAATCATTCCAAAGGAGATTCAGAAGTTTAAGAAGTATGGCTTTGTGCGTAGAACATACAGGTACAAATTGATTGGTGATGTCTTATACATGAAAGGGGTTGATCTCGTGTTGAGACGTGTACCTTGGCGGGAGGAGCTTTACAGAGTGTTGGAAGAGAATCATGAAGGCGCATGTGGTGGCCATTTTGCTCTAAAGATCACCTTGCATAAGATTTTGCAAGAGGGGTATGTATGGCCTAGTTTGCACAAGGATGTTCACCATTGGTGTAGGTCTTGCAATAGATGTCAAGCATTTGGGAAGAGAGTGTTGGAGCCAGAGCTATGAAAAACCATTATGGCGTTTGATGTGTTTGAAAAGTGGGGGATTGATGCAATAGGCCCGTTACCTATCACAAGCAGGGGCAAAAGCTATATCTTGACGGCAGTGGACTATCTCTCTAGATGGGCAGAGGCTATAGCAGTAAAACAGATCACTGCAAAGGATGTGGAAAAATTTGTGTATGATGAAATATGTTGCAAGTTTGGGGTGCCATTAGAGCTACTTTCAGATAAGGAGCTAGGATTTAGAGCTAAACTGCTAGACTTCTTATGCACAAAGATGAAGATTAGGCACCAGCATACCACTCCTTATTACCCGCAGTGTAATGGCTTAAATGAAAGATTCAATGGTGAGTTGGTACAAATTCTTTCTAAAGTGACAGAGCACCAAGGAAAGAATTGGGATTTGGAATTGCCTAGTGCATTATGGGCTTACCGTACTTCGGTGAAGACAGGTACAGGGTTTACTCCATTTCATTTGGTGTATGGAAAGGAAGCACTATTGCCTGTGGAGGTAGAGTTGCCTGCGGTCAAGATGTTAGAGAAGTTTCTTGGGTCGCCTAGTGATGCATTCAAAGAGAGGCTCTTGCAGTTACAAGAGGTCCAGTTGGATAGGATGAGCGCATTGGAGCATTATGGACAGATGCAGGATAAAGCTTTGGCAAAGATAAATGAAAAGGTCAAAAGTAAGGGTATCAAGAAACATGACTTGGTTTTGCGCTACGATAGTAAGCTGGACAACACCTTCCAAAAGAAGTTTCAAATTAAGTGGGAAGGCCCTTTCAAGGTAGTGGAGTGTTTTCCAAATGGCACATATCAGCTGGCTAACTTGGATGGGTTTCTACATAGGTCAAGGGTAAATGGATTGCGTCTTAAATTGTATCATGCTAGATTGATGATGGTGGAGCAAGATGAGCTGTCTGTGGAGCAAGCAATGTTGGTGAAGGATGAGGAGATATGTGATGCGGCGAGTCTCATATCTCTCTTTGCTGCTGCTGATCATGAATGATCTAGCAGGCTAGGGGATGGGCAAATTATGTCAAGGGTTTTTTGGAGCAAGGGATTGCACATATGTACATATACATGCATGGTGCATCAAATAAAGGATTGCCCATTTTCCTTAGCCAGGTGGTTATGTGGGGCCCACATGTGTACAGGTAGGACAGGGTGTACATAGTGCATCGATTTTCACTATCACTAGTACCAGTATGTTTTTTCTACAATAATGAGGAGTTTATAGCACGTAAAACTTCTCGAGGAAGCTATCCGCGGGCCGATGACATGAGGTAAGTAGGTGCGTCAGATGGCATCTAGTGGCGTCAGGAGGGCGAACGAGGTCAATATTTGCACGCAGATGAGGACGGACACAACGTGGGTGTTTTCTTGTGATAATTATGCAGAAAGGTCATCATGAGGACTACTTTTTGGGGCCGCTTCACGTGGTGTCGAGATGCATTATTGAAAAAAAGCTGAGTGCCAGGTGTGCGAATGATGCAAAAAGGTGACAACTATGCACTGCGAGGTCAGTTTTTGGCATGTTCGGGGTTCGTTTGAGGTCATCTAAAAGGCCAAGGGTGCCCAACTAAAAAAGCTAAGTGTGGGAATTGAAAAAACAGAGAGAAGACCAGAAAAAACGTGGAGAAGAGAGGAGGAACAGCCGCAGGTGTGTTTTTGCTCATTTTGGAGCCTGTTTTGGCCGTAAACTGCTCATCCGAGGTCGGATTTGAGCACTTTGACGTTGTAGACTGGGGTTTTGGGCCGTTCCGGACGCGATGGCGTTGTCCATTTTGCCAAATTCCTCACTCTTTTTTTTTTGTTTTTCTGTGTAATCTTCTCCGGTGAGTGAAGCTTCTTCTCCAATTTGTGATTGTATCTGGTATCTTTTACCCATATTGTGTGAGCTGTTTGCCCCATTGGTGTTGGCCCAAGCTCATTTGTATCTAAACATCAGAAGTTCTCCTCTTTTAAGCTGAGTTTTTTTTTTTTGTGTGTGTGTGTGTGTGTCTCTGTGTGGAGTGGGCAAGTGGATAGTCTCTCTCCTCTCACTCCAGAGGTGTGTTCCCTGTCTCGGCCAGGTGTGTTGTGTAAGCCGAGTGGTGCCCCATAGTGTGTGTGTGTATCTTCCCAAGAGTGTGTGTCGGGTCATTATAGAGGCGCTGTGTGTGTTTTCATCCCGCTCACAGCGTCGGGTTCACCAAAAATATGTCGAGAAATTTGCGGTCTTGCCAGGAAAGCACCAGGCTTATGGTTGTGAGAGTTTGTGGGAGAACTCAACAAAAACTATATGAAGGAGTTAAACCATAGATGCCATGAAGACTAGGGTTTGGAAAGAAGTGCAATCAAAGAAGCCCCACTCTTTCTCTCTTGCACTCATACACACAAGAAAGAACAAAAAAAAGAGTGTCAAAACAACACAAAAATGAAAACATCAAGGCTATGGTCATATCGTATCATGGGTAATATGAAAGGGTTAACAGATGAGTTAATGGCATTCAATCTTGGCTGGCCAAATAGGCTACGAATTGTTCTTTGGAATTGTAGTTTTGTGCTTACCATAATATATATATTTTGTCTAGTGATTGGGATTAATTGTGTGTACAAATCCTCTTGGTTCATAGCAAGATAACTACGCTTACGTCAAAAGAAAAGTTATAGTCTGTGAGAGGTAGTATGATGGGATCCGCTGATAGAAGTATTTCATTGAGCCTTTTTGGGCCAAAGAGAAACACTATACGTTGTTGAAAGTGTATTTTACGGCTAATCCATACGTTAATTCTAATAGATCGTACAGACTGAAAGCGATAGAAATGATCATCATGTGGGTTATTCATCTAGGATAGTATGTGAGAAATGTAGATATGAAAGAAGTGAAGAGATGAGAAGTTTCCCTCCCAAGCCCTATTCTTGCCCATAGGCAATAAGGATACTGCGGGGAGAGATGTACCTGTAGAAAAGAGAACCTAGAATTTGCAGAGAGGATGAATTACTAAGAATGAGAGAGATAGGTTTGGTTAAGGAGATGAGATTAGATACATATATATATATATATATATATATATATATATATATATATATATATATATATATATATATATATATATATATATATATATATATCGGATTAGAGATGAAAAAGAAAACAACAAGAAATCAAGAAAACATCAATGTAGAACACATCTTACTTGACAAACCCTTCGGCACCATTATTGATGGAGAGAGAAGAAGAGGGGAGCACTCCACTTTGATTGATACGCCAAGTACAACACCTTCTTTGATTAGAGTTGATCTTCCAAGGATAGCGTACAAGAATGGCTAGTCTTCCTCTAGGAGAAAGTGTAGGCTTGGGCTTATGTTAATGGGGCTAAGTACAATTAGGCATTACTACTCACTCCCTCAAGAAGTCCTCTCATCAATGGCTTGAATGCTTGAGTTCATTTTCAAGGAAGAAGAGGTCCCCTTTTATAGGTGAAGGGAACCCCCAAGGGTTTACACAAGAAGAGAGGAGCCAGTGTGAATAGGAATTGGAAAAGTTGGAAATGAGCTGTCCCCGCATGATGTGGGCAGACTGGGGTCCAGTATTTTGATCATATCTCCTCAACCGTGGCTCCAAATAAAAGAGTAAAAATATGGGCAAAAATTTAAGCTCATTAGCTACGATTTTC
The DNA here is from genome assembly GCF_014529385.1 of Adiantum capillus-veneris. NCBI lineage: Eukaryota > Viridiplantae > Streptophyta > Polypodiopsida > Polypodiales > Pteridaceae > Adiantum > Adiantum capillus-veneris. The sequence continues at coordinate 80,925,039 of NC_140934.1, forward strand.
ATTTCAGAATCATTTTCCAATTCGGATTGGAACCTTGTGTAAAAAATTCATCAAAATAGGGTCCATTTCTGGCAGCAAAAGTCTTCCCGTGGTCCCCTTAGCCTAGACTTTCATTTAATTCCAAAGGACACCTCATGCCATATGAAAGCATGACATTGCTTCTTGACAAATTTTTGTAATCATGCTTGCAATAATGCATTAAAATAAGTGTATCTTTGAAATCATGCCACCTAGTGTCCCACTAGGATTTGATTCCCTCCTAGTAGCTATTTAAAAAGAAATATAAGAAAAGTATAAAAAATAAATAGAATATATATATTGAAGTTTACCCTAGATATAGGATCTATCTAGGGTGTGAGATGATAATGAGATAGTAGAAATAAAGAATCAATGCTTTTTGCCCCAAGTTAAACAGGCGGAGCTATTGATGCTTTTCCCATAGTATTTTCTGATGGTAAAGTAAGGATAGGTTACCCTTGAGAAAAATAATAGGATGAGATAGAAGGATTATTATTATACTTAAATATGTATATGTACATTATAGGAAAGATAATTATGTATCTAAAAAGTTACAAGATAGATCTTGTAGCATGCGTTCCCTCTATGTATGTGTCACAGCACGACAACGCGCATCTCCTTTTATCAACTCCTCACAAGCATTCGACAGGTGGGAGGGGGCTTGACCGAGCCTAACAATGTCATCAATTTTTCACTTAACTTCCCCTCTCTCCCACTCACGGCGCCCGTCATCACGCAGCTGAAGACGAGATGCTATGAGCGTGTGGCGAGAATTGGGAGCCGCTTCAATGGAATTGCAAGCAATATGCGGCTCCTGACACATCATAGTTTCACAGTTGGGCTCATCCAGGTGAAGGACTTGCGGCCGGCGCAGGTGCATGCACTCAGTGGTTGGGGGCGTACAGCCTGTATGCGCCCGCAGTGGGAGTAGTAGACGTGAAGCTGCAAGAGCTGGTGGCTGTGGTGGATGCAGCTCTTTCTTATTGCTGTGATCTGTCAGGTACGCGAGTAAAGGCAAACGATCTTAGAGCTGGTTCAGCCTTGATTTTGGCAGGCATGGCAACAGAGGGTGTTTCCATTATAGAGGAGGCAAGCCATGTGGACCGAGGCTATGAAAGATTTGATGAGAAGCTTAGAATGTTAGGAGCTAATTTAGAGAGATTATAGTACGTCTCATCGATCGTCAGATATTTTGGGTAACATGTAGCAATTTTAGAGGTTCAGGAAACAGCAGCTGCGAGAGGTTTTCTATTAGTAGACCTCTTGAGTGTCAAAATTTAACTCGAGTTCCCATTTGGGTCCTCTTGGCATTAATTTTTTCCAAGTTTTGGCAAGCCATTTTATTGAATTTTTCCTCTGGAAAGCCATCAATAAGTTTGTATAAAACTGGTTATTTTTTGAAAGGCCATTAAATGATGATGTTTCAGGAATCAGCTATTGCGGTAGTACTGATGAGGTACAAAATTTGAGGAGTTTGCTGGAAACAGTTGTATGTTGTGCCAAGAATGTACGCGGTTCTTATTCAAGGGTGGACATTCAAAATTCTAATTTCTTTTCATGTAAACAATTGAAATCTTGTTGAGGTTTTAGTTTGCCAATGGGTTCTTTTGTTTCACAGCCTTACATACGCACTTGACTTAATTTCCCTTTCATTTTAAATGTTTTAACATGCCAGCCACTTAGCATGTTTTAGCATGTTTCAGACCTCGGATGCCTCTATGTTGTATGATGGGCGCCCCTCCTTTCCATTTGATCTCAAAGGGATTTTTTTACCTTCGAATTCTATTCACTCCTCCTGCCTCTCAAGTGATTAGGTAAGCTCTTAATTGTTGCGATCTTAGATTTAAGCTCTATGCTCAACTTTGATGCTAAGTTGTATGGAATCCTAATTCATGTCATTTTTAAATCACGCCACTTCCACAAGAAGATTTAGAGATATTCTCATGTAGGAATGGAGTCTTTTTCAATGTTTTTCATACAATGAATAACATCATGAGCTTCTGCTCGAGAGGCACCACATATCTAGCTAGGTACGATTGGGGACAGGGGACCACCTGCAGACCCCACCCCCCACTGCATACCTAGCTAGGTATGCAGTGCCTCCCTTATAGAAGCTGATGATGTAGAGGTAAGTCACAATGTGGGAATTATGGTGAGAATTTGTCCAAAAATTCTTGTGAGAGGGAAGAGAAGGTGATGAGGTTTTTAGAAATGCTTGATGACCCTCCAAACTTACACTGGAAGGCACAAACTAATCAACCTTGGCAATGAAAAACTGAGTGTGTGACACAATGTAGGCAAGGGGTTGCGTATATAGCAACCTCAGTAAATTGCCATAATGGCTAGACTTTGACAAATAAGTAAAATAAATACCTAAAGGTCAAAAATAAATAATGGGATCACATTAGGCAGTTCACTTGAGATGCCAAAACTCTAACACCCTTTCTGTAGCTCATAGAGGACATAAATAGTGAGACCAAGCTAATGAAGAAGCTATCATGGATACCCTAGCATCACCGGTCGTGCTAGATACTCCTCCGATTTTCTACCCTCAACTTTGTACCTTAGAAGAATGCCATCTTGAGCATCAGTTGCCTTTTAGAAAGATGGAACCTATAGACCACACTAAATCCAAGAATCCCCATTCGTGAATTGTGAACACATCATGTCCAAAAATAATTCATTCGGAGAAATATGGACCTTGCATGGGCCTTGTAAGGAATCCTAATTTTTAGGAATTAAGGCTAATGGTGTGTAGGGTTAAGGGGACAAGGGCATTCAAGAAGCTAGTTTTGAGTAGGCTTTTCTATCCTTTTTTTTAGACACATGTAGGATGTGGACCTAGGAGGTCACCTTCTCTCTCTACCTTTTTGAAAGTGAAGGGAGTAAAGAGGTGTGGCCACATCATCAAAAACGTGGATCACTAAGAGCCAAAATTTGACTTTTTTTAAAAAAATGTTATTTTTGACTTAAAACTCCCCCCCAACATATATCCATATCAAAAAAGTATTTTTGTACCTTTTTTTAAACTTACAAGCACTAAAAGTCCAATTTTTCAAAAAAAAACTCCCCCCCAAAAAAAAACCTTTGTTCTCTCTTCCTCCTCTCTCCTTTCTCCCTCCTCCTCCCCTCTCTCTCCCTCTCCCCCACTGTCCCCTTCTCTCCTCCCATGTTCCTCCCTCTCCCTCCCTGCCCCCTTCTCTCCTTCTCCACTCTCTCTCTCTCTCTCTCTCCCCCACTACCCCCTTGTCTCCTCCCATGTTCCTCTCTCTCCCTCGTCCCTCTCTCTTTTCATCCTTTGCTTCCTCACGCAACAGCTATCATGGTGCTCAAGGACATCACAAATCGTATGCATACATATTTGCTTGTTCGCAACATTTGCACCGAAGGCCGCACGTGAGGGTGAGCAGAGGTCATCCCAAGAACGTGGTACCATCGGTGAGATGAATGTTCATGGTTCTTCAATATCTTGCCAATACCATCACATATTTGAATAAAACACCCCTTTATGCAAGGTAACAATATACTTCTTACTTTTGATTGTGTTCTTCTTATCATAGACTTTGAAGTCTAAAGTGCTGCCTCTACTTGTTTTGTAGTGCTTGGCACAAAGGTTGCTTTTATGCACAAATAGTGAAAGGCTGCAGGTTAGAGAGGCCAAGTGTCACCACTTTTCCTCTAAAACAGTCTTCTTTGTTACATCTTGCAGGTAGGTGCTTCAAATCCATGCTTATTAGGGATGGTAATCTCATCCTAATGTATATTTTAGGATTGTTTATTTCCAATTAGATAGAAATACTTGCAAATTTGTGCAACATATACTTAACAAGTGTTTTTATTATACAGCTTGCAAATGTTGAATTCATACATGTTTTTGTTACAAGGTGACCTCTTGCTATGCTAGTTGAGTGGCATTGTTTTCAAGAATGGCTCAAGGAACTGGCATAATATGAAGCTTTTACGGTGGCACAAAGCTCTCCTCAGCGGCAATGTGGCTCTCACTACATCAAAAATCATTATGCTAACATGGAGAGATCCCTAGTAGGACAATGCAAAAACTTTTCATCAGCAGAAACACACCCTTTCCTAACATGAGGGCACTCCTACCAAAGATATTTTTATGTGATAGGTCACCCCATGAGCATACCATGGATGTAAGAACTATGACCGCACTACTCCTTGGAAGTTGTCCACAGATGTATGTTTATCAAAGTTAATGAGAAGAAATTTGGACTTTTTTGTTTGTTGATGTGTAAGAGCACTCTAGGTCTACCATATTTTAGATTGTTTGATAAGTTAAATAAGATTTGTAGTCATTTAAAGTGTAAGTTTGTTTTTGTTTGGTAAGATTGTACATGAGAAGACATGATAAAGTATAAGAGATCTTGACGGAATAAACCTCGATTAGATTCCTACCATGCACTTGTGACACCAGACCTCTCATTGAACCCTTTGATTTCTATTGTTGTGGGAAGTCCAAGGGTAGTCTATTTTCAAATTTTTAGCAATAACTTTTTTTTAATGGAAATTTTGGTTATTTTAAAGTTTGTACAGTGTAAGAGTTCATTCTGATTGTTTTCCTTCAGTTTCAATTTTTGATCGAGGGCACTCCTTGGAAGCCACTTTTGAAGGTGTTAGGGTGAGATTTTGAGAAAGTTTTGTATGTAGGAAATACAATCCTTAACACAATAAAAAACATTGACTCTTTTAGTATTTTTAGATTCCATGGTTATAATGCTCGTTCGAGCCCGTAGATTAAGGAAAAAGTAAGAAATGTCTGTTTTACATCATTTTTAAAGAAATTGCCAACTTACACGTTGATTTTTGGAGAATCCGAGTATGATATGATTTTTTTGCATCACACGATGGTCGAAGAGCGCGACAAGATGAACAAATTTGTGTGAGACAAGCGCAGACAGATTCGGAGCCAATTGAACACTAGAAGCTCTTGAAAATAGCCTAAAAGTTCAACACTGCCCACTTGAATTATGGCCATGCATTAAAAAAACTCTTGTACTTATCATTTTAGGGCCCCAACGACTCTCAACATGAGGGTCCACAAGGGCGCGCAATTTTTGGATGGCCAATTTAAGCGCCCTTGTGGCCCCTCATGTTGAGAGTCCCTGGGGCCCTAAAATGATAAGTACAAGAGTTTTTTTGATGCATGGCCATGAGATAGAATTGGGCAGTTTAATGTATTCATAGCATACTACCCCCCCCCCCCCCCCCCCCCAATGGCAAATAGCTAAACCTTGTTTCATGCCATGCATTAAACAAAAGCTTGTACTTGCCATTTGAAGGCCTCAGGGACCCTCAGCAAGAGGGGCCACAAGGGCACGCAAATTGGCCATCCAAAAATTTTGGATGGCCAGTTTGCGCGCCCTTGTGGCCCCTCTTGTTGAGGGTCCCTGGGGCCCTAAAATGACAAGTATATGCTTTTTTTAATGCATGGCCATGAAATAGAACTGGGTAGTTTAATGTGTTCATAGCAAGCCCCCCCCCCCCCCCCCCCCCCCCCCCCACAAATGGCAGATACCTAAACCTTGTATCATGCTTATCAACCATTTTTTACTTCCTTGTGTCCATCCCCTGTTCTTGGAAATATCTTGGCCCCTATTTGTCCCTGGATGGCCATTCTGCGCGCCATTTTGGTCCCTCTTGTTGAGGGTCCCTGGGGCTTCAAAGTGACAAATAGGGGATTTGTTTTAATGTATGGCCATGAGATAGAGGTGTAGTGTTTGATGTCCGGAGTATGTAAAATTTTCCTATATCATGTGCGTTCACCACAATGGAGTGAAAGTAGCCCTTATAGGCCTTACCTACACATGTTTCTGTAACTTTAGAAGAATATAAATTCCCTTCTGTTGAACGCATGTGTTATGTTACATATACTTTAGTGAACTCCCAAGGTCAAAGGCCTCACAAATTTTGTGCACTCAGAACATTTAGCACTAGAAATCAACCAAACAAGGAGCCAATGTTTTCTTCCTTGTGTTCACCTCGTGTTCTTGGGAATGTTTTGGTTAAGCCATTTCTTTGGTATTTGAAACCACATGTGACCCCTATTGTTGTAGTATCCAACCAAAGGTTTCTTGATTAGCAGTTATATAGGTTCGAGTGATACATATCTTCTATGTTAAGAATGCATGTATCTATAATTTATGTTTACACTTTCTCTATCCAAATGAGCTACATAGTAAAAATTAAATCCTCAATTCAACAATTAAGTTCACAAGGTGATAGCTATTGGTATGATCTTTAGCAATACCAAATAAATAGCTACCTTGAATAGCGAATGAATAGGGATATTTAAGAAGGTTTTATACCAAAAACTTGTCAACACTACTCAAAAAGGTGGAAACTCAAAGGCTTTATAATATATATATGATGAAACAAGAATCAATAATAAGTCACCCCCATATATCTACACCTCCATCTCAAGTTGTCATTTCTCTAAGTCAAGCTTGGCATAGGCATAGTCTCGAAACAATAACATTTTGGAAAGCAAGAATTTAGCTTTCTCAACTTTTGAAATGTTGTTATTGATATATATTCAACATCCCCAAACTAGGACATCTTGACAAAGGTTATGATCCACTTTAATAAGAATAACCATTAGTGATTAAACTTTCAAATCAAAATATTGCATGAATTTCTTCATGGTCGAATGATTAAGACTTGAGGCTTCAAACATCTTACAGGCAAATCAGAACATCCATAAAAATCAACAATATTTCTCAAATCTGTATGAAACTCCAGTAATCTAAATTAAATACTCTCACTCAGTGCGACACCATTTAACAAAAAGAAATATTTATATTGAATTTATAGAGGAATCCAGCCTCATAAAAATAATTACAAACGGAGACAATGTTGTTGCTCTTAGGCTTCTCTTACAAGTATTTATCTTTCTCATCTAGAGATTCATATACATGAGTATTTGTGTGTCTATGACACTAGGGAAGATAGTAGTACTATAGGGATGGCTTTTCTAAGAGCTCCATTGAGTACCTATTGGTTCAAGATTCTACAAAAATCCTACTATTCATCAAAATCTTTTAACATGGTAGTAGTGAAAGCTTCCTCACGGAACAAAAATAGGGTGATTTCCATCTCTACACATGGTTGCTTGCTCATGTCCTCTCAAAACAAGTTGACTCTGTAAGTAAACAACAGATTATGTGAGCACAAAGTTATAAAGTAAAAAATGATATCATTATGATAATCTAATGACAACTATACAAAGAATAAATTATAAGAAAAATCTTTGATGACTCTCCATAGATAACACAACTTACTTACATTGTGAGACTCAATCACATGCTACAAAACTATAGATGGCGCACCAAAGCCATCAACAAAATAGCACCACCCAATGTTATGAGGTGTGAAGCCTAAACATTGAAAGCCATAAAGAGGTTAATTCCCTCCAGCATGATAAACTTAAAGATGGAGATGATCTTAAGCTCTGAATGTAAGCTACAAGGGTAGTTTTCTCACCATTCTATCTTTATGTTGGAGATGAATCCTTGCAATGCCCATGCACTATTCACACCTCCTGTTCTTGTGGTATGCAAGTCATGTGAGTTGATGCTTTTTCCACCTTCGGGAGTAGAGGTTTCCATGTAGTGTGAGTGAATGAAAGTAGAAGGAGTAGAATCTTGTTTCATGTTGTAATGGAGGTGAGAGAAGGAAGAGGAGCTAGCTTGGTGTGGAACTATGTGGTGGACAAGGGGAAGTTGAGATGGGGGAGAAGCTTGCTTGGTGCTACAATGGAGATAGGAGAAAGCTTGTAGAGAGATAATGCTGGACTATAGGGGGTGCATGTGGTTGTTGCAGCCATGGAGAGCTTGGAAAAGGGTTTGTAGAGAGAGAAAATCAATTTTTAGCTATAGAATAGGTTTGGAAAGACTTTGGAGGGTGAAAATGATGTTTTGAATTTTTTTGGAAAATTTTATTTTTTTAGAATTTTTTAGTGCACTTCCTATTGGATAGCCTCTAATTAACCTTAATCCCAAAGGGCCCCTAGAGGGTTCATATTTTTCCTAATGTCTCCAAGATAATGAACCATGGAACACATTTTTTCCATGATCCGACCAACAACAATGGATGTTCCTACCGGATGCATGTGCCTTGAACTCCAACCTTTGTGTTCAAACAGTAGTGCCTAGGTCATAATGAGTGGGATGCAACAATATTGAATACCTTCGAGAGAAATTGTGATGAATCGAAGCTCTTAACATGCCAGGTGTCACAAGAGGCTTATCGATTCTACAACATCTGTTTTGGTGGCTTGATATCTGAGTTCAGAGTAAAATAGTTCAAATTGGAGGATCCAAAGTTCTTATTTATAGTTACATACAATGCTCATAATTTTTGTTTGGATTTATCTACTTCAATAGAGTTTTCTTAGTTATGTAACTAAAAATAAAAATGAAAAAAATGATTAGGATTATCCTTAAAAAATAAGTGATGCCATCTTTGAAGTTTGATGCTTGCGGCAATTAAGTACCTACATGTTCCAGATTGTAGCGTGAATACCCAATCAAATATAGAAATATCCGTGACCCATAAAACAACAAGCAAAAATACCCAAAAACAAGGAAAATGCCTATCATATATCAACCCTAGTCATATATACTTGAAAAGCTTATTTAGGGTATTTCATCCCAAAATCTTGTAGCCTTCAAAATCTTCATAGGGTGAAGGGGAGCCCTAAACACATGACGGACACATTTTCTCTATGCTACTCCTTTTTTAGCATTGATAGGTGCGAGGATAAAGAGGTTTCTATAACATAAGGCTTGATGGGATCAACAATTTATAGACTGCGAACAACAATAATAATTGTGCTCGTGTATCTAAAGCAAGGACTAGTGGTTGAAGTGCAATCCTTAGAGGGAAATTTACTATATTTCAATAGCTTTAAAGTTTGAAATTCAATTCTTGGTGGAGACTTGAGTGAGAGAGAGAGAGAGAGAGAGAGAGAGAGAGAGAGAGAGAGAGAGAGAGAGAGAGAGAGAGAGAAGGGGGGGGATGGGGATGTACATCAAGGGTTTCTTTCTAGATTAAGTGTATGGACTAGCATATAGAAGGATAAGCCAGCAAGGGTTGGCAAAAGAAATCTCTAGAATTTTTTTTAATTGGGTAAAAATATAGGACATCTTCTCAAATATAGAACATCTTCCTAGAAAAGACACTCATGTTATACCAGAGAAAAGACACTCATGTATAAAAAACAAGTACATAAAAAGCTGATTTTGTGGAATAGAATCCAAAAACATCCTGTTGATTATAACTTTGCACGCAGCTTAAAACATCAATATGAACTAAAAGAATGTCAAAAGGCTGTACATTTGGGACAATTCTTGTGTGTACAATAAGCCCAATTGAGCACATAATTGAAAAAGATCAAAATTTGTGCCAAAAGCTCTAAATTAAAAGCTTAAAAAATTATTATCCCCGTTAAGAGGTAGCTATCACTAGCTATAAACAACTATTGAAGAGTTGTTAATAGCTATCAAAGAGCTACCAATAGAAATCACATAGCAATCAATACCTATAGATGTCAAATAGAAAACACTAACTATGAAATAGCAATCACTAGCTATGAAAAGCTATTATAGTTATCAAAGAGCTATTAGTATCTATCGAGTAGCAATCACTAGCGATAAAGTAGCTTTGGCTATGAAAAAGCAAACACTAGCTATGACATATCTATCAAATAGCTATCAATAGCTATGAAATAACAACCACTAACTATGAATAGCTGCCAATATCTAGCTATCAATATCTATCCAATAGCAATCAATAGCTATGAAACAACAACCACTAGCTATGAATAGTTATCAATAGATACTAGTTATCAACATCAATAGTTATTGCTAGCTATGAAATATCCAAAAACCACTATTCAAGATCTATCAATAGCTATCAAATAGTAGTTACCAACATCAATAGCTATCACACAACAATCGCTATCTATGAAATAGCTATTAAATAGTAAAAACTAGCTATGAAGTAGCTATTGATAGCTATTATAGTTATCAAAGAGCTGTTCTAGTAGCTATCGTGTAGCAATCACTAGCTATGGAATAGCTTTGGCTATGAAATAGAAACAAACACTAGCTATGAGATATTAGATATGAAGCAAGAAGCACTAACTATGAATAGTTATCAATAGCTATCAAACATCAATCAGTAGCTATGAAATAGCTTTAACTAAAGAAAATACTTGATTATTAGCTACTAATAGCGATCACTAGCTATAAAATGGCAATCATTGGCTATGAAATATCTATTAATTAGCTATCAAAATCAAACATTGGCTATAAAATAGCAATTGCTAGCTATGAATAGCTATCGATAGCTATCAAAGAGCTACCAATAGCTATCAAATAGCAATTACTACATATAAATTATCTTTCAAATAGCAAACACTAGATATGAATAGCTATCATAGTCATCAAAGATCTATTAGTGGCTATCTATTTGCTATCACTAGCTAAGGAAAATACTTGATCAATTTTGGCTTTGAAATAGCAATCACAGGCCATGAACAACTATCAATAACTATCAAAGAGCTATCAAGAGATATTTTATAGGAATCACTAGCTATAAAATAGTTTCACCTAAATACTTGATCAATAGCTATTACACAACTGTTAATAACAAAATAGTTATTAGTAGATATCACTATCAACAAGTAGGTTATTACAAAGTAGTCATTATTGGCTATTAGTATCAATACCACTCAGATAGCTTGGAAGAAGTTATGTAACAACACATTGCTATCGATCAAACTTTGACGGCTATCAATAGTAGTGAACAACTATGAAAAATATTTGACTAATTATAAGATGATACAACATAGCTAGTGGGTGGCTATGAAGTAAACTGCATTTGATAGCTATTAGTGTGGCAAGAGTTATCTATAAAACACGGATAGCTACCATCCAAAATTTGATAGCTATTAACTCCCATTGCCAAAGAATAACTATAACAAACAGCCACCATGAAACACATATTTGACAGCTATTTGCATCCTTATGTTGTCAACCTATGTTAGGAAGCCAGTTTAACAAGAGTAGATATTTATGAAATTAGTAGCTGCTAATAAATAAAAGCTAGCCAACAACTACAAATAACTACCGGCATAGTCACAAGAAATGTTTTGTTCTTTTGACGTGTTTCAAAGGTTTCAAAACAAACACATGAAAAAACACATATAGGTTTCATAGGAGACTAGGAGTATAGGGACCATGAAACATGTGAAATATGACTATTTAAAGAGAAATGAGCCCTCAATGAGTATCATCATTTGAGGATTCCTCAAGTGATCTTTCTTCCTCTTCCACTCTCTTCATTGACTCCTCAAAAGCTATCATACAACAGTTATTTAATGGTCAATAAAACAGATAGATAATGGTCAATAATTGGCAGCAAAACAGATAGATAACGTTCAACAATTGGTAGCTAAACCTTGGCAATATTTATGCAACAAATTCAAGTAGTTGTGCAATTGAAAAGCTTCTACCTGGCAAGAGTTATCTAACAAATACAGAAAGCCACTACATGGAATACTCTTTCTTCCATACCTGTGATACTTCCAATAAATGTTTGATATACTCCTTCCGACCAACTCTCTTTTGACATATGTCCTTTTTGTTGGGGGATACATGAGTCTAAAGTGTCCAAAAGTTGACTACTAGCTCCTTTACCTCTTCAGGTATGCGACTTTTTTGAAGACTTCGATGACATGTGGCAAAGGACAAAGTGGTCTTCTTAGTTTGTTGGAGTAGCCGATTCTTGTCTCCATACAAGTTTATTCTATGAATAGAAAGTAGCTTGGAGACAACATTGACATTAAGGCCTTGTGCCTCCTCTGGGTATTTTGAGTTCACAAGCATCATCATGGTAGACCTCAATTAGTGTATCTACAAAATAGGATGTTGATGCCTTGTCGTTCTGGATATTTCACTGAAGAGTGATGAATCATCCGATTGAAGATGTCTTTCTTGGTGTCCATGTTCATTCAACTTGTGCTTTGAAGTATATATCGTGAAATCCCTTTCGCTATCTTTGCTCTTTTTCATTTATCGACGTCAATTTTTGCACAACCCTGTGCCTTTGTTAAGTCTTCTATTCCTTTCGCTGCTTCATCCACTTCTCTTTCAACAACCAAACCTACACCTACTCTTCTCTTCAAGCAGACTCTTTTTTCTCTCTTGCAGAAAGTTTCATATTCTCTGATCACCATTGCCTGATTCAAGTCATGGTATGAACCACCCATTGGCAAACATACAAGTTCATTTAAACAAGACACCTGCCCAAAGTACAACATTTAAAAAAAGAGGGAGAGAAACAAATAATGGCAAGGCACCTGCTCCTTATCCTCCCCTCCCAAAGATGCAAGTTCCACCATGACTTCTACTCACCTAGAAAGCAGAATAAAGACGCTTGTAGAGAGTGAGAGAGAAATACAGAAAGAGCTGCAAACACACACACACACACACACACACACACACACACACAACAATACACATAGCTACGAGAACACAGAGCGTTGTAGAGAGGGAGAAGGAGAGAAGCTCAAAAGTTCAAAACTCTAACATGTGGGAGGGTCATTACGTCACCATGCTCAAAAGATAGTGCCATTATGAAATCGTAATTTGTGAGTCGTGACCACGTTCCAAAAAATAGTGCTATTATGAGCCCCAAAAAATAGTTTTTACTGTTTCAAAGGACGAGAATTATTAGCTTCCTCACTCACCTAAAAGCGATGTCCCAGACACAGCTATTGTGTCTACACACTCATACTTCCACCCAAGTATAGATTTTCTGCTAAGCTCAACAAGTGTGAATTCTTGAAGTATGAAATCAACTACTTGGAGCATGTAATTTCTTGTGCTAGTCTTCAAACGGATCCTGCAAAAATCAAATTGATTTTACGATGTCCTTATCTAATAAACCTATTGGAACTCTAGATTTTTCTAGGTATGGCAGACTACTATCATAAATTCATTATAAACTATGCTAAGAATGTGATACCCACGCTATATTAATTAAAAAATCAAGGAAAGACCTTCAATTGGGGAAATGACCAACTCTAGTTTTGACATGCTTAAGGTAGCGTTATCCACAACACCCATTCTAGACATTGTTGATCCTCTCAATACGTTTGTGCTTGAGATGGATGCTAGCAACAAAGCTATAGGCATGGTACTCTTACAAGAAGGAAGGCATGTTGCCTTCGAAAGTAAGAAATTGGATTTTTCTTAGAAAAATTATTATGCTTGTTGCAACAGTCATAGAGGACCTACCATTATACACAAAACAACATACTATGAGCAATATAACCAACAATCACAATCTACAAATTGTATACACACAAAATCCCTAAGCAAGACTTCTTTGAGAGAGATAGAGAGCGAGAGATAGATAATAGAGGAGAAGAGGATGTGCAAGTGTGTCTCCTAGAGCAGAGTGCTATACTGACATGACGAGAGAGGTGAGAAGAGAAGAGAGAAGATGAATGCGGACATTGGGTGCAATCTCCCCCCATGCAAGGGTGAGTATTTTCCTCTTGCATGTATTAATTTATAAATGTCTTGAATACTCAAAATGATTATAGGCTGTTTGCTTGGATGTAAAGTAACCATAGCTCATAAAGAGCACTTTAATAATAAAATATTTATACACTTGATATCCTTTTGCATAGTATATAGCTTTAGCCACCTCTCAATTGCTGTAAATACATATTTTGATGTTTCCGTTACATGGAAATAGCAAAAGAGCATATTTTGCTATTTCCATTACATGCCTCTTTGTCAAAAGAGAAATTGTCCTCACTTGCTAAGTTAAGAATATGCAAATCATACTTGTAAAAAACAATGGTTAAACTTTTGTGTCAAAAATATCATATATAAAAACTTATAACTTAAAAAAACAATTTTGTGTCAAAAATATCATATATAAAAACTTATAACTTAAAAAAACAATTTTGCTATGCATGTCATCATCCACCATATATTGCATATTCTAGTGTCCCATACCATGAGAATAAGTAGTATATGTTATATCCTGATGGATCATGATAGCATTGGTCTGATTCCATATACAATGTCGACAACCAATCATCATAAACCAAATCCAAGTCCAACTCCTTTCATATCCAACTCAATTTCTATCATATACCAAAGTAACAAAATCATACGTACTAAGGAGTGGAAGCATGGTTTGTGGTACAAAAAGTAGTGCCCTTGACACTTCACGTGGGGCACTTGTGGTTGGTGTTTTGTGGGCAATTTTCCAAAGCCGAAAGATAAATGATTTTTTTTAAAAGACGTAAAAAAAGTTGTCAACTAATATAATGGTTCTTGATTTAGTAGCAAGGCAAGATTGTTTTCCTATCCTTTTGCCAAATGATCTCTGTGTGTGTGTGTGTGTGTGTGTGTGTGTGTGTGTGTGTGTGTGTGTGTGTGTGTGTGTGTGTGTGTGTGTGTGTGTGTGTGTGTGTGTGTGTATGTGTGGATTTCCCTATTCTGCACTCTTCCACATTAATAGTAGCTTGAAGTTGCAGAGGGATGCGTTGGAGTTTCCCATCGAGGTGTAGAGATTATGGAGCAAGAGATCAGGGTGGAAATGTTGCAAGAGGAGATTGCAGTGGAGATTACAGTAATAGATTTAGGTAACATTGGGCCAAGTTACCATTTTGGGTTGCTGGTCATTGATGGTGATGTCAGCTATTTTGAAGAGGGGATTGTGCATGATCGACCACCTTCAAGTACAGTGCACTTGTTTGGGTACTCTCAGCAGCATGCCCAATACAATCCATTCCATGGTGACATGCCTCAGAGTTACCATACGGAAGACTCGATCACAATTCACCATGAAGGCACCCATCGGATGCGACAATATTGGTCCATGAAGAAACAAGAGAGCCATACGAGACAAAGATAAAGTGATGCATCAAGCTCATGTTCAACAAAAGATGTGAATGAGGTTTGCATGAAAGTCCCAAAGTTCTGGCAAGAAGCAACACAAGGCATGACTCGTGATGCTAAGAAAACAGCCTTTCAATGTCTTCTTCAAAAGCCAACTTTTAGACATTTTCATCATGCATCTGAGAAGCCAATACTAAAGTCAAAGCATTATTTTTTGAAGAGGATTTGAAGCTTAAAAGATCTATCTGCATGATGTTGGTGAATAGTGAAGAGATCCATAGAGGTCTATTAGCAACGCCAAGACAACAATATTTACTGGATTGCATCGGCAAAACTTTGCAGCAACCAATTTGCAATTAAAACAAGTTGAGACTGGCATATTTTCTTTGCAATTATGTAGTCATCAACAATCTAAAAACTGTACCATCACACAAGATATAAGAGATCTTGTTTTTTCCTTTTGGCAAGCAAACTGAATACTCGTGGACCAGCCCAGAATACATCTTTTGTTACTCAATCCTTGGAAATTAATAGTTCTACAGCACCGTGCAGTTCAATCCAGCATGTTCTTGTAGAAAAAACTCTTTTCTAGCCCAATAAATATACATCTTTTTTTACTCAATCCTTGGAAATTCATAGTTTGAAGCTTCAAAGTGCTTATACAGGTCATCAATAGGTGGTTTCACCCTAAACCCAATGGCTGAGAGTCGGCTTGAGTTGCGGCCCACGTCTATATTCCTCATATGAAGTCTTCTTCAAACCTTTACAGATCGCTTCATTGACATATATGTCATACTCTGTAGGCTTTAGGGTGTTGAAAGACTCAACCAAGCACTCTCGATCCATAGCATGTTGCCACTTTACCAGCCAATCCTTTAAATCCCTCGACAAGTGTCATAATAGCTAATATCTAATGCTCCTAAATGATTTTCTCATGTTCATTCAATATGAGGAAGTGCTAAGGGAGAAAAATCTAGAATATTGCTAAGGCTAGTAGACTGGTACATTAGGGATCCAAAGGAGGGAAAATGGGATCCAAAGAGGGACCATCTGCAAAGGAGCAATGTGCATCAATGGGCTTCAAAGACCCTAAGGTTCAGCCCATTAAGACTTCCAAAAAGATTAGGTTCCAATATTCAAATGAAATGTTCAATGGTCAATCCTTTGGGAAATTGGATGCTTTTGGAAGACCACAAAGTCTTCACACATTCCCAGATGGGAGGGGGCAATCCCTAAAGGTAGGGGAAGAGAGAGAAGAGGTGAGAGAACACACACACACACACACATACTCAGGGTTTCCCTTTACATAAAGGGCATATTAGACACATGTCAGGTTCCTAGCCCAGTTGCCCCCAATTCCCATTCAAATCCTATTGGATGGACATAGAGGTGGACCAATGAGAATTAGGCTAGAGTAAAATTAGTCTAATTGATTTAAAAACACTTGATAAAAGAACCAATGAAAATTAAGTCTCCTAGAAGATTATTGGACAGCCTGCCAAGGGGTCCAATGAGAATTGAGCAGCCCAATGGATTGCTTAATTCCTATTGGCTAGAGGGCAAAAAGGTGTAATGGGTATTTAAATGCAATAATTGAATTACCTAAACTCTCACTAAAGGGCAAAGAGGGACACTTGTCACAAGGCTCTACATTTGACCTCTAATCTCCTATTGGCTAAGCTTGGCATGAGCCAATGAGGGGCCAGGAGGAGGAAATAGCAAGAGGGGTCAACCAAGAGTGGGAGGAGATGATTTTGCAAGGCATTATGGCATACACACTCACAAAAACGCATGTGTGAAGTAAAGAAGAGTATCTCCTTCTCAACCTTTAATGCAAAGATCATCATCTACTCCAAGCTTGTGAGAAGGGAGGCCTACACCAACAAGTCTTGCCTTTTTGATGCAAATTCAACCAAGAGCCAAGCTCCAATGCATGTTCATCTCCTCTACCATGCTAATTACTAAGCTATGCTAAGCTATTAAGAGTGATAATGTGAGGAGAAATACTTCTTTCTTGTAAGAATACTTCTTCTTCCTCTAGATCTACTCTCATACCCCCCTAGCTTTCACCATCTTCGAGGGTGTGTGAGGTCTTGGGTCTGAGACCGTGAGGGAATTGATGTTTTTTTTCTTCAAGTGTAAGCTTGGTGCTTGAAGCTTCCATCTTCATTGCACCAGCAAGTTATTGAAGGAACGCAAAGTATTGTATTGTAAAATGTCTCCCTTGATGGGGGAAACCTATAATACAAAGCCTTTTGGAGGGGGGACTGGCTTCATGTACATCCGGTCCTGAACTAATGTCAATAGCTTAATTTCTCTCTCTTTTTAAAGTATTTTTCATGCCTAATTCTAACGAGGTGTTATGCTTTTGCTTTTTTCTCTCCAACCAAGCACTCTTGATATGCTCATTAGGAATCTATTCTTAATGAAATTCTCACTATGTCTATGTTAATTTCCGCCACACATAAGTTACTACCCCATTAAATGCTACATTGGTATCAAAGCACAAGGTTTCTCTTTTCTTCCTCAAGAAGAGAGGTCCTCAAGCTAACTATAAATGGTTTGTATTAATAATTGAATTTGAGTAAGTAGAATAGGGATTTTTCATCCTTGGAGTGTGCCTACTTCATGTAGATAACGGGGCAACACCATCGAGAGCTATGGTATTAATAGTGGAGTCCTACGGGGCTTGCCTACGGCTTAACCACTATTGAGCTATTAGAAGCTTGACAGGAGCCGGTGCTATTTTGGTGGTGAAAGACCCTCTCTTCTATTCCTTGCAATTAATGATATTCGAGCCGTGGGTATAGGAGCTTGAGTGCTTTTCTAAAGGGTTAAGAGGAGTAGCAGCTAGGGCTTGAAGTGCCAAAGTACACTTAAAGAATTTTACACCTAAAATCTATTAGAATGGATGACAATAATAAAGAGAGTCAAATTAATATTGATAGCTTTGATTTTTGTAATGAAAGAGCAACTAATGATGCCCCTATGCTTGTAAACCGTCTTATTTCTAGGCTTCAACAAGCCCCACCAAGAAAAGAGACTACCTAGGAATCCTCCTAGCAAGACTTCCAAAAGAGGACTCTCTCTGATAAGGAAAGAAGAAGAGGATCCGTACGAAAGGCTCAAAAATCTACTACTCAATGACGCATCTCCTTCCCAAAGGAGAACTCAAGTTTCAATGGTAGAGCCCCCACCGAAAGAACAAGAAAAAAGTGAGTCTCCTGCCACCTCGGTGGCGATATGACTCCACGAAGACGGCGGGCAAAATGATCTACAACACCCCCTACACGGAGAAGACCATCGCACACTTCTCTACACCATAATTCAAAGAGGGACTAGAGAAAACAAGAGAAGAAAAAGGTGAGAAAAAGATCACCCTCTTCTCCATCTTCTTCATCCTCTTCCTCTTTTGAAGAAAGTGATGTGCATATAAGGAGGAACAAGGGGGTTTCTAATCATCGAGCAAAAAAACCGAGCGAAGATAAATCCGAGCAAATGATACAAGATCAACAATGGTGAAAGACAAAAATTATGTCATGCACATTACTTTCACTACCACAAATCTGACACTTAATTGACTAAAAATGAGATTTTAGAACCATTATGAAAATTGAATACTCAAGACACAAGCAAGATCTCTTCATATTCGAAACATATATAATTCAATTCCATGTGGCATACCTCCTCTCAAAAATAGCCCACCAAAAACTTGGCGCCTAGATTTTGCAAAAAGTAACCTCGTAAGCTTACAATACTATCCGAGAACCTCCTAAAGCATAAACAACTCCACTTTTGTAAGCAAGAAAAAACAAGTTCCTAAAGAAAGCAAGAACTCTCTCTCTCTCTCTCTCTCTCTCTCTCTCTCTCTCTCTCTCAACTTCATAGTGCAGCACCCTTGAGTGGCCCTCCCTTTCCTCTTGCCAGCTCAACACTAAAATGGTGGAGGAAATGTGAGCAGTAAGGTGTGTATGCACCCGTTGCAACTACATCGATGGCATATGTAGTGGCAATGATGAAGTGATGTGCCCACTGAATACATGATGAGTTCAAGCATATGCAGTGCCTCATGACCATCTCAACAAGATTCTTGAGGTATGATTTTTCTAATGATTTTTACCAGACTTGACTAACAGTTAATCCATGTTGAGATTTTCTAGGAACACAAGAGAAAGGTCCATTCTATGAGGCTCATGTGAAATAGGTAGAAGATTAGTTGATGCTTTGCTTAGTTGTGAAAAAAAAGGATTTCTAAAGTCTCCTTTACTCAAACAGATTTACAGACAATGAAATTCTTTAAGGGAAGCTTGCAAGTGCAACTTGGGGCTTGTCTGTAAGACAAGACCATGAAATGGGAGAAATCAACCAAGGAAGCATAGTAGGTTGTCGGCTCTTTTTAAAATGGTGTCATCACATTGAGAGTGTTCCTTTGGAAGTTAATAGTTGTGAAGGAAACTAGATATCTATGCTTGAGAGAGAAAGTGATACAATTATAGTTATAGTGGAAAATCTAAGTAAAATAGAATTCTTTGCATAAAATTTAGCAAGTGCTTGTACAAAGCAAGTTAAATTGATTGAGAGGTTAATGCTGACATGCATGAGGTCTTAGACAATATTTTAGGGAGGAGTCCAAGTTAAAAGCAAAGCGGCAAGGTATTTTGATAAGAGGCAGTAAAAGGGTTGTGGCAAGCTCCAGTTTACTAGCTACCAAAAGTTCTTGTCTCGCTTAAGTTCCTTGGAAACTTGTGCAACATTGGTTTCTAAGCTACCTCTTAATTATCTGAGACCTTCTAATTGAAAATTTAAGGTTAAAATAAAGCTTGAATAGGTGCCTTGAAGGGACCTCCAGAAGGCTGCTTGATTTGATCATTTGATCCTATGCCCTAGTCCCTTTAATCATGAAAAAAAATCCCTTGCATTTCTCGCCATCACATTGTAGGTGTCGTATTGTCACCTGTTGTCAACACCTCAACATCATGCCATCTCGCCATCGTTTTCCCAAGAGGCAAACAATTGATCTATTTGCCTGTTTGTAGTGCCTCTTTCTCTGCCTGATACACTGCTTTCTTTGCTAGTGGAACCACATGCTACAACACATCCCTAGTTTGCTTGATGTTTTTTTTAAGGAAATGACTGAGCTACCCATATGACCCTACCCCTCCCTAGTCTTCTCCCTACCCGTATGACCCTACCCCTCCCTAGTCTTCTTGCAACCATTTTGTTTTAAATAAATGACATGCATGACCTTACCCCTCCTTAGTCTTCTCCCTACCCTCATGACCCTTCCCCTCTCTGGTTTGTTGCTGCAACCAGTCCGCGTCGGCGCGGACTGGTTGCAGCAACAGACCAAGGAGGGGAAGGGTCAGAGGGTAGGGTGGTTTTTTTATATTATAAGTATTACTTTGGTCTTCAAGGTGGCGGCGGCGCCAGTGTTCAAGAAAATTATGCCTCCGCTTAGTACAACCCTGGCTTCTCTATGCACGTAGTATAAATCAAAAACCCATGCCTATCCTCTCCCAATCCATCCTCGTCCCGTCCCTTACCCTTGCATGGACCTCAAGGTTGGCTCCCTATGCTTGAGAGTTAGGGCACATGGCCCTTGCTACCCTTCGGGCCTTCGCCTCGAAAGTCAAATGCAACCTGATCAAAGCCCAATGAACCCCAAAACTCCAGCCAGCATGCCGTACTTGGCTGACCAATGAAATGGAGCCCGAGACCTGCCTTGCCACAGGTGCGCAACGTAGATGATTTCAAAAAAAAAACAAAAACCTATTGTAACCATTCCGCGCTGGCGCAGACTGGTTTCAATAGGTTTCACAAGAGCAGTGTTATACTTGACTGGCCAATGAAATGGAGCCGGAGACCTGCCTTGCAGCTGCGCAACGTAGATGGTTTTTTTAATTTTAAAAAATCTGTTGGAACCATTCCGCGCTGGCGCGGACTGGTTTCGGCAGGTTTCAAAAGATCAGAGTCGACTGAGAGGCTAGAAAGATAAAAGGGACAGGCTAGCGAGATAAAAGGGATGGGCAGTTGAAGAGCTGGCCAATCAGAGGAAGAGTGGGAAGATCTTGCATGTTGAAGGTGCCAAATCTTGCTACTTAAATCTTGTTGGGGTGTGTGAGCAGGTCCTGGCCTGGGTTGATGCGGATGAGAAGTTGCCCACCACAAAGCGGGCGTAGGCAATGGGGTGGCCAGTGGAAGGGTCCAGCTGGACCTTCATTGGCGTGCTATTGGATTGATGCATCACCACCATCAGATTTTGTTTGCTTTCTCACTGCTTGCTTTATAATTTCTCTTGTGGATCCAGTTGCCAATTCTCTCAGAGGCTGATTTTTTACAAGGAGAATAATGCTTTCAAAAAACTTAAAGAAAACCTTATCTCTCAACCTGTGCTTACACTACCGGTCTCTCAAAGACATTTGAGATCTAATGCGACACCTATGGTGATTGCCTTGGAGCTGCTTTGCTCCAAGAAGGCACGCCATAGCTTATGAAAGTCTAAGGATCGACCCTGTTGAGCAAGCTCTAGGAATATATGAGAAGGAACCCTTAGCAGTTCTACATGCTCTAGGCTCATGGAAGCACTACTTATTGGGGACTCCTTTCATTCTGCAGACGGATCACCAAAGCCTTAAGTCTTCATGATGCAGACAAGCTATCCGGCAAACAAATGAGGTGGGGAAAATTTCCTTTCACAATTTTATTCTCATATTGCTCACATTGTTGGCAAGCATAATCAAGTAGCCGATGCACTCTCGACATGACAGAGGGTGAATATGGTTTCCATAGAAACTCACAATGATCTATCTTCTATGATAGACGAGTACGCTATTGATGTGATTTTAGTCTTGCACTAGGGAAGAAGGAAGAACCATTTACCCTACAAGAGATGGTTATCTTCTCTATGGCAATAGACTATGCGTTTTTAACTCACTACATGAGAAAATAATGTATGAATCTCATGCTCCTCCTTACGCGGGGCATAGAGGGATTCAGTCTAGCCTAAAAGGGATAGAAATCTATTTCTATTGGTCTGCTATGAAAGAAAACATACAAGAGTATGTTTCAAAATGTATGGTATGCCAAAAGATGAAGTTTGATAGAGGGAAGCAACTTGGATTGCTTCAACCTTTGCCAATCCCTAATTCCCCATTGGAGAGCATATACATGGATTTTCTCTTTGGATTGCCGAAGTCTATCCATGGGAACACAGGAACATGGATGATAGTAGACAGGTTTAGCAAAAAAGAAGCACATTCCATACATGTCAAAAAGACTATCAAAGACCATCAAATGGCAGCCCTCTTTATATCACAAATCTTCAAGTACAACGGCTTGCCAATGTCCATAGTGTCGGATAGAGATCCTAGAATGACCAGTAATGTGAGGTCCCTGCCCCTTTTTGAGAGAACCGGAGTACCTTTGATAGGTCTCCAATCCTGAAAAAGAAAAACCAAGGGACATTGCCTTAGCTACTACGTAGCCACGGGCATGAACCGTTAGTGAAGGATTGGTCCTATCTCGCTATGGCAGAGCGTGACCACCATAACCCTATCTAAAAACTATTTATAATCAATTATACCTAAAAGTATAAATCTTAGAGTGACCAACCTGTGCACTTTTTTCCCCATGTTTCAGAAGCACAGCCACCAAGGTTTGTCTCTTTTAAGATTTATGACTTTAAAAAAAAAAAATTCTAGCGTTGGAAAGTTACCCGACTCATTGGGTCCACCCATGCATAGAATAATACCGTTGGGGTATCATTATCCCACTTTCCACACCGCACTCACCCTTTTTTTGTTATCTAATTACTACCACACTGTTTAAACATGCATGTTCCTTTACTTTATTTATGACACTGGTTCGTTAAAACAACTATTACAAACAATAATCAAACAAGAAGTCGTCCAATTTTAAACCAACAACCCTTGGATTAGGTTCACTTAAGAATCTCTACTGTCGCTATTATGTCCGATCGGTATATACATTATTTATAAAAACCCTTGTCCTCATGAGCGTCCCATACCGCTCGACAAGTACTCGTTGTGCTAATCTGGACGTACTCCCGCCACAGCAACAACGGTGCCAATCTGGGCGTCATCCTCACGCCACGTCAAAACAAAATTGGAGTATCCAGCTGGGCTACTCTGGGTGTACTCCCACCACAGCATCAGCGGTGCCATCCTGGGCGTCATCTCACGCCTCGACAACTGCCACATAATGACAGCACTAATAAGTAGAGAGACTTGAGAGAAACCATACCGAAGGTTTTGGACAAACATTCTTTCCTATAGCAACCAGTTTAACGAGACATTCTTTCCTACTTGTCAAACATGTGCAAAGTTTCTTGGGGTTAAGCCCCTTGGTTTCGGTCCGTGTTTTCTTTTCATAAGGTAAATAATATATTTCTATGGTCTCGCATATGCAATGATGCATAACTTGAAACTGCAATACTAACATGTACCATAGCTCCGATTGGTCCGATTGGCGGAGACATACCATGTTCCGCAGGAGTTCCCCCGTGACTTGTACCGGCTTCATGATCATTAGCGCCTTGGGTTTGAGCACTCTTTGGAGCCATTTTTTTGTACTACACTTATGTTATGCACTTAGAACTTTAAATTGGTCAATTTCCCTAGTAGTCTCCTTGTTTCCAAAGAGAGTCTGTAATTTGAACCCTCGCCAACTCGGATTCACACTTAGTGTTGTTGTTCTACATCTAATTTCTATACATCAAATATTTGCTAATCGTAATTAATCAAAAATTAAGTGTGTAAACTATGAGTGAAAGTTTAGGAATGCATTACTTTTATGCTTCACATTTCTAATCCAATTCTAACTTCAATTTCTATACTTCAACTTAATCAATTTTTAGTATTATTCAAAATTCTACTTAATCTAATTGACAATAAAATGGTGAATGAGAATTTCATCATGTATAATAAGAATATGATGAGTTCTCTTATGTATTAACTTTCAATTAACTATGCATAAGTTAATAGTGAAGATGTACTAACTAGAGAGAGTAGGTATACTTAGAGAGATTAGAGTAAGAGAAAACATACACACACATCTTTTCTAAAGTTAATTAAATCTTACTAATACATTAGAAAGATTAGAGTAAAAGAGAAAACACAGACATCCTTTTCTAAAGCTAATTGAATCTCACCAATCTATTAGAGAGATTAGAGTAAGAGATAGCACACACACACACACACACACATATCCTTCTTAAAACTAATTGAATCTTACTAATCTATTAGAGAAATTAGAGTAAGAGATAGCAAACACACATCATTTAAAGTTAATTGAATCTTACTAATCTATTAGAGAGATTAGGGTAAGAGATAGCACACACACACACACACACACACACATATCCTTCTTAAAACTAATTGAATCTTACTAATCTATTAGAGAGATTAGAGTAAGAGATATAGCACACACACACACATAGCTAATTGAATCTTACTAATCTATTAGAGAGATTAGAGTAAGAGATAGCACACATACATCATTCCTAAAGTTAATTGAATGCTTCATTAATACGCACCTTATTAGTCCACTAGAGTTTTTGCTCTCTTAGTGGTTTGTGGACACCTTCTCTCTAAGAGAAGTGGCAGCAGTTCATGAGTGCTATAGAGGCAATCTCTATGTTTTAAAGTGTGAGCATGGATGCTCTATTTATAGCAGAAAAGAAAACGTCCAACTTTTTTTTCCCAAAAAAAAAGATTTTTTTTAATAAATATTTTCTTTTTTTTTTTCCAAAAATCATACCCGCGTTTTTGGTACCCTTGTGGTACCCATCAGCTTGACCAATTTGTCATTATTATCAAAAGATAAGGCCACACAGCCCCCTCCTCATTAAGATTAGTCAAGACTAGCCTCTCCTTTTCATGTGACAGTGTGTCGCACTTTGTCCCCTCCTATGTGAGTCCAGGTGAGTCCATGTGCCTTCATTTGTCATCCCAGTGTATTCTTTTGTCTTTATAATTATTTTATTTTTTTCCTTAATGATAATTTGCTTTACATTTTTAAGTTAAACTTTACAGTCTTATATTAACTTTACAGTAGTAAAAGAAAATTCTACAATCAGTAACTAAGTCTTACAATAAGTTAATTAGTGATTCATATAGCTAAACATGTCAAAATTTTATAGCGTAAATTTTAAATTCTAGGTTTTCTCAGCCTACGATTCATAATTTGAACTCAAATATCTTAAATAATGAGTGATGGTTTAAAAAATTCAAATTTGTAATAGAACTTGTGTGAAATTCGAAAGTAGAGACCTTACAAGTAATTTTTGGAGGGGTCTCTTTGAGAATTTAGGTACAAGGCTAAACTTCTCTTCGGCCTATCATCCCCAAACGGATGGCCAAAGTGAAATAGCTAACCTAACCATTCTTGATCTACTAAAATCTTAAGTCACAAAAGTAGATCAAAATTCCTAATGGGAGAAGTACTTACCCTTAGTGGAGTATGCTTACAATAACACTGTACATACTTCCACGAGATAGCACTGTTTGAGGTGAGAGAGGGAAGATCAAAAAGTCCCTTGCTACTCAAGGTACATGGGAAGATCTTTGCTGCAGAGGAATATAGCCGAGACCTGCAAGAATCTTTCCAAAAGATTAACGATATTATATCCATCTCTCAGCAAAGGCAAAAGGCTACTGCTGATAAGCACAAAAGGGCCCTAACCTTTAAACAAAATGATTGGGTTTTTCTTAAGTTTCCCAAGGCTTGATTAAGGCACACAATGAGCAAGAATCCTATGGGACACCAAAAGTACTATGCTAAGTTAGCAAAAAGGTACTATGGTCCCTTCTAGATTCTTAGACCAATCAATGAGATGGCCTATCAACTCAAGTCTCCCAGCCATTGGCTCATACATAATGCTTTCCATGTGAGTCTACTAAAGCATTACAAAGGAGATCCATGTCAAGAACCAACTATTGAAGACCCACAGGAGATCGAGGACCAAGAAGAGGTACTGCACTCCAAGTCCATTCTCCGACATGAAGACAAGGTATTAAGAGGCGATAAGATTATCCGACGGTATCTTATTAAGTTTAAGATTTATCCTTTTGAAGATGCTAGATGGGTGCATTGAAGATGCTAGATGGATGCAAGGCATACAATTAAAGGATAATCTAAACCTTGTCAATGCTTCCCTAGAGTAAGCAATGTAAAATGTTTAAGTGAACAAAGTTCTTGTCTTATAAGACTCTCTTTTTCTTTATTGCGCACAAATGTTAAGAAGTATGCATGCTTAGGATCAAGTTTGCAGAGACAATGTCTCCCAAACACCAAGTAGAGCTTGTCACTCTACTATGGAAGATTGATAGGACTAATGCGCAGACATGCTTGCAGTAGCTTATGCTCTCAAGCACCAAAAGGATTAGTCATCCATTCTGGAATGGTGTTGTAGGGTAAAATAGGGATCCTCTACCCGTAAGAAAAAGGACTAATGACTAGGCTTTATCGTCTCTACCTCATATTCAAGGACGACTATGATTTCAAGATAAAAGTAACATATCATAACTAATATTTAATTTCTCATGTTAAACTGATCATTTAATATGGGGAAGTATAAGGGGAGAGAAAGCTAGAATATTGGTAAGGCTAGCAAACTAGTCACAGTAGGGATCCAAAGGAGGGAAAATACGGATCCAAAGAGGGACATCTGCAAAAGAACAATGTGCATCAATGGGATTCAAAGACCCTACGGTTCAGCCCATGAAGACTTCCAAAAAGCATAGGTTCCAAAATTCAAATGAAATGTTCAATGGTCAATCCTTAGGGAAACTGGATGATTTGGGAAGACCACAAAGTCTTCCCACATCCCTAGATGGGAGGGGGCGAGCCCTAAAGTTAGGGGAAGAGAGAGAATAGGTGAGAGAACACAGACACACACACTCAAGGCTTCCCTTTACACAAAGGGCATATTAGACACATGTCAGGTTCCTAGCCCAGTTGCCCCCAATTCCCATTCAAATCCTATTGGATGGCCATAGAGGTGGACCAATGAGAATTAGGCTAGAGTAAAATTAGTCTAATTAATTTAAAAACACTTGATAAAAGAACCAATGAAAATTAAGTCTCCTAGAAGATTATTACACAGCCTGCCAAGGGGTCCGATGAGAATTGAGCAAACCCAATGGCTTGCTTAATTCCTATTGGCTAGAGGGCAAAAAGGTCTAATGGGGATTTAAATGCAATATTTGAATTACCTAAATCCTCACTAAAGGGGAAAGAGGGACACTTGTCACAAGGCTCTCCATTTGACCTCTAACTTTTCTATTGGCTAAGCTCGGCATGAGCCAATGAGGGGCTAGGAGGAGGAAATAGCAAAAGGGGTCAACCAAGAGTGAGAGCGGTCTAATTTTGCAAGGCATTATGGCACACACACTCACACAAACTCATGTGTGAAGTAAAGAAGAGTATCTCCTTCTCAAGCTTTAATGGAAATCTCATCATCTACTCCAAGCTTGTGAGAAGGGAGGCCTGAACCAACACCTCCTAGCTTTGTGATGAAAATCTAACCAAGAGCCAAGCTCCAATGCATGCTCATCTCCTCTATCATGCTAATTACTAAGCTATGCTAAGCTATTAAGAGTGCTTATGTGAGGATAAATACTTCTTTCTCGTAAGAATGCTTCTTCTTCCTCTAGATCTACTCTCATACCCTGCTAGCTCTCACCATCTTTGAAGGTGTGTGAGCTCTTGGGTCTGAGACCGTGAGGGAATTGATGTTGTTTTTTCAAGTGTAAGCTTGGTGCTTGAAGCTTACATCTTCATTCCACCAACAAGTTATTGAAGGAACACAAAATATTGTATTGTAAAATGTCTCCCTTGATAGGGGAAACCTATAATACAAAGCCTTTTGGAGGGGGGACCGGCTCCATGTATATCCGGTCCTCAACTAATGTCAATAGCTTTATTTCTCTCTCTTTTTGAGTTATTTTTCATGCCTAATTCTAATGAGGTGTTATTATTTTGTTGCTCTATCTCCAACCAAGCACTCGTACTATGTTCATTAGGAATCTATTTTGAATGAAATGCTTACTATGTCATTCCACTACACATAAGTTACTACCCCATTAAATGTTACAACAAGTATTGGGCATGGTGGTGCTCGATATAAGGTACTACGATATATGTATCAAGAAGATTGTAATGGAGTTTATAAAAGGTGTTTTCAATCAAAAGTACGTTGTGCTCATCATACCGATGTACCTCTGCCAAAAAATTTTGCAAGACTTTGAAAAAACCTGATCTTCCACCGCCAAAACAATAATTTCCCACATCACATAATTGTTGTCAGGACCAACCACTAATATACTTGTGAACCTGTGGAAAACATCTTTGAATCCTTGTCTTAACTTTTCCAAGCATTGCACTGCTCCAAATGTATACATTTGCCCAGGTCACAACCCATGCAATAAACTCATGTGCATCTTTTGGAACAAACAAGTACCTGCAAAATGCATTACTTCACACTCAAGTGGAATGCACAGTACATACGTTTCCAAACTCAAAATAAAACTGATCAATTAATCTACCAAATTCCTCCTCATGTTTGTCAAATGAGCAGGCATCAATATCCGAGACAGATTTAGGTTCGTGTTTGTTAGGTGTACACAAAAGAGAGAGTACACCGTTTAGATCTAGTATAAGGGCTAGTCGAGTCGGATCATCAAAAGGCAATGAGGATAAAGTTGGGGGAATATACTTTGGATGATCTCTGATGATTATAATTTCCTGTGTAGGCAACTTGAGGGTCACCTTTTCCTTTGGAATCTCTATAACAGATAGCATTCAACATTGAAAAATAAGGACGAGGCACTATTTGACCAGAACACACTGCGCTTACGAAATATAATAGAGATAAGAAAAAGAGGCCAACAAAAAAATTGCTTTTGCATTCAAAAATCAAGAATCACAGATTCTTGTCATTACAATTGAACAAGACTAACAATGTCACAATTTCTTGCAAACTTGAGGCTTTGGGGGGTTGGAAACAGTAGAAGGGTTTGAGGAATTGGAAACGGTAGAAGGGTTTTGGAGGAGAGTACTCTTCTTGGGGGTCTTCTTCATGGCAAGAGATAATCTGGACACTTTGCTTCCTTGCACAATGACATCTGTACCTGAAACCAAAAACCAATAGACTAACTATGTTGTTGAGCAGGCATTGAAGTAGAGACATGGATACTAAACAAAATGATTTGGACTACCTCAGACTCTTAGATTGTAAAGGTCACAACATGAACAAGACAGATTCTAAAGCAATACTCACCATCACTCTCAGTTGGGGCCTTCTGAGCATGTTGCTTTCAGCATGTGGCTGGAGAAGATCTACTCTTCTTGGAAGGTTCAACTATGTCATAAACCCACACATGAGTCACAAGTAGTCATTGCCTATAAGTTGACAAGTCCAATATTACCACTTACCATTGTCTTTTTTCCTGCTCTTCTTTAATGCCTTCATCATGTCACTCAGAAAGACGGGAGAATCTAGATTCTCATCACTGTTGGCTACCATGCGCTACACTGCATCCACTCCCTCTTGCGCTACCTCCTCTGTGAGGTCAATGTTTGTATCTTCCTTAGGCCTTCTTTCACCTGGTTGTGACTCAGCTACTGTCTTTACAGAGGGCTCCACCTCCATAGCTGGAGTGCCCTCTGTAGCCACATGAGACTTTTCCTTGCCATTTGAATACCACTATCCTCTATTGGCATGTCATCTTGTACTGGTACCACACAAGGAATATGAACAGAACCTGCAAGCAGATTAGTAAAGTTGTAGCTTGCGCAATCAACAGATAGTTGAACGCAACCTAAAAAAGAGTAACTCCAAAAAGACCACCGAGGCAAAGAAAAGTACCATGGCTTGTAAACAAACCACTACCACCATGACAAGAAAGACTGCCATGACCAAAAAACCGCCATGACCAAGAAAAGTACCATAATAGATACCTTACGCACATGATAGCTTGGAGAAACAACCATGACCCATAAAACCACCATGGTAGAAAACACTACCATGACAAGTGCCTTGGACACAACCACCATAACATAAAAACTCCAAAACAAAAACACCATAAGAGAAAAAACTACCATATAAAGTACCTTGGGCACAACCACCATAACATACAAGATCCAAAAAAACACACCATAAGACAACAAAGTACCATATAAAGTACCTTGGGCACAACCAACATTACATACAAACTCCAAAAAAAAAAACCAACCACCATACGAGAACAAACTACCATGACAAGTACCTTGTGCACAATTACCATAATATACAAACTTCAATAAAAAAGAAACCACCATAGAAGAAAAGATAAAAATGAAAAGTACCTTCTACGGTGGAAAAAACTACTATGACAAACTTGTACCTTGTGCACAATTACCATAATATACAAACTTCAATAAAAAAAAGGAACCATCATAGAAAAGGAGAAAAATAAAAAATACCTTCTATGGTGGAACAAACTACCATGACAATTATCTTGCACACAATTACCATAATATACAAACTTCAATAAGAAAAGAAACCACCATAGAAGAGAAAAAAAGGAAAAGTACCTTCTATGGTGGAACAAACTACCATGATAAGTACATTGTGCACACAATCACCATAATATACAAAATTCAATAAAAAAGGAACCACCATAGAAGAAAAAACAAAAATGAAAAGTACCTTATATGGTGGAACAATTTACCATGACAAGTACCTTGCGCACAATTACTGTAATATACAAACTTCAATAATAAAAGAAACCACCATAG
The DNA here is from genome assembly GCF_014529385.1 of Adiantum capillus-veneris. Lineage (NCBI taxonomy): Eukaryota > Viridiplantae > Streptophyta > Polypodiopsida > Polypodiales > Pteridaceae > Adiantum > Adiantum capillus-veneris. The sequence goes on from NC_140934.1 coordinate 80,955,800, forward strand.
AATAAAAGACATTGAAAAAATTTACCTTGGGCATTGCCACAATACCATGAACAATGAATATTTTTAAAAAAACTATCATAACAAATAAAAATACCATGCCAAGTATCTTGGGTACTACCACCATAATATAACTAGCTCCCATAACAAAGAGATGAACCACCATAACATAAGAAAAAACCATGCTAAGTGCCTTGGGAACAACCACCATAACATAAAAAATAGCCATGTCACAAAAGAAACCCAAAGAAAAAAACAAACTCTCATGCCAAATACCTAGGGCACTTACACCATAGTAGAAATAATTGCCATGCCAAGCAAAAACTGCCGTGTCATCTATATCAAGTAATTTGGGCACTACCATATAGGAAAAATTGCCATGAAAAAAAAAACATAACAAAATAAATTACCATTAACAGAATTGACCTACCCAACCACATGTATCTCTTTACCTTTTTCATTTGTTGTGAATCTATCCACCTATGAATGTACCAATGCAATGCCTTTACCTATCTCCATAATGCACGGTTATTCTCATGTTTGCATATTAATGTACCTAAGAATGGGTTTAGGGATACCGTGAGACGATCCACCTCATCTCTTATGTTGGAGATGTGTGAATCAATCCTAAGAGCTATGCCTGCACTATTGAGAGCAGCCACATTGCCTTCGATCACCAAAAAATTAGGGTGAGTAGCATCAACGGCTCCCTCCATGTTGGCTTTCAATGTCTAGAGCTCTTGCATTTGTCCCTGAAGCACTATGGCGGCTGAAGATGTTCCCTGTATCTTCCACATATCTTGGTTCCTGTCTTGTAGCTCCACTCTCATTGTATCCAATGTTGTGTTCACAACCTTCAATGCATCCCTTTTTGCATCCAGTATCTATTCCACCTGTGCCTTTACTTAATGGCTTATCGAGGAGGCACTAATTAGATAAGTGCTACCAAAAAAGAGAACATTTTTCCCACGTGTGCCTCTTGCCCAAACACTGTCAACACGACGGGGCTGAAGTGATGGCTCCTCATTGCTCTCCAACCAATTCTTTACTTTCTTGTCACTGCCACCGGGAAGCCTCTTGCAATGGTCCAATATTTGCTCACCAAAACCAGCCCATGCAAGCTTTTGACCTGCAAAATCTTGCCAAGAAGCTCGGAATTGCTCATATAAAAACAAAGCTGCAAACTTGTGTGTGATCTCTCTATTGGTTGGCACAACTTGGTAGACTTTGTGAAATAGTAACCTGCACTCTTCTACATACTCGGGTTGCATAATATGCAAAAAGAGTTTAGAACCCTTCTCCCGCTTCTTCTTAAAGATTGACAAGATCCTCATCTGTGACATCGGCCTCATTGAGGTGCTGGTAGAGCTTGCCTTCCAAGCTTAAGCCATGCTCCTCATGCAAGTCCTCTTGTGTATAACAGAATTGTTTTTGCTTGGGGTATTGAACTTGATTGTAGCCTCTTAGAAATATCTGCAAAGAGAGTCAACTAAAAGAAATTAAATAAAATGAGCACTACTTTATCAAATTGAGGGATTGTTGTGTAAGAAGATGTTGTAATCGGAGATCTTAAGATAACAAAGTAGAATAAGCACTAGGGTGGTATATTATGTATGGCATTTGGGTCTAAAGATACATAGAAAGAGATGACTCTTTAGAGATAGTTAAAATGATTTTACTAGATGTATATTATCAAAATGCATTGAGATATTTCATACCTAGAGGCTCTCTTATATGATAGCATTGTACTTAGCTTTATCTGCAAAAGTGTTTCTGAACAGAGAAAGAACTAAGATGATTCCTTGTTAAATTCAACAACAATTCAATTGCACACTAATTACATTAACATTTTAGAATCCGTTAATGATGGAATTGATGCAAAGTTGGGGTTATTTGGCAATAAAAGAGAATGAAAGTAGGAAAATTTGAGTACAAACAAGCAATAAGCACACAATGCTCTATGCCATTCTTCTCTTTTGAAACAACTGAGAGCGTATAGTATCCTACATAATACTAAGAATAACATGCTACAAGCCATAAAACAATAGATTTGCATACCTAGATAATTGCACAAGCACAAAATTAAAGCTATACACAAACTAAGAAAGACAGAGAGCGAGAGCTATCATAGAAACATGTGTAAGTGCACCGCCTAGAGGGGAGTGCTACACAAACATAGTGAGAGAGGAGAGGTGCAAGTGCAAGTGCTCTAGGAGGCACAAGTGCACCTCCAGCTAGAGCGGAGTACTACACAGGCATAGTGAGAAAGGAGAGGTGAGGAGAGAGAACAAGGACACAAACATTAGATGCAATCTCCTGTGCAATATTAAGAAGTTTCCTCTTGCACATTTTATTTATAGATTTCTTGAATGTTCAAAGTGATTACAGACTGTCCGCGCGAACACATGACTATAGCTCATAAAGAGCAATTTAATAATCAAATATCCATAATCTTGATATCCCTTCGCATAGTCCACAGCTTTTGCCACCTATCAAGTACAATAAATATTATCAATAAACATGCTATCCTTTTACATTTTCCATTGACTGCTTATGCGTTTGCCACATATCAGCTGACAGGTGGCAAAAGAATTAGTGCTCAATGGAAAATGCAATAGGATATCAAATTTATTGGCGTTGTATTATTAAAGAGCTTGTTATGAGCTATGGTCACTTTATGTTTGGGTGGAAAATTTGTATTCATCTTACCTCTCTTGTCGTGTCGGTGTAGCACTCTACTTTAGGAAGTGCACTTGCATGTTCTCTTCTCCTCTATCTCTCACTCTTTGTCTATGTTAAAGAGGTCTTGCTCAGGGATTTCATGTGTATATGATTTACCGGTATGTGATTATTGGTTTTATTGCTCATAGCATGTTGTTTTGTGTATATTTGTAGGTCCTCTATGATCTCGTCTATTTTTTATCCTGAAAGCATCAAATGGTTAATACAATAGAAAGATTTGAAGGATGTAAGGGCAGGCCAAAAAGATGAAAAAATGCTACGACCTTGGTTTCACGTTAGGTCATCTCCTATGTGATATTCTAGGAATTGATAAACATGTTGTTCATAATGTGGCATGCTCTAAAAATCCCTAGACCTGGGTTTTGAAATAAACGATGACCTTCAATTTATGATATATATTGCAAGGGGAAACTTCAAAGCTCCACTATTGTAATGCGCAACTTAAAATATTTTACCATTCAAAAATAAATTGTATTTTTCTTGCCAGAGAAATGTGAGGTGAATCTGTACTATAAATAAAGTGGGGAGGAATTTCTAACACCCCCCCCCCCCAGAAGAAGCCATTGTGTCGCAAGCTACTACAATTGCCTAGTATGCCATGGCAGCCTGGTCACATAGGAGGACAGCGTGAGCGAGACAAAGATAGAGAGATGATACGGGCGAGAGAGAGAGAGAGAGAGAGAGAGAGAGAGAGAGAGAGAGAGAGAGAGAGAGAGAGAGAGAGGTCACCAGAGACTGTCGACCACACTAGTTATATTAAGAAACAAAAGAAGATTACAAAAGACCCAAGGTCAAAGTTAGTGTAAGGTTTCTTAAACTTCAATGTACAAAATTTTAGGTCTTCACAAAAGTTGCAGGCTTTAATCCTGGAAAAATATAAGGCAATGTCAAGGCTTTCCAAAGGCAAGCCCAAAAAGAGAATCGCAAAGGAATGATGAAAGCTATGTCCTTTCTAGAATCATGAGGTGCCCTCTCGGGCCTTGATTGAATTTTTCTATGGACCAATGTTCGAGAAAAGTGTGTCTCGGCTTAGCTTGAGTCTAAAATTCGAGACAGTTGATTGAGAAGAGAGTGAAAAGGAAAAACGTCTCTTGAATTTTGCAAAAAATAGTGTAAATAGAGCTAAAATATAGTTTAATTTGTAAAATTTCAGATTGAGGAATGGTTGAACGGTATTTGAGTATGTTTTGTGAAAAATGTATTTCTTGAACACTGCCATGGACACTCCTTTTTTTGGGACAGCTAGTCATAGACAATACAATAAACATAGCACCTAGGCACTAATCATATAGATTTGTGTGTGACATGAATATTTAAGTGTAATTAAAGCTTGGAGATAAGATAGGGAGGTCATGATATCATTTTTATTCTCTATATCTAGATTATGCCACCTAGAGAAACTACGGTAACGACATATGAGAGAAGGGTTATAACTTAAGGGTAGTATTTTTATTGAGCATGTGTTGTGTGTGTGTGTGTGTGTGTTTCCTACCTCAAGTGTCTGTTTCGCTCTTTTTATTGTGTGTGTGTGTGTGTGTGTGTGTATGTTTCCTACCTCAAGGGTCTGTTTCACTCTTTTTACTTGAGTGGTTTTACACACTATGGACTCATCTTCGTTGTCTCCTAAGTAAGACAATAGTGTTTTTAGAGTCAATGGTTTACACATTCCTAATGATTCAGATTCACAATTCCCATACAAGGACTGGATATCATTGTCCATATCAGGTGGTAAATTGTCTAACCAAACTTCCTCTATAGGAGTTGACTTCAAAGTTATGCTCCCATCATTAATCTCTCTCACTTTTTCCATTAAATGTCCTGGCCAGTCTTCCTCCATGAACGGAATTCCATCTAAAGCATCTTCATTATCAGGCACTATCAGTTTTGGCTCTTTTGTTTCAAGGTGGGGTTCTACCACCACTTGGGGTTTCTTTTTATTGTGGTTTCTACCACAAGCTCCTCGGGTTTTGCTATACTCTCAAGCTTGGGTTTTTGTTTGTCAAGCATCTCTTGAGTAATTCTTACCAAATTTTGATAAGCTCCAAGCTTAGCTGCTACCATATCTGGAGAAGGATAGTTTTTTCATTTATTTTTCATGTTTTGGAATGCTTTAAGTCTTGCTTGGAAAGCTTCCAAGGCTGCATTGATTGTCTCAAAAATCTTGTCTACCAAAATTGATCCCCCAGATTTTATTGTGGTTTCCTTGATTTCACTCCCAGTTTTTTCATTTTTTCCTGGAATAGTTTCTTGGCTTTTTTCTCAATTTCTTTTTTTTGTTTCTGTTTTCTCATCTCATACCTTTGGCTTCTTTTCTTGGTCTTTTGAGAGGGATTTTTAGTATTCTCTAATTCATCAAAGGAATTTTATTTCTTTTTCTTAGCCTGGGCTCTAGTGATCACCTTGATTGGAATAATAGGTTCACTTTTTGAAGAGCTACTAGGTATCCTTTGGACTACATTCACCATTACTTTTCCTTTGTTTAACGGATTTTTTGGACAGTTTTCAGGAAAGTATCCTCCTTTTTTGCAGCATTGTGTACAAAAAGCATCATTTAGCTTAATGTTCTTGTCAGGATCAAGGCATTCATTTTTCCAATGATCATCTGTACCACAATTATGGCAGTTTCCAGTCCTTGGCTTAATCATCGATCTTACCATTGGAGGTTGTTAGAAGCAATCTTACCATTGGAGGTTGTTAGAAGCTGGACACACCCCACGGCATCTAACTACTCGGCGGATTATTATTTTTTGTAATTAGTCATTCATTGAGGAAAACCCGGTTTTTCACCTTGTAAATATTGGGACTTACAGAAGTTTCCAGATTGTATCCCAGTTTTGATAGTTAGAAGGAGTAGATGGATGATTTTGGAACTTTAGGGTTTGAGAAGTTGTAAGGTATATATATCACTTTTTGACCTTAATGAAGGACCTTTTGTCATTTTAAACAAGTTTAAGTTTGTGAGTGAGCGTATTGTGTACGTGAGAGAGAGTGTGAGTTTTGTCTTGACACTACGTGTGCTACGGTGGTCGGAATCGAGTGCGGAGAAGTGCAGCGTGTTTCCCCCGACTAGAGCTACAAGCCGATACCAACATTGCGCGCATACGGTTCGGCTTCGGGAGCTTCTTCTACGAGCTTCATCGGTTGTTTGGGTGAGCATACGTTGTCCGATTTTGCATTGCAGCATATCCACACATTCACATTGAGTAGAACCACACATTAGGTACTTTAGATTTCGGAAACAAAGACCTGCAGATTTCGGCCAGACATCCTACGTGTTTCTGCACTGGGTGTTTTGGGTCATGACTTTGGTTCACAGACCTTAGGGAGAGTGGCCTATAGGTATTCGTAGGGTCTCCTTCAAGTTCTGTGGTGTTTTCGAAGTGTTTGATAGATGTTCGGCTCTAGCAAGCGTTGTAGGAAGCATCCTCTTTTGTTCTCTTGAAGACTGTGACTTAGACAATTGGTAGGGGCCTCTGTAGGAACTAGTTAAGAGTCGGTCGAGTGTAAGTTGACACCTTATGCTTGCTTCCACGCGCCTGCGGGTCGAGCTTCGTCCTTAGCTTACATTACTTGTTAGGTGAGTTCTCGCTGTGCTGACGTCCGTCGCGGCGTATCCGTCCAACATTGGCGCCGCTGCCGGGGACGAAAACCTTAGGTAGGTGACCGAGACTAATCCTTGAGGATTGGGATTTTTAGCTTGCCAAGAGTCTCGCTTTACATTTAGATAGGATCAGAGGGTGGAGGACTCTCTAGGTCTTAGAGGGAGTTTAGGAAGCGTGTGTCTAGCCTAGATCCTTCGACTGAGGTAGAGGAGGTACACTTAGGAAGTTTTTTAGTTAGTAGTCGAGTTCTAGAGTAGGAACAGGGAGTGGGAGAAGCGGTGTGAAGAGAGCTTGAGATTCCGGAGAGGCCAAAAGGCAACCAAAAACACCAATTATCACCATTTCTTCATGGTAGGTAGGAGTAGAGTAAGTAGAACATCATGATTCACATATAGAGCATTTCATGCATGTATACTTGCTTGGTAGAATCATTACAAGTTTGTAGAAGACGCAAAAAGACGCAAAAGTGTGGTTGAAAGCCTAATCGAAGTCCAAATAATACTGTGAGTGTTTCTGATAGGCCTAAAGAGCATCAACAGCATTCCTGTCAGGAAAAACTTTAATTTTAAGCCAGGAGACATCCTACGCGTAGTATGTCTACAGGCCAATCTGGGAGGAATTTTGGAATTTTGAGGTGACCAGTGTGTTCTGAAGGTAGGGTTTACCCTAATTTCAACTACAAAGGGGAAATTTGGCCATCTCTTGACAGGATAAGGCCAGATAGACTAAAATTGCTAGACATCCTACCCAATTAGTGCAAAAGCATCAACTTGAAACCAAAACCTTAAGATGGCTGCATGAGTGTGCCTTGCATGATATAATGAGTGACTAAAAGGGTCTTCACCTCATTCGGGTAAGAAAATTGGGCTCAAAGTGGACTTTAGCACTTTTGACTGAAAGAAGAAAAACAGTAGAAGTTTGAGACTTTTGACATCCAAACTGAGATCTAAGCATACCACTGGGATACTGACATCAGGGGGAAGCTGTGGAACAAATTTGGGGTCAAGCAGGCCAAAAAGACATTCTATGCGTAGGATGTCTACTGAGTGATTTAGGACTCCAAACTGAAATCTGAGTATACCAAGATGATCAGCAGCTCAATAAGAGCTGAAGTCTTGAGTTTAAAGCCATTTTGAAGAAAAAGACATTCTACACGTAGTATGTCTAATGAAAGAAAGTGAAGCCATAATTGGACTTTGAGCATTGTAAGGGGTTATATAGCCTAAGGCAATCTTGCTAGTCAATTTTGGTCCAATTTGGAGTTGATTAGACTGATCAACACCATCATCAGGCCGTCGAAACAGATTTCTGACTCATTGACCAGCTTCTAGAAGTCCAAATCAAAAAGTAAAAACAGCTGTAAGCTCAGCACAACAAGGGGAAAATACAGTGCAGAAATCTAGGCTAAATGCAGCATGAGACATCCTACGCGTAGGATGTCTATTGGGGCATTCTAGAGAGAAAATTTGACTTGGCCAAGCCAGTGAGGTTCTATTTGGCTTAAGGGCTCTAGAACTTCTTTCAGAGGTAAAATTGGACCGTGATTGCCCATTTGACAAAGCAAATACTGAATTCAAGCTTTTTCACGTAAATTGGCCAACATCAAGGAAGGGTACTGTTTCAGATTAGCAACCTAATCAGGAACATCAACAGTGTATAGAATACAGTAGTGGTTGAGATTAACTCTCCAGTTATACCAATCATTACTAAGATCACCTCCAGCAGATAAATGCGTTGATCCAATTGCCGAAATTAAAACTCTTGTGTACAGGTATATTCAGCAACAAAGCAAGACGTTATGCAGAAACTGATCCATTGCCAGGTTAGTGGTTGAACTTGTGATAAGTTGCATTGATAAGTTTGATGAATTTAAGATCAGGAAGATACATTGTTAGAGACCAGAAAGTGGCAGGTGACCAAGTTAGCGTAGTGTCCACTGAAGAGAGTGTAACTCAGGCAAGGTTAGATCCGCTAGCACCGATTATTGAGGAAGGTAGTGATACTGACACGCCGTCAGACAAATCTTTCTTCATGATGGGGAGCCAACAGCCAGGAAGTTTTTCTTATGAGGGACCTATGCGAGGAGGAAGTACCTCCCAAAATCCTTCGAATGATTCCAGGATTACTGTGATCTCTTAGAGGGAACAAACTCAAGAGGAGCCCTAGTCTATTCTGATTGTCGAGGTCACAAGTGCATTCGTATTGAAGAGAGGCCAGCACAAAGATTGGAGAAAATCCACGTGTATGATGATGGAGATAGATTCCGAGACGAAAATGGAAACCACTATTTAATAGTTAGCAACCTTGAAGATTACAACAGATATGGAGACAACGTGGCTAAAGGGAAAATGATTTCAGAAACTCAAGAGCCTCCACCAAACATTGATCGGCATGGAGCTATTTTCATGTACGATAAGAAAACAATCAAGGTTCCAACTTAAAACGAGAATGTGGGAATCTACAAACATGAGAGCGAGGGTATTGTCTCTTACTTTTGCAGTAAAGAACCATACGTAGACGAACTAAGCAAAGACAAAGTTCTTTACTTATTCTCTTATGAAACTACTACGGGGAAGGGCATAGTTTTTGTTGATAGATATGGGCGAGAATACCAACGTATTCTCCCAAAGGAAGTAGAAAGAGCAATAGGTCCAGGAGCATCAGCATATGCCCCTAAGGAAATGCCGAGAGCTGTCCACACCCCAAGCAAGTCAACGAATCCATTCTCAGATGAGTATGACGCTACATCACAGTCCCCCAGACCGCGAGCATTCAACAACCAAGACCAACCAGTAAACCAGCCATCATTGCAGGCATGGCTTAGACAAAGTGCGACAATGGAACCAGACAGAAACCGAGAGGGTTATCCAACGGCTCAAGGGCTCAGGAATTTGCAAGAAACACCACACTATTCAAGGTATCAAGCAGAGAGTAAGCCAAAGATACAAGGGTCGACCAAACTTGGAGGACCACCCATGGAACGAGTTCGAAGAGAAGGACCACCTCCGGCGAGAACCTTTAGAAATTATGGCTTAGGAGCACCGTTGGGCGAGGAACCAACCTATTACAGAAGGCCTTAGGAGGGGTATAGACTTGGAAGGGGTGATCCCATGATGAGGTTTGTAGACCATCGCAGAATTAGACCTTCTCAAGTGCAAAAATGGGTAAACAGGAAATACACAGGAAACAGAGACCCAAGAGATCATGTAGCAGCCTTTGTACGTGTGATCACAGCAAAGTGGGAGCAAGTCCTCCAAGACAACACTAAAAGGAGAAATAGCGGTAAACTAAGAACAGCTTGTAGATGAAGTGCTAAAAAAGATCAACTTATACGCCAAACCCCAGGCTAAACCACCCAAGTGGTGTGCTATTGAACAAAAATGGACAAACCATGGGACCGAGGAATGTTACTATAACAAGGGATATGTGAGGGAGAGACCTTATGCTCCCCAAGCTCCTGTACCTTCCCCTCAAGTTCCACCTATGCCTAGATATCAAGCAGGCAACTTGCCAGGACCTGTAGGTGTAGAGAGACCACAACCGGTGTTGGGGCAACAACCACCCCTACCAGGATTATGACCAGATTGTGTAAGATACACCCCAACGGTAACTGAACCAGAAGAAAAGGCTTTGGTGCCTATGCATGCATACTACGAGGATCCCAATGGATATGCGGCGAACCCTATCTATTATCCACCGGAGGAACCCTTGACACCAGATCCATGGAGCATGATGAGGAATCAAGGACCTCCAACTGCTATACAGACCGCAGGAGAAGGAAGATATAACTTAGATGAATGAACATTGTTCTTCATAGCCAATGGAGGCATGGACAGACAGAGACAGACTTACCAGCAACAGGGAGCTCAAGGAGCACCTCAACAACCCAAGGGCCCCTGTTACAAGTGTGGCGGAGACCATTGGCTGAGAGACTGTCCCCATGATGAAATCATTAGAGTCAATGAGTATTTCCTAGAATGTGGAATTACTCATTTGATTCCCGATTGCCCTAAAAACCCGAGTAAAGGAGCAAAAACCACCTTGAACCTGTTGGAAACAGTACCTTCCAGTGGAGTATCAGAAAGTGAAACAATCATACCTGTTCAGGCGGTGACACGGGCCCAAGACCAAAGAAGGACGAATGAACCCATAATAGAAGAACCAAAGATGGATGCCCAAAGTTCAAAAACGAAAAATCCGAGAAGCACTTGGAAGGCAAGAAAGGTGCGTAGGAAAGCCAGGAAAGAACGAGAGCAAACCGCCCTATCCGATGAGTTGAAACATACAAAGAACAGGTTGGAGCGGTTAGAAGATCTAGCCAGCCTAAGCTCACACACCACAACAGCCATAGCACCAAAGGAAATAGCTGAGCCCAAAAGTGCAGGATCAGGAGGATCTGTGCTAGCAGACAAAGTAAACGAGCAGCTGGATGCGCTTTTAAGAGCTTATGAAGCTCGGCTTAAAAAAAACCAGACCCAGGAGCAAAGATGGATGACATATCCATATGCGGAAATAGAAAAACAAAGGTTGGATATGTGTAAAAAGATGATCGAGACGGCTCAATCATTGATGGAAGACCCATTGCGAAAACCGGCAAATTGCCATGATGTGCCAGTTCCAACCCCTATCCAACCAACAATAGAGAAACATGAGGAAACAAAGGAAAGACTCACTAATGAATATGGGTCTAGAGGAGATCCTATCATAGTGCCCAATACCACCGAAGGGGCAAGTGACGGGGTCCGTCCTAGAATATCCGCGGAGATGGGAAAGGACGGTAATGGTCTAGATGATCTGTGGAAGCAAATCAGAGAGGCCAACGAGGCTAATAGAATGAATGACCACATGAATAGCACGAGAAAAGGAAAGAATGTGATCCTACCTCCTATTGAATAATTTGAGGCAAGATCACAAATAAACTTTGAGGTGCATTCACAAGGGGGAGACCAAGGATCTATTAGTTCGGGACACAGCCAACCAGACTCTTTGAGAACTTTACCCTCTTACCTAGGAGAATACGAAGCTAAGTCGGAAGTGAGGGCAATTCCATCTCAAAGATTTTCTTCTAACAAGGTGATGGACTCACAAGGATTGATTGAGCTGTTAGCCACCCCGGTGGCATGCACAATCACGTTAGCAGAACTCCTAAAGCTAAGGCCAAACATGTGGACCACAGTAGGAAAATGCCTAGAAAAATTTGGAGTAAAAAACCCCACCTTGAAACTACAAGAAGGAATCAGGGAGTTGGACAGGCCTAATCTAAACACTAGGCCGGTACCATTGAATAAGGTTGGAGAATATTGTGAGGGAGAAGAAGGAAACACAACGCTACCTGTAGAATTCCAAGGAGTGGTTTCCAAAGCTATTCTTGACAGTGGAGCGGGAGTTGCTATCGCTACAAAGGAAGTCTGGAAAAAATGGGGAAAACCAGCTCTGAGGGCTACTCGAATGAAGCTGCAGTTGGCAGATGGTTTCATGGAGAAGCCTCTCGGACTCTTGGAAAAGGTAATTGTCACTTCGTGCGGGATCGAGTATGAGCATACATTTGCAATAGTCGATTTGGACAAAAAGAACAATTATGAGATAATCTTGGGATGACCATTCATGCGACAACTGAAGATGGTCCAAGATTGGGTTTATGACCACATATACCTCATACATGGCGAGACGACAACTAAAATACACTTGAGAGACCATAGTTACAAGGATGTAAACCAAACACCTGTGGAAGAGTTTGATTCGGCTACAATAGCAGGATCAGAACTACCAGCATGGTTGGGGAAACCAAAAGAGCTATGGATGTGCGGAGCTTCACATTGTGGAAGCTTAAGAAAAGAGGATTGCATCTTAGAAAGAGCAATTGAAGACAAAGAGTATATTCCGGAGACATTCCCTAGAGATGCCTTGGAGCCTCTAGAATGGGAACACATACTGGCAACGTTAGATATATGTACCATTACCGACAGTCCAACAACAAAATTTTGCGATAAGGATGGTTACGATGTGCTACCCTATTACATGGTAAGCGTGATGCCAGAAAAAGAGATGGTAGCACCTCCAGAACAAGAAGAGTTTTACAACTCTTCTGAGCAAGTGGAAGTAAATGATGAGGCAGATAATGAGTGTTCGGACACCTCCAGTGAGCGTGGGAATGAAGCAGAGAATATCAAGTTTTATGATTTTGCTAATCAACACCCTAGACGCCAAGAACGCTATAGGAAGAAAAGAGCCGAAAATAAAGTGAGACAGAACCTGATGCCCAGGATAAAAGGAAAAACTCACTATTTGATGCTTGTAAAAACAGAGGATTGTGTGAAAGATCAAATATCAGGAAAATTCTCAGAAAATCGAAAAGAACGAACGCGAGAACAAGCGAATCGGGAAAGAAAAGCTCGGGCTCAAACAAAATCACAAAAATCTGAAAAAACAAAAAAATAACCAACAAAATACCAAGAGTGGACCAAACTAGAGCGTAAACAGAAATACCAAGAACTGAAACGGTCTTTGAGGGAGATGTGGACCACTGAAGAGGATAGTATGATGGTAAAGGGGAGTCAAAAAAGGACAACATGAACGTACCAATCAGGGAGAGAACCAACCAAGAATCTTACAACGGGCCTGAAAACGCAAAAAGAATAGACCTCGCAGAACCATGTGAAAAGCCTCAACCGGTCTACATAGCTAATGATTTAGAGCCTGAGGAGGAAGCACAGTTTACACAACTTCTAACGAAATATAAAGATGTGTTTGCTTGGTCCTATAAAGACCTTAAAGGAGTTGATCCATTAATATGCCAACATACAATTCCTTTAAAATCAGATGCAAAACCTAGCAAACAACGTCCTTATACATATAATGACACATTTGCCAAACAAATCAAAGAAGAGATTGATAAGCTGATGGACGCAGAGTTCATCTATGAAATTGAACATACAGACTGGGTTTCGCCCATTGTGGTCGTTCCCAAGAAGAATGAAAAACTGCGAGTGTGCGTAAACCTCAAAAAGGTGAATGCGGCAACCGTAAGGGATAATTATCCCTTGCCAATTACAGAACATGTCCTTGAGCGAGTGGCCGGGAAACGGGCTTATTCCTTTCTGGATGGGTTTTCAGGATACAACCAATTGGCAATAGCAAGGGAGGATCAACACAAAACAGCTTTTGCCACAGCATGGGGGATTTATGCATATCGAGTTATGCCATTTGGCCTAACAAATGCACCAGCCACTTTCCAGATGTTAATGACTCACGCTTTCAAGGAATACCTAAGAATATTCTTAGAAATTTACATGGATGGCCTATGTGTACACTTTCTTCTGCGAGAAGAACATATTGACCATTTGCAAAAAGTCTTTGAAAAGTGAAGAACATATCGAATCTGTCTAAACCCGGAAAAGTGTGTATTTATGGTTAAGCAAGGACGAATCTTAGGGCACATTGTCTCAAGAAACGGCATAACCACAGACCTGAACAAAGTCAAAGTCATTGTGGACCTACCCAGGCCTACTAATGCAAAACAAGTGCAATCCTTCATGGGGCACTGTGGATATTATCGAAGATTCATATACATGTATGCGGTTATCGCACAACCTTTGTATCGTTTGCTAGTCAATTTCGAATGGACCAATGAGTGTGAGACTTCATTCCAAAGGCTGAAAGAAAACCTTATATCCGCACCTATGCTAAAGGCACCAGATTGGGACAAGATATTCCATGTGCACATTGATGCTTTGGCATATGCCATTGGTAGCATTCTAGCTCAACCTGGAGACGGAACAATGGATTTTCCAGTTTGCTATGCGAGCCGACAGTTAAACAGTGCAGAAAAGAACTACACAACCACCGAAAGGGAAGGGTTAGGAATGATTTATGCTGTGAAGAAATTTCGGCATTATTTGCTTGCAAACAAATTTGTGTTCTTCACGGATCATCAAGCTCTTTTATACCTAGTAAATAAACCTTGCAATACAGGGAGAATCGTACATTGGTTTATTATATTGCTAGAATTTGACTTCACAGTGGTGGTCAAAAAGGGGAAAACTCATCTACGAGCTAATCATCTTTCAAGAATACACAACGGGGAAGCCCCTCAAGGGGTAGATGATGACATACCAGATGCTTATCTTTTCAACATCGAAATGGTACCCAAATGGTCTCAGGAAATAGTTAGCATTCTATCCTTTGGAAGTGAGTTTGATAATACAGGATGTAGAAACAAACATCGAACAATTCTACAAACAAAAAAATTCCAGTTGATAGCAGTACGGTTGTATCATCTTGAATCTGACCTATCCTACGATTATGTATAAATCCGGAAGAATTCAAGTGCTACCTGGAAGAGGCTCATGTCCAGGGTTGTGCATTTCATTGTTCAACAGTGAAAACACACCAAAGACTGAAACAATTAGGAGTTTATTGGCCAACTATGTATGCGGATACACATTCTTACGTTACCAATTGTACAGTATGTAGTGCCAAGCGACCAGTGGATCACTCAACATTGTTTCGGGTGAACATAGCACCTGCATGGAGTCAATATATCATTGACTTTCTAACCACCAAGACATTCCCTGAGAACACTACAAGAGCACGGGAGAAAGCTATAGAGCTGGAAGCTCGTGACTTTCAGTTAATTGGAAATCAACTCTATAAACAGGGCAAGGACAACCAACTCCGAATCTGTGCAAGTGAAAGCGAATACCTGCTGATTCTAGAACACGCACATAGCGGAGTAAGTGGAGGCCATTTTTCGGGCGATAAGACGGCGAAAATTGTCTTAATTGCAGGAATCTGGTGGCCTACATTACAAATGGATGCCGAAGAGTTTGTCAAACGTTGTGATGCATGTCAACGCACCAAGGTACCAATCAAAAGAGATGAGATGCCATTAAGGCCAATGATGGGGGCAAGGGCATTTGCAAAGTGGGGAATTGATTTTGTGGGACCTATATCACCCCCTGCATATCGCACCCATACCCAATATATCATTGTGGCTATGGATTATCTCACAAAGTCGGTCGAAGCCAAAGCAACACAAAAAGCTGATGCACGCACCACGGCTCAATTTTTGTATGAGAATGTTTTTGTACGTTACGGGTTACCGATAGAAATTGTCAGTGACCGTGGAACACACTTCCTCAATGAAGTCATTGAATATCTACTAGAGGATTTCATGGTCATACATCGAAAATCAGCACCATACCATCCACACGCCAATGGGCAAGCGAAGGCCACAAATAAAACACTATGCACGGTCCTCACTAAAATAGTGTCACATTCAAGGACTGACTGGGATCAGCAGCTACACTCAACACTATGGGCATACAGGGTAGCTTAGAAAACCTCAATAGGAACAACACCATACAACATGGTGTTTGGGCTAAACGCTATACTACCCATAGAGTTTTTAATCCCAACTCTACGCGTAGCAACAAACTTGGAATGGACAGGGCATGAACTCTCTTCAAGAATTAATGATCTTGAAAAGCTATATGAACTCCGCTTACGAGCAGTCGCTTCGATCTATGCTAAAAAGAGAAGGCAAAAGGAGTTTTTTTATAAACATGTGCGTACCAAAGAGTTTAAAACAGGAGATTATGTACTTGTTTATACATTGAAGCAACATGCCAAGAAACTGAAAAAGCGAGGGATGGGACCATTTGTGATTCATGATCTATCACAAAGTGGGGCCGTCAAGCTTGCTACATTAGCAGGTAAAGAAATTCCAAACTGGATTAGTGGGTGTCGACTAAGGAGATATCACCTTCCACTCACACAGGAGATGCTCCAACAAATTCATCAAGGAAAGCAAAGAATGAAAGAAAAAGAGAGAGTACGGGAGGAAGCTCAAACCGAAGCACAAGAACGCATTGCAAAAAGACGGCTTCTACGACAACAACAACAAAGTAAACCACCATTGAGAATCAATGCCATTCGACTCATGAACTTGGAAGAAGACACAGTCGAGCCAATAATTACAGTCAAGGTGGGCAATGATCAAGTTGAATCACCAGCCTTGCTCGATTCGGGTGCTCAAGCAAATTTGATCTCTTACGGATTATACCAACAGCTCCAAGTCGCAGATCAACTTCATCCTACTCCCCAAGTGCTGTAAAGTAGCACATCACATCCATTGAAAACATTAGGGTGGATTATATTGCATATACAGTTACATCAATATATTTACCCACACAAATTCTATGTGGTGACAGATGAAAGCACACAACCACCAATGCTGCTAGGGCAACCTTGGCAAAAGGCATACAATGTCCAAATAGATTGGAAAGCACAGGTGGTCAAAATGTTAGGAAATAAGACATAGCTAAATAGATAATTGAGTAGATTACTTAATGGAGAGAGATAGATTTCACACACAAGAGATTATAGAGTAGAGAGAGAGAGAGAGAGAGAAAGAGAGAGAGAGAGAGTACACACGATATACGTGGTTCACCCAATGTGGGCTACGTCCACGGGAAAGCAGCCACTCAATGGCTTTAGCACTTCAAAAGAAGAAGTAGTTTACAAAGGGATTAAACCCTTAATAGAGCTCCCACCTTGCTTCACTCTCACCACCTCACACTCACCTTGTTGCATCAACTTCACACTATGAAATGTGTGTAGAAATGGCCTCCTTTTATAGGCCAAAAGGGCTGCCCTCTCTTATGAGAGACAGCCATGTGTAGCCGCCCTTGTGCGAATAAGTCCAAATCGGACCCTCCAATCCGCCCATGTGTGGCCGCCCTTGAGAAGACAAGTCCGCTTTTGAATTCGGCCACCGGCCATTGACTTCCGACCACTGGCCAACCGACCGGTTGTTTTCCGACCACTTTCCAGCCGCCGTCCGGCCATAATATTCCAGCGAAAAAGAATATTCTGGCGAAAAAAAAAGTCTCAGGGGCCTCCGCCCCCGAGGCCTTTAAAGTGGCCCCTGATTCTTGTCCGTGAAAATTTTGGTTTCCGGTGAGTGATTTTCCTTCACGCACGATGGCTTCTCCTCATAATGGGGGCCTTACAAATGTGCGCTTTTACCACATAAAATTACAAGGGTAAATCAGGCTCCATACTTAACACAAAATTCAACACGAAAACGAACAGCAGGTGGTAGCTTTTGCTCAAAAGGAACATCCGGATCAAATGCAAGCCATGCAATCACTGGAAACAAATACCAAAGAAAAAATACCCTCAACGATCAACACAAAACCTGAGACCAACTACCAGCTAACGGCCAACCATGCTCATCACAGACAGCTGAAATCACCGACTACACTGCAAAAATCTAGACTACCACAACAAGGTAAACAAGTATGGATGCGGAAGGATAGAAACGCCATGAGGGAGAAAACACAATGTGACAACCGAATTCTAACAAAGCAGATGGTGCAACCAAAAACCAAGGTAACCAAGCAGATATGGATTCCAAAGAAAATGCTTAGCCAAAACCCTCATGTCCCTCACATTTGGATACCAAAGCAAAAGACAAAGCAAATACCTACGGTACAAGCAATGATGGAAAGTAGACATCTACAGGTCAACCGGACAAACAAATATAAGTGGGTGCCAATGACAAACCAACAAGGGGCAAATTTGGCCGCACCACACTACCAATGGAAAGCCAAGGCCATACGGCCCATAGCTAACACATCCTCCGAAATAGCTACGACTCCATCAACAGTGTCGGCAACGCAGTTGCCTCTGACCAAAAAGACCATTAAGCAAAGAGCAGTAGAGTTACAGCTGCTACTTGCCAAGAAAACAGGAAACCTCGACAGCGAATGCCAATAAGCATCTTGCTTATTCCCTTCTCTTACACAGCATTAATTTTTCCATGCATTGACCGAGTATGCATAAAATAGGGCCACATTAATCGGCCACGCATTAGCACGACTTTTTCAACCTATGCACGGCACATACTCCGAGGCAAAACCTTGTCGTCCGAGAGGACTCCGACTAGGAGGGGGGGAGGCATTCTCAATGCGGAACCAATAACAGAAATAGCAAATAAGGGCACAATTTTCGACTATTTTCAGGGTTGACGTTTGATTGCGAAATTTTCTGGAGTAACCCAAGTATATATGCCCTTATACAGCATGAAGCTACAGGAATATGGGGCCAAATGCCAAATTCAGCCCCTAGGTGTGTGTGTATATGTAGAAATAGCCATTTTCCAAGCAAAATATTGGTAAACCGTGTTAGGAAATAAGACGTAGCTAAATAGATAATTGAGTAGATTACTTAATGGAGAGAGATAGATTTCACACACAAGAGATTATAGAGTAGAGAGAGAGAGAGAGAGAGAGAGAGTACACATGATATACGTGGTTCACCCAATGTGGGCTACATCCACGGGAAAGCAGCCACTCAATGGCTTTAGCACTTCAAAAGAAGAAGTAGTTTACAAAGGGATTAAACCCTTGATAGAGCTCCCGCCTTGCTTCACTCTCACCACCTCACACTCACCTTGTTGCATCAACTTCACACTATGAAATGTGTGTAGAAATGGCCTCCTTTTATAGGCCAAAAGGACTGCCCTCTCTTATGAGAGACAGCCATGTGTAGCCGCCCTTGTGCAAATAAGTCCAAATCGGACCCTCCAATCTGCCCATGTGTGGCCACCCTTGAGAAGACAAGTCCGCTTTTGAATTCGGCCACCGGCCATTGAATTCGGCCACCGGCCACCGGCCATTGACTTCCGACCACCGGCCAACCGACCGGTTGTTTTCCGACCACTTTCCGGCAGCCGTCCGGCCATAATATTCCGACGAAAAAAAAAGTCTCGGGGGCCCCGCCCCCAAGGCCTTTAAAGTTGCCCCTGATTCTTGTCCATGAAAATTTTGGTTTCCGGTGAGTGATTTTCCTTCACGCACGATGGCTTCTCCTAATAATGGGGGCCTTACAAATGTGCGCTTTTACCACAGAAAATTACAAGGGTAAATCAGGCTCCATACTTAACAATCTCCCACTTGGAGACTGATCTCCAAACCAAACCTGTGACTGCTTTCCATTCTGGCTTCTTATCCTTGAATGCCGATTGAAGATGAGCAAAAGCTCAACTTCTCCTTGTTGACCACCTTTGTAAACATGTCTGCAGGATTTTCACTTGTATGCACCTTTCCTAGCTTTAGTTGTCCCTCTTCCAAAAGAGTGCGTATCAAGTGATATCTCACCTCAATGTGCTTTTTCCTTGAATGAAAGGCTGAGTTCTTCGCAAGATGGATAGCGCTTTGGCTATCACTGTACAAGACACAATTGTCTTGTTTGAATCCAAGCTCTTCTAAGAATCTGTGAAGCCATAGAATTTCTTTGCTTGCCTCCGTCATTGCTACATAATCTGCTTCCATGGTAGAAAGTGAAACCACTTTCTACAGCTTTGAAGTCCAGCGTACTGCTGTGCCTCCAACCGTGAACACATAGCCAGTAGTGCTCCTTCGAGTATCTTTGTCACCTGCCATATCTGCATAAGCATACCCTTCTAGAAAAATATCAGTTCCTCCAAAATACAAATCATTTGTTGTTGTCCCTTTTAGATACCTAAGTATCCACTTCACAGCTTGCCAATGCTCTTTACCTGGGTTGTCCATGAGCCTACTCACAACTCCCACTGCATGTGCAATGTCTGGCCTTGTCCAGACCATAGCATACATTAGAGAACCTACCGCTGCAGCATATGGAACTTTAGACATATAGGCTATCTCCTCTTGTGTCTTTGGACGCATATCCTTCGTTATTTTAAAATGACCAGCCAAAGGTGTAGAAACTAGTTTTCCATTTTGCATTGCAAATCTTTCTAGTACCTTCTTGATGTAATCTTCTTGAGATAGCTTTATTGTCTTCTTCGTCCTGTCCCTTCATATTTTCATACCAAGTATCCTCTTTGCAACACCTAAATCATTCATTGAAAAAGATTTGGACAGCTCCTCTTTTAGGTCTTTGATGTCCTGCATGTTAGCACTTGCAATCAATATGTCATCAACATACAACATTAGGATGATGAATTTCCCATCTCCCAAATTCTCCGTGTAGACGCAGTGATCCGAGTTGCATCTTGTGAATCCATGATCCAACATCCATCGATCAAACTTCAAGTACCATTGTCTTGATGCTTGCTTTAAACCATACAAGCTCTTCTTTAATCTGCAAACCATTTTCTCCTTACCTTTTGCTTCATACCCCTTTGGTTGAAGCATGTAGATTTCCTCCTCTAAGTCACCGTGAGGGAATGCCGTATTTACATCCATTTGCTCGAGATTTAGATCATGAGCAGCCACAAGGCTTAAGACAAGCCTAATTGAGTTCATTTTTACAACAGGAGAAAATATTTCATTGAAGTCAATACCTTTCTTTTGAGAAAAACCTTTTACCACAAGCCTAGACTTGTACCTTTTCTTCCCACCTTCTTCTTCTTTTAGCTTGTACACCCATTTGTTTTGAAGTGCCCGCTTACCTTTAGGCAACTCAACCAACTCCCATGTTTGGTTGCGATGTAGTGAGTCCATCTCCACTTGCATGCTCTTCGTCCATTCTTCTTTGGATTCATGTTGCATAGATTCTTCATATGATTTCGGCTCTCCAGAATCTGAGATCAAGAGATGGTTGAAGGAAGGAACAAACCTTTCTGGAGGTCTACTTGCTCTTGTAAATCTTCGGGGAATAGGTTGAGGCTCCTCATTTGGTTGACGTTGTTGCACATTGTCAGCGTTTGCAGTCCTTGAGTCTTCACTGTCCTCAAGCTCCATGTACTCATCACCTGTTTCTTTTGTTTGTTTTCTTTCCAAGTAATCTTTGTATAGATTTTGTTCGTTAAAAATTACATGCCTACTCCTTAAGATTTTACCATCTTCAGGATTCCATAGGCGATACCCAAAGTCTCCTTCTCCATAGCCAATGAAGAAACACTTTTTGGACTTTGCATCTAACTTTGATCTTAGGCTTCTATCTATGTGCATGAAAGCCTCACACCCAAACACTTTGAGAAATGCATAATTCACCGGTTTACCTGTCCATGCCTCTTCTGGAACTCCCCCATCCAATGCCGTTGAGGGTGACCGATTGATTAAGTACACAGACGTACTTACAGCTTCCGCCCAAAGCTCAAGTGGTAGGCCTTCATGTAGCCGCATGCTTCGTGCTCATTCCATGATTGTCCTGTTCATCCTTTCCGAAATCCCATTTTGTTGAGGTGTCCTTGGGGTTGTCCTTTGCCTCCGAATGCCATTGCTAGCACAAAAGCTTTCAAAAGCTTGGCTGCAATATTCGCCTCCATTGTTGGATCTAAGGCATTTAAACTTGGTACCTGTTTCATTCTCCATAAAGGCTTTCCACCTTTGAAATATGGAAAATACATCGGATTTATTCTTCATGACATAAAACCATGTTTTTCTAGTCGCATCGTCTATGAATGTTACATAGTACAATGAGCCACCAAGTGATGGTGTACTTGCACGACCCCAAACATCAGAATGAACCAACTCAAGTTTTTTATTTTTTCTTTCATTTCCTGATTTTTGAAATTTTACCCTCTTTTGTTTACCATAAACACAATCTTCACAAAACTCTAAGTCCACTTCTTTCAAACCTGGTAGAAGCTTCTTTGTTTGAAGGATTTGCATTCCTTTGGCACTCATATGTCCAAGTCGGTAGTGCCACACCGCACTGTCAACTTCTGTAGTTGCTTCACAGTACACAAGTAAAGTGTACCGACTTTTTCACCCTTGGCAACCACCAAAGATCCCTTTGAGATCTTCCACCGTTTGTTTCCAAATGCAATGTTGTGACCTTCATCGTCCAATTGTCCTGTAGAGATCAAATTTTTGCGAAGAGAAGGAACATGCCTAACATCTTTAAGCTTCCATTCATTTCCGTTAGCAGTTTTGACAGAAACGATACCTTTGCCGACAATCTCACAAGCTTCATCATCTCCCAAGTATACATACCCAAAATTACCTTTGGTGTAGTCTTGGAAATGTTGCTTGTGTGGTGTCGCATGGAATGAAGCCCCGGAATCTACTATCCAGGAATTAGACACATTGTCTAATGAGAGAATTAGAGCATCTTGCTCTACTTTACCTGCCACATTGGCCTCCGATGTTGGCTTGTTGTCTGGAGACTCTGTCTCCTTCTTCTTCTTAGACCATCAATCCTTCTTGACGTGGCCTTTCTTGCCGCAGTTCCAACATTCAAGAACTGACTTTGTGCGTGACTTGCTCCGCCTTGAGCGATCACGACCCTTTTGGTTTTTGAACCTCTCCTTAGGCCTTCCTCTTGTTTCCACTGATAGTGCAGCACTTGATGATTCTCCTGTGCTTCTCCTTTGCATTTCCTCGCTTAGGAGAACACCCACAACATCATCAAACTTAAGAGTATTTGTGCCAGAGATAGAATTACTTACAGCCATCACAAGGCTGTCCCAACTATCCGGTAGAGATGATAGTATAAGGAGAGCTCGCACTTCGTCATCGAAATTGATTTTCACTGATCGAAGTTGACTTATGTTTGTGTTAAAGTCATTTAGGTGTTCTGCAACTGAACCATTCTCTGCCATCTTTAGATTGAACAAGCGCTTCATAAGAAATACCTTATTGGATGCCGATGGTTTCTCGTAGAAGTCGTCAAGTGACTTCATCAAGTCCTCCGTGGTCTTCATCTATGAAACATTGAAGGCCACCCTTGACGCCAAGCTTAACCGGATTTTTCCCAGTGCCTTTCGATCAAGGACAATCCATGCTTCATCTGCCATTATTGCGGGCTTCTTCGCAAGACCGCCTAGTGGCAAATAGAGGTCCTTCTGGTAGAGATAGTCTTCAATCTACATCTTCCAATGTTGGTAGTTTTTGCCGTTGAACTTCTCAATCTTGAGCTTCCCTTCCTCCGCCATAACTCCCACTCAATTCAAGGAATCCTTTCCTTGAGATAATTTAGCTACGAGCAAACCTTGCTCTAATACCAGTTGTTAGGAAATAAGACGTAGCTAAATAGATAATTGAGTAGATTACTTAATGGAGAGAGATAGATTTCACACACAAGAGATTATAGAGTAGAGAGGGAGAGAGAGAGTACACACGATATACGTGGTTCACCCAATGTGGGCTACGTCCACGGGAAAGCAGCCACTCAATGGCTTTAGCACTTCAAAAGAAGAAGTAGTTTACAAAGGGATTAAACCCTTGATAGAGCTCCCGCCTTGCTTCACTCTCACCACCTCACACTCACCTTGTTGCATCAACTTCACACTATGAAATGTGTGTAGAAATGGCCTCCTTTTATAGGCCAAAAGGGTTGCCCTCTCTTATGAGAGACAGCCATGTGTAGCCGCCCTTGTGCGAATAAGTCCAAATCGGACCCTCCAATCCGCCCATGTGTGGCCGCCCTTGAGAAGTCAAGTCCGCTTTTGAATTCGGCCACCGGCCACCGGCCATTGACTTCCGACCACCGACCACCGGCCATTGACTTCCGACCACCGGCCATCGGCCATTGACTACCGGCCACTGGCCAACCGACCGGTTGTTTTCTGACCACTTTCCGGCCGCCGTCCGGCCATAATATTCCGGCGAAAAAGAATATTCCGGCGAAAAAAAAGTCTCGGGGGGAGGCCTTTAAAGTTGCCCCTGATTCTTGTCCGTGAAAATTTTGGTTTCTGGTGAGTGATTTTCCTTCACGCACGATGGCTTCTCCTCATAATGGGGGCCTTACAAATGTGCGCTTTTACCACAGAAAATTACAAGGGTAAATCAGGCTCCATACTTAACAAAATGGAGAAATCTGGCCACAAAAATTGCATGAGAGTGTATATAATGTGTTGCGGTGATGTTTGTGATCTATTATGAATTATGGGGATTTTCTGGGTTTGATTTGCTATTTTCCTTTTAATTTTGCTAATTTTCGGCAGAAAAACTTCAAAAATATAAAAAGCAGGTGAAAAACAGTCGTACTGAAAAACAAAAAATATGGGGATGACCAGTGACTAAAGAACAACCTACGGTACAGTGGGGGTGCAATTATGAGACTGAAGCGGAAAGTGTGTTCTGGCCAGGTTTTGGCCGAAATGACAAAGTTTTGGTAAACAGAGCAAATGGAGTCCAAATCAATAATTTTTTGAGCCTAAACCGCATCTTGCAGAAAGATAGGAGCACATGTCAAATTTCATGAAAAATGGTTCGGGGACCTCCATTATAAGAAATTTTCACCCCATTTTTAGCTCATTCTCACTATTGACCTTGTGGAGAGAGCTTCTGCCACCTAGAGCGGATCGACCTTCCAGCAGCTTCTACGACGCGCACGTCTATCTAACCAGCTCCAGACATGAGAGGTAGGCTCACCACCTTGAGCTTTTCGCGCATGTTTGTCATTCTGTCGCGAAAACTAGCATAGAGGTCACACACAAAGCGAGCGGTAGAGACCTACAAGTAGAAATGGCGGCCTAACGGCTAACCCGAAAGCAACAAGACTTCATCAGCAGCTTACCCTAGTCTAGGAGACCCTTCCTGGATAGCCAATGGTAGTGGGAAAACATCGGGAAAAACCCTAATTCCCAGAAACCTGCAAGAGGCCACCAAATGGGAAATCGGCGAAACGGCGATCAAATGCTACCAAAATTTACGGGTAGGAGCATATCGACATGCTCGACAAGTCCATATGACCCGCATGACCAAAAAGTGACCCGAAGCGGCACTAAACCTCAGAAACGACATCAGACAGACAAAGCGTCAAAATGCACTTGTGGTCAAACCGCAAGTCCGTTTGCCACCAAACTTCACGAGCGGCTTTCCTAGACCATCAACAACCAAGTCCTATGGTGGTGGACCACCATAAATCATCAATGGTATGTAAACGCCTCCACGGGTGCTTCTAGAGCGACAAATTGCCAAATGAAGCTCTGGTGAAGCCAAAGTCGACAAAAATCATATGGCAAGGATCCCCAAAGGATTTGGAAGCTATGAAGACCAACATCGAGGAATTTCATCGCCAAAAAGCACTCCAAAAGTCAGAAAACGGCTCAGAGGCTCTGAAGTCCACACAGGGAGTTTTTACTTACCCAATTGACTTTTTTGTTGAAATTAGGCCTAAAAGGGACTTAGGGGAGCAAAGGGCAAGCACTGGTAGCACTAACAAGAGAAAAATCACCAGGAGACATCCTACGCGTAGGATGTCTCAAGGGAAATTCTTGGCACAAAACCCAACAATTCTTGCCATGCACATGTTCTGAATGACATTCACAAGCCCTACACCAAATTTCATCACCTTTGGAAGAGATTGGACCTCATATGCATGGAAAAACGCAAAGATAGGGCATAAAGGCACTAAAGGGCCATTAACCTACCAAATCTTTTCCAAATCTCATGAAATTTGCACAACACATTCACATACACATCAGCTAACTTTCTGTGTGGTCTGGGAGCAAAAATGAAGAAAAAGACATCCTACGCGTAGGATGTCTAATGGACCTTTTGGGCATGAAGGACAAGTTTTGTCATTTCAGAAGTAATAACCTCATCAACAAGAGCCCATATGTCAAGCTTGAAGCCCTCCTAATCACTTTTGACCCCCAACACCTTCAAGATACATTTTTTGAGCCCAAAAACACCTCATAGAGCCCTACAGGCATCAAATATTATCCAAATACAAATCCAAGAACATGGCTATGTTCCACAGGTCAAGGACAACCCACTGATCAAGTTTCATGCAGTTCTAAAGAAAAAGACATCCTACGCGTAGGATGTCTTAAGCTTAGATTTAGACTTCTGTGCAAGAAATGACATCATAGGAGCTAATACCATGATGCATTGAGCCCATATACCAAGTTTCAACCCATTTGGACATCAATTGCTTCCTATGATGGACAATCTACCAAAATTGTGACTTAAAGCCTAAATCAGCCCAAAAATCCACTTTTTGACATCCAAATTCAAATCCAAGCTTATAACCATGTTCCATGAGCCTTACACTACCTACAAGTCAAGTATGAACCAGTTCTGAAGAAAAAGACATCCTACGCATAGGATGTCTAGATGGATTTTTTTGGTCAAATTTGCACTGTGAGCACATGCACAGCTTCACAAGTTCCTTTTGAGCTATGATTTCAATTTTCAAGTCATTTGGATAAGTAAAACTCAGTTTAGCAGCTGATATGAGAAAAAAAAACGCTAAACTTTGGATTGCTGAGTACAACAGGGTCTATGGCAGCCTCGAAGTCACTGGCAAAGAAGAAGAGAATGACAATCAAAGACTACCTGGACGAGGTGGAACCATTTGACATTCCACAGGGAACATTAAAGCCTACAAGCACCTGGATACAGGAAGATCTACTAGAGTCAAACGACCTAAAAATCTACCAAGGAGTATTCAAGGACAATGACGGAAATATAATAGAGCTGCCAATGCTGCCAAGGGAGCTCAATGAATTTGTCCGGAGCAAAATGGCCGGCTACTTGGAGAAAATTGACCTCCATAACTATTTTGAAGCAATCCCAGCAGGGGTGGACGTCAAAAGAGTATGGGATTTTGTGACCAGCATTAGAGAAGATGGAGTGGCCAAGGTGACAGATTTGCACGGCAGACCCAACACAGAGATCATTATTACGGAAAGGGTTGTCGCCCATGCACTAGATGTCTCCAATCAGGTAGACAGTGTGACAAAGAGAAGGGATGAAGTAAAGGTGTACAAAGAGAAAAAGGCTAA
Organism: Adiantum capillus-veneris; assembly: GCF_014529385.1. NCBI lineage: Eukaryota > Viridiplantae > Streptophyta > Polypodiopsida > Polypodiales > Pteridaceae > Adiantum > Adiantum capillus-veneris. The sequence goes on from NC_140934.1 coordinate 80,982,812, forward strand.
TTACACTTTTGAAGACATCGCCAACCCAAAGGTGGCGATCATGAGCCAATTGTACAACCAATACTTCCACATGTGCATGAAGAGGCCGCAGAAGTACAGGATGCCGCCAGGTGCAATTGCCACAACCTTTACTTGGGCAATGACGAAGGGCACCCCAAAGATAATCAGTTATGCGGCATACATACAAGATAGCCTGGTAAAGATGGGAAACAAAAAGCCAACCTACATAGTGCCAGGAGAGATGATAACCAAGGTAGTTTATGCAGCACTACATGCCAAGGGAAGGTGGCCTGGCCCCCCATCTCAGAATGACTGGCTAAGGATAAAGGAAGACAAAGAAGACGAGCCACAACAAGCACCAAGGGTGGCTACAAGGTTGAAGAGACTACTGGAGCCGGTGGAAGAGGGGCAACCTGAGCAGAAGAAAGGCAAAAAAGAATCTGCTCAAGTGCCAGCCAAAGAGACTCGATCACAAAAAGCGGCTAGACTCGAGAGACTAATGGAGAGTTTCCGAGCAGAAAGAGCCCTCAAGGGGGATCTAAACGAATTATGGAAGCCATCCCTTGAGTCGATGTCCGGATCCTCAAGAAGAGTGCAGAGGGACCGCTTCGAAGACTATATCAAGAATTTCGAGATTCTTGATGATGCGGCGGAAAACATTCCACACATCCCTTTCACCGAGGAAGAAGTGGAGCAAATACGGCAAACGTTGCTAGACGAACAAGAAAACAAGGAAAGAGAAAGAAAGACGAAAGCAGATAGGGATTTCAAGGGCAAACCTACAGCTTTACCAGGTAGCCCTAAACCTAGCCCACCGCCATCACCACCTCCTAGCAGCCCTTCTCCAGAAGATCAGAAGGCCGGAGACAAGCAAGAAGAACACCAGGATGAAGAGCAAGAGCAGAGGATAGAACCTGAACACAAAGAAGAAGCCAAGCCTGCATCTGAACAAAAAAAGCTCGAGGAAGCATACTATGCATTTTTGGACCTGCTAGCTGCAGGCTATTCAAAGGAAGAAGCCGCCACAGTCGCATTCGACTTGGCAAGGACACGAAGTGAAGAACAGCTGCCAGGCATCCGGCTAGTTGAACTTAAGGAGATTGCTACCAACACGATGGACCTGCACCTGCCCTCGAATGATTGGGATGTGGTGATGACAATGCTAGCTGGAATAAGGGCACAATCTGTGGCATCAGACGAAGAGTTGATAACTCTAAGAGCCACTGAAGTAAAGACCAAAATGGAAAGAGATCTACTGCAGGCAAAAAGCCAAGGACACAAAGAAAGAGAAGCTGACCTCCAGGCCAGCCTAGCCACTGCTCTACAAAACTACCAAACAAAGGAAGAAGCAAATGAGGCAGCGGCAAAGAAATTGCAAGCAGCTGAAGAGGAGTGCCTGCAACTCAGCAAGTCATTGTGAGATGCAGAAAAAGAAAGGGATAATCTGACACTCCAGCTAGCAGAAGAAACAAAATAAGTAGAGGCCTTGAGGAATGCTAAGGAGAAGGCGGAAATAGAACAAGAAGCAAGTCTGGATGAAGTCCTTGAGCTCAAGGACCAATTAAAAGTCAAAGATCAAACCATCCAGAGGCTGAGAGCATCACCTGTGCGAGTTAGAGCTACAAGCTCAACTCAAATTATTTCGGAGAGTCAAATGTATGAAAAGCAAATGCAAGAACTCCAAAAGCAGTTGACTCTCGAGAAGAAGCAGAGGGTGATCATGGCTGAAGGTTCTATTGCAATGCAAACCAGATTGGAGGACAGCCAAAAGGCCCTACAAGAAGAATTGACGAGCATCAAGATAAAGCTCGAGGAGGCAGAAAAAGTAAATTCTGAACTCAATGACCTCCTCGTGACTATGGGCGGCGAAGTAGAACCAGAGAGCTCAGGGCCAACTGCCAATGAGGGGATCGACCTCGACAATGTGTCGGATCCTGTGGACACACCCATGCCAGAGGAAAGCATAGCAGGCTCCTCTCAAGAGCCCCAGGATCTAACACAAGAAGAAGAGGAAAAATTGCGAAAATCAATAGAGGTAGAGCTTAGAAAGAGCACCAAAGAGGCCTTGGAATGGGAACAAAGGGTTTTCAAATCAATGACAATTCAGAAAATCGACGCCAGCAATCTCAGGCGTAAATGGCTACAACCCTCTCTCCCATATCCATTGCTTAAATATGAAGCGGCAACAATAAACCAGTGGATCAGAGAAGAACCAACGGTCCCTCTCTACAACGCAGACACCTTGAGGCCAGAAGGAGTAAGGCTAATAGTAGATTCTCAGCCCAAGTGGAGGAAAGCTTGGCTTACCAAGTACCCGCAGTACCTAATACACTTGGTAGAGGCACCTAAACACATCAGGGACAATCTCAGCTTCTGCCCTCTACCACGGGTTAGGATGTGGAAAGCACACGAAATCTTACAGAGAAGCCAACCCACTTGGCTGAACTACCCAAAGCTGCCATGCGTGAAGGCAGGTGAGAGAATAAGTGTACAATACATGGTGAAAACCCTAATGGGCGCCATAAAGTTGTTCACTGGCTCACCTGACCTTACATGCATCATGATGAGAAAGATCTGCAGGACCATCCTAGCAGTGTTTGAAACCTTCAAGCCAGGACAGGAGACTGACAGCATATTCTTCTTCCAGGTCACATACAGATGTGCGTATGAGATGTCAGGTCAACCTTCCAAGGAGGTGATACATGCATTATATCAAAGAATCATGTTTCTCCCATCTTATCACCTCTAGGCGTTTGAAGAAGCTTTCTACACGGGGTTCTTTAGAATGCATATAGACATCTTTGGGCCAACAATGCTGAATCTACATGCACGGTACGAATCGCTGTTAAAGATGCGGGAGACCATAAGGTGAAGCAAAAAGTTCAAGGCCATGTCGGGGACGACATGAACAAGGAGGGGGGGGATGTTAGAAGCTGGACACACCCCACGGCATCTAACTACTCGGCGGATTATTATTTTTTGTAATTAGTCATTCATTGAGGAAAACCCGGTTTTTCACCTTGTAAATATTGGGACTTACAGAAGTTTCCAGATTGTATCCCAGTTTTGATAGTTAGAAGGAGTAGATGGATGATTTTGGAACTTTAGGGTTTGAGAAGTTGTAAGGTATATATATCACATTTTGACCTTAATGAAGGACCTTTTGTCATTTTAAACAAGTTTAAGTTTGTGAGTGAGCGTACTGTGTACGTGAGAGAGAGTGTGAGCTTTGTCTTGACGCTACGTGTGCTACGGTGGTCGGAATCGAGTGCGGAGAAGTGCAGCGTGTTTCCCCCGACTAGAGCTACGAGCCGATACCAACATTGCACGCATACGGTCCGGCTTTGGGAGCTTCTTCTACGAGCTTCATCGGTTGTTCGGGTGAGCATACGTTGTCCGATTTTGCATTGCAGCATATCCACACGTTCACATTGAGTAGAACCACACATTAGGCACTTTAGATTTCGTAAACGAAGACCTGCAGATTTCGGCCAGACATCCTACGTGTTTCTGCACCGGGTGTTTTGGGTCGTGACTTTGGTTCACAGACCTTAGGGAGAGTGGCCTATAGGTATTCGTAGGGTCTCCTTCAAGTTCTGTGGTGTTTCTGAAGTGTTTGATAGGTGTTCGGCTCTAGCAAGTGTTGTAGGAAGCATCCTCTTTTGTTCTCTTGAAGACTGTGACTTAGAAAATTGGTAGGGGCCTCTGTAGGAACTAGTTAGGAGTCGGTCGAGTGTAAGTTGACACCTTATGCTTGCTTCCACGCGCCTGCGGGTCGAGCTTCGTCCTTAGCTGACATTACTTGTTAGGTGAGTTCTTGCTGTGCTGACGTCCGTCGCGGCGTATCCATCCAACAGAGGTCTAACACCTTGATCAGCTAATAGTACATCAGCGTAAGCTCTGGTGTAGCATAATTCACAGGTTCTTCCATTGAAGGTGACTATGAATTATACCACTTCCCTTCTACCATTACTGTAGATGGTCTAGGCTCAACATAAGGTGTAACAGGCACTATTGCTTGTTCATCTATGACTCCTTTTGAATGCATGTACTTTACAGGCACTGCATTATAGCCAGGATATGGAGGTTGTTGACCCAACACTGGTTGTGGTCTTTCCATACACATCGGTAATCTTTGTGATGGGGCCATATTAGGTTGATATCTGTACATGGGTTGTCCTTGTGACCTCATAGGTACATATTAAACATTTCCATCGTACTTCAGTTGGTAATAGCACTCATTGGTCTCATGTTTGGTCCACTTACCCTCGATAGCACACCATTTTTGTGGCCTAATCGGTTATCCCTATTGAGGTATCCCTTGCCCTGGTCCTCTCATAGGTGCTTTTTGCATATTATTCATCATTTTGTTCATCCTTTTGAGCATGTCTCTATGGTTGTAAGTGGTGCTGCAACAACCGTTCCCACTTGTGTTGGCTTTATGGATGTTGTTTTCTCACTCATTCTAGGGTCATATGCTTCTTACTATAGCATGAAGTTCTTTGTTGAGCAATCTTTTTAGAAACAGTGACACTAATATTTCTTTTGCTATTATTTCTAATTTTGGGCATCTTGCAATGTATTGCTTCATCCTAGTTGCAAAATCCCTAACAGACAAGCCTTGTTTCTATTTGAAGCTATAGATTTGAGCTACCGTATAATGTTAAATCCCAATTTTGGAGCAGGCAGCTACAAGTCCCTAAGCTAATATATTTAAATCCATGATTAACCTTGGTGGAATGTTTTGGAACCATGTCAAAGCTTTTCCATCTAATGTCATTCCAAATCCCTCAAATTGAGTGTTGAAATCAAATATACGTTATGGCCTTAGCACTTGCTTAAAGCTTGCTAAGTGGTCATATGGATCCCCAGATCCACTGTATTTTTTGACCCATTTTTAAAAATTCTGGCTCAGCTCCAATTCTTCTGGAAGTTGGTCCTGTCTCTAGTCGTTCAAACTAATCTCTTAGAAATAGCGACTCATGTAGCCTTGGATTGGCCTTAATGTCACTCAGTTTTCTTTGTGATGAGGTAGATTCGAGTTTTTTAACATTGCTCCTAAAATATTTCTCGTGAAGTTCCTCTCTTGGAATAGTTTTTGGTCCTTGGCCCAATATCCAATCTCTTATAGTGTATCCTTATTATCTAGTCTGTTCTACCTCCTCGGGACTCATCATAACAAAGTTGTTGCTATAACAATCCCTAAATAGGTAATTTGGTAGATCTGTTGAACCCTTGTCTTTGATCTTGAAGATATAGATGATCTTCGTGGATGTTAATTGCCCTGATTTGGCATGAGAGGTCCATAAAAGATCCTTGACGTTCCTATCCTCCCAACATTAGACTCCAGTCCTAGGATTATCAATGCTAAGCTATTTCAAAGGTTTCAGATCAACTTGATCATATCCCTCGAATTCTAGAGTCAGTGGACCTTCTTTTGCTGGCCATATCTAGAATTATGGTATTCACTGCTAACCCCCATTTGTCTATCACATCAGGATTTTCAATTTTTACATATTGAGTCCCGTTTTTATCCATATACATTTTTCCTTGTTCGTTTGTCCTGATTTCCTCCTCAAACTCTATGTCATGGTCATCAATGCGAATGGCATACTCTTCATTAGGATACAGCTGAGCTCCATGGACATGAGTCTTATAAAAGGTGAGTATGTGCTTATATCGCACTGTTGTTCCGATTCCTGACTGAGTCAAATAGGAAGAAATTTCAAATGTTGAGTGAGAATAATCGCCTGAGACTTCTTCAAAGATAGTGTCCAAGTGATTACCTTGAGTCACGCTCTCTTCGGTGGATACTCTACTAGTGGTCTCCCCAAATATGCCTTGATTTTCTAGTATACAACCAGATCTAAGGTTCATATAGACTTGTTAAGCCCTGGATAGAGTACTTACCATCGGACTGAATTCCTGGGGGTTCACCATGGAAAACTTATCGCACCACGTAAGTGTAGGAGAGGGGGTTTTTTTTACAAGTTACATAAGCGTATAAGTTAGAGGCAGACCCCCAATAATTTATCTCCCAAGCTAAAAATAAGGGAGGGGGAATCATATTTGGGGGGGTGGGACTAATCGGGTTGATTACTAGAACTCAAATGAATTTTGGGGAAGTTTTTTATCAAGTTACACATCAAATTTTGCATAGAGCCGATCATAGATAAGCTTGATTTGGAGCAAGTCAAGGGCCCGGGGGATTCACTCTATATACAAAACAAAACGCCACCTGCGAGCGGACAACTTGGATAAAACCCCTATATACGACTCATACTAGGAAATATGACCCCCCTTTCTACGCTTATACAACAATCAATGAAGAAAACTATCATACCCCTATCTTACATATAAAATTTAGGTCTCACATGATCTAACTAAGTAGAACTAGTCAAAGAGTGTGTAGCATAGTGACTGGCAACGTACTAAGGAACCACTTCTTTTGATAACTAGATGTACCCTCAATGTGTCTTAGTTTGACTTTCAAACTATGTGCCCGATCAGCCTACACCTTGGCTACTTGTCCAATTCTAACCCATCTAAATTACTCAAAAAACATTGTTGTAAAGTTGTGTTATGCTCTCCATGTAAATTTGCATCTATACAAACTCTTTATAGCTTTCATCCCTCAAAAAATATACTATAATCACAAAACAAGCAATTGATACAAAGCATTGTTAGTTTTTGCATGTATTTTTGTAGCTATTGACTCACAAGTTTGAGGTTAGAATCTTTTGGGAAGCCATGATTTTGAAACACAAAAACTCTCTCTCATTCTCCCCTTTTCTCCCCCCCCCCCCCCCCCCCCGCTCCCAAACAAATATGATACCCCCTCCTTTATTTTTTAAGCTTGGGAGATATATTATTGGGGGCTTGCCCCTAACTTATACGCTTATGTAACTTGTAAAAAAACCCCCCTCCCTTGCACTTACGTGGTGCGGTAAGTTTTCCATGGTGAATCCCCTCGGGTCAAGGGCTGATTTACACCAGCTTTGGATGGGTCAGAATTAGACGAGTAGCCAAAGTGCGTGCTAATTGGGCACATAGTTTGAAATTCAAACTAAGACACATTGAGGATACATCTAGTTATCAACAGAAGTGGTTCCTTTGGTATGTTTCCAGTCACCTAGGCTACACAGGCTTTGACTAGTTTTACTCAGTTAGATCATGTGAAACCTAAATTTTATATATAAGATAGGGGTATGATATTTTTCTTCATTGATTGTCGTATAAGCGTAGAAAGGGGGGTCATATTCCCTAATATGAGTCGTATTTTATATAAGATAGGGGTATGATATTTTTCTTCATTGATTGTTCTATAAGCGTAGAAAGGGGGGTCATATTCCCTAATATGAGTCATATATAGGGGTTTTATCAAAGTTGTCTGCTCGCAGGTGGCATCCCGTTTTGTATATAGAGTGAATCCCCTCGGATTGAATTGTTATCTGTTTTTTTCTACTTGCATTGAATGCAACTCCTATCAAACTCTCAATTCTCTGCGTAGATTCTTGTGTCAGTTTTAACCAAGTTAGCTATTCTCTCACAAAAACTGTACAATTTTTTCTAACTATTGTGATTGGTCTATGTATATCACTTCAATTTTAGCTAAGTGAGTCAGCAATTGAGATTTCCAAATTCTACCCTTGCAAAGAGCTAAAGGACTAATATGCAACCTGGAAACTGAGTTAACATGTACCAATTTGGACCCAATGGGATCCAAACTTGAACACTGGCCTTGTATTATGTTGTTCTAGCATTGTACAAGCTCAAAAGTCCAAAATCTTGTCTCTGAGGCTCAAAAGTAAATAATCTGATTATTTACTTTTCTCAAATTTTCTCACTTTTTGGAATTGTTTTTCCATATAGACACCTTGTTGAAGTCCCTGGACAAGTTTCACTCAGTTTGAACAAGCTGGTTGCCCAAGTTATCAACTGTTTAGTGTTCACAGACTCAGTTTTCAAAATTTGCCTTAATTCTCAATTTTGCGATCCAAATTTCACCAAATTTGATATGTGGAGTCTACTTGATATGCTTAGCCTTGTGGTATATTTAGTTGTGCAAAAATTCTCGATTCTAGAGCAGATGTAAATAATCATGATTATTTACCTCTGAGATTTTCTTGCAGCTTTTTACCAAAATGTTGATACAACCAGGTAATGCAACTCAACTTAAGCTCCCTAGCCAAGTTTCACCAAGTCTAGATAAACTCTGCTCAATTTGACAATAGTTTTGTGCCTGCAGACTGACTTTACAAATCTTGCCACAATTTTCACTTCATAGATCCAAAACTTACTGATTTGATATGAGTGCTCAATACAACATGATAGAACTTGTGATATGTTTGTGTTACCATATACATGTGGTAGTGATGTGTGTGAACACACTAGGACCGCCGGGGCATTTTTTCCCTCTTTAGGAGGTTTTTTCCCCCGTGCATTGTATATACGCCCATCACTCTAGGGCTATCTATCTTTCCATTGCACACCAAGTAATACACTCTCTATTGTGTGCCTTGAGCTTCCTTTGTCTTCTCCAAGCTGTGTGTGTTTCTCTGCAACCCTAATTCCAACAATTGGTATCAGAGCAGGTCACGTCCTCCCGGGCTTAGTCGCCAGCTGCTCCATCACACACCTGCTCACTTTCTTTGATTTCAGTGAGCTTTAGCGAGCGTTTGCAGGTCAACAAAAAGTTTGGGAAAGCTCAAAGAGCTTGGTCTGCTCAGAATTTTGATTTGGGCTCATTTCGGCCTTCGTTTCCACTACAGGCAGTACTGCACAGGCTATTTTGTCATTTTGTGTAGAATTTCTGTCAGTTCCGTTTTCTGCATAACAGGTGCCTTATAGTCTTCTACGGTTTGTGCTATATAGCATAGGTTGTTCCCGCTCCGTTTCTCATATTTTCGGGCAGTTTTCACATCAGGTGCAGCATTTACCATGGCTGACAACAACAACACAGATGTGTTCAAGATGTTTGCTGCTGAGGACAAGTTGGATGGGGAAAACTACCCTATGTGGGCTTATATGATGCAACATGTTCTTGTGTCAAAGGGTGTCTAGAACATTGTGCAGGGCATTGATGTACGTCCTAGTTCTGAGGATGTAGGCGATGTTGAGGATGTTGCAGGTCTTGCTGCAAGGATTGCAGCTGTTAGAGTTGTTTTGCCTACGGCAGAATAAGCTCGTTGGGATGTTAAGGATGCGCAAGCCCATGCATTTATTGCGTTGTCTGTGAAGCGCACCATTGTTCCTCACATCCGTTCAGCAAAATCTGAAAAACAGGCTTGGGATATTCTAGTAGATCTTTATGCAAGCCACAATGAGGCTAAAATTGCTTTGCTGCGTAAAGAGCTGGAGTCGAATATTATGCATGAGGAAGATGATATGGACACTTTCCTTGCTAGTGTCAAGGATATCAATGAGCAGATTATTTCTGCAGGTGAAGTCATTTCAAACAGTTCCCTTGTGCAGACTGTTCTTGATGCCTTACCAGATTCCTACCAGACTTTTGCTAGTACTTGGAGACTTATGACCGAAGGAAATCCTGAAGTTGTCAAGTTTGATGCATTATGCACATTGCTATTGCAAGAGTCACTTTCTTAAAAAAACGGGACTAGGGAGCGTGCAGTTGAACAGGCTTTTATTGCTTCTCAAAGAAAGGGTGGTAATAGTAATGCAGCCACTTCTTATGGTTCTGTTGCGAGTGGCAAAAATTCTGTTCCTAATGCTTCTGCTGGCAGCACTTCGTCTGGTAATTCTGGTGATAAGGGCAAAAAGAAGATGCGTTGCCATTATTGTAAATCCAATGATCACTTGATCAAGTCGTGTCCTAAGTTGAAGGCCAAAGAGGCTAAGAAGAAAGAGGGTGGTTCCACTGCAAATGCTTGTTCCACTACAAATGCATCCATTGTTGAGTCTTCTGTGAAAGGAGATTGTGTTGCTGATGTTGGTGCAGAATGGGCTTTTAGCGCAGAGTGCACTTACAATCCTGTTGTCCATGATGCATGCTTGTCAGTTGCTGCAGATTCACATGTGTGGTATTTCGACAGTGGTGCTACAAAGCACATTACCTCACATCGTGAATTGTTTACCTCTCTCGAGTCAATTCCTCATGGGAATTCAGTCACTTGTGCCAACAATGCCTCTTATCCAGTTCAAGGAGCTGGAAAGATTGTGCTGACTGCTGCTAATGGCAGTTCCTTTACACTTGTTGATGCACTTTATGTACCTGGGATCAAGAAGAATCTCTTGTCTTTATCCGCACTTGCTAGACTTGGACTTGTAGTCAAATTTGTGGATGACAGATGTACAGTTCATGATCTCACTTTTGGTGATGAAATTGTTGCATCTGGGTTTTTGTGTCATGGGTTGTATAAGCTTACTTTGTATGACAAGTGTGGAAAAATTTTGCAAATGCTGTTGCAGATTCAAGGGCTATTTCAGATGCAAAACTTTGGCATGCACGTTTTGGTCATCTGAATTTTGCCAGTTTGCTGCGTTTGCAGAAATCTGATATGGTTGCTTCTTTGCCACCTCTTGAAGCACATGTCAAACATGTTTGTGAAGGCTGTATTTTGGGTAAGATGCAGCGTTCTAAGTTTCCAAAGGATGGTTCAATATGGGCCACATGCAGGTTGCAGCTTGTGCATAGTGATGTTTGTGGGCCCATGCAAACTCCGTCCTTGGGCAATTACCTGTACTTCGTGACTTTCATTGATGATTACTCTAGGCATGCATGGGTATTTCCGCTTAAAGCAAAGTCCGAAGTTTTTATGTGCTTCAAACAATTTCTAGCTATGGCTGAAAATGTCTCGAAATGTACTATGGGCACCCTTCGTTCTGATCGAGGGGGGGAGTATATATGTCTCGTGAATTTAATGCATTTCTGGCTAGTCGTGAGGGTGATGTAAAGCGTGAGGGTGATGTACTTCTCATTGTGGTTCTTTATGTTGATGATTTGCTGATCACTGGACCAAATGAGAGACATATTGCTGAATTTAAGGCTGATTTGAATGCTACTTTCAAGATGAAAGATTTGGGGCTGTTGCATCATTATTTGGGTATACAGTTTAAGCAGTGTGATGGTGGTATTTCCTTGTGTCAAAAAAGTTACATAGAGACATTGCTATGTAAGTTTTGACTTGAGGATTGCAAACCTATTGCCACTCCCATGGAAACAGGTTTGAAGTTGAGTCTACATGATGCTACTGATCCTGCTGATGTCACTCTTTACCAAACTGCTGTTGGCTGCCTCATTTATGTATGCAACACGAGGCCGGATATTCAGTTTGCAGTCTCACAAGTCAACAGATTTATGCATAGCCCAAGGTCTAAGCATTGGCAGGCTTTCAAGACGATTTTCCGCTACCTTAGTGGCACTTTACATCTTGTCTTGTTTTATCCCAAGGGGGGATCATTGCTGCCAGACTTACATGCTTTTTCGGACTCAGATTGGGCTGGTTGTTTTGACACGCGAGTGTCCACAAGTGGTTTTTGTTTCATGCTTGGCAGTTCATGTATATCATGGTTGAGCAAGAAGCAACCTATTGTGGCCACTTCGAGTTGTGAGGCTGAGTACAGGGCAGTCTTCACAACTACGGTTGAGTGTGTATGGCTCAAACGCCTTATGGTTGATTTAGGTGTTGGACAGGACACTGCCAACACTATCTACACTGACAGTCAGAGCGCATTGGCAGTTGCGAGGAACCCAGTTTTTCATGCTCTCACAAAGCACATTGAGGTGCATTACCACTATGTCAGGGAGAGGCTCTCAACAGGAGAGATCATCTTGGCTTATGTGCCAACACAGGACAACCTTGCAGATCTTTTCACAAAGGCATTGTCTCATGAGAAGCTTGAAGCTTTCCGCAAAGCTTGGGCTTACTCCCCTTTGTGGACTGATCCTGTCCTCAGGGCATGACACTTTCCTTTACTCATTTGCCATCTCTTGTTCACCGCATCACTCCAGGGGGGATTTGTTACCATATACATGTGGTAGTGATGTGTGTGCACACACTAGGACCGCCGGGGCATTTTTTCCCTCTTTAGGAGGCTTTTCCCCCCGTGCATTGTATATACGCCCATCACTCTAGGGCTATCTATCTTTCCATTGCACACCAAGTAATACACTCTCTATTGTGTGCCTTGAGCTTCCTTCGTCTTCTCCAAGCTATGTGTGTTTCTCTGCAACCCTAATTCCAACAGTTTGGATGGCCAAAAAAGTTTGAAAATTGGACAAAAGTAAATAATTGTGATTATTTACTTCTAGCAAATTTAGCATCTTTTTTATCATTTTATCACACATACATGTTAAACACTTCAAACTAAGTCTTTGAGTCAAGTTTCACTAAATTTGAACAAGATTTGTCAAGTTAAACTCAAGTTCTCAATAATCAGTACAGAATTTAGTTTTTCTCAATGTTTTGGTCTGGTTTGTGATCCAAATTTTATGAGCCTTCACAAAAGATGTTTGTAATCATGCATAGAGTCTCTAATAGCAACCTTGGTCAAGTTTGAGTTGAAAGTAAATAATCACAAATATTTACTTCTTGCCTAAAATGAACTTTTTTTTTTTAATCTTTTCAATGGACAGCCTTTTAGTAATAAGTTTTAAGCCTCTGAGTCACGTCAAAACTTAATTTGGCCTCAATTCTCAAGAAAATATAAATACTCTTAAGTTTTTGCAAAGTCTTGAAAATTTACCTCAAATGTGTCCTTAAGCTTTCCCACTAGTTCATACAACTTTTTTGAGCATAATCTTCAGCTGGATTTAGTGGTCGATAGTCTTTTGGTACTGTTTCAAGTCGTAGATCTAAAATTCTATAGCTTCACATAAACAACTCGCAATTGATTCTTTTGGAGTGAGCTATGATTTGAGATCCCACCTCGGATTTTACTTACCTTGCTCCTAAGTTCTACTGCAATTGGGTCGTGAAAAGTATTCACAAACACTTGTTTTCTTGTTTTTTATGGTTTCTTGAGCATTGATCTTAAGACTTGTCTTATCCATCAATCATTCTCAAAATCCTAACCTAATCCTACAATCCTCCAAGGTACTTAGCAAGTACAAAATACTCCCAAGCTACCTCTACACAGCAAAAGACGACACTCTTAAACTATGCGGTTTTAAAGAGAAACTTTTACTCTATGTGATCTTAGAGGAAGTTAAAGGACAACTACACAAGATGGTCTTGTTTTTCCCACAATCCTCCAAGGTACTTAGAAAGTACAATCTACTTCCAAGCTACCTCTACACAGCCAAAGACGACACTCTTAAGCTATGTGATATTTAAAGAGAAAGTTTTACTCTAGGTGATTCTAGAGTAAGTTAATGGACAACTACACAAGATGCTCTTGTTTTTCCTAGTTTAGGTCTATTCATCCCTAGAAACGGTGTCAAATGTGGATGGGTTTCCTAACCTCACTCTTATCTTATTGCAGATATAGTGAGAACCACGAACATAATCGTCAATCCATGGGATGAAGCTGACTAGACTAGTGTATAGAGGCTACAAGAGGGTGCAAATCTCTTGGAAAACAACAAACAACTCGCATCTAGCACAAGCTACACTAAAATGATCAAAGTCATCAAAAGCTAGTCACTAATTGGCAAACAAAACATGATCGTTACAGCATCAAACAACATCCGAATATTATGAAACTTCTAGGACAAGTATACAAGACCTATGCACATATGCTTATGGTCTCAAACCTCACTTTTGTTGAAGTGCAAAAAACACAATTATTAACAGCAGTGAGATTTTGACCTAGTCATTTTTTACTCTGAATGCATTTAAATGCTTAGCAATGATGCCCCAATACCTTGCCTATGTTTACTTTGTGGTTTCCTAGCTTAAATTCCTACTTATGATGAAATTAGGCCACGGGTTGGCGATGCCAAAAGCTACAATTCACCATGATATGTTTACGTCAATGTGTAGAGCTCTTACATGCGGTTGCAACGCAACAGATGGCATTGCAATGTGATAACCGACAAGGGAGTAGGAAGCATGAGAAGGAGAGAAGTGAGTGTTGTTAGCTCATGCTGTGTATTTCTTATCTAAAACTTAAAAATAACTTTACAAACTTGACTTTTATACCTGGTTCTTTAATCCAAAACTAATCATTTGTGAGCTTTAACTAAGGATAAATTGATACAATCTTGAAGCTTATAACTTCGGGTCATCGATTACAATATCCTCTTGGAAAATAGGACAATATTCTCAATTTGTCAAAAGAATAAGTGTTTTTACAATAAAGCTCCCAAAAAATGTTACATGGGTTAGCTTGTTACTAACAACAATTCTATAAGCCCAAACGGAATAGTGAAACTTTTGATCTCAATCCGATCTATCGTTGTTCAAAACTTTAGTGTGAGAACTAAGCACAAGAATTTGTTGGTGCTCTCAGCTTGACCATTAGCTTACAGATGATACGGGCTGATTTTCTATGTATAACCATAAATCAACGATTTTGTTAACAAAATGGATTTCTCTTGGCAAGCCATATAGTGTGAATACGTTTTCATACCAAAATTGTGCCGTGGTATACGCGTTGTCGAGAAGTTTGCGGTCTTGCCAAAGAAGTGGATTTTGGCTATGAAAGTTTGTGAGAGAACTCCAAAAACTATATGAAGGAGTTATACCATAGATGCTATGAGGTCTAGGGCCCACTCTTTCTCTCTTGTACTCACACACACAAAGAAAGAACACAAAAGATCATATCAAAACAACACAAAGATGAAAACATCAAGGCTATAATTAATGGCATTCAATCTCTGTCGACCAAGCAGACTACGAATCGTTCTTTGGAATTGTAATTTTATGCTTACCATAATATAGACGTTTTGTCTAGTGCTTGCGATTAATTGTGTGTACAACTCCTCTTGGTTCATAGCAAGATAACTACACTCATGTCAAAAAAATATATATATATAGTCTATAAGGGGTAGTATGATGAGATCCAATGAAAGAAGTATTTCATTGAGCCTTTCTAGGCCAAAGAGAAACACTATACGTTGTTGAAACTGTATTTAATGGCTAATCCATACATTATTGTAATAGATCGCACAGAGTGGAAGTGATAGAAATTCACATCATGTGGATTATTCATCTACGATAACTCTAGTATGTGCCAAATGTAGATATGAGAGAAGTGAAGAGAATAGAAGTTCCCCTCCCAAGCACTATTCCTACACGTAGGCAATAAGGATACTTCGGAGAGATATGTACCTTGTGCACTAATATTTCTTCACAAGAAGGTTGTTGAAAGAGCGTTGTTGCTTGAATGCCTTCAAGAGAAACAATTAGGACACAAGAGAGATGTAGATAGGAGTAGAGGTAGAATTAGTAGAAGACATGGAGGTATAGGTTGGGCTTGGAAATGAAAATAAAAAAATCAGCAAAATAACAAAGCACAAAACACCTTACTTATCAATCCATTTGAGAGCATTTTCCAGTTTGATGAAGAAAGACAAGACTTCGGTCTTGATTGACTAGAGTTGATGGTTACAAGGATGCTTTCAAGTTTAGCTGGCCTTCCTCAAAGGCAAGTGTAGGACTAAAAGCTAATTTTTCATGAATCCTCTCACTAGCTCTTGAATGGTTTTCAAGGAAGAGGAGGTCCTCTTTTATAGGTGAAGGGAACCCCCAAGGGTTACACAAGAAACAGAAGAGCCAATATGAACAAGAACTGACAAAGTTTGAAATGAGTTTTCCTCGCATGATGTGGCCAATTGGGGTCCACCATTTTGATTATATCTCCTCAAACATGGCTCCAAACAAAAAAATAAAAATAGGGGTAAAAAATTCAGCTCATGAGTTACGACTTCCATTTTATATACTTTTTCCAATTCAGAATGGAACCTTGTGTAAAAATTCACCAAAATAAGGTATCTTTGTGGTAGCCAAACTCTTCTTGTGGTCCCCTTAGCTTAGACTTCCACTTGATTCCAATGGACACCTCATGCAATATGAAAGCATGACATTGCTCCTTGACAAAGGTTTGTAAGCATACTCTTAATAATGCATTAAAATGAGTGCATCTTTGAAAATCATGCAAGCTAGTGTCCCACTAGGATTTGATTCCTTCCTAGTAGCTATTAAAAAGAAATATATGAAAAATACATAGAATATATATATATATATTGGAAGTTACTCTAGCTATAGGATTTAGCTAGGGTGTAAGATGATAATGAGATAGTAGAAAGAAGGAACCAATGCGTTTTGCCCCCAAGTGAGAGACGGAGCTATTGACGCTTTTCCCATAGTACTTTCTGATGATAAAGTAAGAATATGTTACCCTTGAGATAAATAATAGGATGAGATAGAAAGCCGATTATTATACTTAGATATTCATATATACATTATAGGAAATATACTTATGTATCTAATAAGTTGCAAGATAGATCTTGTAGAATTCATTCCTACTATGTGCGTGTCACAGCACGACATCCACCCCCTCTAAATATGCACATCCCAATTCCCTTGTAGATCTTCCATGATTTCATTTTCATTGATAACTTCCAATGCTTCATCTTCACTTTGACCTTCACCTATGTTTTTCTCTTCCTCCTCCTCAACATCTTCTGGATCACTGTCTCCTCTTCTCTGAAACACTTTGATCTTTTTTCCTGCAATGGGAACCTTTACTTTTGTACTATCTAGTTCAGACAAGCTGTAAGTAGCATTTTCATGCACATGCTATACAACATACGGTCCAAACCATCTTTCTGAAAACTTACGCATGATTGTGTTGAGGCAAGCTTTTCCATGCATGGAAACCCCATATATTTTCTTTTCTCTTTTACCAAAAATATTTCCTATTATATAAGTTACTTTTGATTTTTTCTTCCCTTTTTCACAAACGTTTTAGCCTTTATTAAATAAATAAGACTTATGCTAAATCAATCACGATGTAGCATAAATAAGTAAGCTTTCTTTGTTGATCTCTCTTTTGACCTTAAATATTAAATATATATATTCTAAATTACATTATATATTTTAGTATTTTCTAATATATTTTTCATGTATATATATATTAATCCACCCTACTAAATATTTTATTCACTAGTTTTCATTTTCAAACCTCAACCCCACTTTCAAATTTCAATAATACCTCCATCTAGATGATTGCCAATCTTTTCAAAACTCTAGGTCATGTTTTCATACACATGAAGGAGCTCACACTTGAAGGCAAGAGAGAAGTCCACTCAAAGCGGACCACCAAAAGACCTTTGCAGCCACAAATAATACATTATTTGGCTAAATTTTGTAAGTCAAGAAGAACCCAGAATCTGAAGGAGCGTTCAACATGAAAGATGTAGCTCGTGATCTCAACTTTTAGCTCAATGTTTTTCAGAATTTTTGGAGTTATGAACACGGAGATATGATTTTTGTAGTGGACCCCAGTTTTCTCATGTAATGGTGACACAGGCCATCCCCAATTTTCTTCCCTCTAGAATGGCTATGGTTCTACAAGTCTTCAAGCATGATTACAAGAGACAAGGCTCTTTTAATGAGGTCTTGGCAAGTCTAGAGTGATTCTATCACCATTTTTGGAGGATCCATCCTCATCAACAACTATCCACCTTTGACAATCTCTCTTGTAAATTTCTTACATCTCTCTTCTCTCCCTAATAAGCTTAAGTCTAGCCAAAGCTAGACTATTGTAAATATCTCCTATCCTCTACATCCTACCCACATTCTCTCTTCTTCTCTCTCTATTGACTCTGGTATTTTAAATAATGAGGAGACAAGATGGGAGCCACAGTCACATGCACCCCATTTTCCTAGTCACCAAAGTGGGACACTCACCTCAAATAGAAATATTGCTAAATCCTCCCCTCCTTCCCTATATAAGGAGGCCATGAGAGAACACACACACACACACACACACACCTATCCATACACACTCTTGTGCTACATGCTTGTAGCATGAACCCTAATCACATAATCACAACACCATCATCATCACCGTCACCATGCACAAAAGATGATCACCACACCTCCACACCACTTGTAATTAAGGGTTGAAGGCACAATTTCAAGAAGAAGAAGGGTGGACACACTCATGATATTCCTCGCCATCAACTCCCATCTCTCCATTATGCCTCCTACGATCTTGTCCCCTTCTCATTTTCCTGCCATACGCTACCTATTGTATTCATCTTTTGCAAGCAATCAACACACTCCATCTTGGTGCCATACTTTGTGTCGCTTTGGATACATCTCATTGTGAGTATGGTATATACTTGTTCCTTGCCTTTTTTTTTCTGCTTATATAAAGGTGTACGGATTCGCCACCATACACACACACACTCTCTCTCCCTCTCATATTCCTATCGTCTTGCTACTTCCATCTTGAGGTGTGCAGATTCGCCACCTCTTGTATGATAAGTGAGCATACTCGCAAGTTTCCCCTACCTCATTATTTTCCTTACTAACATGCACGAGTAGTAAGCCCATTTTCACTCATTCACCACTCCTCTCACCTTATTCTCCGACCACCCCATTCCACATTTGGGCGTGGATCTTGAAATTGTTTTCCATGGCATGCTTCATTGTGTATATGTATGCGTCCTAGCCGCATATCTTGCTAGGTGGTGCCCCTATTGTGTATCCCCCATGATGAGGCCATTGTGCATAGTCTTGTTGTAGAGGCCACCGGGTCTATTTTACACTTCCTCCTCTCATTTGGTGCCCCCACGGAGGAGGGCTCTTGAAACCTTCAGTTTACAAGGCTGACATGTTTACTTCTCTTCATGGACGAGTGGTCTCTTGAATTCTCTAATTGGACCACTGAAGAGGAGGAGCTTCAAGAAGGTTTGACTCAAGTCATCAAGACACTCTTGCCAGGGTGTTGTATTGTTAGCATAGAAGAGGTGGTAAGACCCTCTTTCCCTACTCAAATTGTTTACATTTCTCATCATCCCCGCAAGCGTAAAAGCAAGGCACAAGCTGCATCATGCTCACATTGTATCCAAAAACCGCACCTTCGACATGAGTGCAACCCAAAGTGAAGAAAAGGCCATCATTTTCTCCCTCGACATCCGCACAAGCGTTCTCACATCAATAGGCTTTCAAGTAGCACCAGGCTTCTCTACATCTACGTCCACATCTTTGCCACCTATTCCACATACGCCCACAACAAGCCTTCACAACTTGAGGAAGCTACTACGAACACGTGGTCCCTCCCTCTCCCTTGCACCAAAAGATTCAAGGGTTTTCCAGTGCCGACAATCACCCCGTCTCCAAAACAAAAGGGTAAATCGTCCAAAGTCTTTCTATACCTCACTCTCATCTCATGAGCCAAGAACTAGAAACACCAGCATGGATTCTACATCCTCTACCGAGTGAAGTGGCGGAGCTTGTCATCAACAAGGTCTTTAACACTGGTTTTGCTTGGCGGAAAGACAAGACCCTCCACCTTCAAGGGTTGTTGCTTGTAAATCAAGGCCATGATGACGACTTTAGAGCTTGCTATGTATCCATCCAACTTGGATTAATACAAGTGGTAAGACTCACCACCTACCTCATCACACCTGTGTATACACTAGATGGCACTCTATCTTGCATGAAAGTGAAGTTGCTCAAAGAGAGAGAGTTCAAGCTTTTCCAAGATCTTGCTAGAGGGACAGTCCTAGAGCTAGAAGATGAAGACAACCTTGTCCTCTGGTACTATAAATTTGACCTCGACTACCAAGAACTCTACACCTCCGACTATAACCTTCCACCACGAAGGAGAGAGCCTTTCCGAATTATCATGTGATGGACCCAGGGCACCAACCTTTTGCAAGGAACCAAACTTATGCACCACAACGAATTCAATCAATCAAAGTAATCTTGGACCGCAAGATGTTTTATCAGCAGATCATTACAACCATGTTTGCTAGAGAACGACTGCAAGAGATAAACACCTCTTCTCTACCCTTTATCCTCCCTATGATTAATCATGAAGTGTCTTTTGATGTAGTTATTTTCATCCTTGTATAGTATGTTTTCCATCCACCGAGCACCCATGTATTGAATCTCTATAAATAAAAAATAAATTAAAAAATCTAAGTCGAGTTAATTTTCTCACTCTCACAATGGCAAGTGTAGAATTTCCAACATTTACTGGTAAGGTGGGTGAGGATGCTGCTGACTTTCTAGACAACTTGGAAATAGCATGTGTCATCTCTGCGAGAGATGATGATGCTTCACGCTTGCGCATCTTCCCACTTCTAATGAAGGTGGAGGCAAGATCATGGTACAATGCCTTGGCACAAGAAACCAAGGAACGGTGGGACTTATTAAGAGCAGCCTTTGTCAAGCGTTTTGGAGAGGGCACAACATCAGAGAAGCTATGGCAATTGTTGACAGAGTTGAAGCAGGGCAGTATGCTGGAATACGCATCATATGAGTCAAAGTTTGTAGATTTATGCGGGCGATGGGTTACATCGCTTAGAGAGGATGAGGGGGCACCTGATTTCCTAAAAAAAGATTGGTTTGTGGCTGGGTTATGGCCAACTCTTAAAGAGAAGGTGAAGGGAAGGTTTCCTACTAAGCTAGCAGTTGAAGTGGCTCGCCTTAAAGACAAGAAGTTGCGCCTACAAGCCAGGAATATCGATGAAGAGGAAGCCGTTAGGACCCGACCACCTCTAGCACCACCTACAACAGCCGCCCAGAGGATTCAACCACAAGAACCAATTGAAGATCAGCAAGACCTGCTCAATCGAATCACCAATCAACTTGACAATCTCTCAGTCCATTTGATACAACAAGGGCATGCACACAATCGTAACCAAGAGCAAGGAGAGGACAACGACGGCAAAACCAAGAATACCACTGCTACAATTGTGGGGAGGATGGTCATGGCATGTACTACTGTCCACACCCAAGGAGGTAGAATTTCAACAGAGGAGCCAGGCAAAACCAAGTGTCACCACCGAGAGCAAGACCACCACCACCGAGGGCACCACAACAAGCACCACCCATGAAAATCCTACAACCACCCATTCAACCACAACCACCACCACCACCACAACCTCTCATTCCACCCTTACCCCCACCACTAGTTGGCAATCAAATAGTAAGTGTCATCAGTTTTGAAGGTAAAGGAAAGGAGAAAGTGGAGGAGGATAAGACCAAGGTTAAAGGAGTAGATGCCATAGGGGTAAAACGCGCTAAGCATGGTGAATCTTCCCAAAAGGAAGAAAAGATGAAGACTAAAGGGGAATCTAGCAAAAAGCCGTCCAAGTCACGACGTAAAATTGACATTGTAGATTTCTCTTTGGGTGAATGTTCTAAACCATATGATTTGGTTTAATATGTTTCTGTGTAGGGCCCAAAAATCACTTGGCCCCAGTTACTCCACCTAGCACCTAGGGTGAGGAGACAATGGACAAAGATGGTTAGCACGAGACGACCAAAGCCAAAGATAGCTGGGGCTATCTCTGGGAGGAATCTAGATGACATACTACCAGTGATGGATGCTTACATCAAAGGGCAACACATCTCCAATATCTACATCGATGGTGGCGCACAAATATGCATTATGAGTGAAAAAATGATGCACCGTTTGGGTTTACAGGTGAGTTGGCCGGCACCATGCCGAGCCAAAATGGCAAATAATTTAAAAGTTCAATGTGTTGGTGTCATAAATGCAGTTAGGATAAAGGCATTCAACACCGAGGTAGATGTGGACATCTTTGTCATGCCACACAAAGGGGAAGGCTATCCTATCATTCTAGGGAGGCCTTGGCTTATGGCTATGAGAGCTAAGCAGGACTGGGACACCGACATAATCCAGATGAAGGATGCAAAAGGGAGGCCAATACTTTACGACATGAAGATAGGTCAACAACGCGACATGGATCTAGAAACCTCCGAGGATGAGTTTTCTAGTGGTGACTCTTCAACCACTTCAGAGGAGGAGTCAACAGTGAGTGAAGAAAGTGACAATAGCATTGAGGTGATGGGGATCATTCTCAAGGACCCTAAGAAGATGGAGCAACCTGATGCCTCATCATCAAACCAAGGGGAGACACCAGGTATACAACCTCTGGTAGAAGCAAGTAAGCTACATCAAATGCTCTCTAGTGAGTTGTGTGGGAAGGAGCGTGAAGATTATATTTTGATGCTAAGTAATTTTACCACATTGTTCATTGATGAATATGATAAAATCACTGGCATCACAGTAGTTCAACATCACATTAAGCTCAAGGAGGGAAGTAAACCTGTAGTGCGGAAGCTCAGGCGGCTAGGAGTAATTCAACAAGACACCCTGCTCAAAGAGGTGAGGAAATTGCTAGAATCCGGTTTTATCTATCCTGTTGAAGACTCAGAGTGGGTTTCTCCATGTTAAGTATGGACACTGATTTACCCTTGTAATTTTCTGTGGTAAAAGCGCACATTTGTAAGGCCCCCATTATGAGGAGAAACCATCGTGCGTGAAGGAAAATCACTCACCGGAAACCAAAATTTTCACGAACAAGAATCAGGGGCAACTTTAAAGGCCTCGGGGGCGGAGGCCCTCGAGACTTTTTTTTTCGCCGGAAAATTATGGCCGGACGGCGGCCGGAAAGTGGTCGGAAAACAACCAGTCAGTTGGTCGGTTGCCGGTAGTCAATGGCCGATGGCCGGTGGTCGGAAGTCAATGGCCGGTGGCCGGTGGCCGAATTCAAAAGCGGACTTGTCTTCTCAAGGGCGGCCACACATGGGCGGATTGGAGGGTCCGATTTGGACTTATCCACACAAGGGCGGCTACACATGGCTGTCTCTCATAAGAGAGGGCAGCCCTTTTGGCCTAGAAAAGGAGGCCATTTCTACACACATTTCATAGTGTGAAGCAGATGCAACAAGGTGAGTGTGAGGTGGTGAGAGTGAAGCAAGTCGGGAGCTCTATCAAGGGTTTAATCCCTTTGTAAACTACTTCTTCTTTTGAAGTGCTAAAACCATTGAGTGGCTGCTTTCCCGTGGACGTAGCCCACATTGGGTGAACCACGTATATCGTGTGTACTCTCTCTCTCCCTCTCTCTCTCTCTCTACTCTATAATCTCGTGTATATAAATCTGTCTCTCTCCATTAAGTAATCTACTCAATTATCTATTTAGCTACGTCTTATTTCCTAACAACTGGTATCAGAGCAAGGTTTGCTCGTAGCTAAATTATCTCAAGGAAAGGATTCCTTGAATTGAGTGGGAGTTATGGCGGAGGAAGGGAAGCTCAAGATTGAGAAGTTCAACGACAAAAACTACCAACATTGGAAGATGCAGATTGAAGACTATCTCTACAAGAAGGACCTCTATTTGCCACTAGGCGGTCTTGCGAAGAAGCCCGCAATAATGGCAGATGAAGCATGGATTGTCCTTGATCGAAAGGCACTGGGAAAAATCCGGTTAAGCTTGGCGTCAAGGGTGGCCTTCAATGTTTCATAGATGAAGACCACGGAGGACTTGATGAAGTCACTTGACGACTTCTACGAGAAACCATCGGCATCCAATAAGGTATTTCTTATGAAGCGCTTGTTCAATCTAAAGATGGCAGAGAATGGTTCAGTTGCAGAACACCTAAATGACTTTAACACAAACATAAGTCAACTTCGATCAGTGAAAATCAATTTCGATGACGAAGTGCGAGCTCTCCTTATACTATCATCTCTACCGGATAGTTGGGACAGCCTTGTGATGGCTGTAAGTAATTCTATCTCTGGCACAAATACTCTTAAGTTTGATGATGTTGTGGGTGTTCTCCTAAGCGAGGAAATGCAAAGGAGAAGCACAGGAGAATCATCAAGTGCTGCACTATCAGTGGAAACAAGAGGAAGGCCTAAGGAGAGGTTCAAAAACCAAAAGGGTCGTGATCGCTCAAGGCGGAGCAAGTCACGCACAAAGTCAGTTCTTGAATGTTGGAACTGCGGCAAGAAAGGCCACGTCAAGAAGGATTGATGGTCTAAGAAGAAGAAGGAGACAGAGTCTCCAGACAACAAGCCAACATCGGAGGCCAATGTGGCAGGTAAAGTAGAGCAAGATGCTCTAATTCTCTCATTAGACAATGTGTCTAATTCCTGGATAGTAGATTCCGGGGCTTCATTCCATGCGACACCACACAAGCAACATTTCCAAGACTACACCAAAGGTAATTTTGGGTATGTATACTTGGGAGATGATGAAGCTTGTGAGATTGTCGGCAAAGGTACAGTTTCTGTCAAAACTGCTAACGGAAATGAATGGAAGCTTAAAGATGTTAGGCATGTTCCTTCTCTTCGCAAAAATTTGATCTTTACAGGACAATAGGACGATGAAGGTCACAACATTGCATTCGGAAACAAATGGTGTAAGATCTCAAAGGGATCTTTGGTGGTTGCCAAGGGTGAAAAAGTCGGTACACTTTACTTGTGTACTGTTAGCACGCAACCTTCAGCTTGTGCAGCAACTACAGAAGTTGACAGTGCGGTGTGGCACTACCGACTTGGGCATATGAGTGCCAAAGGAATGCAAATCCTTCAAACAAAGAAGCTTCTACCAGGTTTGAAAGAAGTGGACTTAGAGTTCTGTGAGGATTGTGTTTACGATAAACAAAAGAGGGTAAAATTTCAAAAATCAAGAAATGAAAGGAAAAATAAAAAACTTGAGTTGGTTCATTCTGATGTTTGGGGTCCTGTAAGTACACCATCACTTGGTGGCTCATTGTACTATGTTACATTCATAGACGATGCGACTAGAAAAACATGGGTTTATGTCATGAAGAATAAATCCGATGTATTTTCCATATTTCAAAGGTGGAAAGCCTTTGTGGAGAATGAAACAGGTACCAAGGTTAAATGCCTCAGATCCGACAATGGAGGCGAATATTGCAGCCAAGCTTTTGAAAGCTTTTGTGCTAGCAATGGCATTTGGAGGCAAAGGAAAACCCCAAGGACACCTCAACAAAATGGGATTTCGGAAAGGATGAACATGACAATCGTGGAACGAGCACGAAGCATGCGGTTACATGCAGGCCTACCGCTTGAGCTTTGGGCGGAAGCTGTAAGTACGTCTGTGTACTTAATCAATCGGTCACCATCAACCGCATTGGATGGGGGAGTTCCAGAAGAGGCATGGACAGGTAAACAGGTGAATTATGCATTTCTCAAAGTGTTTGGGTGTGAGGCTTTCATGCACATAGATAGAAGCCTAAGATCAAAGTTAGATGCAAAGTCCAAAAAGTGTTTCTTCATTGGCTATGGAGAAGGAGACTTTGGGTATCGCCTATGGAATCCTGAAGATGGTAAAATCTTAAGGAGTAGGGATGTAATTTTTAACGAACAAAATATGTACAAAGATTACTTGGAAAGAAAACAAACAAAAGAAACAGGTGATGAGTACATGGAGCTTGAGGACGGTGAAGACTCAAGGGCTGCAAGCGGTGACAATGTGCAACAACGTCAACCAAATGAGGAGCCTCAACCTATTACCCGAAGATCTACAAGAGCAAGTAGACCTCCAGAAAGGTTTGTTCCTTCCTTCAACCATCTCTTGATCTCAGATCCTGGAGAGCCGGAATCATATGAAGAAGCTATGCAACATGAAACCAAAGAAGAATGGACGAAGAGCATGCAAGTGGAGATGGACTCACTACATCGCAACCAAACATGGGAGTTGGTTGAGTTGCCTAAAGGTAAGCGGGCACTTCAAAACAAATGGGTGTACAAGCTAAAGGAAGAAGAAGGTGGGAAGAAAAGGTACAAGTCTAGGCTTGTGGTAAAAGGTTTTTCTCAAAATAAAGGTATTGACTTCAATGAAATATTTTCTCCAGTTGTAAAAATGAACTCAATTAGGCTTGTCTTAAGCCTTGTGGCGGCTCATGATCTAAATCTCGAGCAAATGGATGTAAATACGACATTCCCTCACGGTGACTTAGAGGAGGAAATCTACATGCTTCAACCAAAGGGGTATGAAGTAAAAGGTAAGGAGAAAATGGTTTGCAGATTAAAGAAGAGCTTGTATGGTTTAAAGCAAGCATCAAGACAATGGTACTTGAAGTTTGATCGATGGATGTTGGATCATGGATTCACAAGATGCAACTCGGATCACTGCGTCTACACGAAGAATTTGGGAGATGGGAAATTCATCATCCTAATGTTGTATGTTGATGACATGTTGATTGCAAGTGCTAACATGCAGGACATCAAAGACCTAAAAGAGGAGCTGTCCAAATCTTTTTCAATGAAAGATTTAGGTGCTGCAAAGAGGATACTTGGTATGAAAATATCAAGGGACAGGACGAAGAAGACAATAAAGCTATCTCAAGAAGATTACATCAAGAAGGTACTAAAAAGGTTTGCAATGCAAAATGCAAAACCAGTTTCTACACCTTTGGCTGGTCATTTTAAACTAACGAAGGATATGTGTCCAAAGACACAAGAGGAGATAGCCAATATGTCTAAAGTTTCATATGCTGCAGCGATAGGTTCTCTAATGTATGCTATGGTCTGGACAAGGCCAGACATTGCACATGCAGTGGGAGTTGTGAGTAGGTTCATGGACAACCCAGGTAAAGAGCATTGGCAAGCTGTGAAGTGGATACTTAGGTATCTAAAAAGGGACAACAACAAATGCTTTGTATTTTGGAGGAACTGATATTTTTCTAGAAGGGTATGCTGATGCAGATATGGCAGGTGACAAAGATACTCGAAGGAGCACTACTGGCTATGTGTTCAAGGTTGGAGGCACAACATTAAGCTGGGCTTCAAAGCTGCAGAAAGTGGTTTCACCTTCTACCACGGAAGCAGAGTATGTAGCAATGACAGAGGCAAGCAAAGAAATTATGTGGCTTCACAGATTCTTAGAAGAGCTTGGATTCAAACAAGACAATTGTGTCTTGTACAGTGATAGCCAAAGCGCTATCCATCTTGCGAAGAACTCAGCCTTTCATTCAAGGACAAAGCACATTGAGGTGAGATATCACTTCATACGCACTCTTTTGGAAGAGGGACAACTAAAGCTAGGAAAGGTGCATACAAGTGAAAATCCTGCAGACATGTTTACAAAGGTGGTCAACAAGGAGAAGTTGAGCTTTTGCTCATCTTCAATCGGCATTCAAGGATAAGAAGCCAGAATGGAAAGCAGTCACAGGTTTGGTTTGGAGATCAGTCTCCAAGTGCGAGATTGTTAAGTATGGAGCCTGATTTACCCTTGTAATTTTCTCTGGTAAAAGCGCACATTTGTAAGGCCCCCATTATGAGGAGAAGCCATCGTGCGTGAACGAAAATCACTCACTGGAAACCAAAATTTTCACGGACAAGAATCAAGGGTAACTTTAAAGGCCGGTAGTCAATGGCCGGTGGCCGGTGGTCGGTGGCCGGTGGT
Organism: Adiantum capillus-veneris; assembly: GCF_014529385.1. NCBI lineage: Eukaryota > Viridiplantae > Streptophyta > Polypodiopsida > Polypodiales > Pteridaceae > Adiantum > Adiantum capillus-veneris. The sequence continues at coordinate 81,010,143 of NC_140934.1, forward strand.
CGATGGCCGGTGGTCGGAAGTCAATGGCCGGTGGCCGGTGGTCGAAAGTCAATGGCCGGTGGCCGGTGGCCGAATTCAAAAGCGGACTTGTCTTCTCAAGGGCGGCCACACATGGGCGGATTGGAGGGTCCGATTTGGACTTATTCGCACAAGGGCGGCTACACATGGCTGTTTCTCATAAGAGAGGGCATACCTTTTGTCCTATAAAAGGAGGCCATTTCTACACACATTTCATAGTGTGAAGTTGATGCAACAAGGTGAGTGTGAGGTGGTGAGAGTGAAGCAAGGCGGGAGCTCCATTAAGGGTATAATCCCTTTGTAAACTACTTCTTGTTTTGAAGTACTAAAGCCATTGAGTGGCTGCTTTCCCATGGACGTAGCCCACATTGGGTGAACCACGTATATCGTGTGTACTCTCTCTCTCTCTCTCTACTCTATAATCTCGTGTATATAAATCTGTCTCTCTCCATTAAGTAATCTACTCAATTATCTATTTAGCTACGTCTTATTTCCTAACACTCCAGTGATAGTCATACCAAAGAAGAATGGTAAGTGGAGGGTTTGTGTTGATTACAAGCCTCTTAATGCAGCCACAAAGAGGGACCATTTTCCTCTTCCTTTTCAAGACGAAATTCTCAATGAGGTAGCAGGACATGAGCACTACACGGTATATGATGGCTACTCAGGCTACTTCCAAATTAGCATCGCTGAAGAAGATCAAAAGAAGACAACCTTCATCACACCATGGGGATGTTTTGCTTACAGAGTTATGCCATTTGGTCTCCCTAATGCTCCAACCACTTTTCAGCGATATGTAACATTTGTTTTTCAGCCATTCTTTGGAAAATCAATCCGTGTTTTTATTGATGACTTTTGTATCTATAGCTCTCGCTCTCTTCATTTGGAGAAAGTTTATGAAGTTCTAGCTAGGCTACAAGCTTTGGGGGGCCAACTCAATGTGGAGAAGTGCCACATTGGTGAAATCAAGGTTACTCTTCTTGGCCATGTGATCTTGGCCAATGGCATTGAAGCTGACCCAAGCAAGGTTCAAGCCTTGCTGGCTTTGACCTCTCCCACCACAACAAAGCAGTTGGTCTCTTTTCTTCAAAAGGTGAGGTATTTGAGTAGGTTCATTCACTTGCTCTCCCAAGTGGTTCTTCCTTTACAACAAGTTACCTATCAAGAGATTTTCACTTGGAGTGAAGAAAATGAACAACAATTCAATGAGGTAAAACAAATTCTAGCTTCACTTCCCACCAAAGCACCTCCAAAGTGGGACGAGCCATTTTATGTAAACCCTAGTGTGGGCAATGACACACTTGGGGCTGTATTGATGCAAAAGGATCCTCAAACTTCGTTCATGCGTCCTATCTACTTCTCTAGTCGAATGATGACTCCATCAGAAAAGGGATACATGGCAGTGGAGCACATGGTTCTTGCATTAATGTTTGCTACCACCAAATTTTGCTCTTATTTATTGTCTAGACCATTCATAATCTTAACAATGGAAGAATTATTTCCTTATGTAATGCAGCACATGGATGTTTCTTCTAGGATTTCCAAATGGCTCACAAGGCTACAAGAGTTTGACTACACAATGCAAGTGGAGAACTCCACAAGGGCCAGTCTAGGAGGTATTCTCACTCATCGCCACTATGAAAAGAAGCTAAAGATAAAGCCAAATGATCAAGATATTACACCTGTGCTAGAAGTCCCTAAGGTAGAGGAGGCTCTTTCTCTTTTCTTTGATGGAGCCTACAAGATGAATGTGGACAAAGCTGCAGCATGCATTGTCATCTTCAACGAGCAAGGGGATAAGGTTTTCTCCATTGTGAATCTCTTGGATTATCACTCTAACAATGAGGCAGAATATGCAGCCTTAACTCTTGGGTTAGAGTGGTGTGTGACACAGGGCATTCAACGGTTAATTGTATTTGGTGATGCCATGCTTTTAATAAAACAAATACAAGGAACTTGGGCTTGTAAAAATCATAGCTTGCTAGGCCATTTGCGCAAATTCAAGGAAATTTTAGGGAAATTTCAAGTTGTACAATTACATCATGTCCCTCGAGCAGAAAATCAAGAAGCAGATGCTCTAGCTAGAGAGAAGTTGCAAGATGTTTCAATGGTGGGTGCTATCAAGTTGAAGCTGCCTCTCTTCCAAGGTAGCGATGCTATGCCTGACATCATGAGTTTCTTGGGCACAGGAGAGTGTCCTAAAGATCTTACTAAGGGCCAAAAGCAGTGGCTTGTGCGCAAGGCAACAAAATACCGCCTTATCAATGACGACCTCTACTGCAAGGGTAAGGATCAAATTCTTAGGCAGGTACCTCTCTCTAGAGAGATCACTGAAATCATTTCAAGTTGCCATGATGGTGTTTGCGGAGGACACTTTTCACTTGACATCACTGGTAGAAAGATTCTACAAGCCGGGTTTGTATGGCCTAGTCTACATAGGGATGTGCATCATTGGTGTAAAACATGCAAGGAATGTCAAAAGGCAGGGGATAGGAGGCTCACATATGAGCCACAGAATCCTATAATCTCATATGGACCATTTGAGAAATGGGGAATTGATGCTATTGGGCCTTTGCCAAGGAGCCAATCAGGTAAATTTTATATCATCATGGGAGTGGACTACATGACCAGGTGGGCTGAAGCAGTTGCCACCACCCGGATTACAACTAAGGAAGTGGCTAAGTTCATATTTGAAAACATTTGTTGTCGTTTTGGCACTCCTATTGAAATAATTTCTGACAGGGGACCAGGTTTTAGAGGAGACCTTGTAGGAGAGCTAATGGAGAAGCTAGGTATCTCACGACGACACTCAACTCCCTACTACCCACAATGCAATGGTTTGGTGGAAAAGGTAAATGGTATGATCTGCAAGATCATCACTAAACATGTAAACAATCACAAAAGTGATTGGGACAAGCATCTTATGGCTGCACTTTGGGCTTATCACACTTCATTTCGCACATCCCTTGAGTTCACACCATATCACTTGGTGTTTGGTAAGGAAGCCATTTTACCCATTGAAGTACAATTGGCTAGTCTCAGGGTGCTAGCTGGGCAGGTGGAACATCCTAATGCTCATCTCCACAACCACATTCTTGATCTAGAGAGGCTTCAACTAGAAAGAGAGGATGCTATCAACTATTATGCAGCACAGTCAGAGCAACGTCGACTTACCTTCAACAAGGGACTTAGGGCAAAAGGTCTCAAGAAAGGTATGTTGGTCCTACGGTATGATAACAGGTTTGACACTAGGAAGGATAAAAAGTTTTCACCCAGATGGGAGGGGCCATTTTTCATTAGAAAGCGCTACGCCAATGGCAGTTACCAATTGATGGATGCAGATGGTAGGCTCCACAAAACACGTGTCAATGAATGGAGGTTGAAGTAGTACTTTTTGAGATTTGATCAAGCACCTATGATGGAAATCCCCGAGGAGGGAGACTCCTCCACCTCAATTGAAGAAGAATCAAGTACAACGCTAGAGGCATGAATACCTCTAGCCTTAGAGGGAGGGCTAATGAGGCAAGCTTTTCCATGCATGGAAACCCCCATATATTTTTTTTCTCTTTTACCAAAAATATTTCCTATTATATAAGTTACTTTTGATTTTTTCTTCCCTTTTTTACAAACGTTTTAGCCTTTATTAAATAAATAAGACTTATGCTAAATCAATCACGATGTAGCATAAATAAGTAAGCTTTCTTTGTTGATCTCTCTTTTGACCTTAAATATTAAATATATATATTCTAAATTACATTATATATTTTAGTATTTTCTAATATATTTTTCATGTATATATATATTAATCCACCCTACCAAATATTTTATTCACTAGTTTTCATTTTCAAACCTCAACCCCACTTTCAAATTTCAATAATACCTCCATCTAGATGATTGCCAATCTTTTCAAAACTCTAGGTCATGTTTTCATACACATGAAGGAGCTCACACTTGAAGGCAAGAGAGAAGTCCACTCAAAGCGGACCACCAAAAGACCTTTGCAGCCACAAGTAATACATTATTTGGCTGAATTTTGTAAGTCCAGAAGAACCCAGAATCTGAAGGAGCGTTCAACATGAAAGATGTAGCTCGTGATCTCAACTTTTAGCTCCATTTTTTTCAGAATTTTTGGAGTTATGAACACGGAGATATGATTTTTGTAGTGTACCCCAGTTTTCTCATGTAATGGTGACACAGGCCATCCCCAATTTTCTTCCCTCTAGAATGGCTATGGTTCTACAAGTCTTCAAGCATGATTACAAGAGACAAGGCTCTTTTAATGAGGTCTTGGCAAATCTAGAGTGATTCTATCACCATTTTTGGAGGATCCATCCTCATCAACAACTATCCACCTTTGACAATCTCTCTTGTAAATTTCTTACATCTCTCTTCTCTCCCTAATAAGCTTAAGTCTAGCCAAAGCTAGACTATTGTAAATATCTCCTATCCTCTACATCCTACCCACATTCTCTCTTCTTCTCTCTCTATTGACTCTGGTATTTTAAATAATGAGGAGACAAGATGGGAGCCACAGTCACATGCACCCCATTTTCCTAGTCACCAAAGTGGGACACTCACCTCAAATAGAAATATTGCTAAATCCTCCCCTCCTTCCCTATATAAGGAGGCCATGAGAGAACACACACACCTATCCATACACACTCTTGTGCTACATGCTTGTAGCATGAACCCTAATCACATAATCACAACATCATCATCATCACCATCACCATGCACAAAAGATGATCACCACACCTCCACACCACTTGTAATTAAGGGTTGAAGGCACAATTTCAAGAAGAAGAAGGGTGGACACACTCATGATATTCCTCGCCATCAACTCTCATCTCTCCATTATGCCTCCTACGATCTTGTCTCCTTCTCATTTTCCTGCCATACGCTACCTATTGTATTCATCTTTTGCAAGCAATCAACACACTCCATCTTGGTGCCATACTTTGTGTCGCTTTGGATACATCTCATTGTGAGTATGGTATATGCTTGTTCCTTGCCTTTTTTTTTCTGCTTATGTAAAGGTGTGCGGATTCGCCACCACACACACACACTCTCTCTCTCTCCCTCGCATATTCCTATCCTCTTGCTACTTCCATCTTGAGGTGTGCGGATTCGCCACCTCTTGTATGATAAGTGAGCATACTCGCAAGTTTCCCCTACCTCATTATCTTCCTTACTAACATGCACCAGTAGCAAGCACATTCTCACTCATTCACCACTCCTCTCACCTTATTCTCCGACCACCCCATTCCACATTTGGGCGTGGATCTTGAAATTGTTTTCCATGGCATGCTTCATTGTGTATATGTATGCGTCCTAGCCGCATATCTTGCTAGGTGGTGCCCCTATTGTGTATCCCCCATGATGTGGCCATTGTGCATAGTCTTGGTGTAGAGGCCACCGGGTCTCGTCTCAGTGTGTTGGTTATCAAGCTACTATCATACACTAAAACCCAGTCACATTTTTCAATTTCTTTTCTCCTGAGCCGATGTCACTTATCAAAGTAGTCCTTGTTTTTCAACCTTGCATTTTTTAGGCGCTCTTTTGCAGCCTCAATGTCTCCAGGTCTTCTCTCTAGTTGCCTCATACATAATGCAAGGAGACCTTCTCTGTTAAGCCCGTCTTGCCAAGGTAGTACATTCCATGTGGGAATTGTATCTTCAATTGGCATCACTGGCTTTTGACCATATATCAGTTCTGCAAGCATATAGCCAGTTACTAAGCTATGTGTTGTACGATCAATCCATAAAGAATATGGCAAAAGTTTTGGCCACTCACCAACTTTTCCTTCGCAAGCCTTGACCAAAGCTTTGATGATAGGAGGATGCCCTCTTTCACTCTTTCCATTGCTTTCAGAGTTGTAGGCTGTAGTAAGAGAAATCTTGATTCCTATTTTGGAAAAGAACTCCCTTGCTTCCTTGACATCTAGTTCACCTCTATCTGCAGTGATCTTTCCCACACAACCATAACGGCAAATCACCTCATCAAGAAGGAATTTGCATACAGCTTCTGTGGTTTTTGCTCTTAATGCTCGCCTTTCAACCTGGTTAGTTAGGACCTTTCGTGTAAGAACTAAGTATCTCATCTGCTAAAGTCCTAAAGGCATTGTGACTAGATCCACAATCCATTTATAGTGCATGGCTAGTGGATATGTAGGGTGCAATCCATCACAATGTTGGACATTTGAATACTTTTGACAAGTTACACACGACTCTACAAATTGAGATACATCTTTATACATACCCTTCCACCATTCTTTTTCTTTCCCACACACCCCTGTGTCCAACCCATAGACTCTCATGAAACTCTTGCATAAGCTTTCCTTGAGTCTCTTTTGTACATATAACCCTTTGTGATGTAGCACCCTTTTGTTTAGGATGCTTCTACAAGTAACCATCCCTTAAAAAGTACCCATATGCTTTCGTGCGTATCCTCTTGAATTCTTGTTCAAACCAATCATCCTGTTTTGTTAGAGTAGTCAAGTAGCTTCCAATTAGATGCCAATCACCTTCATAAAGCTCTTTTAAAAAAAATTCAAGTGGATTAATCATGCAGACATGGTTAAATTTGACATGAGAGATAGAATAGAACTTTGTGTCCACATCATCTCCCTCATCAATCATCTGTGACTCATCTTCATACCTTGCCCTTGTTGATAGCATATCTACCATTGTATTGTCTTTACTTGCAATGTGCGTAAAATCGGGATTTAAGGACTTAATGTAGGCAATCCACCGCAACATAGAAATGTTTGGCATTGAGCAGCTTATAATCATCCCAAGAAGTGGTAGGCAATCTATTTCTACAACCATATATGCACCAATTAAATACTCTTTCCCATTTTCCAAGGCTGTAACCATACCCCATAATTCTCTCTTTATCTGTGGATAGTTTCTTTGGTGAGCACTCAGTACCTTTGCTCCAAATCTCACCACATACCTATGTCCTTCTTCATCATCTTGCCCTATTGCCCATCCAATTCCTGTAGGACTCGTGTCTACTGTCTCAATAACTAGCCTTTTTGCACTCATAGTCTACCTTTCTCAAAGCTGGTGCTGATTGGAGCAAATCCTTTAGTTTTTTCATGGATTTTACATGTGCTTATGTCCATTTAAACTTTTGATTCTTTCTAAAAGAACTGATAAAGAGGATCAGCTATATGTGCATAATGTGGAATCCAAATAACATAAAAGACACATGCTCCCAGAAACATTCTAACCTCAGGGATTCTAGTGCATGTTTCTTTCATTCTTTGGATGGCATCTACCTTTGTTGGACAAGGTTTCCTACCATATTTCCTGCACATGTGTCCCATGATGAGTACTTCATTGACACCAAACATAGACTTTTTCCCTACCAAAGTAAGATTCACTTCTTCCAGCCTAGACAAAATTTTATCACAATCACATATGTGATTTACCACAAACCTGTAACATCCCCTAGGATCCAAAGCTTCATCTTTCTCACTTTCTTCACATCCTTTGATAGGAAAATCATCAATGAAATTCATTGTGATTTGAGGAATAAAGTCACGTAAGACCTTATTCATCCTATTCACCCTATGTGCAACAGAGTTGGTTGCTCCATACGACAAGGTGGTAAGTTATGGCCCAATGTTGTGGAACTTTGTAGGAAAGGAAATCTTACAAAGGAGATCCTACATGAGGCAAGGGATTACATACGCCTAGAAGCAGAATGGAATGATCTAGTGGACTCGTTGTCAGTGCATGCCTACATTACAAAATTCCATCAAAATGAGGCTATTGTAGAAGAGAAGCACAGACGTGAGAATGCTGATGAAGGACCATTAAAAAGAGATTCTAGAAGTTGGGGAAGAAGCGACTCAATGCCTTCCCAAACACCCTGACACAAGGAGCATCTCCACCTGAAGTACTCATGGAGGAGTCTACTATAGGAAAGAAGAAAGAGCCAACAAAAGGTAAGCCAAAAGGCCCAACTTATAAACTACAATGTGATATTGAGGCTGCTACAGATTTAAAGAAAGTCTTGGAGGATAGGATTTTGAATAGCAAGATTGAGTTTACTTTGGGAGAAGTCCTTGGCATTGCAAAGCGTGAATTCCATGAGGAGATCATTGACATCATCAAGAGAAAAGACAAACTTTTGCTAAGGTTTCTCGTCCATAGGTTGAAGGTGAAATCTTGAAGACACAAGGGATGCAATTGCGAAATAAGAAGGATGATGGAGGTGTGGTAGGATTTTACCAATCTAGTAGGAGAGTGAAGCAAGTGCATTTCTCAAATGATGATGAAGAAGTTGAAGCTATTCCTAGGAGCTACTGTTCACGAAGTCATTGGGCAAGGGATACTACAGAAACTTTAGTCAAGGTAGGTGATCTTGAAGAGCCATTTGTTGCCTTGATTAACCATGGTTCAGAAATAAACATAATATCAAAGAGTCTCTACAACAAGTGAAAATGGACGATGGACACAGATCATGGTTGGACGGTGAAAGTGACAAACAATTCATCTGGTGAATTGTATGCAGCATGTCCAGGTGTGAAGGTGACAATAGGTGATGTATAAATTGACCAAAACATCTTTGTACAGGATCCATCTTCATATCATTTCATCCTTGGACAACCCTACATTGTGGGAGTTCAAATGGAAACAAAGGTAATGGATGATGGTTCATCATATGCCAGGATACGAAGCAAAGATGGTAAACGTGTTGTTCAATTTCTCACAGTTTGTGTAAACCATGAAAGAAATCATGAAAACCTTAGAGATCATCCTCTACCAAAGGTGAGCAAAGAGTTTCATGACCATAGGGAAATGATGGGTTTTGGTCAAGTACCATTGTAAAGCGGGATTGTGGTGGTACAAAAAGAAAAAGGGTCTTGCATGAACCAAAAATAGGTGAAACTTTCTCACAGGTCTCCTTGGTAACAAGGAATGGATCAATATGTTTTACAAAACTTAAATATTTGAAGAGGTTTAGAGCGTCTTTATATGGCCAACCCTGAGTGCCTTTACAAGGCCATCTCCGAGCGGCTAAATAAACATAATGTACAAATAGGCATGAAAGAGAGTGGGTTGCTAGAGCCTACTAAAAATGTTTTGGGTTTGTGCAAAAAAGTTTCTTTTGTAGACATTATGGGTGAGATTGATGCTATAATGGAATCTAGTTTGCATCTCAAAACTGAAGTTGTGGAAGTATGCTCTATGGAAATGTATCAAGTCATAGAATCCTTTAAAAAAAACCAATATTTTAAGCAAACAGCTTGCCCAAAAGTCCATGTTGAAACTAAGTACAAGAGTGTAGCAAAGAAGGTGAAACCAATAGCTTCATCCTTACCACCCAACAACACGGAAAAGATTGAGCAGGCTTCTTTGCAACCAAGTTTAAGGAATCCTAAAAAGATTGGGCACACCTTCACAAAGGAGTCTTTTCAAGAGTTGCAAATTGGTTGCGAGGAGTTTCTAACACAAGAGGAGACAAAGTGCTTTAAAGAAATACTTTCAAAGCATAATAAGGCTTTTGCATTTGAGCCTCATGAGATAGGATGTGTTGATCCTTCTATTGTAGATCCTCTGATAATTTTTACAATACCTTATGTGCCTTGGGATCTACAGCCTATTCCGGTTCCAAAGGTTCATTTGCCAAAGTTAGTAGAGCTATTGAATAAAAAGATCAAAATGGGGATTTTGGAGCCTTCTTGTGCTCCATACTCAAACAGGTGGTTCACAGTTCCAAAGAAGAATGGTGCTCTACGCTTCATCCAAGATATGCAACTAGTGAACAAGGTGACGATTAGAAATGTAGGTACATGTCCGATTGTGGATGAGTTTGCAGAGACATTTTCAAGGAGGGAAATCTGCTCAATGGGGGACCTCTACTCAGGGTATGATTAATTTCAGCTTGCAACAATAGAAAGCAGAGACTTGACAACCATGACACCTTTAGGTTTGGTAAGAATGTGCACACCTAAATAGTTCTAATGGTCAAATTCTTGACCTTGCAAAGGGTTGGGTACCCACCATGTCAAGAAAAAGATCCCAAACCCAGCAATGTTGTCAAACAGTGAACATGGAAGTAAAGAGAGAGAGGGAGTGTGATGGGATGCCTATCTTGGTTGATTGTAGAAGCGTGAAGTGCTCCCCATGGTAGCACGAGCATGTAGAGAGCAAGTGGTGGCATTTTGGTGCAGGTCGCCCTCTTCCCCCTCCATGGCCAAGTTTCATTTCCACACGACTTCATCGAGATCCTAGCCTCCTCCTCTGCAGGGCTTGCATGCATGCAAAGACCATACCTATTCTTAGCTCTGATTACCACTCTAAGGCATAGGGTAGTGAAGCTTGGCTCTCCACCTAGCCATATGCCAATCTATAGGCAACCCCCAAGCTAGCTTCACATTGGACCTTGGCCTTACATAGAGCCCTTATGATGTCATCCAGTACTACAGTGAGTCTTTAAATTCTTTCATACACCTTTACATAGATTTCATCATGCTCATTTCTAGAACTCCAATATGAACTGGACAATCTTCCTTCTGGAATATTATCCTCAGAGTGCCACGCCTGTGCTAGCCTCTGCCTCTTGGTGGCTAATGGATCATTTGGTGGAAATTTGGATTATTTTTTTCAAACATTTTCTATTTCTAGATCCTTTTTATCAACACTCTCCAAATTTGCTCTGACTTGCAATACTTTAGTCTCAGGATTCTTCATGCCAAAACTAGTCGTTGACACTCTTCACACCAAGCAACCAAGACCCTTTGCTCCTGTCACTATCCACTTATTTGGCTTTCCCTTTAGCCTTCCATTCTGCCCTTTGATTTCTCCACTTTTGTCTCTCGCCAGTCTTCTTGGATTGAGTGACTGGCTCCTCCGAAATCTCCTTGATGACCATGCCAAAGCTCCTAGTGATCACATGCAATTGTACTTGCTCTCCCATCTTTCCCTAGGTCAATTTAGGCTTGAGATTGTCAAGACATTGTGTTAAAAAGTGCTCGTACTTCCCATAGGTATAACAATTGAAACTCCTTTTGTTGAAATCAATTTTGCCTCAATCTTTATAAAAAAATTTGGTATCTACCTCTCTCAGCTATACTACTAGTACTGGCTCCATCTTTTGGGTACAATAAATGTTTATTGTTTAGCCGGTTTGGGGTTGGTCAATGCAACCAATGATATGTCCTTTCCTTCCTTAAAATGGTTTATCCTAATTTTACAGTTGTTCCACACATGGTCTTAAGCTTTAGAATATGTACACTCAATGCATTCATTTGTTCAGTGCTCTTTTGATTTGCATGTGATGCAGTAGGTTTCTACCTTTCCCAACAAGGGTATGCTCTTTAAGATCTCATATATATGTTTTGAGAGTTTCTCAATTTGGTTTGTCCAAGATCCTTTCTTTCTAGTTTTGGGTGATTCTTCAGAGTGTTTAATGTTAGATGAATTGGAGCTTGATGATGTGTCTTCTGAAGAGGATTCATTGGAACTTGAGCTGGCTCTAGCTTTGCAGTCTCTCTCTTTCTTCACCTGTTGTTTCGATCTAAGGGCTCTCTACACCAGGTCATTAAATTTCCTGGTCGGAACTTATACTTTTTTTCTTAGCTTCTTGCTTGGATCAAGCTCTCATTCATTTTTTAGATGGCGACTCATGTAATCTTCTCTATATAGCTCCTTACTTATAGTTTTCCCTGTTGAATCTTATCTAACTCACAAAGGATGTATTCATCCCCATTGTTCTCACTATACTCTAGTATAAAAACTTTTCTATACATCCTCATCTTACATGCTGGATAATGATATTAGCAATTCTTAGTTGTATCGTTCAATTTCAATGGAAAGTATTCTACCAAGTCATCCACATCAATGTCCTCGAGGTCAGCATGTTCTTTGAAGACTTGAATATGGACATTCAGGTCATCCCTTCTACTGATTTTCACATCATTACTCTTTTCCTAGAGTCTAGGTTCTTAATGGTACTCAACTTTTGTTCACCAACGTTTGGATTTTTCATACTAATAAGTTTCCTTCTCTTGATGCAAAGCCATCCCTCCTGTTGCCCCTAAATGCCGAGAATGCAATTTTCAAGTCGTTTATCTTTTCACGACATCTAGGTTCTTAATGGTACTCAGTCTTTGTTCATCAACATTTAGATTTTTTATGATGATCAATTTTCCTCTCCCAACTATTGGTTTTCACATAGTAATCATTATCTATCTCCGTTACTATTTTTGGCTCGTTTCCTTTATGAGGTTTTGTCATTGATTCAGACTGCGTGTGCTTATGTCTCTCCGCATTACTAGCATCAATAGTGACATTAGATTTTCTCTTCCTAATAGAATGCCGAGAACTATGTAAATAAGAGCATCTCTTAGCCCAAATGCCTCCTCTTTCAATGCTCTAATTGTTATGAAGCTCAATGTGCGTGAGCATTTCTAATGCTTGAGTCTCCTTCTATCTCCTCTCCTTGAGAATGTAACTGAAGATCCTCATAGTCATGCTTTGATACTTTCTTCAATGTACTAATGTGGTTCACATCTTCAGTGAATGCTTTGGGGACTCTCCTTCCTTGTGTTGGGTGTCGTGCAAACATTTTGAATGATTGATTTACTCTGAGTCCTAACTTGGGAGATTGGTTCTCGTGAAGAGCCACCGTGATCACCAAAATGGAATGAGCTAGACCTTGACAGATATTCCAAAGTTAGGTCTTTAGATGTTAGATGATCAAATGACATAGAGTCAAACAAAATAGACTTCATATGATAGGTTCAGTTGAGACTAGTACTAGACTTCAAAAAAACAGCTAGATTGAAATGAATATACAAGTATATATTATGAGATATTGAATGCGATAACTTAGACTGTAGTTCATATTATATAATATAGTTCAAAATAAAACTCGATACAATTGGGCTAAATTTAGATTTAGATACAACGTTACAAGACTCTGGAATGACAATCTGAAATTAGGTTTTGGTTTGAAAAGTATAAATGATACAAACGATCAATATTGAGTGCTCACAAGCTCTCCTAAGCTCTATAGTGCAACAGTCATGAACTAAGAGTCCCAATAGACAATAAATGGGTCCTATTTATAAGCGTCGGCATTGTGTTTTTATTTCTCTACACAGTGGTACAATATGGAACTGCTCCACTATGCCTCCATGTGGCATCTACTAGCTGGTGGTAGCTTTAGAGAGTCTCAACTTGTAGTCTCAAGAGAGTACTAGTTCAAAGCATCTCTCTAAAGAGATTGGTACCATACGCGATGTGTTATGATGTCAATCGAAACAAACTGAAGGTAACAATTTCATCTCACTATCTTGTTTTTCACATGTATGCATTAAAGCAATGAATCTACATCATCTTTATTGAAAAGATTGTAGATGAATTTTACAAGGATTGAATAACTTTTGCAATGTTTAATGAAGGGACGCATGTGTTACCATATACATGTGGTATTGATGTGTGTGAACGCACTTAGGACCGCCAGGGCGTTTTTTCCCTCTTTAGGAGTTTTTCCCCCCTTGCATTGTATACATGCCCATCATTCTAGGACTATCTATCTTTCCATTGCACACTAAGTAATACACTCTCAGTTGTGTGCCTTGAGCTTCCTTTGTCTTCTCCAAGATGTGCGTGTTTTCCTACAACCCTAATTTAAACAATTGGTATGATAGCATGTTGGGTCGTCCCAAACTTAGTTGCCAGTAGCTCCAGCACATGCCTGCTCACTTTCTCCGAATTCTGTGAGCTTTGGCGAGCGTTCGCAGGTTGACAAAACTTTTGGAATAGCTCAAAGAGCTAAGGTCTGCTCAAATTTCTAATTCAGGCTTATTTCGGCCTCCTTTTCATCTACATGTGTTACTACACATGCTATTTCGTCATTTTGTGCAGAATTTTTGTCAATGCCATTTTTGTATAACATGTCCCTTACAGTCTTCTATGGTTTTTTCTATATAGCACATGTTGTTCCCGCTTCATTTCTTCTCTTTTCGAGCAAATTTCACATTAGGTGCATCATTTACCATAGCTAACAACAACACAAATGTGTTCAAGATGTTTGCTGCTGAGGACAGATTGGATGGGGACAATTACCATATGTGGGCTTATATGATGTAGCATGTTCTTGTGTCAAAGGGTGTCTAGAATATTGTGCAAGGCATTGACATACGTCCTAGTTTTGAGGATGTTGAGGATGTTGCAGGTCTTGCTGCAAGGATTGCTTCTGTTAGAGTTGTTTTGCCTACGGCAGAACAAGCTCGTTGGGATGTAAAAGATGCGAAGGCTCATGCATTGATTGCATTGTTTGTAAATCTCACTATTACTCCTCACATTCGTTAGCAAAATCTACAAAACAAGCTTGGGATATTCTAGCTGGTCTTTATACAAGTCGTAATGAGGCTAAAATTTCATTGCTGTGTAAAGAGCTGGAGTCAAAGATTATGCCTGAGGAAAATGACATGGACACTTTCCTTGCTGGTATCAAGGATCAATGAACAACTTATTCTTGCAGGTGAAGTCATTTCAGACAACTCCCTTGTGCATATTTTTCTTGATGCCTTGCTAGACTTCTGCTAGTACTTGTAGACTTATGACCCAAGGAAATTTTGAAGTTGTCAAGTTTGATGCATTATGCACATTGTTGTTGCAAGAGTCACTTTCCAAAAAAAAACAGGACAAGACAACAAAGAAAAGGTGGTAATAGTAATGCAACCACTTCTCATTTCTTCTGCGAGTGGAAAATGACATGTTCCTAATGCTTTTGTTGGCAGCAATTCGTCTGGAAATTATGGTGATAAGGGAAAAAGAAGATGCATTGCCATTATTGTAAAGCTAATTCAAGCAATGTCCTAAGTTGAAGGCCAAAGAGGCTAAGAAGAAAGAGGGTGGTTCCACTGCAAATGTTGGTTCCACCACAAATGCAGCTATTGTTGAGTCTTCTGTGAAAGGAAACTCTGATGCTAATGTTGAAACACCTATCAAACATGTTTGTGAAGGTTATATTTTGGATAAGATGCACCGTTCGAAGTTTCCACAGGATGGTTCATTTAGGGCCACATGCAGGTTGCAGCTTGTGCATAGTGATGTTTGTGGGCCCATGCAAACTCTGCCCTTGGGAAATTACCTTTACTTTGTGACTTTAATTGATGATTACTCCAGGCATGCATGGGTATATCCGCTTAAAGGTAAGTCCAAAGTTTTTATGTGCTTCAAACAATTTTTGGATATGGCTGAAAATGTCTCAAAATGTATTATGGATACCCTCCGTTCCGATCAAGGGGGGGAGTATATGTCTCATGAATTTAATGCATTTCTAGCTAGTCATGGGATAAAACACCAATGTACAATGCCTTATACACCTTAGCAAAATGGTGTTGTTGAGAGAAAAAATAGGTCACTTACGAAAATGGCACGATGTATGGTCAAAATTTAAGCTTTGCCACATTCGTTTTGGCTTGAGGCCATCATGTGTGCCACTTATGTACTTAACAGGTGTCCTACAAAAGCTTTGCAATCTATTACTTCATACAAAGCATAGAGATTATGAGCAAGAGGACTTATTACAAAAGTAACCTCAGTTAGAGGCATCCCACCAACAAGAGAGCTCCGTGTGCCCTGCTTATTGACCAATTTCCTCCTAATTGCCTTTATCATGGCAAGCTTTGTCTCCATGCCACCTTCCATAGCTTGAGTCCAAGAGATTCTTATAATATTTGAGAGAATCTTGATAAAATAAGAGAAAATACAGCAATAATGGAGAGAAACCTATAAGAAATTGTGTGTGTGGAGTTGGATAATCAGGACTTCTTCCCATGTGGATAGATAGGCTCCACCATTTTGGCCATATCTCCCAAACGGTAGCTTCAAACTTATTAAAAAAAAAGGGATCAAAAGATCAGCTCAACGCCTACAACTTTGCTATTGAAATTTTTTTCCAATTTGGTATGAAAAAAATAGAGAAAATTTCCATAAAAATATGTGTCTTGTCTTTTCCCTCCAAAAGTCTTCCACGTGGTCCCCTCTTGACTCCATGTGCAAGCCTTGTGTCCACAAGTGAATTAGGCTTAAATTTGATAATATTTTGCTGACTTCAACTCCATAATGCATAAGATTCTCCTCCCTTTTACTATTAACTTTTAATCTTCACCTGTAGTGATCGTCGGGTAGAATTGGCATCCAGTGAAATTTTCTTTTCATAGGGTTCGTTCCTACCTCTCCTTATTTTCGAGATCCAAATGTTTCAAAACCATAGCTATGTACAAAATAGGTACATAGATTTTTTGTGATTTTCATGCATTAGGTCCCTCCTCCTCTTAGGGGCCTTGAAGCCTTGCCACCGAGTTCATACCAAGAGAGAGGTGGAGCAAAATTTGAAAAGCAGCCGTCATTAGCCCTCCCCCTAAAACTAGAGGCATTTATGCCTCTAGTTCCATAATTGAGTTGATTGAGTAGTAGAGGAGCCAATATCTAGTTTCCTTTTGAACTAGCCATTGATTGTGGCCATTAGTGAGATCTCTAGGACATTCACTTATTTTCAAGAAAAGCAATAATTCCTGACAAGGCTCCCTGGCTAGAGCATCAATGATCAACAACTCAAACTACCTTTGAGTAAATGGGAAGCCTACGACTTTCAAAATTTTGTGCCAATATTCTCCAAGATCCCAAGTAAAGGATAGGATAATCACCTACAATGTCCTAACAATAAGATTTCTTGCTTCATGCCAAAAAGGATAGGATTGGTAACCACCATAAGTGAAAGGATAATTCGGTACTTTAGCTCCTTCCAAGACAAAACTTAGGATCATATGATCCCCAAGATTGTACCAAGAGTCCTCCATCTACGGCTTCCTTGTTGATGTGGAAAGTCCCAGTTTTCTTTAGAACATAGCTTACCATTATCGGTGAAGCTAGTAAAAGAGTCAGTATCCTCTCGAGTGCTATCAAAATCGAACATCGCCTTCTTTGATATTGATAATAAGCAACAAACCATGTAGCTTAAAGACAAGCTTGATACACACTGTACCAAAGTGCATAGCATATACAAAAGGTACACTGCAATCCACTTGTTGAAAAACACTATATGCATGCAGGACCATACTGCCATCTTTCTCACATTGAGATCCATTTTATGTGACCCTTATGACCATCCCTTGTGCTCAGGGTTATTTAAAGATTTTCTTAAATGCATCAAACATAGTACGGTCAAACACAATCTCTACATCTAGGTTGCCTTAACCTAGATCTCCAATAAGCTGCCACTGCATCCACTTGCTTAAGAATCTCCTTAGGGGGGACTCCAAAATCCCACTCCTTGGTAACAACCATTTGAGTTTGGTCCGCCTCTTGCTTTCTTTGATTTGTGTAGTGCCAAAGACTTCATGCTTCCTTCTTGCAATTGTATGTCCGGTGGATCCACCTTGTTGTGATCAGCAAGAATGAGATCCATGGTTTCAAGAGAGTTGTCACCATCATTCATTGTGGTGGATTCCTCCTTTGATGTTGTAGTAGAATTGCTAGAGAGCTCATATGCAGTAGTCTCTAGGTTCATCTTATTGGTCTTCGTGCTGTATAGAATGCCCTTGCCCTTTGTACCTTGTACCTTGAGAATTTCTATGTTTAAATTTTGCTTTGCTCTCATGACCACGAGCCATGGTCTCTCTAAGATAGTTGGGTAGCCCTCCCCCTTAGGGATGCTCATGCCCTACATAGAAACATCACCCACAAGATCACAAGATCCTACAGACTCACCAATTGTGAAATCTGAGATGTCAGTTTTTCGTCGTGGCTTAGATTTTCTCTTGATTGACTCCCTTTTGGTCTTCATCTTTTCTTCCTTTCTTGAAGCTTCCTCAGGCTTAAAGTGCTAAACTCCCATGGTGTATACCTCTTTAGCATTGGTCTTACCTCTTGCCACTTATTGATGGGTTTCACCACTTTCATCTTTTCCTTACATTCAAGACTGAGATGACCGTCTTATTGCCTGGTTGCCAATTGGTGGTGGGGTAAGGGTGGAATGAGAGGTTGTGGTTGTAACTATGGTTGCACAGGTCATTGTAATATTTTCACGAGTGGTGCTTGTTGTGGTTGCCTTGGTGGTGGTTTTCTTGTTCTTGGTGGTGAGATCTGGTTTTTTTTGGCTCCTCTGTTGAAATTTTGTCTCCTTGAGTGTGGGCAGTAATACCTGCTATGGCCATCTTCTCCACAATTGTAGCAGTGGTATTCTTAGTTTTGCCTTCGTTTTCCTCTCACTTGATCTTGATTGTGGTTGTGTGCATACCCTTGCTGCACCAAATGTACATGTAGATTCTCCAGCTGGGTAGTGATGCGGCTCAATAGCTCTTGCTGTTCTTCTGATGCCTCTTGTGGTTGTGTTCTCTAAGCGGATGTTGTGTTACTGGGGTTAGTCGAACTGAGCTTGATTCCTCTGACTCGTTGACTATTGCTTGCATGTGCAACTTCTTGCCTTTAAGGTGGGCTACTTCTACTGTCAACTCATATGTTGCAGGTTATCTCCTCTTCACCTTCTCTTTAAGCGGCAACCATAAGCCAGCAATGAAACGGACCTCTTCAAGAAATTAGGTGCTCCTTCACCTTCCTCTAGTGAGGCAACCCATCGCTCCCACAAATCCACAAACTTGGATTCATAAGTGGCATACTCTAGTAGACCTCCCTACTTTAACTCTCTTAGTAGCTGCCATAACTTTTCTGAGGTTGTGCCTCCACCAAACCTCTTTACAAAGGCAGCACAAATTCGTAGCCATGAGGCAACATCATCCTTGTTGGAAACCACATAAAAGCAATGTCAAAGTTATCCAGAAAATCAATGGTGATGTCTTCTCTCCCTTCTTGCCACTAAATGTGGGAAAAGAGACACTTGCCATGGTAGTAAATCAATGAGCAAACAATCACAATTTTTTATATTTTTTATTGGAATGACTTAGTGATTCATAAAGGTTTATATAGGGGTGGAAAACTAGAGCTGGAGCTAAGAAGAGCTCGAGGCTAGAATAGAATAAAGATGCTTACATCAAAAGAGTGGTAGTAACCAAGAATGTGCAAGATGATGGGATGTGGGGATTTAAGGATTTTTCCAAGCATCTCTGCTCCAAATAGAAAAACCATCTTTTTCTCGTAGAATATCTTCCTATCAATGTACACGTTTACATACATGTGTTGCAAGAAACGAAAAGGAAAGACTTCTGGCCTATTGTTATTATCCATGTTGGGTGTAGGGCAAGGCTTTGACCACTAGAGTTACATACCTTAAGTGTTGACAAGGTGACACCTTCACCACAGGCCTCTACCTCTTTTTGAAGTCCACATAATCCTCCATATTGGGCTCAAAACAGACTGGGCGAGAAGAGTCTACCTCAATCGGCTTTCCATTTTTGCATGCGATGGTGACGCTTGGGTGTTTGTACTTGACTTGAACTCTCTAGGCTTAGAGAGAGAGTAGGCCCACTTCCTTCCACCAAATGCTTTAGGCTTTGTGCTTGGACTTTGTGGTTGATGTAGTTGATGACTCTTATCTGACCGTTGGAGAGAAAACACTTGGTGCTACACAAAATCTGACTGATGTGAGAGTGTTGATGCGGTTCTCAAAAGCAAAACTCGCCGTTATTTCTTCACCTCCTCTGTCGGCACTCATTGACAGAATGCTTTGACAACAATGATGACATTTTGTAACCCTCCCTCTTATGCTCTTGATTTGCGATTAGCACGAGCAATGCAAGATGGGAAACTTACCTCTTGGATATCAACGACGCTACAACCTGGCAGTAGCACTTCGATGAAAGCCTTGAGTGCTTCTACAGTCTCCTCTTCTTCAGTCCTCCAGTTTGAAAAATCTTGTAGCCACTCGTCCATGATTGATGGCATGCATCGCTACTCTTTGTTGATTGAAGGTCTTTGCAAAGCCCTCCTTAGTGGGGGCACCAAATGAGAGGCGGAAGTGCAAAACAGACTGGGTGGCCTCTACACCAAGACCCCGGGGAGGTCACCTAGTAAAAATGTAACCTATCACGTGAGTTCAACAGAAGGGTATTTAAAGTTCTTGAAACTTACAGAAATATATATACAAAAGGAAATTATTTTTTCAAATTTGAAAAAAAACTTACAGATTTTAAATAAAAAGAGTACATTATATTGTTTACAAAATTCACAGATAAAGGGTTTTACAAACATGTCTTGAACGCACATGATATGGTAGTTTTACACATAGTGAACCCCCCGAGACCAAGACTATTCACGATGGCCTCATCATGGGAGGTACACAATAGGTGCACCACCTAGCAAGATATGCGGCTAGGATGCATACATATACACAATCAAACATGTCGTGGAAAACAATTTCAAGATCCACGCCCAAGTGTGAGATGGGGTGGTCGGAAAACAAGATGAGAGGAATGGTGAGTGAGTGAGAATGGGATGCTACTCGTGCATGTAGTAAGGAAGATAATGAGGTAAGGAAAACATGCAAGTATGCTCACTTCTCATACCAGAGGTGGCGAATCTGCACACCTTAAGATGCAATTAGCAAGATGATAGGAATATGAGAGGGAGAGAGAGAGTGTGTGTATGGTGGAAAATCCGCACACCTCAACATAAGTGGAAAGAACAAGCATAAACCATACTCACAATGAAGTGTATCCCAAATGACACAAGGTATGGCACCAAGATGTAGTGTGTTGATTGCTTGCAAAAGATGAATACAATAGGCAGCATAGGGCAAGAAGATGAGAAGGGGACAAGACCATAGAATGCATAAAGGAGGGATGGGAGCTGATGGTAAAGAATATCATGAGTATAGCCATCATGCTTCTTCTTGACATCGTGCCTTCAATACTTCACTACAAGTGTGTGGAGATATGGTGCTCATTTTGTGCATGGTGATGGTGATGGTGATGGTGATGGTGATGGTGTTGTGATTATGTGATTAGGGTTTATGCTACTAGCATGTAGCACAAGGGTGTGTATGTGTAGGTGTGTGGGTATGTGGGTATCGGATAGTGTGTGTAGTGTCATGTGTCATGTGTGTTCACAAAAGAGGAGGTCTTCTTTTATAGGCCAAGAGAGTGATTAGGGAAGAGATTATGAGCAAAAGGAGTTATCACAAAGTAACCTCAGTTGGAGGCATTCCCCAATGGAGAGAGCTCTATGTGCCCTGCTTATTGACCAATTTTCTCCTAGTCGCCTTCATCATGGCGAGCTTTGTCTCCATGCCACCTTCCATAGCTTGAGTCCAAGAGCTTCCTTATAATACTTGAGAGAATCTTGATCAAATAAGAGAAAATCAAGCAATAATGGAGAAAAATCTATAAGAAATTATGTGTGTGGAGTTGGATAATCATGACTTCTTCCCATGTGGAAAGATAGGCTCCACCATTTCGGCCATATCTCCCAAACCGTAGCTGCAAAAATTTAAAAAAAAATAGGGGCAAAAAAATCAGCTCAACGTCTACAACTTTGTTGTTGAAAACTTTTTCCAATTCGGAATGGAAAAAATAGAGAAAAATCCCACAAAATTACGTGTCCGTCTTTTTCCCTTCCAAAAGTGTCCCCTCTTGACTCCATGTGCAAGCCTTGTGTCCAGAAGTGAATTATACTTGAATTTGATAATATTTTGTTGAATCCAACTCCATAATGCATAAGATTCTCTTCTCTTTCACTATTGACTTTTACTCTTCACCTGTAGTGATTGTTAGGTAGTGACCATCGGGCGGGTAGAATCAGCATCCAGTGAAATTTCCTTCTTCATAGGGTTTGTTCCTACCTCTTTTTATTTTTGAGATCCAAATGTGTCAAAACTATAGCTATGTCAAATATATACATAGATTTTTTGTGATTTTCATGCATTAGGTCGCTCCTCCTCTTAGGGTCCTTGAAGCCTTGTCACCAAGTGCATACCTAGAGAGAGGTGGAGCAAAATTTGAAAAGCGGCCCTCACTTGGTATGAGAAGGCTGACACTCATTTGGTCAAACAAGGCTTTCGTAAGAGTCCAATAGAAAGCACATTGTATGTAAAGCGTGAGGGTTATGTATTTCTCATTGTGGTTCTTTATGTAGATGATTTGCTGATCACTGGACCAAATGAGAGACATATTGCTGAATTTAAGGCTGATTTGAATGCTACTTTCAAAATGAAAGATTTGGGGCTGTTGCATCATTGCTTGGGTATACAGTGTAAGCAGTGTGATGGTGGTATTGCCTTGTGTCAAAAAAGTTACATAGAGACATTGCTATGTAAGTTTGGACTTGAGGATTGCAAACCTATTGCCACTCCCATAGAAACAAGTTTGAAATTGAGTCTTCACGATGTTGGTGATCTTGCAAATGTCACTCTTTACCAAACTGTTGTTGAATGCCTCATTTATGTATGCAACACGAAGCCGGATATTCAGTTTGCAGTCTCACAGGTCAACAGATTTATGCATAGCCCAGGTTCTAAGCATTGGCATGTTGTCAAGAGGATTTTCCGCTACTTGAGTGGCACTTTACATCTTGGCTTGTTTTATCCCAAGGGGGGATCATTGCCGCCAGACTTACATGCTTTTTCGAACTTAGATTTGGCTGGTTGTTTTGACACACCAGCGTTCACAAGTGGTTTTTGCTTCATGCTTGGTAGTTCACGTATATCATGGTTGAGCAAGAAGCAACCTACTATGGCCACTTTGAGTTGTGAGGCTGAGTACACGGCAGTCTTCACAGCTACGGTTAAGTGTGTATGGCTCAGACGCCTTATAGTTGATTTGGGTGTTGGATATGACACTGCCAACACTATCTACATTGACTGTCATAGCGCATTGGCAGTTGCGAGGAACCCAGTTTTCCATGCTCACACAAAGCACATTGAGGTCCATTACCACTATGTCATGGAGAGGCTCTCAGCAGGAGAGATCAGCTTGGCTTATGTGCCAACATGGGACAACCTTGCAGATCTTTTCACAAAGGCATTGTCTCGTGAGAAGCTCGAAGCTTTCAGCAAAGCTTTGGGCTTATTCCCCTTTGTGGATTGACCATGTTCTCACGGCATGGCACTTCCCTTTACTCAATGTGTCAGCTCTCGTTCCTCACCTCAGCACTCCAGGGGGGGATTTGTTACCATATGCATGTGGTAGTGATGTGTGTGAACACACTTAGGACCGCTGGGGCATTTTCCCCCTCTTTAGGAGGTTTTTCCCCCCATGCATTGTATATACGCCCATCATTCTAGGGCTATCTATCTTTCCATTGCACACTAAGTAATACACTCTCGGTTGTGTGCCTTGAGCGTCCTTCGTCTTCTCCAAACTGTGTGTGTTTTCCCGCAACCCTAATTTCAACAACATGGAGAGTACACCACGTCATGTCAATTTAGAATATCATAAGCTTTCATAAAATCAACAATATTGAATTCTTCCTTGTGCAATTGTAACATTTATATAATAAGAAAGTCCCTCCAACACTAGAGGAAAAGCATAACCCCCCTTCAACACTGGTAGGGATAAAATTGGTAGGGGAAGGACATGTTCCTTATGTTATTGTAATCGTGGAGAATGGTGCCAAGTTTTTTACACCATAGATATGCATGTATGTATAATATTTTCTCTTTTTGATGGCAACAAGCATCCCAATGCATGAAATGCATCTCCTTCCCGGTAGTAAAGCTTTTGGCAAAAGCTTCAAAAAGAAAGTTACTCCATGAGGTAAAAGTCACATTACTATCGCTTTTTGAATTCTTACCATGTGCATAGTAAAGAAATCAAGGCAGACTAGTTTCTAGTACACATCTTCGTCTATTTTATTAAAAAAAAGTAACGATGGATCAAGAAACTCGACCTTTTTGTACAATAAGTCAAATTAAGCCACATAGGGCCTCAACACTGCATGACACGGACATGTTCAAATGGGATCAAGGGTGGAGGTGAAAAATTGTGATGCACATGCATTGTAGGCTGTGCGATTAGGTTCTGAATTTTCAAATTGGCCCGCACTTACAATGTAGTGCATTGAAATGCCACATTCTTCAGTGAGCGCATGTGGCTTGGTGGTTAGAGCACATGCATTGCATGCAGGAGATTATGAGTTCGACCATGGCTGATCCGAATTTACTTGCCAACGTGAATTCACTTTTTCTTTTACAACCCGAATTTACAAAACTGAATCAAGTGCCTTGAATGATTCCAAGTGTTGATCACATCTGACCATTGTCGGGTAAGAGTTGCGTCCCGTTGCGTGCAGCGAGAGCATGGAGCGCATAGGGTTGTTGTTGGCCTTCATTTAATGCATCCAATTCATCTACTGCCCGGTGCAAAAAGCGAGGACGTTTGTCTTTATCTGTTGGAAACTGCTCACAGCGACTCGCTACCATTGCTTACCCGATGGACAAGTACCTTAGGCTGCAAAAATAGGCCAATTTCAGATTTTTTGTAGCGCTTAGAGCGCATAGTGTAGGCCCCGCCTCTCCACTGCATGCACTCTCTGCACCCAGCGGGACGCTGCCCCTCGTTACTATTTGACACGCCCTTTTGAGGGTGGGATCAATGGCTCACAATCAACGATTGATTGTGACCATTGGATTGCCTAGGGAATGCAAAAGATTCCCACCTTTCCCGATCCGGGGCTTCAACCCCTACCCTCTCCCCCACGGGATTGACTCTAACCACTAGGCTATTGCACGTTCATTGAAAGGCATGTGTAAGGACATGGGTCCTATGGGCAAGGCCACCGGCACGGCCGGACAGTGTGTACGCTAGGGAGAGGCTATAAGATAGCACGGTTGGGTGGAGACTAGCACACGCATTACCACCGCCCTTTCACTGGTATCCGGGCTATTTTTGGGAGGAGGCTAAAAGCGGCTTGCATGTGCGTGCAACGCCCTGCTTCTCCCCCCACATTCCGCAGACAACGACGTCTCCGCTGTGCAGCAAAAAGAAGACAGACACAGTTTCTCGTGCGAGCAGCGTGTGGACAGACAGTGATAGCCGACCGCGACCGCCCATCTACGCCCTTCACAGCGGGCGACCAAGGCAAACTCAACAGCTTTGAGGCTCCGAAGGCTTTTGTTGGCGTCGTTGGCTGCGCGTGTAGAAAGGCCCGCTTATTAACCCTCGCATGAAGTGTTGGAATTAGGGTTGCAGAGAAACACACACAGCTTGGAGAAGACGAAGGAAGCTCAAGGCACACAATAGAGAATGTGTGACTTAGTGTGC
Organism: Adiantum capillus-veneris; assembly: GCF_014529385.1. Taxonomy (NCBI): domain Eukaryota; kingdom Viridiplantae; phylum Streptophyta; class Polypodiopsida; order Polypodiales; family Pteridaceae; genus Adiantum; species Adiantum capillus-veneris. The sequence goes on from NC_140934.1 coordinate 81,035,344, forward strand.
AATGGAAAAAAAAAATAGATAGACCTAGAGTGATGGGTGTATATACAATGCACGGGGGAAAAAACCTCCTAAAGAGGGAAAAAATGCCCCGGCGGTCCTAGTGTGTTCACACACATCACTACCACATGTATATGGTAACAAATCCCCCCTGGAGTGATGCAGTGAACGAGAGCTGGCACATGAGTAAAGGGAAGTGCCATGCCCTGAGGACAGGATCAGTCCACAAAGGGGAGTAAGCCCAAAGCTTTGCGGAAAGCTTCAAGCTTCTCACGAGACAATGCCTTTGTGAAAAGATCTGCAAGGTTGTCCTGTGTTGGCACATAAGCCAAGCTGATCTCTCCTGCTGAGAGCCTTTCCCTGACATAGTGGTAATGCACCTCAATGTGCTTTGTGCGAGCATGAAAAACTGGGTTCCTTGCAACTGCCAATGCGCTCTGGCTGTCAGTGTAGATAGTGTTGGCAGTGTCCTGTCCAACACCCAAGTCAGCCATAAGGCGTCTGAGCCATACACACTCAACCGTAGCTGTGAAGACTGCCCTGTACTCAGCCTCACAACTCGAAGTGGCCACAGTAGGTTGCTTCTTGCTCAACCATGATATACATGAACTGCCAAGCATGAAACAAAAACCACTTGTGGACACTCGCGTGTCAAAACAACCAGCCCAATCTGAGTCCGAAAAAGCATGTAAGTCTGGCGGCAATGATCCCCCCTTGTGATAAAACAAGCCAAGATGTAAAGTGCCACTAAGGTAGCGAAAAATCCTCTTGACAGCCTGCCAATGCTTAGACCCTGGGCTATGCATAAATCTGCTGACCTGTGAGACTGCAAACTGAATATCTGGCCTCGTGTTGCATACATAAATGAGGCAGCCAACAGCAGTTTGGTAAAGAGTGACATCAGCAGGATCGCCAGCATCATGTAGACTCAACTTCAAACCTGTTTCCATGGGAGTGGCAATAGGTTTGCAATCCTCAAGTCCAAACCTACATAGCAATGTCTCTATGTAACTTTTCTGACACAAGGCAATACCACCATCACACTGCTTAAACTCTATACCCAAGTAATGATGCAACAGCCCCAAATCTTTCATCTTGAAAGTAGCATTCAAATCAGCCTTAAATTCAGCAATATGTCTCTCATTTGGTCCAGTGATCAACAAATCATCAACATAAAGAACCACAATGAGAAATACATCATCCTCACGCTTTACATACAATGTGCTTTCTATTGGACTGTTACGAAAGCCTCGTTTAACCAAATGAGTGTCAGCTTTCTCATACCAAGCACGAGGAGATTGCTTCAACCCATACAAAGCCTTCTTACATTTGCACACTTTGTCCTCTTGTCCTTTTATGACAAAACCGCGAGGCTGCGTTACATAAACTTCCTCAAATATGTCACCATTCAAGAAAGTAGTAACAATGTCTGATTGATGTACATCCCAACCAAAATGAGCTGCCAATGCACATAGAAAACGCACAGTAGTCATACGACAAGTGGGAGCAAAAGTCTCTTCATAATCTATGCCTTTTTGTTGTGCATAACCCTTTGCAACAAGTCGAGCCTTATGGCGATCGATCTCACCATCCGGCTTGCGTTTCAACTTGTAAACCCACTTCGTACCAATGGCCTTTTTGCCAGGAGGCAAATCACATAAAGTCCATGTGTCATTCTCTATAAGTGCATCATATTCTGATTTCATGGCAGCAATCCAATTTTCTGAATTCTGTGCTTCATCAAAAGACAGAGGCTCCTCAACATCATGTAAACTAGACACAGCCAAAGCATAACAATCTGATGCATAAGATGCATGGCGAGAGCCTGAACGAGTACGACTAGATAAAGGTGCATCCAATTTACTGTCACGCAAAGTGTGCACCAGCCATTTTGGCATACCTCTAGCCTGCTCATTTTCAGCCCTTTCCTCATCAAGTGCATCATGTACATCTGCATCAGTAATAGGCTGTTCTAAAACATTTTTAGAAACCCCCATAGGCTGTACATTTGCCTCATTGGAACTTACATTCATATTTCCACCACTGAAAAGAGGCAACAAAGTGTCATAAATGTCCTGTGAGCTTACATTACTGTCTCTAGTACATGACAGCAAGGGCTGAACAGAGTCTTCCACAAACACTACATCCCGTGAAACCAGAATATGTTTTGTTTGCGGATGATACAACCTGTAACCTTTGCTTTCAGCACTATAACCAACAAAAATACATTTGACAGCCTTATCATCCAATTTTCTGCGCTGCACTTGTGGCACCAAAGCATATGGCAAACAGCCAAAAACACGCATGTGCTCAATAGAAGGCTTTCTATCATGCCATGCTTCATATGGAGTAATAGACTGCAAAGCTTTCGTAGGACACCTGTTAAGTACATAAGTGGCACACATGATGGCCTCAAGCCAAAAAGAATGCGGCAAAGCTTGACTTTTGACCATACATCGTGCCATTTCCGTTAGTGACCTGTTTTTCCTCTCAGCAACACCATTTTGCTGAGGTGTATAAGGCACTGTACATTGGTGTTTTATCCCACGACTAGCCAAAAATGCATTAAATTCATGAGACATATACTCCCCCCCTCGATCGGAACGGAGGGTGCCCATAGTACATTTTGAGACATTTTCAGCCATAGCCAAAAATTGTTTGAAGCACATAAAAACTTCGGACTTCGCTTTAAGCGGAAATACCCATGCATGCCTGGAGTAATCATCAATGAAAGTCACGAAGTACAAGTAATTGCCCAAGGACGAAGTTTGCATGGGCCCACAAACATCACTATGCACAAGCTGCAACCTGCATGTGGCCCTAACTGAACCATCCTTTGGAAACTTAGAACGCTGCATTTTACCCAGAATACAGCCTTCATAAACATGTTTGACAGGTGCTTCAAGAGGCGGCAAAGAAGCAACCATATCAGATTTCTGCAAACGCAGCAAACTGGCAAAATTCAGATGACCAAAACGTGCATGCCAAAGTTTTGCATCTGAAATAGCCCTTGAATCTGCAACAGCATTTGCAAAATTTTTTCCACACTTGTCATACAAAGTGAGCTTATACAGCCCACGACACAAAAGCCCAGATGCAACAATTTCATCACCAAAACTGAGATCATGAACTGTACATCTGTCATCCACAAATTTGACTACAAGTCCAAGTCTAGCAAGTGCGGATACAGACAAGAGATTCTTCTTGATCCCAGGTACATAAAGTGCATCAACAAGTGTGAAGGAACTGCCATTAGCAGCAGTGAGCACAATCTTTCCAACTCCCTGAACTGGATAAGAGGCGTTGTTGGCACAAGTGACTGAATTCCCATGAGGGACAGACTCGAGAGAGGTAAACAATTCACGATGTGAGGTAATGTGCTTTGTAGCACCACTGTCGAAATACCACACATGTGAATCTGCAGCAACTGACAAGCATGCATCATGGACAGCAGGATTGTAAGTGCACTCTACGCTAAAAGCCCATTCTGCATCAACATCAGCATCACAATCTCCTTTCACAGAAGACTCAACAATGGCTGCATTTGTAGTGGAACCAGCATTTGCAGTGGAACCACCCTCTTTCTTCTTAGCCTCTTTGGCCTTCAACTTAGGACACGACTTGATCAAGTGATCATTGGCTTTACAATAATGGCAACGCATCTTCTTTTTTCCCTTATCACCAGAATTGCCAGACGAAGTGCTGCCACCAGAAGCATTAGGAACAGAATTTTTGCCACTCACAGCAGAACCATAAGAAGTGGCTGCATTACTGTTACCACCCTTTCTTTGAGAAGCAATAAAAGCCTGTTCAACTGCACGCTGCCTAGTCCTGTTTTTTCTAGAAAGTGACTCTTGCAACAGCAATGTGCATAATGCATCAAACTTGACAACTTCAGGATTTCCTTGGGTCATCAGTCTCCAAGTACTAGCAAAAGTCTGGTAGGAATCTGGTAAGGCATCAAGAACAGTCTGCACAAGGGAACTGTCCGAAATGACTTCACCTGCAGAAATGAGTTGCTCATTGATATCCTTGACACTAGCAAGGAAAGTGTCCATATCATCTTTCTCATGCATAATCTTTGACTCTAGCTCTTTACGCAGCAAAGCAATTTTAGCCTCATTGCGGCTTGCATAAAGACCTGCTAGAATATCCCAAGCCTGTTTTGCAGATTTTGCTAAACGGATGTGAGGAATAATGGTGCGCTTCACAGACAACGCAATCAATGCATGAGCCTGTGCATCCTTAACATCCCAACGAGCTTGTTCTGCCATAGGCAAAACAACTCTAACAGCTACAATCCTTGCAGCAAGACCTGCAACATCCTCAACATCGCCTACATCTTCAGAACCAGGACGTACATCAATGCCCTGCACAATGTTCCAGACACCTTTTGACACAAGAACATGTTGCATCATATAAGCCCACATAGGGTAGTTGTCCCCATCCAACCTGTCCTCAGCAGCAAACATCTTGAACACATCTGTGTTGTTGTTGTCAGCCATGGTAAATGCTGCACCTGGTGTGAAAAGTGCCCGAAAATAGGAGAAATGGAGCGGGAACAACTTGTGCTATATAGCACAAACCGTAGAAGACTATAAGGCACCTGTTATGCAGAAAACGGCACTGACAGAAAATCTGCACAAAATGACGAAATAGCCTGTGCAGTACTGCCTGTAGTGGAAACGGAGGCCGAAATGAGCCCAAATCAAAATTCTAAGCAGAACGAGCTCTTCGAGCTCGCCCAAAATATTTGTCGACCTGCGAACGCTCGCCAAAGCTCACTGAAATCAAAGAAAGTGAGCAGGCGTGTGCTGGAGCAGCTGGCAACTAAGCCCGGGAGGACGTGACCTGCTCTGATACCAATTGTTGGAATTAGGGTTGCAGAGAAACACACACAGCTTGGAGAAGACGAAGGAAGCTCAAGGCACACAATAGAGAATGTGTGACTTAGTGTGCAATGGGGAAAAAAAAAAAGATAGCCCTAGAGTGATGGGCGTATATACAATGCACGGGGGAAAAAACCTCCTAAAGAGGGAAAAAATGCCCCGGCGGTCCTAGTGTGTTCACACACATCACTACCACATGTATATGGTAACATGAAGGAGGGTTGAACCCACCCCATGAGGATAAGCGGCCAATACTTTATCATCAAGCTATTGGCCCTTGTTGTGTATAACAAGGAAAGATAGTCTACTTGTGTTGAAAGGAAAACTAGAAGGAAAGGGAAAGCTTCAAACTTCAAGGAAGTAGCTTTACCCTTCCTTTTCACTTCTTAGAGGAAGGCAAGTTTTCCTCCAAAAATTCTTTTTTTCTCAAGGAGGTAGCTTCAAAGTGAAGAAAAGCCTTCACAAAAACCACGAGTTTTTGTGAAGAATCATCAACTGTGTTCTTATAAGGAACGACAAGTGAAGCGATCAACTTCCCACAAGGCGAGGTTCGCATGCAACGCAAATCGCGGAGCATACAAAACACAAAAACTTCAATTTCTCAAGGTACAAGTTGTCGTTTCTTTTTCTCTCTTTGCATTAGTGTGTGTTTACCATGGCCAGTGAGGATATCCCACCTACACACACGTTTGATTTTGAGCACGTAGATCAAAATCAGGGCACCACGGGTGCTGTTGACACTAATATGCATGATGATGATGATCTAGGAGATCATGGGCTTGTAGATATGGCTTCTTTCAAGACTTTGGAACATCGCCAAAGCGTACTTGAAAGAAACCTCTCTGCACTCAATGCAAATATTACCAATCTTACAGAGTTACTTGTGAAATTTATGAATTCACAGACAACTCAAGGAGCCACAAGTGGCATGGTTCAAGGGAACCAAGCTCGCACGACTCAAGGAGTCCAAGAGACAAGTGCTGCAGAAGATGAAGAAGGTAGCAATACATTACTTAAGAATATCACCATTCCTGAGTTCCACGGGGAAGAGCGTGATCACAACAAGGATGCGGTCAATACGTCTTCATAGATTGAGACACACCCCGGATATAAAGACGGCTATGGAAACAAGTCTATCTCTTAAAGGCAAGGCCTATAAGTGGTGGATGACATTTCCAATAGATGCTCGTCCTTCGTCTTGGGCTGCGTTTCAAGATTCTTTGTCCAAAGAGTTTTTGGACTCCAATGAAGAAGATAAGAATTGGTTAGCATGGGATGCATGCCGCATGTCTGGCCTCTCTCTCACATAGTACCTTTCAAAGTATCGAGAAATCATATTAAAACTAGAAGGTCTTGATGAATTCCAAACAGGGTCTTGACAAAGACTATCGTCTTCATGTCAAGACCCAACATCCAAAAACTTTGGAAGAAGCCATTAGTCATGCACAAAGATATCATGATGACCAAGAGAGGAAAGGAAATGTTCCCTACTCTAAGAATACTTTTGCTAAGAGCAATGTGGCTAAGAGCCAATGGCGAGGTAGATCTCCCACATGTTCCAAGAGGAACAAGAGACAATCTACCTCTCCACGCCCACAAGAGGCTAATAAGCCTAAGCAATCACGAGATACTCCGTGTGGGTCTCTCAGCACTGCTGATTTTGAGTGTGCAAAGAAACACAATTTGTGTTTTAGATGTCTTTCGGACCAACATAACAAGAAAGATTATCCTCTTTTGCAAGGCAAATAAAAGGCCATGCACACGGTGCAACGCCTCACATTAGATTCATCTCCTAAATATTGTGTTGTAGAGGTTCTTCATATGGAAGAAAAGCACAAGTGTTGTGTGCCTGCTTCAATGTGGCAGCCCACCTTTGGCCCCCATAATTTGATTCGCATGCATGGCACTATTAACGGATAAAGTTTTTGTATTTTAGTGGATGATGGTGCAACTCATAACTTCTTGAACTATAAGCTAGTCAAGAAATTGAAGCTTCCACAGACTCCCTGCTCTCAAAAGTATGTGGTGGAGCAGATGTCTGGGAATGATAAAGAAGTATGGGACACGGTAGTTCAAGGGGTTGAGCTTATTGTTCAAGATCATACAATGACCCTTGACTTCCAAGTTATGAACATGGACCGTGCTGATGTAGTTTTAGGACGGGAGTGGCTGCATGGTTTAGGAAACACATTGCACACTAGTTACGAGCACAACTCCTTATCCTTTATAGCCAATGGTAAACATGTGCTTTTGCTTGGTGAGAAAAATATACCATCTGCACCTCTTATATGTACAGCCAAGCTTTCTATTTTGCAGAAAGAAAATTTAATAGATGAAGTCTTTTTGTGTTACTGCTTATCTCCAAGTCTTGTGAATTCTCAAGAGCAAAGTGCGGTGAATTCTAGTAAGGCTATGCAAAGTGCAATGAATTCTAGTAATGGTATGCAAAGTGCAATCAATTTTATTGATAAACAAAGTGCTAACAAATCTAACGAGCAAAGTGCTCTCAATTTTAATTCTATAGAGCAACGTGCAACTGTTGTAAAACAAACATTACAGGAATTACAAGATTCTCCATCCCAACATAAATCTAGTTTACTTTCTCCTTTTGCACGACAAAATCTGACTCACTTACTCACGAAGTATAGTGATGTGTTCTCAAGTGATTTACCACTGGGTTTACCCCCTACACGTGATGTGCAGCATGGCATAGATGTCTTGCCAGGCACTAAACCGGTGAGTAAACCACCTTATCGTATGAGTGCTAAAGAAGCCAAGGAGGTTGAGAGTCAGTTGGCTGACTACTTCGCTCGTGGTTCCATTAGATCTAGCACTTCGCCTTGGGCATCACCAATTCTATTGGTAAAAAAGAAAGATGGTACTATGTGCATGTGCGTAGATTATCGTGGATTAAATGCGATAACCATCAAGAACAAGTATCCTCTGCCTCGAGTGGATGAGTTGTTTGATCAACTCCACGGGGCAAGAAGATAGATCTTTGTTCAGGATACCACCAGGTACGTATCCTAATGCAAGATATCTCCAAAACTGCCTTTAGAACACAGTTCGGGCATTTTGAATTTTTGGTTATGCCTTTTGGTCTAACCAATGCTCTAGCTACATTTATGACACTCATGGATAGTGTCTTACGTCCCTATCTTGGAAAATTTGTTTTTGTTTTCCTTGATGATATTCTCATTTACACTAAGACTGAAGATGAACACATAGAACACTTATGATTAGTGTTTGAACATCTACGAGCTCACACGCTGTATGCTAAGCAAAGCAAGTGCGATTTCTTGAAAACAGAGATACGTTACCTCGGTCATGTGATCTCTTATTCTGGCATCAAGATGGACACTGACAAGGTCGCTACGATTCTTCGATGGCCACATCCCAACACGATTGAGGAGCTTCAAGTATTTTTAGGCATGGCTGGATTTTATCGACAGTATATCCGTGACTATGCCAAAATCATTGTTCCTATGACGGATCAACTTAAAGCAAAAGGTAAGACCTTTTCTTAGGAGAAGCCCAAAAACGCAGTTTCGAACAGCTCAAGGTAGCTATAGCCACTGCTTCCATCCTAGCAATCGTCGACCCACTTAAGCCGTTTGTGGTAGAGACTGATGCTAGTTATAAAGCCATTGGTGCGGTACTTCTCCAGGAGGGAAGACCTATAGCCTTTGAAAGTAAAAAGTTAGATAGAGCTCAACAAAATTATTCTGTCTATGAGAGAGAGCTCTATGCCATAATTCACGCTTTACGAAAGTGGCGACACTATTTATATGGTACCGAGTTTGAAGTAGTTTTTGACCATGAGAGTATCAAATGGTTTACTACTCAAACAGACTTGAAGGGCCGTAAAGCTAGATGGGCAGAAATCCTTCAAGATTATGATTGTAAGCTACGATATTGCAAGGGGCGATATAATGTAGTAGCAGATGCACTAATTCGGATGCCTCAGATTAATTCACTTGCTTTCACGGAACTAAAGAGTGGATTTTTGGAGTCATTATGTGACAAGTGTGCACAAGATCACTCATATACTAAAGTGTGGAGTGCAGTTTTAAAAAGGGATCCCTCACACTCACATGTCTCTGAACAGCCAGATCAACATGTCTCTGCACGCGTAGATAGAAACTCCAACACACAGAGCTCCACCCCTACTCAGGAAGAGCTTAAGCGATGGAAGAATTTTTCCATTGATAATGGCTACTTACTCCACAAAGGTAGAGTATGTGTGCCAAAGGACTCAGACACTGGGTGCCAAATCTTATTTGAGTGTCATGATAGTCCAAGTGCTGGTCATCCAGGTATCCGTAAGACGTATGCCTTAGTTCGACGGAAATTTTATTGGTCAGGCTTACATCATGATGTTCAAGAGTACGTACTAAATTGCCTACAGTGCCAAGTTAATAAGGCAGAGCGCCTCAAGGTAGGTGGCCTTTTACATCCTTTAGAGATTCCACAAGGTAAGTGGGAGAGTATCTCTATGGATTTTGTAGTAGGACTACCTACTACAAATCGTGGCCATGATGCCATTTGGGTAATTGTAGACCATCTCACAAAGATGGGTCGATTCATTCCCACTAAGACTACGGTTAAAACACCGGAATTAGCACGGCTATTTGTAGAGAATATATATTAACTCTATGGTCTTCCAGCTAGTATCATTAGTGACAGAGATCGAAAGTTCGATAATCACTTCTGGAGAGCTGTGTTCCAAAAGTTGGAAACTAAATTTAATCTAAGTACGAATGATCATCCAGAAACGGATGGTCAAACAGAAAGAGTTAATCAAGTGCTAGAGGATATGCTACGAGCATACGTTAGCATGAAGCAAACCAATTGGGAAGACTACTTACCTATATTGGAATTTGCTTATAATAGTTCAAAGCATGTGACTACATGGTTTAGTCCATTTATGCTTTTGTATGGATTTCAACCTAGATCACCCATTACGGTGGGGTTGGCTAAAGAGAAGATACAACAAGCGAAGGATTTTCTCCAAGACCATTTTGACATGCTTCGAGTTGCTCGACAGAATGTTAAGCAAGCTCAAGATCGATATAAGAAGTACGCAGCTGAGCATCGACGTCTTGCTACTTTCGAAGAAGGAGACAAGGTTTTCCTCAAAGTTCCGGAGCATTCAGAAAGTCTGAAGACGAGAAAAGTTGCTAAACTTTCACCACGCTATTGTGGACCGTTTACCATTCTTAAACGTATAGGTCAAGTGGCCTATAAGTTAGCTCTTCTAGAGCACTCACGAGTTCATCATGTTTTCCATGTTAGCCGTTTACAAAAACAGCTAGGACAGAATGATAATGTCATTGGCACAGGTGTGTTGGTTGACCTTATCGAACCGCTAAGCATTCCTCATGAGCCCGAAAAGATTTTGGATTCTCACGAGCTTCGCACCAGACATCATGTCAGACGATAGGTGTTGGTAAAATGGCTAGATAGACCTGAAGAAGGTTCTACATGGGAGAATGTCTCCGCACTTAAGAAACATTTTCCTACGTTCGTTTTCGAGGACAAAAACGATTCTCCAAGGGGGGGGGGGGGGGGGGGTAATGTAAGGACATGGGTCCTCTGAGCAAGGCCACCGGCATGGCCGGACAGTGTGTACGCTAGGGAGAGGCTATAAGATAGCATGGTTGGGTGGAGACTAGCACACGCATTACCACCGCCCTTTCAACATGTGTGTGATAAGTTTATAGATAACGACGTCGCGGACAAGTTTACATCTACTTCACACCGAGTTCACACTAAATTTTGTGTGGCGTTGTCAGGAGTTTTTTGGAGCAAGGGATTGCGCATATGTACATATATATGCATGGTGCATCAAATAAAGGATTGCCCATTTTCCAGAGCCAGGTGGTTACATGGGGCCCACATGTGTACAGGTAGGACAGCATGTACATAGTGCAGCGATTTTCTCTATTATCAGTATTAGTGTGTTTTTTCTACAATAAGGAGGAGTTGGTAGCGCGTAAAACTTCTCGAGGAAGCTATCCGTGGGCCGACGACATGAGGTCAGCAGGTACGTCAGATGGCATCTAGTGGCGTCAGGAGGGCGAACGAGGTCAATATTTGCACGTAGATGAGGACGGACACAACGTGGGTGTTTTCTTATGAGAGTTACGCAGAAAGGTCATCATTAGGACCACTTTTTGGGGCCACTTCACGTGGTGGCGAGATGCATTATTGGAAAAAAGCTGAGTGCCAGGTGTGCGAATGATGCAAAAAGGTGACAACTATGCACTGCGAGGTCAGTTTTTGGCCTGTTCGGGGTCCGTTTGAGGTCATCTAAAAGGCCAAGGGTGCCCAACTAATAAATCTAAGTGTGGGAACTGAAAAAACAGAGAGAAGACTAGAAAAAACGTGGAGAAGAGAGGAGGAACAGCCGCAGGTGTGTTTTTGCTCATTTTGGAGCCTGTTTTGGCCGTAAACTGCTCATCCGAGGTCGGATTTGAGCACTTTGACATTGTAGATTGGGGTTTTGGGCCGTTCCGGACGCGATGGCGCTGTCCATTTTGCCAAATTCCTCACTCTTTTCCTGCTGTTTTTCTGTGTAAGTTTCTCCTATGAGCGAAGTTTCTGCTCTAGTTTGTGATTGTATCTGGCTTATTTTACCCATATTGTGTGAGCTATTTGCCCAATTGGTGTTGGCCCAAGCTCAATCGTATCTAAACATCAGAAATTCTCCTCTTTTGAGCTGAGTTTTTTGGGTGTGTGTGTGTGTGTGTCTATGTGGAGTGGGCAAGTGGATAGTCTCTCTCCTCTCACTCCAGAGGTGTGTTCCCTGTCTCGGCCAGGTGTGTTGTGTAAGCCGAGTGGTGCCCCATAGTGTGTGTGTGTATCTTCCCAAGAGTGTGTGTCGGGTCGTTATAGAGGCGCTGTGTGTGTTTTCATCCCGCTCACATTCTTTTGGTGCCCCCACGGAGGATCTTCTTCGAGTACCTTCTGCTTCGAGCTTCGAGCTTTGAGCTTCGGGATTACAGGTTGCAGGTTGCAGATTACAGGTTACAGGTTACAGGTTACAGGGACAGGTACAGGTACAGGTGATTCACATAGGTACAGGTAGCTGGAGTACAGTGATATACTAGCAGTGATGTCACTTGCAGTTGTTGTGGGAATGCATCACTTGGCGTCTATTTGAGCGCATTGTCTGCTGGATTGTACGTTACTTGTGGAAACTGCCATTGTACGCATTTGTGGAGCCATACTTGGTTGTATTTGGCAGTCCCAGCCATTTCTGAGACTTGGTCTGGAAGATAGTCATTTCTGAGACTTGACTATATGCGATTTGCATTAGCCTTCGTGTGAGGGTCGATAGCGTGAGGTTTTTATTGAGCTGGGGGATTCTCAAATGTGGAGATCCTTTCGGTGATACAGGTAGCTGGAGCACCCTTTTTGTGACCTCGCCATAGGCTATGTACTAGTGAGTCCTACTTGATGCTCGGGTTCTATTGTTGACAGTTTATGCATACATAGAGAGTCTATATTTTGGGTTCCTATTGCTCTACTTCTGGGGAAACTCTGTCGAAATTTTCCCAAGTTATGATGGCTGATTTTTTGGTATTTTGAGCCATTTATGCTGTTATGCTGCTGAAATTTTGGCAAAATCAGAGGTTGAGTCAGGTGTGCCTTCTTGGGAGCTTCATGGTTGGCTTTAATGGATGATCAAAATGGCCCTCAGTTCACTCCTTTTCATTTAACTCAAAGAATTCAGATTAATGTTCATGTGTCCACGAAGATCTTTTTCCAGCAGCGCATAGTCTTTATGTTTGGGCCAAGAAGATTGAGAGAGATCCTGGAATGTCCTTTGCCTGTTGTCATTCCGATGATTAACTATGAAAACTCATTTGATGTGCATGTGTTTGTCCTTATCTAAAGCTGAGCTCCATTGAAGTTTCTGGGGATTGGGTAGTGAGAAGTTTTGGGTTCTTGCACGTGTGTTCGAAGGGGTTCTCAAAGCATCATAATTTGGGTAGCCATGGCTTTCTCTTATCCGGAGTTTCATGGAAGAAGTGATGAAGATGTGGAAGAATTTTTGGAAAAGATGGAGGTTGCCTGCATTAGCAACCAGATTCATGACCCTACGCAAATGTTACGCCTTCTCCAAATTTGTTTGAAGAGTGATGCACGAGTTTGGTCTAAAGCATTTGAAGAGGAGTTGCGTGTGGCTGATCCACCTGTAAGGTTGAATTGGGACAATCTACGACATGGGTTGGAAGTGGAGTTTGTGAAGATAGAAGATCCTGACAAAGTGTGGCAAGAAGTACAGGCTTTGGTGCAAAAGGAAGGTGAGCCAGTAGATGCGTACATACGTAAGTTTTCATTGGCATGGGAGCGAATGTGCAAGGCTTTAGCACCACAGGTTCCCCCGCCTGACATGATGAAGAAGGACAGGTTCTTGGCTGGTCTTTGGGAGAATATACGTTGGAGAGTGGAGCTAAAGAAGCCTAGGACATATGAAGATGCACTAGAGGTAGCAAGGAACAAAGAGTGGAAGCTGAGGAAAATGAGCCAGTTAGGGGTGGAGTCTTTGCCCATGAGGTCTGAATTTCAGCCTATGGACTCTTTACAAGGTCGTATGTCAGGGGTTCATCATGAACCAGTGGTTCCTGTTACTACTCAGGTTATGCCAGCAGTGGTCACTACAGCAGTGCAAGATGATGGGCTAAGGCAAGACATGAGGCAAATGGTAGATTTGATGAAGAATCTCAGCCTAAACATGCTAGGTCAAGTGGGAAATAATCGAGGTCGAGGGAGGTTTGCAAATCAGCAAGGAGGTGAAGAAAGGCCTAGGAATGGTGTTGGACAAAGCAATGGTAGGTTTTGGAGGCAGACGCCCACATGTTATAATTGTGGAGAGTTAGGTCACATCAGCCCGCAATGTGATAAGCCACCAAGGATGGGGGGAGACATGTATCCATTGCCAAGACAGGTGCTAACTAGGTCAAATGATTATGGCATCGAAATTAAGGGAGACGAAGGAACCAGTGGACTGACCCAAGAGGAAAAGGGAAAGACAAAAGTGCTAAGTGTAGTCACCTTGGAGAAGGCATCAAAGCTAGAGGATACATTAGTGATGCCTATTGGGAAGAGGACCACAGAGGAAAAGGAAGGAAGAAGTGCCCCAGGTCCTAGTAAGAAGAAAGGAAAGAGCCATGAAGGCGAGGATGTCAAGGCCAAGAGGAAAAGGAGAGCTCGTCGAAAGTTTCATGTTTCAGATTTTCCACTAGGGGATGGGCAATTAAGCTATGACTTGAGGGAGGATCTGACGAGCAGGAAGGCAGATGTTACTTTTGGGCAGCTTATAGAGATGGTGCCTAAGCTAAAGCGACAGTGGAAGAGGATGGTTAACCCAATGGAGAAAGAGCCAGAGAGAGGTTCAGTGAAGGTGTTGGCAATGGACGAGCTACCAGACATTTGTCCAATAGTAAGGAAAAATTTGGGACAAGGTTATGTGGATGGCGGAGCCCAAATATGCGTCATAACACTCTCATGCGTTGAGAAGATGGGTCTCACAGTGGCTGGGGTGTCAGGTTTTCGGATCAGATTGGCAAACCATCAAAAAGTAAAATGCTTGGGTGTTGTAAAGAGCTTAGAAGTGGAGGCATATGATGCAAAGGCAGTGGTTGATTTTCATGTGATGCCAGCAGGGTTGGGAGCATATCCTATTATACTGGGCAGACCATGGTTACGTGCAGTGGGAGCTGTTCAAGATTGGCGACATGGTACGATTAGCCTCTATGGAAAGACAGGTACCAAGAAGCTTTATAATATGGACACAAGGAAACGATTAGAGGAGATTTATGAAGATGAGGATGAGTCTAGTGATGAAGACTCTTCCACGGTGACAGATGAGGATAGTGATAGCACTACCAGCAGTGATGAGGATGCTGATGTTGCATTTCTTTTGATGGACAAAGAAATCCAGGAGATTGGTTTAGTTGCATTTGCGAATGAGGTTGAAGATGAAAGTGAAGGGCCTTATGAAGTGATTGAAGGGCTGATGCAAACCAAGGTTGAGTTGTCAAAGAAGCAGGAATTAATGACGCAAATGATTATTGGAGACCTCTTAGCTATGGAGAAGGATATATTTTTGCATATGCTGGCTAGTTTTCCTGATTTGTTCATTACTTCATATGAAGAGATCAGAGGGTTCAAGGGTGAAGAGATGCATATAGAGCTGAAAGAAGGTGCTAAGCCAGTGTGGCAAAGGCTAAGAAGGATGGGTCAAGAGCAAATGGAAGCCTTGCGGGTAGAGGTGGACAAGTTATTGAAGGCGGGGTTCATAGTTCCAGTGGAGACCACAGAATGGGTGAGTCCAGTTGTAGTTAGTCCAAAGAAGGATGGGAAGTGTAGAATTTGTGTGGATTTTAAACCCTTAAACGCAGCCACTAAGAAGAACCCATATCCTCTTCCATTCATTGATCAGATCTTGGATTCAGTGGTAGGTTATGAGAGGTACAGTGTGTGTGATGGTTTTTCAGGCTATTTTCAATTGAAGATTGCTCTTAAAGACCGCACAAAGACAACTTTTATTACGCCATGGGGCTGCTATTGCTACACAGTATTGCCTTTTGGGTTGTCAAATGGACCTTCCTTCTATCAAGACAGAGCAAATTGGGTGTTGGAACCATTCATTGGTAGTTGTGTTAAAGCTTTTATGGATGACTTCTATGTTTATAGCAGTAGGGCTGAACACCATGAGAAGCTACAGATGGTATTGGCTTGATATGATGAATGTGGAGGACAACTAAATCCAAAGAAATGTCATCTAGCACAGCCAAGGGTGAAGTTATTGGGCCACATGGTGTCAGAAAATGGCATTGAGGCTGATCCAGATAAGGTGAAGTCTATTATTCTTCTTCCATCACCTATGAGTACGAAGCAATTGGCAACCTTTATACACAAAGTGAAGTACATGGCACGGTTTATTCCATTGTCTTCGCAGCTTCTTTATCCATTACAGCAAGTGGCAAAGCATGATCCATTGCAATGGGATGACAATTGTGAAGAAGTGTTTCAAGAGGTGAAAGAGGTGTTAGGGGGGTTGTCAGCCATGCAGGCTCCTGATTGGGAGAAAGTTTTTTATGTAAATCCATCAGTAGGGGATGATGCCATTGGAGCCATGCTATTGCAAAAGGGGAAGGGCAGCCATTATATGAGGCCAGTGTATTGTGCAAGCCGAGTGAAGTTGGTAGCGGAGAGAAAGTTATCGGAAGTAGAGCTAGTGATGGCCAATGTAATATTTGCTTGTCGACGATTTCGTCATTACTTGCTACCACAGCCTTTTGTTTTCTTGACGAGTTATGCCTTTTTGCCACAGTTAATTAATGGTATTAACATGTCAAATGTGGTGAAGAAATGGGTAATTGAGCTGCAAGAGTTTGAGTTCTCTTTTCTAGTGGAAGATAGTACAAGGGCTACCCTAGCTGATTTGTTGACCTACAAGGAGAATCCCCTTATTGTTAAGGAAGAGGTGGTGAGAAAGGTAGTTGAAGAAGTGCCACAGATCAGCAATGCACATGTGTTGTTCTTTGATGGTTCATACAGAAAGAGCCACGATGCAGCTTCAGGGGGTATAGCACTTTATGATCCAGAGGGGAAGCTAGTATGCAAGAGAGGGTTCAAATTGGATACGCATAGTAACAATGAGGCTGAATATGCTACATTGGAAGCCGGATTACACATTTGTTTGAAGCATGGGGTTCGAAGGTTGAGCATAAAAGGTGATGCCTTGTTAGTGGTGAAGCAAGTGTTGGGTGTGTGGAAGAGCAAGAACACCTCATTGAAGGAAATGTGCTTCAGAATTAAAGGCCTGTTAAAAAAGTTTGAAGCATGGAGCATCAGACACATTGAACGTGCTCTAAATGGAGAGGCACATGAAGCAGCTCAAGGCATGATTGGGGAGCTATTTGTGTTGAGGACCACTTTACCTCTTTATCATGGCCGAGAAAGTTTGGCTCAAGAAGAGGAGTTTTTGCTGACAGGAATCATTCCAAAGGAGATTCAGAAGTCTAAGAAGTATGGCTTTGTGCGTAGAGCATACAGGTACAAATTGATTGGTGATGTCTTATACATGAAAGGGGCTGATCTCGTGTTGAGACGTGTACCTTGGCGGGAGGAGCTTTACAGAGTGTTGGAAGAGAATCATGAAGGTGCATGTGGTGGCCATTTTGCTCTAAAGATCACCTTGCATAAGATTTTGCAAGAGGGGTATGTATGGCCTAGTTTGCACAAGGATGTTCACCATTGGTGTAGGTCTTGCAATAGGTGTCAAGCGTTTGGGAAGAGAGTGTTGAAGCCAGAGCTACGAAAAACCATTATGGCGTTTGATGTGTTTGAAAAGTGGGGGATTGATGCAATAGGCCCGTTACCTATCACAAGCAGGGGCAAGAGCTATATCTTGACGGCAGTGGACTATCTCTCTAGATGGGCAGAGGCTATAGCAGTAAAACAGATCACTGCAAAGGATGTGGCAAAATTTGTGTATGATGAAATATGTTGCAAGTTTGGGGTGCCATTAGAGCTACTTTCATATAAGGAGCTAGGATTTAGAGCTAAACTGCTAGACTTCTTATGCACAAAGATGAAGATTAGGCACCAGCATACCACTCCTTATTACCCGCAGTGTAATGGCTTAAATGAAAGATTCAATGGTGAGTTGGTACAAATTCTTTCTAAAGTGACAGAGCACCAAGGAAAGAATTGGGATTTGGAATTGCCTAGTGCATTATGGGCTTACCGTACTTCGGTGAAGACAGGTACAGGGTTTACTCCATTTCATTTGGTGTATGGAAAGGAAGCACTATTGCCTGTGGAGGTAGAGTTGCCTGCGGTCAAGATGTTAGAGAAGTTGCTTGGGTCGCCTAGTGATGCATTCAAAGAGAGGCTCTTGCAGTTACAAGAGGTCCAGTTGGATAGGATGAGCGCATTGGAGCATTATGGGCAGATGCAGGATAAAGCTTTGGCAAAGATAAATGAAAAGGTCAAAAGTAAGGGTATCAAGAAACATGACTTGGTTTTGCGCTACGACAGTAAGCTGGACAACACCTTCCAAAAGAAGTTTCAAATTAAGTGGGAAGGCCCTTTCAAGGTAGTGGAGTGTTTTCCAAATGGCACATATCAGCTGGCTAACTTGGATGGGTTTCTACATAGGTCAAGGGTAAATGGATTGCGTCTTAAATTGTATCATGCTAGATTGATGATGGTGGAGCAAGATGAGCTGTCTGTGGAGCAAGCAATGTTGGTGAAGGATGAGGAGATATGTGATGCGGCGAGTCTCATATCTCTCTTTGCTGCTGCTGATCATGAATGATCTAGCAGGCTAGGGGATGGGCAAATTATGTCAGGAGTTTTTTGGAGCAAGGGATTGCGCATATATACATATACATGCATGGTGCATCAAATAAAGAATTGCCCATTTTCCAGAGCCAGGTGGTTACGTGGGGCCCACATGTGTACAGGTAGGACAGCATGTACATAGTGCAGCGATTTTCTCTATTATCAGTATTAGTGTGTTTTTTCTACAATAAGGAGGAGTTGGTAGCGCGTAAAACTTCTCGAGGAAGCTATCCGCGGGCCGACGACGTGAGGTCAGCAGGTACGTCAGATGGCATCTAGTGGCGTCAGGAGGGCGAACGAGGTCAATATTTGCACGCAGATGAGGACGGACACAACGTGGGTGTTTTCTTGTGAGAGTTACGCAGAAAGGTCATCATTAGGACCACTTTTTGGGGCCACTTCACGTGGTGGCGAGATGCATTATTGGAAAAAAGCTGAGTGCCAGGTGTGCGAATGATGCAAAAAGGTGACAACTATGCACTGCGAGGTCAGTTTTTGGCCTGTTCGGGGTCCGTTTGAGGTCATCTAAAAGGCCAAGGGTGCCCAACTAATAAATCTAAGTGTGGGAACTGAAAAAACAGAGAGAAGACCAGAAAAAACGTGGAGAAGAGAGGAGGAACAGCCGCAGGTGTGTTTTTGCTCATTTTGGAGCCTGTTTTGGCCGTAAACTGCTCATCCGAGGTCGGATTTGAGCACTTTGACATTGTAGACTGGGGTTTTGGGCCGTTCCGGACGCGATGGCGCTGTCCATTTTGCCAAATTCCTCACTCTTTTCCTGCTGTTTTTCTGTGTAAGTTTCTCCTATGAGCGAAGTTTCTGCTCTAGTTTGTGATTGTATCTGGCTTATTTTACCCATATTGTGTGAGCTATTTGCCCCATTGGTGTTGGCCCAAGCTCAATCGTATCTAAACATCAGAAATTCTCCTCTTTTGAGCTGAGTTTTTTGGGTGTGTGTGTGTGTGTGTGTTTATGTGGAGTGGACAAGTGGATAGTCTCTCTCCTCTCACTCCAGAGGTGTGTTCCCTGTCTCGGCCAGGTGTGTTGTGTAAGCCGAGTGGTGCCCCATAGTGTGTGTGTGTATCTTCCCAAGAGTGTGTGTCGGGTCGTTATAGAGGCGGTGTGTGTGTTTTCATCCCGCTCACAGCGTGTAGACCCTCCCAAGTTCACACCAAGCTCACACTTTGTTCACGTCGAGTTGACACTGAGTTCACACCTAGTACAAACGGCGATCGGACGGTCCGGATTGCACCTGCCTCGCGATGCCTAATGTGGGCCATTGATCCCACCTCCCTAAGAAGGTGTCAATTAGCGACGAGAGGGAAAGTTGGCACTATATCTCACGGGCATGGTCAAATGGGATCTATGGTGGAGGAGGAAAAGGAGGGGCGCGTCAATCATGGACCGTCGGATTTGAGGTTGCCCCGAATTTTCCGGTTTGCCCGAATTTACAAATTTGCCCCGAATTTACTAATCGGCCCACATTTACAATATGACATACTCGAATCTCCTATATTTCAACGTACGCATGAGGGCGTAATGGTTAGTGCACATGGCTCGTGGTGGAGAGGTCGGGGGTTCAAGACATGGGGTGCGGATCAACCCGAATTAACAAGCCTGCCCAAATTTACTTTTTTCCCCGAATTTGCCGAGCGCCCGAGAATTTACCAAATGCGCATCTAACGGCCAAGATCACCTCAACCGTCGATCCCATTTGAGCATGCCCGTGTGAGATAGTGTGGAGGGGACGACTGTTCATCGTTTATCACTTCGGGTAACGGTTTATAGCAGTTGAGCGGCTGAATGGAAGCCTTCTCAGCTCGGTGGAGTCTCAAGGGTCGGACAGCGCTAGTCACCTGTGGCTCTCGTGGCATTGGGTACGCCCTCTTCACCTGCGCCCACCATCACTAGCCCCGTTGCAATTATCCTTATGATCTTCTTCCTCGTTTGCAGCAAGGCCATCGTGGAGGAGCTAGCCTACTTTGGAGCTTCTGTCTTCACATGCTCACGTGTGTCCTCGCACCTGGAAGAGTGTCTCTTTGAGTGGCAGCAGGCGGCTTTGCAGGTGGCTGGCACTGTCTGTGATGCTGGCTCGCGACAAGGACGGCTCCACCTCATTCGTGATGTTTCACATCATTTTGGAGGCAAGCTGGACATCTTTGTAGGTCCTCACTTCGCCATGCTCTTTCTGTGTTTCATGTAAAGGCACCAAATTAGGTTTGATTTACAGCCCTACACACACACACACACACACACACACACACACACACACACACACGCAACATCAGCTTAAAGGACCTTGAATAACCATCAGGTGAACAATGTGGGTGTGATTGAGGTCAAGCCAGCAATCGATGTCACCGAAGACGATTTTGCATCTACCATCTCTTTAAATCTTGAAGCAGAATATCATTTTTCTCAGCTAGTCCACCCTCTACTTAAAGCAGCAGGAAATGGTAGAATTGTTTTTGTAAGCTCTATTCTTGGGATGATGACACCTGCTTTCCCTTGCAGTGTATATGCCATGTGCAAAGGTAAAAGATTATTTTCAATCATAATAGATATGTTGAACATTTCTACATTCTTGCTAAATTATTTTGAGCATCATTCACAAACATTCATTGTGGAAATATACAATTTCATGCGTCAAAATTGAGAGAAAGAGAGAGAGTGAGAAAAGGTGCTTCTCCGCCCAGCCTCGTACACTCATACGTTTATTAGGTTGTCCTCAATTTACTATCCGGGAGTCTTTACACAAATGTGCACCTTTATTCACCCTATTTTAGGGCTGTCCATCCATATTCCCCATTTTTGGATAGTGAATCATCAGACAGTTAGAGCAGCCATGCACCCCCCATGTCTATAAAGGAGGGGCACCCTCGTTTCCTCTCAGCTTGGCCCGTCCCCCTCTTCTGCTTCTTCTTCTTCTTGTGTGTGTGTGTGTGCACGCGCGCGCACATGCACGCGCACGCGCACGTGCACGAAAAAGTGGGGGTTGTACCCTTTGCACTACATAGAATACGGCCATAGGCCAATATTTTCAGGTTTTGGTTTTCTATCTTGTGAGCCTCTGGCTTATAAAATGCCCCTCCCTCCACCCCTTACCTTTAGAATGCACACAAGGCTCAAGCTTTCAAGGGCCAAGCCTCAAGCTCTATCCTCTCGAGTCTCGACTCTCAAGCTCTAGCCTCTTTCAAGCTCTCAAGTCTACATAGTACAAGCTCTCTCTCTCTCTCTCTCTCTCTCTCTCTCTCTCTCTCTCTCTCTCTCTCTCTCTCTCTCTCAAGTCTACACGGCAGACGTCGTGCCACGTTTGCCATAGTAATGTTGAATGATCTTCAAATCAAGGTTTTTGTGAGTATTAGAGTCAAAGGAGTCAAGGACTCTAATACTACTAGTTTTCATTCACACAAAGCTAAAAATTGCTTTATTTGGGTGTTTTATGCTTCCCGTTCCGCCCGTTCTCGTTCCGTACCATTCCCCCGTTCCGCGGGGAGGCCCGTCGCCGTCTGTCTCACCGGTCCCGTTCCACGTTTCGGGTAACTCTATCGTAGACGAGGGCGCGAGGCAGAGGCGGAGGCTAGATGGTAGGAGAGGACAATCTCATCACCTCTCTTGCAGTTTGATCCGATTCTTCCTCATCGGGGCCGGGTTATGACAACCTTGCCAAGACCAATGCCACACGATGCTACACGAACCATCAATGAACCAATTTTTAGAGAAGATTACATTCAACAAGTTTGACGGTAAGATGGATGCGATTGTCAGCTATTCTTGGTCGCATCAATTTACATCTTGCCTGACTGTAGAAGAGCAACTGCACTACCATCCAAGCCAAGCTCCGGGTGACTCCGGATGTAGTTGCGGGATGCCTAATCTCTCACATCTCGCAGGTAAACTCCCCAAGAGAGTCCAAAGAACTGAAGTCTCACTCTAGTTTGTAGATCCAAGAAATGAACCTACCCAAGAAGAGATCCAAGATCATCTCCCTAAGTCCATGTAGATGCTCCTGTGTAAGCAAGTCATCTGACGTGTCGAGGTCAAGTGGTAAGTGTCTATCCATCCAAGATGGTGGTGTCTTCTTTGAGAATGTCGTGATCCCATATGCCATGAGCATGGCCATATCTCGTGTGAACTCCTCTGAAGATTGCATAGGTATGTCCATAGCAAACCACAAGTCACCACCCCCTTTGGAGTGCGCAACCGTCGAGTGATGGTTGGAATGAATGGATCTTCCAAGGATCGTACGCCCGTAGATGATCAAGCCGATGTCGAAGATATCGTGTACTACAGCAGTCACTGAGAGACCACACGGACCACCATCAGATGGTGTCTTGGCAAGAGGTAACTTCATCCTCTATGAAAAACACAAACCATGTGGCTGCTGTCCACCCAAAAACGCAACTGCGAGGTGATGAAAACGCTGCTGTCCAGCAAATTTCAGCGTGCTCGTACGCTCCCAGCAAGGTCCGGAGCGATGCAAAGGGTCTGGAGATGGTGGTGAATCAAAGTCATTGCCCCTGATGGGCTGTAGACAGAGAAAACAGCAGGTGTTTATGGCTGAAATTTGAAGGATTGAAGAGGATTGTCGCTGGCAAGGCACCGGATGCTAAGCCGGGTAGGAAGGCAAGATCCAAGTGGGTGTGACTAGCGCTCCCTCTCTCTTGCAAAAAAGGCTGCCTTGCTGTCAAAAAACGCAGGCATTTCAGCCCTGAAAACGCAGATTTGCCAAAAACACAAATTGCTGGCTGAAAATGCAGGTAGTAGAGAGGGTTTTCCGGCGACGAAGGTGCCTGAAAAGGCTGGCGCTGGCTGTTGGGAGGGTGATCGCCAGGTGTAGAGGCCGAAACGCAGGTGGAGGTGGAGTCCTCCGCAACAGAAGCACCAGGCTAGCCCCAAACTCGGGCGGTCGGACAAGGTACAACCTATGGTATGGGTGGCCAGCCCGGAGATACTAGTCGTAAAAGGAAGTGCCCTAGACATGTGTGAAGCAGCAAAGTGGTGTAAATCTAACAATGTGCAATGGGTGGCTAGCCCGGGACAATCACTAGCCGTACAAAATGGCGAAGCAACAGTGGTGTAACTTTTAACACCCCCTCTCAGCACCGGATGCTGAGACAACACGGATGAGTCGAAGGTGAGAAGTTAAGGTCCGTTGAGGTACAACCTTCGTGAAGATGTTTGTTGCATTGTCCGCGGTAGGGACATACTCCAAATGAAGATCTCCAGCCAAAACCCGTTCCCGAACATAGTGGTACCGCACCTCGATTTGCTTTGTCCGAGCATGAAAGATAGGGTTCTTGGCAATAGCTATGCAACTCTGATTGTCACACAAAATAGCTGCAAAACGCTAGGGGCTGATCTGCACAGGCTGAAATCCGTGTCTTGTTGTGGAGACTGTTAACGCTAGGGCTGATCTGCTGTTGCGGTGAAATCTGCTAACGCTAGGGCTGATCTGCTGTGTCTTGCTGTTGTTGGGCTGATCTTCAATGCAAAAACGCCAGGGGGCTGTTCATGTTGAAAAACGCTAGGTCTTGCTGGGGTCTGCTGGCTGAAACGGCGCTATGTCTCTTGCCGGGGGTTCCTGTTGAGAAGATGCCTGTTGAACCTTGGTTCCTGCTGCCTCTTCTGCCAAAAAGTGCTAGCGCTAGGTTTCTTATATACAAGCTTAGCAAAAGTGCCCTACCTAGTTTCCAACAAAAGTCACTTAAAAATAATAAGTGAAAAATGTCAAAAATAGGGAAAATAGGTCTATGCATTGTAAAAATGCTCCTGATGGGTTCTGTTGGAAATCTGATGATCATGCTGTGTGCAACCAGAGGATATACATCTACTCTAAGTGTCTGGACATGCACGGTCTGCGAACATACTCACAAAAGTGCCATATCACTTCCTAATCTAGGCTGACTGAACTGAATTGAACCGAACCCAACCCATGTCGTGAAGTAGCTTGTCCACGTACACATTGGTTTAGATGTGCACGTGACATCCCAAAGTGAGGTATTGGTACCGAACTGTATGGCGTCGAGGGAGATCGCCAACAATTTCTCGAATCCTGGGAAGGACGCTACGCCGGCCCACTCGGATGCGTAGGTCGGGTGATACTTGAACTTCATAAAGGTGTGCAACCTTGCTTCTTTGGGCCGCTCCGAAAGCGACACAAAGTCATATGTGGCTCCTTCAATGCTTCAACTGCGTCTATGGTCATGCGTCTACCTTCTTCAAGAATCTCTGAGGCTGAAAATTCATGAAACCACTTCCAACACAAAAATATGAACATACCCATTCCATGTAAAGTGACTGGAAAATTTATATTCTTTCGAAAAAACTGTGTATGCAATGCAGATGAACAAAGTGACGGAGTGCCAAACCGTTCATCAAACACACGCAAACAATGGGGTCGAATCTTGACTTTCTGATCTAAATCAATCAACTGTGGCAAATTACAATGGAAATGCCGATGCTTGATGCTCAATCCTTCTTGTGCTCTTTCGGATACTGTGTCATGCCATGGAAGAGACATGGAATGTGAATTCCGTGAATGCAAACATTTCATTTTTCCATGAGTAATCTGCATACATCCGCTCATTCATAAGTGAATCGTGTTCATCGTACAATATGTCATGCCTACGAAAAGGGATCACATAAGGACGGTGACTAAAATACAGGAAAGCATCACGAATGAGACACTCGAACAATGCGTGCTGACTAATCATTCGTACACATAATACTTCCTGTGTAGGTTCTTTGGACCTCGACTCGAGAGCCAAGATCGGTTCTTCGTGATTGATTGAATCTTCCTGTGGGGGTTCTATGGACCTCTACTCGAAAGCCAAGATCGGTTATTTATGATTGATCGAATCTGCAACAAGGTTAGCTTCACTAGAAAAAGTATCAACTAACACATCATCCTTATGAACAATCACATCATCTTCATGCAAATCATCATGCTTGTCATTATCATGCAATTCATCATGCTTGTCATTATCATTCAAATCATCATGCTTATCATTGTCATGCAAATCATGTGTGTCATACTTTGGGAGAAGAAGAGACGGAGAGAGTCTTTTTTTCCCGAATCTCTTGCATCTGTGCCTGCACTTGAGAAAAGAGTTGCAACATCTCTTTCATGCGTCGGTCGTTCATTGCTGTTCTTGCTTTGTTCTCGCGATCAAATGCTGCTTCTCTTACTTCGCGCTCACGATCCAATTCGGCTTTTCTTTCTTTGGCTTCCAAGCGTGCTTGCTCGCTCTCACGTGCTATGGCTACCATTCTTTCTTGCTACTTATGATCAATTTCTGCCATTCTTTTTGTTGTTCGTGCTTCGCGTTCTAACTTCCTTGCTTCGCGTTCTAACTTCCTGTCCATCATCATCTTGTGGAAAGCCTCCATAGTAGTTAGTGCAATCCTTGGCGTAGATGGGGAAGGGGGAGGGTCGGAAAAACCTCTTGTTGGGGAAAATTCTTCTTCGCCACTCCCATGCTCACCACCTTCATGCGAAGTATCCATTCCGCTTCGGGTGATGACCATCCACTGAAGTCTAAGTTCACAAGGAACTTGGGTTCTTGTGGTTCTTGGGTTCTTGGGTTCTTGAGGTTAATGAGGTTAATGAGGTTCTAGAGGTTCTTCTTTCGCTTGCAATCTGTGTTAGAGAAGGATCTTCTCTTCACCCTAGTTCTTCTCTTTTCCGCGGGTACACGCCTTGGCGGCCTTGCGCTCACACCAAGGTTGCTTTTTCCCACCTCACGTCGATTGGCCGGCCGCTAAGTGTGCGGTCCACCCTCAATGAGTGAAAAGAGAAACAAGGGAGGTTGGACAAGCCCTTCTTTCTTGGGTTTCCTGCCACTCTTCAAAAACACGATTAGGAATCGACATGCCCAAGAAGACTTGGGTTACGTGCGACCGCAACAAGCAAAAAAAATTATGTGGTTCTTATGGTTCTTTCCTTGAGTGATTAATGGCTAAAATCTGCAAATCTTTTTCTGCTGAATTCTGACTCTATGTCGCTGGCGACGATGTGACGACGACGTGCTGAAAACGCCGATACTGAAATCTGCATTTTCAGGGCTGAATCTGCAAACTATGCGGGATCTGACCGTGTGGTGAGGATCTACTGCGAGATGGTGAGATCTGCGTGGTTTGGGGTCCTACTGCGATGTATGACTATTGGAAACTGAAAACGATGGTGCTACTGTGGATCTTGTCGCGATGGAACTGTAAAACGCTAGGGGCTGATCTGCAATTAAAAAATGCTGGCTGAAACCTGTGTCTTGCTGTGGAGAACTGTTAACGCTAGGGCTGATCTGCTGTTGTCACAAAGTGATGACATGGCGGACAGCAGAAACCCTAATTTCTGCCAGAAACCCTAAAATTCCTGCAAACCCTAATTTTTGCCAAAAACCCTAAATTCCGGAAATCGCGGAGGCGGATTTTTTTTTTTTTTTTTTTTAAAAAAAAAAAAATAATAAACGATGAGCGACGCGAATTTTGCTTTTGCTTTTTTTTATTAAAAAAAGAGAAAAGACTCTCTAAGAGAGAGAGAGAACTGATGCTTTTGATTTTAAAAGCTTTTGGGGCTCTGCTTTTGGGCATCCCTTGTAACCTTTAAATTAGTGGTGAGGGCCTCACTTCTCAGGGCATCTGGACGCAGAGTCTGAGAGTGAAACCCTAACCGCTCTCTTGTACTTTGATGATTGATTAATACAAAAAGAAATACCGAAAGGGGCGCCAGTCTTTGGGGCCAATATCTCTAGGCACGGAACTCCGCCGGGCCAGTGCAAATCTATTGTGATCTGTGAATTGTTTTGAAGTGGTTATTTGGTGCTGTCGCTGTTGATTCTTGACTTGGAGTGTCCAAGTTTGTTACAGTGGTATCAGAGCACGGCCGATTTCTCTTCTACGGGAAATCTGATCCCCGAATTTTTTTTCCGCGGCACCTATGGCTTCAGGCAATGATCAGTCGACTCCCTCTGCATCTGGAGATGCGGGCTGGGATCACAACGAAGATTCAGGCAGAGAGTATGGCCCGCCTTGGCCTACTTAGGCGGAGCGGCGAGAGATAGAGCGTCGCCAGTTGATCAGCGAGGCAACAATGATGATGCTCAATTTTGCCAAGGACCCGAAGATGGCAAAATATATGAACCAGACCTCTTTGGAAGAGGTACAGATGGAGTGGCAGAGAACCACAACACCACTCCCGAAACCCGCTCTCAAGAAACTTTCTGCCTCCAAGAAATCTACGAAGAAGGAACTGGAGAACGTGGTTGATGCACGGATTGCTCAGCTTTTCGACGTGCAAAAGAAAGGCAAAAAGCACGGCAACAAGCAGAACAAAGGTACTGACTTCCCGGGATATTTGGGTCGTCAATCGACATTCGACAAAGCAAAGAAACGGAAGAAGCGTGTTCGATTTGAAGGAGTACCTAGTTCTTCTTCTTCTTCTTCTAACAGTTCTTCTAGCTCCTCGGATTAGAGCGAAGAAGACAGAAAAAAAGCAAAAAGTGAAGCAAGGCACAAAGCTTCGGAAAGGGCAAGAAAAAGGCAAAGAAGGCTACATCTCGCCCAGAGATTGACAGTTCTACTGAGGACTCGTCTACTTACAGCTTAGACTCCGATGACGGAAAGTTTTATGCGAACAAGAAGAATTTTTTTTTTACAAAGCCAACCAGTATGACTTTCTCGAAGATAAAAGCAAGAAAGTCCGAGAGTTTAAGGAAGGTGGCCACTCGATCAAGTTTGATACTTTTCAGGATACTCAGATGCTTCGAAGGCTTTGTCTTTTATACAGCAGTTTGACATCGCTTTCGCGGGAGGACGCTATTCAGAGCACTCCAAGATTCGGAGAGCTGCCTCTTACTCTGAGGGGAATGCTCGTACTTGGTGGTCCACGCTTCTATTAAGCAAGACTGTGCCAGTTACATGGCTGAAATTCACAAGGCTTTTTATTTCTTCTTGGTTGACTCAAGAGTTTGAGCGAGATATACGAGCTGCTTGGAACCATCTTCGGATGATCAAGAAAGATGCAATCAATGCTTATTGTGAGAGATTCTGGAGCTCTTTTCTACCCGCCTCTTCATTCAAGAAGATCTCGTTCAGAGAACAGATTGAGCGGTTTACCTTGGGACAGAAGTCAGCTTCTATTCAGGAGTTGATGAGTCATGCGAAGCGGGGCTTGGAACAGAAGTCAGCTTCTATTCAGGAGTTGATGAGTCATGCGAAGCGGGGCTTTGCCATTCACTCTGGCAGTCTGACCTACCCCACAGATGAGGCCATGACACAACGAGCCGAACAGACTTCTGGGAATGAAAGTAGAATGAAAAAGAGCAACCTAGAGAAAAAAAAAGGATGCACGACCCAAGCTTACTCCTGAGGAGAGAGCTCGCTTCATCAGAGAGGGGAAGTGCTTTGGATGCGGGAAACATGGACATATTTCCGCAAAGTGCCCTGATAAGGCACAGAAAGAACAGAATGATAAAGACGACGACAGGTCTGAGAGTTCAAGAGCAGCTGAGGAATGTGGCAGAAAAGGCAGATAGAAAAGCAGAACTGGTACCACATGGCGTGGGACTTGCACCGAATCAAATGAATGAAAGTACAAACTTTGCCGTTTTTTTTTGGGGCAAAGTGAAGGATCAGGAAGCTCTTTTGAAGGAGCCAAGGCCAACTTCTTTTCACTTGGAATTGGCGGCTCGATTTGGAACTACGCCCGACAGACTGACGCCACAGGCGGAGGTAGTTCGACTGGCACCCGGATGGGATGTTGCCATTACACCGAGCATTGGCAAACTTTGTTTGCAATGACAGGGGTGTTCAGGGCACGCGAGTGACGTTCTACTCGGGATCCCTTGGTACCACAAGAACTACGCCGTGGTTGACTACCGGGCCGAGAAAGCGACTTTGATAAATGAAGGGCTTAGAGATTGTACTTGATGAACTTCAGTTTTCTTACTCATTCTTTTGGGAGAACTGAACGATGGATAAAAGGTTGAATATGTTTTGACCTGAAGAAAAGAACGCCAAGATTTTATTTTTATTTTTTTTTCTCCACGCTCATGCCGATTGCTTTTGAGAGGGCTTGAAGATCATACCATTGATCTGATATCTGGAAGCACGCCACCGAATCGGCCACCTTACCGTGTGAGCCGAGCACAGAATGAAGAGATTATGAACCAAGTGAAAGACCTCTTGGAAAAGGGTCTTGTCCAGCCTAGT
Source organism: Adiantum capillus-veneris (assembly GCF_014529385.1). NCBI lineage: Eukaryota > Viridiplantae > Streptophyta > Polypodiopsida > Polypodiales > Pteridaceae > Adiantum > Adiantum capillus-veneris. The sequence goes on from NC_140934.1 coordinate 81,064,803, forward strand.
ACTTCACCGTATTGCTCTCCAGTATTGTTGGTTTTGAAGAAAGACGGATCTTGGAGAATGTGCATCGATTATAGAGCTCTCAACAAAATCACCATCAAGAACAGATTTCCGATTCCTAGGATCGATGATATACTCGACAGGTTACAGGGATCCTCGTGCTTTAGCAGGATTGACTTGAAGAGTGGATATCATCAGATCAGGATAGCACCAGGAGATGTCTACAAGACAGCTTTTCGGACGACTTTTGGGTTATTTGAGTTTTTGGTGATGCCTTTTGGCTTAACCAATGCTCCTGCGACATTTAACCGGATGATGGACAGGATTTTTCAAGAGTACAGACTATTTGTTGGCACTTTCTTTGACGACATCATTGTTTTCTCCAAGAATGAGGCAGAACACAGAGATCATCTGCTTCAAGTCTTTCAGGCAATTACGAGATCACACGTTAGTGATTAATGCTAAGAAAAGTGAATTTTTCCTACTAGAGATACACTTTTTGGGACACATTGTGTCAGCAGATGGAGTGCGAATGGACCCGGCCAAGATAGAGAATATCCGTGATTGGCCCGATTTGAGGAATGTCCATGAAGTTAGAAGCTTCTTGGGACTGTGTTCGTACTACAGGCGGTTCATACGAAAGTTTGCAGAGGTTGCTTCCCCTTTGCATATCTTGACACAGAAAGGAGTACCTTTTTCGTGGGGACCCACAGAGGTGACTGCCTTTCAGACATTGAAAGAGAAATTGACTACGGGACCTATTTTGACTTTGCCGGACTTGCAGAAGTCATTCGAAGTATATTGTGATGCTTGTGGTCGTAGTCTGGGTGCGGTCTTGATGCAACAAGGCCATGTCATAGCTTACGAGAGCCGTTTGTTCTCTAGGCCGGAGATGACAGCACAGATTTATGAGAAAGAGCTTTTGGCGGTTATCCATGCTCTTACTCAGTGGCGGCATTACCTACTCGGAGCGGATTTTATTGTCTTTACAGACCATCAGAGTTTGCGCTACTTCTTGTCACAAAAGCAGCTTTCGGAAAAGCAGATGTGGTGGGCGAACATCTTGTCATAGTTTCACTTCCAGATTGTCCATGTGCAGGGACAGAAGAATGTGGTGGCAGATGCTTTGTCTCGGAAACCGTTGGTTCTGGCTATTTCCGCGATACATCATAGGAGCTTCGAGGATATGGTCGATCAGTGTGCCACAGATACAGATTTTGCAGATATTTTCACACGGATACGGGATGGGGAGACAGTAGCTGGATACTCCTTTCGGGAAGGCTACTTGATGAAAAAGACTATGTTGTGCGTTACACAGCCGTTGAGGGAAAAGGTTATGACTGATTGCCACTGTCCACCTTTTACGGGTCACCGCAGCATTGCTACCACCATGAAAGGGGTAGAGAGAGATTTCTTTTGGCGGAGACTGAAGAAGGATGTGGAAGAGTTTGTGCGCAGTTGCTTGGTATGCTAGAAGGTCAAGTTTGATAGGCATAAGGCACAGGGATTGTTACAGCCTTTACCCATACCCACCCACCCGCCCCTGGGAAAATATTGAAATGGATTTCATTTTTTTTTATCTCCCGAGAATACAAAATGATCACGATGATTTTCCGATTACATGGCACGCCTGAGACGATTGTCTCCGACAGAGACCCCAGATTTATGAGTTTGTTTTGGAAGGCAATTTGGGAGAACATTGGGACGCGGTTGCAGTTCTCGTCATCGTTCCACTTGCAGACTGACGGGCAATTTGAGATTGCCAATTCAGTGATTTTAGATTTATTGAAGTCTTGTATCTCGCATCAGAAGACTCAATGGGAAAAGAACTTACCTTTGGTGGAATTTGCCTACAATAACACGATACACTCTTCGACGGGGAAGACGCCATGAGAGATTGTTGAAACTGCTGCGAAGGTTCCATCCTTCCTGAGCACGAAAGATTAGAAATTTGAAGCGGATGAATATTCGCGAGATTTGGATACGGCTTTTGCCAAGGTTCACGAGACTTTACAGAAGTCTCAAGAACGACAGAAAAAGGCAGCGGATCGCCATCGTCGCGACTTGAAACTGAAGGAGGATGATTGGGTGCTCTTACTTTTGAGAAGGCACGCCTAAGAAAGAAGAAGGGAAAGGAGAGGCTTTTTCCAAAGCTTAGTATGTGATACTACGGACCTTTCCAGATTACTGACAAGATAAATGATGTCTCCTTCCGATTGGAACTGCATGTGAGTCTCTTGAAACCTGTTAAGGGTGATGTGCCTGATGATGGGGAGCCTGATGAGCAACCCGAAGTGGAAGAAAACGAGGAGATCCTTGTTCCTGAACAGATTTTGGCACATAAGGATACGAAGAAAAAGGGTAAAGTCCGAAGGCGGTTCTTGGTTAAGTTCAAGAATTATCCTGCACTTGATGCGAAGTGGATGGAGGAGGAGGACCTAGCAGATACTCCTCAGATTGTGAAACTTTACCTCGATGCTTTTGGTTTAGCATAGTCTACTCCAAATGGAACACAGAATTCAGCTTGGCCGAAGATCTGGTGCAGTGGGATGCACAAGAGGGGAGTTACTCCACTCCTTTGTCAACAGATGCCTCGATTTTGATACTAAAGTCACTGATGTCTCTTTGAGCTTCAGGGATACTGAGAGCTGACAGTATTCTGCTGGATGACTTATGAAATGGAATTCCTGATTATGATACTGATTTGTTCTTGACTTCTTGTGAGTGCAGGAACTGATAGACGAAATGACTGCAGCATTTTGGTCTGATTGATCTCGAATAGACATGGTTGCAATAGGGGTTAGTCAATCGGACATCGATGAGGTCCCGATTGGACCTAGATGTGATTGCTAGCTACATTGCCGATAAATCATGGTCTAAGATCCGAATGAATGTTGAATGTCATGTGATGTCCTGTGATGTCTGGTGATGTCCTGTGATGTCGTGTGATGTGACTGTCGATTTTGTACATGTGCTAGATGTGTGTTCCTAGTACGTAGGTACTAACAGTCAGTGTCTGCTAAGACGGTTTATGGCTTTTGTCGGTTTTGCAGGCGTAATCGCGGTCGATTACAATGCTTTCAAGAGGGGGGTATGTCACAAAGTGATGACGTGGCGGACAGCAGAAACCCTAATTTCTGCCAGAAACCCTAAAATTCCTGCAAACCCTAATTTTTGCCAAAAACCCTAAATTCCGGAAATCGCGGAGGCGGATTATTAAATTAAATTTATTTTTATTTTTTATTTTTTTTTGGAAAACGATGAGCGACGCGAATTTTGCTTTTGCTTTTTTTTATTAAAAAAAGAGAAAAGACTCTCTAAGAGAGAGAGAACTGATGCTTTTGATTTTAAAAGCTTTTGGGGCTCTGCTTTTGGGCATCCCTTGTAACCTTTAAATTAGTGGTGAGGGCCTCACTTCTCAGGGCATCTGGACGCAGAGTCTGAGAGTGAAACCCTAACCGCTCTCTTGTACTTTGATGATTGATTAATACAAAAAGAAATACCGAAAGGGGCGCCAGTCTTTGGGGCCAATATCTCTAGGCACGGAACTCCGCCGGGCCAGTGCAAATCTATTGTGATCTGTGAATTGTTTTGAAGTGGTTATTTGGTGCTGTCGCGGTTGATTCTTGACTTGGAGTGTCCAAGTTTGTTACAGCTGTTGCAGTGGAATCTGCTAACGCTAGGGCTGATCTGCTGTGTCTTGCTGTTGCCGGGCTGATCTTCAATGCAAAAACGCCAGGGGGCTGTTCATGTTGAAAAACGCTAGGCCTTGCTGGGGTCTGCTGGCTGAAAATGCTATGTCTCATGCCGGGGGTTCCTGTTGAGAAGGTGCCTGTTGAACCTTGGTTCCTGCTGCCTCTTCTGCCAAAAAGTGCTAGCGCTAGGTTTCTTATATACAAGCTTAGCAAAATTGCCCTACCTAGTTTCCAACAAAAGTCACTTAAAAATAATAAGTGAAAAATGTCAAAAATAGGGAAAATAGGTCTATGCATTGTAAAAATGCTCCTGATGGGTTCTGTTGGAAATCTGATGATCATGCTGTGTGCAACCAGAGGATATGCATCTACTCTAAGTGTCTGGACATGCACGGTCTGCGAACACTCACAAAAGTGCCAGATCACTTCCTAATCTAGGCTGGGAAGTGATCTAGGCTGATTGAACTGAACTGAACCCATGTCGTGAAGTAGCTTGTCCACGTACACATAGGGTTAGATGTGCACGTGACACACACTGCCAATGTCGCTGACGAGGTCAGGTGTTGAAAGAACTAAGGACAGAAACTGTGTAGCAGATGTCTGGTCGGGAATAAGTCAGCCAAACGAGGCAGCCAACAACATTCCTATACTGCTCCAGGTCTATCTGTGGTGGAGGATCATGAATTGATATGTTCTCCCCGGGCTCAAGAGGAGTGCCGATAGGTCTGCAACTTGTCATCTGGAATCTCTCTAGGGTAGCCTTCATATACTTCCGCCGAGAAAAGAAGATGCCGTATGGTGTCTTGTAGATCTCGAATCCTAGAAAATAGTGAAGAAGCCCAAGATCAGTCATCTCGAAACGTGTCTCCATAGCTTGCATTATTGACTTGATCTTGCTGGTCCATGAGCCTGTGAAAATGAGATCATCCACATAGACAATCACTATTGCAACCAAAGAGTCGTCAGAGTCAACATAAGAGTTGGAATCTGATGAGGTATGCCGTAACCCCAGCTTCACAAGAAAATGGTCAAGTGTGAGGTACCATTGTCGTTCAGAGTCCATACGATGCTTTCTACAACTGATAAGCCTAGTCCTCCTTGCCTGGCAGTCAAAGCATAGTTACCAGGAACGGGAAACCGGAACGGGAACGGGGAACGGGAATGCGGAACAAAATGCCATTCCCTGTTACGAGTACTCACGTTTGAAACACGGAACGGGGATTCGGAACGGGAACTTGGAATGGGAATGGGGAACGGAGACCTGAAAACGGCCATTCCTTGTTACTATGAGTCAAAGACCAGGAGGTTGCTCCACATAAACTTCTTTATCCAGATCTCCGTTCAAAAACGCACTTTTCACATCCATCTGGAAGATAGGCCAACCAAAGTTGGTTGCGAGTGCAAACATTGTGTGTATGGTAATCATGTGAGAGGTGGGAGCCTTTAAAGTCCACGCCTGGTCTTTGTGTGAAGCCCCGAGCAACAAGTCTCACCTTCTGTTTGTTGAGGGAACTATCGGCCTTGTACTTTGTCTTGAAAATCCATTTTGTAGAAACCACCTTCCGCTTGTTGGGCTTGGGAACTAAGGTCCAGGTTTTATCCCGCTTGATAGCGTCCAGCTCTGTCTGCATGGCACGCTTCCAACAATCATGCTGGAGTGATTTCTCCACCGAGGAAGGCTCAAGTGTTGAAGCTTGAATTTGGGCTGAGCACAAAGTTCACAAATTCTGTGCTGTCATAAACTTGCCTCGCCTTGAGGCGTGCGGAATGTCGAGGCTCTCTAGGTTTTGGCGAGTCTCATGACTTCGTGACTCCAGAGGAAGAAACTGTAGAGTAGAGCCGACCAGGTACTACTACTACTTGCGAGGTGGGACCGCCTCCATCGGAGGAGAACCATCATCCACATCAGAATCCGAATCCAACATGGCATGATCGAGTGAAGTAACTGGATGCGGTGTAGAGGGTACAGAGACATGTGTTGTCACAAACGGGAGCGCATAACAATATAAAATACATTCGGATAAATAGGATTTATCACTTATTACTGAAGCCAGAGGATATAGAGAGAAATAAATAGAGAGAGAGATAGAGAGTGAGAAGATCGACACAGTACTGGGGACCAGAAGATGGGCTGGTCCCCCCACGTAATAGTATCTTTATTACTGAGGAGAAGTCTATACAAGCACTTGAACCGAACGTATTACCACGTTCGTTCTAGAATAAGACTTGATGGTTCCTGGAAGCCTCAGCTTCCGATTCCTAGGGCAAAACCCTATTCCAAGGAACTTCCGTTCCTTATTCCAATTCCTCGAGAATCAAGGTTCTCGCCTCTGGATCTCACCTTCCAGACTCAGGGCATGGCATCCCTGCAACTCTTTTCCAACTCTCTTTCCAGAGTCCTCTTCCCGCAGAACAACTCTGTTTTCTCGGACACGAAGTCCTTACTTGAGAATCCCAACTTCCGGATCACAACTTGAGAGACTACCTCTCTCCGATCCGTGGATCTACTTCCCAAACTCGCGTACGAAACCCTTGGGCTGATCTGCTGGCTCTAGTTCCTCAGAGCGCTTTTCTCCTGCAGAGGCTCATACCTTCCTCTGCTCCGACTCCCTCACTAAGAGGAAGTACACCTGCAAACAAATACTCAGAGTTCATAACATGAAAATCGTTACCTTCAAAGTCTCGACGCTCGAAACGCAACTCGGTTCTCGAAAAAGCAATTCCCCGGAAGAGATCTCTCCATAGAAAATCCTCTCTTCCAATCCTACACACAAAAGAGGTGTGTTCTCGGGTTCCTTCTCGTAAATCAGCCCCATCTACGACGTTTATGGGCTGAAAACAGAGAAAAACAGCAACTTGTCGCGATGGAAACACGCTTCGTAGGAAGTTCTTCGCGAGGGAACTCGCGCACTGGGTCTTGGCGACATCTGGTACACTTGGGGCAGCCATGGGCATCACCGGCAACGTCTTCTTTACGGCTGAAATCTGCAGTAGCATCTCCTCCTTGCAAAGATTGGTCCTCCTCTCTGAGTGAGGGCATGTGATGCTTTTATAGCTCCTAGCCACGGGCACGAATAGCTGCTCGCATAGAGATCGCGGCCGGTTTTTATTTATTTATTTATTTATTATTTTTTTTTCTGTTCTGCCAGAAAAAGAGAGAGAGAAAACGCTGGCTGATCTGTTGCCTTATTTATCAGATGGCTGTCCACTTATTAAGTGGGCGGCCGGCGTATATTAAAAATAGTCTGAACCTGCCCAAAAACTCAATAAAACCTTATAAGTTAAAAACAATGCTTTCGCAGCACTTCCCTGGATGCAATCACACGCACAGTTGCAATGCAAACATAGACTTCCTCGTGGGAAAGCATCTGCTTTCCCGAAAAGCAATCCCGCTTTCTCAGAAAGCATCTGTTTTTCCTCAAAGTTTCCTCTCAACCCATCTTCATTCAAGTGCTTGCTTTTCCTTGTGCACAATTCTAACACAGTTCGGAATTTCCTCCCGACTATGGAGATTCCCTTTCCGATGCACCCGTCACCCACCTTGTGACGCATCAGGAATACCCATCACCTAGTCCTTTCCTACCGAACTTACGGTACAATCTCCTTCACGATGCTCTATGTCACCCATCCTATGACGCATCAGAGATTTCCGTTCCCGGATGGTCGGATACTTCTTTCCAATGCTCCCTGTCACCCATCCGATGTGACCCATCAGAAGTACCCGTTGCTGGTGGCCTTACAGATATTCCCTTTCACAGTGCTCCCGTCATTACTCTGAATGACGCACCAGGAATATTCTGTACTCGGATGTCTCCAGTGAGAAAAACCCTCTCACTTAAAATTCCAATAATTCATTTAGAATTATTTTTCCTTGGTGTTCCAAGCGAGAAAACCCTCTCACTTATAAATCCAATAATTCATTTAGAATTATTTTTCTGTCAGATAAAGCCAATTTGGCAACATGTGTAGGGGTAGGATCAGGTGAGGGAGGTGGAGGAGGAGGAGGTAGGGAAGGTATAGGCTTGGATGTTTCCCCCTTTGCACGTGGGCTGAAAGACTCCATGAAAGTCACATCACGGCTAACTGTGGTGGTCTCTGTGCCACGATCATAAAGCCGGTATCCATCAGACTCTCGTGAATAGCCCTGGAAGAGAGCTTTTTTTACTTAAGTCTAACTTCTGTCACTATTGCTAAATTGGCTTTATCTGACAGAAAAATAATTCTAAATGAATTGTCGGATTTATAAGTGAGAGGGTCTTCTTGCTTGGAACACCAAGGAAAAATAATTCTAAATGAATTGTTGGAATTTTAAGTGAGAGGGTTTTTCTCACTGGAGACATCCGAGTACAGAGTATTCCTAGTGCGTCATTCAAAGTAATGGCGGAAGCACTATGAAAGGGAATATCTGTAAGGCTACTAGAAATAGGTACTTCTGATGCATCACATCGTATGGGTGATAGGGAGCATTGGGAAGAAGTATTCGACCATCCAAGAACGGACATCTATGATGCGTCATAGGATGGGTGACAGAGCATCGTGAAGGAGATTGTACCGTAATTTTGGTAAGAAAGGACTAGGTGATGGGTATTCTTGATGCGTCACGAGGTGGGTGACGGGTGCTTAGGAAAGGGAATATCTAAAGTCAGGAAGAAATTCCGAATTGTGTTAGAATTGTGCACAAGGAAAAGCAAGCTCTTGAATGAAGATGGGTTCAAAGGAAACTTTGAGCAAAAACCGGATGCTTTCTGAGAAAGCGGGTTGCTTTTCGAGAAAGTAGATGCTTTCCCGAGAGGAAGTCTATGTCTGCATTGCAACTGTGCATGTGATTGCACCCAGGGACGCCTGGGAAGTGTTGTGAAAGTTTTGTTTTTAAATTATAAGGTTTTATTGAGTTTTTGGGCAGATTCAGACCATTTTTAAAGGTGACCGGCCAGCCGCCTACTTAATAAGTGGGCAGTCTATGATTAAATAAAGTAATAAAAATCAGTCAACGATTTTTCTCTCTTTTTTTTGACAGAAGAGAGAAAAAAAAGACACGAAAAACAACCGCGATCTCTACGCGAGCATCCAATGCTTTGCTATCTTTGCCGTGGCCAGGGAGCTATAAAAGCATCACACATCCTCTCCCAGAGGGAAGACCAGTTTTAGAAGGAGAAGATGCTATTGCAGATTTCAGCCGCAAAGAAGACGTTGCCGGTGATGCCCATGGATGCCCCAAGTGTACCATATGTCGCCAGGACCCAGTGCGTGAGTTCCCTCGCGAAGAAGTGCCTACGGAGCATGTTTTCATCGCGACAAGCTACTGTTTTTCTCTGTTTTCAGCCCATAAACGTCATGTAGACAGGGCTGATTTACGAGAAGGACCCCAAGAACACACCTCTTTTGTGTAGGATTGGAAGAGAGGATTTTCTATGTAGAAATCTCTCTCGGGGAATTGCTTTTCGAGAATCGAGTTGCGTTTCGAGCGTAGAGACTTTGAAGGTAACGATTTCATGTTATGATCTCTAAGTATTTGTTTGCAGGTGTACTTCCTCTTAGTGAGGGAGTAGGAGCAGAGGAAGTCATGAGCCTCTGTAGGAGAAAAGCACTTTGAGGAACTAGAGCCAGATCAGCCTAAGGGTTTCGTACCCGAGTTTCGGAAGTAGATCCACGGATCGAAGAGAGGTAGTCTGTCAAGTTGTGATCCGGAAGTTGGGATTCCCAAGTAAGGACTTCGTGTTCGGGAAAGCAGAGTTGTTCTGCGGGAAGAGGACTCTGGAAACAGAGTCGAGAAAGAGAGTTGCAGGGATGCCATGCCCTGAGTCTAGAAGGTGAGATCTTGAGGTGAGAACCTTGGCTCTCAAGGATTTGGAATGAGGAACGGAAGTTCCTTGCAATAGGGTTTCGTCCTAGGAATAGGAAGCTGAGGCTTCCGAGAACCATCAAGTTTTATTCTAGAATGAACGTGGTAATACGTTCGGTTCAAGTGCTTGTATAGACTTCTCCTCAGTAATAAAGATACTATTACGGGATGGGCTGGTCCCCAGTATTGTGTCGATCTTCTCACTCTCTATCTCTCTCTCTATCTATTTCTCTCTATATCCTTTGGCTTCAGTAATAAGTGATAAAATCTATTTATCCGAATGTATTTTATATTGTTATGCACTCCCGTTTGTGACAGTGGTATCAGAGCATGGTCTCCTCTCCTTCTCTGTAAAGGAGGACGACTCTGGGAAGATACGGAAAGAAGCCATGACAAGCCAAGAGAGAAGTAATCAGGCGGAATCCTAAGCCCTGCAGGAAAAGCTCGCAGTGTTAGGAAAATTTTTCTCTCTGCAAGAAGTCGACACAAGACTTGGGATTCTCTCAAAAGGCGACAAGAGCATGATGCTTAAGAACCTAGAGAATCCAAGGAGCGGAATGCTCAAGATCCTTCAGAAACCAGAAAATATTCATGAACATCAATCCAGAACCATAGCCATGAAATCCCGTCATTCTGGGAAGGATATGAAGAAGGTCTCTAGACCTAGGAACACTTCAGTCAAGTTTGATACTTTTGATGGAAGGGAAGATGCCCCGAAAGCTACCGCTTTTATTCGACAGTTTGAAGTTGCCTTTGCAAATGGCAATTTCTGAAAAGCGTCGAAGGTGAGACATGTGACCAAAGACGTCAAGGGGAATCGCAAGTACATGGTGGTATACCAAAGCTCTGCAAGGAATTCACAACAAGACTTGGATTCAATTCAAGGCAGAATTTTGGGACAAATTTTTTCCTCTACGCTTTGAGAAAGGCATCAAAGAAGAAGGCATCAAAGAAGATTGGGATCGGTTTGCTCGATAGGAGCACAAGAACTTTTTGCTTTGACTGCTAACTCCCATGTCATTGCATTGTTCAAAGACTTTTTAGAGGAATCTGGCATAATCAGGTTGATTGTAACAAGAGATTGATCTTCAAAATTCTTCATGGGATGTAAGATTTCTGGTTCAAAATCTTCCAATAAAGATTTGGCGAAGAGGAAATCTTCTCAAGACATTCTTTAGATGGGATAACTTCAACTTTAGTAATCACTGGAGAGGATTTTGGCTTGAGACTGTATAGAGTCATCTTTAGAAACTGTCACTTCATGACTTGCAATTGACATATCATCATCCATCAAAGAATCAAAGAAAGCATAGTCGTCTTCAGACTCAGAATCTGCAACTATATCCTTATCTTTGTCTGGTAACGAAGTATCACTTGGAAAACTTCTTGCTTGAAATCATCTTTGTCTTCATCAAATGATTCAGGAGAAGTTAATGAATTTAAAAATTCATCAATAATAATATCTGCTTCTGCATCGAAAATCATATTCTCTTCATAATCCACTGTATCATGTCGTTTGACTAGTACACGTGAGGCTTGAATCACTCTTTTCACATGATGAAGTCCGTGTAAAATCAGTTCAGGTCCATCTTTGAACAAATTGATAGTATGTCCTTGAAAGCTAATTGCTGGATCATAATGAAATAACCAATGCTGACCAAGAATCATGTCGTAATAAGATAATAGCATGACTTGAAATCCAATTGATCTGCATAAGTTTGAATCTCAAACTGCAACTGTCGAACTGTCGAATCACAAGTCAAAATTGATCCATCTGCTAATTCCACATCATATAAGTGAGATGTCTTTTGAGTTGGCAAACCAAGCTGTTGAACTATTTGAGTGCTGACGAAATTATAAGAGCATCCGCTGTCCACCAAAATGTTGATGGAGCGACCATTGATAGCTATAAGAAGGCTCAAAACTTGCTTTGAGAGAGGCTCCAAAACTGAAGGATTGCATTGAGCATGCTTCATAAGAATAGTCGTATCCTCTGAGACTCGAATCGTATTGACCACAGATTTTCCTTTATTCTTAGCAGAATCTGGTTGTTCAGAATTCGATGATGTTTTCGCGTTGGAATTTCTTTTCAAATTAGACGGATCTGGTTTCTTTGGACTTTGATACCATCTATGGTCACCACTGCAAAGTGTACATAAACCATCCTTCTTTGAAGTCGAAGATGCATTTGAGGAAGAGCCTTGCTGAGTATTGGAATGCCGATCTTGAGAAAAATCACGTCCTTTACCACAATCAAGTGGAGGAACATTTGAAGAAGATCTGCTTTGAGATTGTCGATCTTGAGAATAGAACCTTGAAGTTGAATAGGGTTGCGTTGCTTGCTGTCTGAATTGAGACTGATGTTGCTGACTTTGGCTATAGCTGTCTTTGCGATCGCATTGTGAAAAGCGAGCGCTGTTTGAAGATCTATCACCAGGGAGAAAATTCCGTGTAGGGCACCGATTATCGCCAAGACGCTCCACATAGGCTATTGCAGTATCCAAGGTCCTTCAGGTTGGGTTCGAGTCCGTCGATAAAACTGTGTAGTTTATGAGAGGGACGAAGGGTCTCTATCTCTCTGTGATGTACGCGGCCAAAGAACCTGTCTGGCTCAGGCGACGAAGAGAGGACCGGGCATGAAAATCCGCATTGGCAGGCTTGAACGCCTTGTGAATATCACGCCGAAATTTATCCCAAAAAGGTGTGTGTTTAAACATTAGCAACCCTTCGTTACCACCAAAGAAATGCTATGTTTTTGAGCAGAGAACTAGCAAGTGCAACTTTTTTATTCTCGACTAAATCTGTATTTGATAAGTAAACCTCCATTTTGAACAGCCATTGGTCCAGCACGCGCTTGTCACGGCGACCAGTGTATGGTTCCGGCAGTTTAACGTCAAGCTTCTTCTTATGTGCAACATAAAATTTTTATAAAGTAATTGAAGTTCATGATTGTCTACCTCTTCAGTTGGATTTGGTTCGTTTGGTTCGTCCACTGAAGCTTCAGAAGAAGGTGTGGAAGATGTTGCATGTGTAGTCCGAGAAGTTATAGGACGATTCCGGGCATTGTTTTGCGTCTTCATATGATCCAAGCGAGTGTGAAGTGATGCGAGACTTGTGGAAAGTGTGACCATCTGCTCCTTGATAAGAGTAAGGGCATCTTTAGGTTGACCACCTCCATCCTAAGAATTTGGCATGGTTACGCCTCAAAGGGAACTCTCGAACAGGTACTGAAGCAGGTTCTGGGACGGGTACTCCGGGAGCGGAAAACTATGCTCGAAAACAGGTTCGGGCTCTGGAGTTGGGGAATCGAAAATTATGATGACTTCAGAATTGGGAGTATCCAGAATATTTATCGCTTCGGATGTGATATGATTTTTTTCGGGAGAACACTGTTAGATATCTCCTCTATATATGAAAAGTAAGGGATTTGCACCTCGAAGAATTCGTCGGCCATGAAGGAGAAATGTCCTGCGCGCAGAGTGTGCACACCGAACCGGCGCTAGATGGAGAGACAGGAGGGTTGTGTGTAAACTGAGAACGTTGATTGATCATCATTTTGTTTTAGACTTCATGTAAGTTGAATGTGGTCACTTAAAAGGTATGTTCACCTGGTTTTTAAAAAATTGGGTTTTTGGCCGGTCACCCAAGTTTGGGGCAGGTGGGCAATATATTTGAAGGGGTAATCATAAGGTGCAGCCAGCGTAAGAAACTAGCAAGCGTAACAATTCAGCCAATCTCAGCCAGCAACTAATTCAGCCAGCACATAAAATTCAGCCAGCGTTTCAACATGGGCAGCCCAGCGTTTGCAAAAACTCAGCCCAGCTTTTTCAGAAATTCAGCCTCCAATGTGCGTGACTCTTAGGGAAGGGGTGCAATCTTGGCTTCTTTGGTGCCCTCTCGCGAAGAGGTGCCCTTTGGATATGCAACAGCCAACAAAGGGAATTCAGCCCCTTGCCGAGTGAATGGGCACACAGGCGAAGCGACACACCCGTATGCGAAAGGGTGCCAGCAAGGTGAAGAGGTACCGTCCTTTCACATGAAGAGGTGCAAACGCAATCCCGAAGGGACACTACCTGATGAAGAGGCCAGGTACGTGGCACTCCCACACACCCACATCTGCATCTTTGTCCTTTATGTATATAATTGGAACAGAATAAATTTAAGTTACCTCATATGCTCGCAAGTGTGTGGACCACCGTTCTTCTGCTTCTATGCAACTCTGGGAGAGGGTTAGAGTCTAGCGGCGAGGGTGAGAGGCTCACGACCTTCGGGTCCGGGAAATTTTGTTGCTCTGATACCACTGTAAGGATTCTAGGTACTAATCCTCAATTAAGTACTTAAACTCATGATTAAGACTTAAGAAACTTGAACTGAACTCAGAAACAAGACTCAGAAGACTCTGTGTTGATTGATTGAATGATTGCTTGAAACTGAGTACAATAGGAGACGAAGAGACACAAATGAAAAGACACGTCTCCCGGTGAAGAGACATGACTTTAGACGTAAAGACACATTCTTTCGACGAAGAGCTGCAACCATTGGGCAAAGGGTCGCACCTATAGAGCGAAGGGGTGTGACCAGTCATCGAAGAAGTGTGGCTTTTGGCGAAGAGGCACGTTTCTTGAGCAAAGGGTCATGACCATCCAAGCGCAGGGGTTCTCCCTGGCATGGCACTTCACGTATCTGCAACTAGGAGTAGATGTAATGCTGTTAACATAGTCACAATCGTGACAATCAGGTTGAGCGTCTTCGCTCTAAGGATCTTATGAAGGGAAGGTAATTTCTCAGGTTCACCGAAACTCTAACACAATTTAAGAATTATGTACACCTTTGGGTACATGGATAACACACAAAGATGTAGACCTATGCCAAGGTGGGTTATGTACCAGTCAAATTTTTTTTCTGCTGAAAAAAATGAGATGAACCTACTTTCTTGTCAGGAACTGCACGGGAGTTTGTTATACTCTCTTGAGCGCCTTTTTGCGTGCAAGGATATTCCGACACGAGAATCTCTATTTGAGATGTGTTCGGTAAAAGAAATTTGAGTTTCTCTACGGAGAAGAGGTTTTCTGATAGTCGTTGATCATTGAGTATGTTATGTGCTTTTACCATTACTATAACAACTTTTGGTTGCGGTATATGTTTCTCTATGAGTAGGTCAAGTAGCATTTACACTCTGCTCGAATAAATTCGAACAATTATGTTTGTAAGAGTATAATTCGCCAGTCATTTTAAAATGGTAAGAATTACCTTAACCACATATGGGAGAACATCCTTGAGATCTAAAGCGGGTTTGTCCTTAAGTGGACCAAGTTTGAACTTATGTTCACAGAATGGTATGGCTAGAATTTTATCTACCTAAGATTTTGCAAGTCGTCATTGATGCTTGCAAGGTGAATCATTTTTTTGTGATTTTGCAAGGGAGAGACGCTAATGCTCCTTGGGAAAACACTGATGGTGGTAATAACTCGCAAGAGGAAAAAATTAGAAAGAAGTGCCACCGTACACAAGAAATCTTTGGATTGGAACCATCTGTCTACGTTGAGCAATGGCCCGGAAAAAGAACCTTCTTTAATGTGATCGCAAACTCTTTTTGTGAAAGAAAGACATCGAGCTTAATGCTCTATGACTTGGGCATTCCCTATGTGGGAGGACACAAGAGGTTTAATACCCTTTGAACTAACAACGCAGGATTATGCGCAAGGACAGATACCTAGATTGATTTCTAGGAAGATTACTCTTCTCGAATTTGAGAAGACAAAATCTAGTTAAGAGAGTCTCGGATAAGGAAACTTTGGATCTGGAGGACAAAAAAAAGCGGAAAGACGTGCGGCAATGCTCAAGGGATCTTCGGATTACAATTGGCCTACCCAAAGCCAAGGCCCGAAATAAGAACTTACTTTGGTAAGGTGGCACACTTTGTCTGCCACCACAGGAAGATTCACATGAGCTTAATGATCTCGACATGCCCTATACGGGAGGACACAAGAGGTTTAATATCCTCACGTCTAATAGCGCAAGGACAGAGACCTAGATTGATTTCTAGAAGGATTATTCTTCTCGGGATTGAGAAGGTGGATGTCAGCTCCTTGAGAGTCCATACTCAACCCAGAGAGGAGGTCCAGAACTGTAAGGTGCAGCCGAATGAATGTTGAACTTTGCTCAAGATGAGTGCTCCGAACTATGCTCAAGGTTCCTTTTACTCACGGAAGGGAGAGCCTTCCGTTCCTTTAGTGAGAGAGTGCAATGGACACAAACAAAGTGATGAACACTGTGAATGAAGGTGCTGAGACTGAGAGATAGAGAGAGAAGAATACGACACCAGACAAGTTGCCCTCCTCCAAAGACCCCACTCTCTATGGCGAGAGCGGTCTACTTATGATTGCACAAATCTCTACAACGCTGGAGTTGCCGACGATGTCGACGACGATGAGGACGACGACGAGACGGGCTGAAATCTGAGAATGCTAATGGCTGAAATCTGCAAATCTTCTATCTGCTGAATTCTGACTCTATGTCGATGACGATATTGATGACGACGATGCGACGACGACGCGCTGAATACGCAGATGCTGAAATCTGCATTTTCCGGGCTGAATCTGCAAACTACGTTGGCTCTGACCGTGCGGCGAGGATCTGTTGCGGGAAGGTGAGATCTGCGAGGCTTGGGACTTTTTCTGCGGGTTCTAACTGCTGAAAACTGAAAACGCTGACTCTAGGGCTGAATCTGTCGCGATGGAATTGCAATAGGGCTGATTTGGTTCCTGCGGTGGAAATTTGCTAGCGTTGGGAATCTGCTGTCTTCTGTGGGGAATCTGCTAATGCTAGGGCTGATCTGCTGTCTACTGTGGTCGCCGGGGCTGATCTGCTGTGCAAAACGCCAGGGCTGGTCTTGAATCCAAAAACGCTAGGTCCTTTTGTCTCTTGCAAAAACGCTAGGCCTCTGTGGGGGTCTTATTGAGAAGTTGCCTGTTGAGCAAGGTGCTCCTGCTGTCTCTTCTGCCAGAAAGTGCTAGCGCTAGATTTCTATATATACAAACTTATGAAATTTGCCCTACCTAGTTCCCAACAAAAGTCACTTAAAAATAATAAGTGAAAAATGTCAAAAATAGGGAAAATAGGTGTATGCACTGTAAAAAGGCTCCTGATGGGTTTTGATGGAAATCTGATGATCATGCTGTGTGCAACCAGAGGATATGCATCTACTCTAAGTGTCTGGACATGCACGGTTTGCGAACAGACTCACAAAAGGCCAGATCACTTCCTATTCTAGATTGACTTGACTGAACTAAACCCTTGTCATGCTGTAGCTTGTCCACAGACACATAGGGTTGGATGTGTCACGTGACAGGAACGTAGAGCACCTCCACTGAACTGAACTTCGGGTCTAAGGTAGAACGAAAGAGGGTGATCTGGCCTATACCAGACACTTGAATCTCATGGTTGTTACCCATAGTGACGATTTGCCCATGAGTCTCTCGGAGAGAGCTAAACCAAGACTATTGGGGAGTCATCTGAGTGGTAGCTCCATTATCGACAACCCAAGTACGTGACTGCGATGTAGCAAGAGCGTGGTCTATCGTCGCGACAAGAGCGGTCCCCGCCGTCTCGTGAGGCTACGACTGCAGTCGAGGCTGTATGTTTCTCCTTGTTGGCCTCTTCTCGCTTCTTCTTTCTGCATTTTGATTCTTTGTGCCAGTAGTAAGATTCAATGGCCTTGTTCTTCTTCTTCTTCTTACCTTTGCCTTTCTTGTTACCTCCTTGAGCGATCAAAGCTCCTTCAGCATCAACAACACCTCCAACTCTGAATGCGGAGTGCCCCTCGATCTGTCTGAGGGCAGGGAGAGGGAGAATTCGTCCCATGTGGGAAAAGAGGTACGTTCGGATGTGAGCAAACTCTAAAAGTAGGGATCAAAGCGTGCGGGGAGCTTGAATAGTAAGAGGCCAACCATGCGTGCCGAGGTGATGTCGCCTCGGACAGAGACAAGGTCGTCCCAGAGTTGCCGCATGCGACAGGTCAACCCATCGAGTGAGTTGAAATCCTTGAACTGGATGTTGTACAACTCCCATTCAAGTATGATCTGTCTGGCAAACGAGGTCTCCTCAAACTAGTCAAGAATCCGTCTCCACAACGGATTTGCGTGCTCCTCTTTGGAAACTTCCTTCGTGATGCGGTCCGAGATGTTCATTATAAGAAAGGTAAAGACTCATATGTCCCAATCCACCCACTTGTCGATTTGATCCTGAGTGGCGGTGGGAAGGGTAGACTGGGTAGCCGAATTGGTGAAATCATTCAACCATTCCCAGAGTCGATGGTAGGCAATGATTGTGCGTACTCGTGAGAGTGAGCAGCGGAGAGGGTGTGAGACCACGGGTGTTGAAAACGCTGGAGAGAGAGAGAGAGAGAGAGAGAGAGAGAGAGAGAGAGAGAGAGAGAGAGAGAGAGAACTCTAGAAGCACAGATTCTTTACAAGCAATGTTCTCAATACACAATGTCTGACTACAAAACCCCAAGCACTCCTTTTATAGGATGTTTGGGTTGAGGTAGGGCAAAAATGTGTAACTGGGTCAAAAATATAAAAGCCCATAAAAATGGCTAAAATATGTAGCAAGGCTAAAAAATGATCCGCCATACACGTGCTAGAATGCCCATCCATGCAACATATGTGATATACAATGGGTGGCCAGCCCGAGACAATCACTAGCCGTACAAAACGGCGAAGCAACGGTGGTGTAACTCTAACAGGGTCAATCCCGAGAGTCTAAGTTTTTTCATTCCATATCGAAGCTCTTGATATTCTAGCGTAGTAAAATTAGCCATCACACGTAGACCGCGCTGATCTTTAGAGGGGTGTCTTGATGACGAAAGTTACATACTAAGACAATCTCACCCAATTAGGAATATTTAGTGTTTGACACATCTCGACACGACACATGCTTGCATATGCATGTTACAAGACATAAAAACAAATAGCGCCGCTGAGCACTCCTCCTAGATAGACAATCATAGGCATGATCCCTTGCAAATAACATGAAAAGGTCCGGGCCATGAGCTCAAAGGACTGATACAACCAAACTCTCCCTAGATCGCATCGCGTACGCTTGGAGGCTTCAAATACAGCTAGATTGTTAGATTTACACCACTCTGTTGCTTCACAGGTCTAGGGCATTCTTGTACGGCTAGTATGTCTCCGGGCTGGCCACCCATAGTCTAGGTTGTACCTGGTCTAGGCGCCCACTTTTGTCCGAGTGCTTACATATTTCCATATATCATTTTTTTGTTGGGTCGTGGGGATTTTTGTCAAGCCTTGCCTTACGTCCCCTTGGGCACCTATTTATAAGGCCAGGGGGGTACCCACTTCCACATCTCTCATCTCACAGAGATCACACATCTGATTGTATTGGGCCTTCCGCTGATGGTAGTCATGGAGGCCTGATCGCCCCCTCTTCACCATCTCTGGTGTTTGTGTCTACTGTCTCTCTCTCCCTCCTCTCTCATGCTTCCGCACACGTGCACTCTCACATAGATGTCCCGTAGAAGCATTGTTCAGAGGTTTTCAAGTTTACAATAAAACCCTCCCCAGACCACCGGCCTGCGTCGTTCAGAGGTTCCACATTAAACTTGAACACTTCTCTCAGGAAAGCCCGAGCCGAAGATATTCAAAAGGCACAACATCAGAAACCAAGCATTTGTAAATCGGCACCAAAACAAGCTCATTTCTATTTCAAACAATTTTTCAAACAGTCTTGTCAAACAAAGAGTATCATAATACAATTCAATCTTAAAATTATTAGGGGTTGGTTACTGTCAGTCAAACTTTAAGGATGACTGGCTTGTCGTTTTGCTGTGAAGTGATGGTGCGGTTCTGAATATGGATGGTCGCATCATTCTTCTCGTGCCAAGGCCTGCGCCCAAAAGAGCATCACAATTGCCCAACTTCATGATGTGAAAATCTACTTTGCCATGGTACCCTTGGATGGTGAGCGGAAGAGCACAAATGAGAGATACAACTTTTTGAGTTTTCTCGGTGGCTAGCTTGGCTTCAAGTTCTCCAATGAGTTGATCATACTCAAAATCCATTTGTTTCAGGAATTCGGGATGGATGAAATTTTCGATGGCTCCTAGCTTGAAGAAGATAAGTGCCTTGAAGCCATTTATAATGTTGGACGGATACGCCGCGACGGACGTCAGCATAGCGAGAACTCACCTAACATATAATTGTCAACTGAGGACGGAGCTCGACCCGCAGTGTAGCAGGGCTACAGTGTCACTTCACAGGACAGGCAGACAGTTGGACAGTTAGTCACAGTTGGTCTCGTTCACACTGGACGGACCCTCTGGGCTGGGGGTGACACGTGGCAGGGTACCGACGGTGGCATCGTGGCCAGGTCACCACCACAACTCAGTTTGGAGATAGACTTAGCTGACTGGACATTTATGAGCCGTTGGTGGCTCTTTATGGTTGTAGATATGAGTAGTCATTTGAGCCAGTGGCATTATCTTGTACGTAGTCGTCTAGAGTGAGCTATGCACAGAGCACTGCTTCACCATCCCTGCACATCTGAGCCTCGACACCCCCATTGTACCTGTGAGTCCTGGGTTGGAGCTGAGTGTGCTGCCACGCCAGAGTCTGTATCGGTCTTTGAGATAGTCGAGTCATATGTTCTGGTCTGCTATTGTGTCTTTGCGAGCTCTGTTGACGTCTATTGTTTCCTTTCTGTTCAGTCTGTTTGAGGGAGATTCAGTCTGTTTGAGTGAGATTGTCACGCACATTGCACTGAGGGCTACCCACTGTAGAGGGCATGACACATTATCCGCGCTATAGGTGTTCTCATTTTGGCGATCATGGTGGGACCTCAACTGAAATCTCACTCAGTGAGGTGCAAATCTTGAAGCTAGTTAGGTTTATCTAGCTTCGCCTACCTTGCCTATCTTCGCCGACCTTGCCTTGCACGGTTCTCCTATAGTTTGGTCTAACTGGTCTAGTCCCCTCTCGCCTGGTCCAACTGGTCTAGTCCTCTCTCGCCCTGGTCCAACCTGTCCTCGCCCTGGTCTAGACCTCCTCGACCCTGGTCTAGTCCTCCTCGTCCCCTAGCCTAGTCTAGTCACTTGCCTGGTCTAGTAGAGTCTAGACCAGTCTTCAGCCAGCCAGTTCAAGGTTGTCTTGCCCGAAGGTTGGTTGGATTGGTGGTCACTGCATGACACATACAAGGCGGTCAGTCGAGCCTCAAAGTGCACTACTGAGCTCTCTGAAGCACTACAACAGAAGACGACCTTTGGTACCCAGTAGAAGTCTATCAACCTCATCACCTATCCCTCCACATACATCACCCATTCCTTCATCCGCTTCCACATCTTCCAGATCACCTTCTCTAGTAAAGCTCTCTCCTATTCTGCTACAGGCTACTGTGCTACAGGCTCATCAAGGGGCCATGGAGCCGTTGGCTAGCGTTTTGGCTAAGGTAAACATCAAGTTCCCTACATTCAAAGGACTCTCTTCAGAAGATGCTGACGACCATGCAAGGAGGTTTGTATCTCTCTGTAGGGGTCGTGGTCTTAACAGGGAAGATGCTTACTTGGTACTCTTTCCATCCACCTTGGATGGCTTAGCAGACAAATGGTATATCCAGTTTGCAGAGAACCATTTTGCAACTTGGGCAGCCTTAAGACAACAGTTCTGTGCAGCTTTCAGGCCCGGTGACTACCAGGAGAAGATGTTGGATGAGTTAGCCAACATGGTGCTCCAGCCAGAGGAGACTTTTGCAGAGCTTATGACTAAGACCAAGTCTCTGGTTGCTAAGCTTCCTCAGCAGCCCGGTGAATTCATGGTGAAGAAGTGGGTGGAGAAGGTGCTTCCCAAAACTTCTCAACGAAAACTCTGACTCCGGCCCGACGCCACTTTGTTGCCACCTCTGATGACAACACCTCCTATGCAGCAAGGTATGCACAATAACTTTGCATCTCCCAGCTTTTATCATGCTAGTACTCCTTCAGTTCCCCAAAGCTTCTACACGTCAGCCTCCGGTCCCATGCAGCAAGGGCAGAGACCACCTCGCCCCTCAAATAGGCCAATTTTGTGCTACAGGTGCGGTGAGTATAGACACTATCAGAGCAAATGTCCCTTACCAGAAGGGTCCCCTCCTTGCCGACATTGCCTTGAAGCTAAGGATCACTATAGTAAGGATTGCCCAAAACAACGAGCGTCCACATCTGCAACCACAAGCCAAAAGGAGTTTACATTTCCAAAGCTTAACCTCATCACAGTAAGCTCCATTCCACAGGCACCGCCTTCCACTCTTGTAGTTGCCTCTCAAGAAGGGTTGAAGCAAGTGGAAGAGCCGGCTGGGGTGCTCACACGGGCACAGAGAGCTGCTCTTGGCCTCAGCCTCCCTGGTGGTCCAATCTTTCCATCTCCTGTCACACAAATGAGTCAACCTCCAGTAGTAGCTGACAAACCAGTAAGTAGTGTCAAGAGCCAGCCTACCTCGCTTCTATCAGATATTGATGGGGCTTTCATCGAAGTAGTAGAGGACTTGCAGAAGCTTAACATACCAGAGCAAGCTCTAATCAAAGGAAACAAGCCCACAAAACAGTCTATCTTGAAAAACACTTTTCAGCAAGTGTCACTGTACGACATGCTTCGACTTGATGCAAATTTTAGAAGTGACACCCTTCCCATCATCCAGTCTCTGTACCCTGGTGCAGGGCCTAGTGGTGGGCACCTACCTGTGCAGTCCTTGGAGTCCTACATGATTTCATATCCAGTTGCTCCCCTCACCGACTATAACAGTCCTCGTCTCACTGTGTCTATTCTTGGGCATCAATTCTCAAGCGTCATAGTGGATGGTGGATCTGGGATCAATCTGATGCCAGAATTTACTATGTTGGCCTTACGCCTGCAGCCTACCCGCCCTGCTCCATTCATTGTTACATTGGCAGACCAGAGGACAGTCTACCGTGTGGGCATAGTAGAGAAGGTGCCTCTGATGATACAAGACTTCACATTTAGCTTGGATTTTGTGGTGGTCAGTCTTCCTCAGGTGGAGGGAGGATTTCCTTTGCTGATTGGTCGACCATGGTTGAGGCATACTAAGGCACTTCATGATTGGGGCAACGACGCCATGTGGGTACATACTCCTGGCTCCCCCATGCAACCAATTTGGCTCAAAGGAGGTATGGATCCAGTGGTTCATCTCACAGCTCATTGTCAGTACAGTCCAACCCCGACCCTGAGCAGCCCATCCCTCCTGACGGGTATGACGAAGACCTGCTACAGTGGTTGGAAGCTACCGCCTCGATGCCATGTTATATGGTCTCTATTCAAAACTCACATGTGCCGGTAACACTCTCTCTTCTAACTCCTCATGCGGACACAAATGTCACAAGTCCTACACTAGACAGTAGTCCTACAGCAGACAGTGGACCAGTCCAAGGAGTAAGTGGGTCAACCCCAACTTCTCATGATTCAGATGATCCTCCTATGGAAGCCCTCGGCCTCGGGGAACCTATCACACATCATCGGAGGGCGAAAAAATCTCCTCTGCATGAACTCGCCAGTGATTCCCCCCTTCCTCTAACATCTCCCAGGTCGGAGGTCCCGCCCACTCTAAAGCACCCGGTTATGTATGTGTCTGAAGATTTACCCTTCGATGAGCTTCCGCCTGGATGGTTACAAGAAGAGTATGTGGAGTTTCCAATCTATCAAATGCCAGCACATAATGTCTCGAAGCTCCAAGAGGCAGCTCATGTTTCAACCTCTGAAGTACCCTCCACAGCTACACCTCCTGACCCGGTCAAAAAAGTCAACCTGGACGACCCTGCTAACCCTCAGCACGTCCTCTTAGCAGCATGGTTATGGGAGCATCCCGCATTACTTGACCAGGTCGTCTCTTTCATTTACTCTTTTAAGGATGTTTTTGCTTGGTCCTACAAGGATTTGGAAGGGATCCCACCAGAATTGGGTCTCCACACAATCCCTCTGGTTGAAGGAGCTAAGCCTGTCAGAGGCCGAGCTTATAAGCTCAACCCAAAGTATGCAGAGGCTGTCAAGTCAGAGCTCGGAAAAATGCAAGAGGCAGGGATCATTGTACCTGTGGAGCACTCTGAGTGGTTATCACCCATGGTGATAGCGCCTAAGAAGCAATCCAACAAAATCTGGGTGTGCGTAGATTACCGTGCTTTGAATAAGGTAACTATCCCAGATGGTTTCCTAACACCTTTCACTGAGCGTGTGCTCGAAGATGTAGCAGGGCATGTTTTGTACAGTTTCATGGATGGGTTTAGTGGATACAATCAGTTGGGCATCCATCCAGGTGATCAGCTGAAAACGGCTTTTGTGACTCCCTGGGGTATTTTTATCTACACTAGAATGTCTTTTGGGTTGAAAAACGCTCCACCTTCTTTCAATCGAGCGGTGTATCTCATCTTTTGTCCTCTGCTTACGGATCATCTTCGCATCTTCATGGACGATTTTTCGACTTTCTCAGGTGCTCAGTGTTCAACCCCAGTGGAAAATTTAGAGGAACACCTGGCTCAGCTCTCTGCTGTCTTCCTCAGGTGCAGAGAGGCACGGCTAAAACTCAATCCTAACAAATGTCACTTTTTGGTCACTGAAGGCACACTTCTAGGCCATGTGGTGTCTTCCAAAGGTTTAGCACCAGACCCAGAGAAGATCGTGGCAATCTTGAAGTTACCACCTCCTATCAATCCGAAAGGGGTTCAGACCTTTGTAGGCCATACAAGATATCATCGTAGGTTCATACGGATGTATGCACAAGTGGCTCAACCATTGACCCGACTGACTAGTGCTACAGTACCTTTTCAATGGTCAAAACCGGAGGCTGAAGCATTTGAATACCTCAAAAAGCGCCTCACTAAAGCACCTATTTTAGTGGCTCCAGATTGGTGTCTTCCTTTTCATGTGCATACGGATGCCAGTCAGCTGGCTGTGGGGGCTGTGCTGACTCAGCCTAGTAAAGAGTACAACTTGGATCGCCCTTTTCACTATGCAAGTCGCCTACTCACCAAAGCAGAGCGTAACTACAGCACCACAGAAAGGGAAGGTTTGGCTATGGTGTATTCTTTACAAAAGTTTCGTCATTACTTGTTAGGGGTTCACTTCACTATCATCACAGATCATCATGCGCTACACTATCTTCTAAATAAACCCCAAGTTGCAGGACGAGTGTGGAGATGGCTACTTATATTCCAGGAGTTCGACTTCGAAGTAGTTCTTAGTCCAGGTAAGCGGCACGTCATGGCCGACCATCTCTCTCACATACACACACGTGAGCCCAATACTGGGGTTGGTGATGATTTTCTTGACAGTCATCTTTTTAAGGTGGACACAACCCCAGAATGGTATGGAGATGTGTTGCATCTGCTCTCTACTGGCCTATATCCTGAGAATGCTTCTCCCCTGCAAAAAAGAAGACTCTTGCTGAAATCTAGACCGTTCTCTTTGATTGGTGGACAGTTCTATAAATCAGGGCCAGATGGTGTGCTGCGAAGGTGCGTATCCCCTCATGAGGTAGACCACATTCTAGAGGATGCACACAGTGGTCCTATTGGTGGCCAATATCCGGGTCACATCACGGCACAAAAAATCTTACAGACGGGCTTGTGGTGGCCCTATATATTTCGAGATGCTATTGCTCATGTCAAGATTTGTGATGTCTGCCAGCGATGTGCGCTTAAGCCTAGCAAGCAATCAAATCGCCCTCTCCAAGTATCTATGGCGTGGTTGCCCTTTGAAAGATGGGGTTTGGACTTTGTTGGTCCAGTTACTCCATCTGCTCAACCAGGCAATCGTAAGTATCTCTTGGTAGCAACAGATTATGCAACAAAAAATGGGCCGAAGTGAGTGGCTACCATCGACTGCACAGCCGCCATTGTCGCAAAATTTTTGTATGAAAATATTTTTTGCAGGTTTGGGTGTCCTCTGGAAGTCACCAGTGATCGAGGTAGTCATTTTATCAATGACTTGATCTCCACCCTCCTCACGAATTAAGATTTTTCGTCGCAAATCTTGCTCTTACTATCCTAGAGCAAATGGGCAGACTGAAAGCACTAACAAAGTGCTAATCGCGCTTCTTAAGAAAGCTTGTCATCTGCATCCAACCTCTTGGGCTCAGGCTATCCTCGGTACAGTTTGGGCTTATCGCACCTCCTTCAAGGCAACCACTAACTACACCCCATTCCAACTAGCTTTTGGCTTAGAGGCAATTGCACCCTATGAGTTCAACTCAGGTTCAGCAAGAGTGGGAAGTATTCGTGTCACAGCTGGGAGTACTTTAGCAAACCTCTCTCATCTCTCAATGTTAGAAGAAAGCAGGAGAATAGCTTCACATGCTCTCCAAGCCTAGCAGATTCGTCGCAAAGCGTGGCATGATCGCCATCTCCGAAGGCCGAAAATAATGCAAGGCTCGCTGGTGCTACTCTATCAAGCTAAGTATCTGAAGAAAGCTAAGAAGTTGATCCCAACCTGGCAAGGACCTTTCAAGGTACAGGAGATTTGGCCACAGGGGGCTGTGCAGTTAGTCACTTTGGAAGGCGTTCCTTTGCCACTAGTAAATGGATCAAGAATAAAGTGCTATCACTCACTTGTCTGACTCTAAAGAATGTGGTTGTGTGATAACTCCGATTGTCCCGTCTAAATTTTCGGCTCTCTCCATCGATCCATTAACCCTCTTCTCAGATTTACCTTATCTCAAGTTCTCATCTCAGTTGTAATCTGTGTTATCCTAAAAATTCTCTTGTTTTATGCATGCATCAAACTCCTTCTCACCTCACATTGACATAATTCGAATTGGATTCCAGCTACTCTTGAATTTTTTCTTTTTAATTATTGGAATTCACGATTTGAGTGGATAATCAGCTTCCTGTTTCTCTCTGTCTCCGTCTCCGTGTCTATCTGTATCCTTGGTATCTCTATCTCTGGTCCTTACAGCTTACAGCTCTCTCTCTCTGCTGACCCCTCTCCCTCTCCTTGTGGATTTCTTCAAAGTGGCGAGTGCAACTCTAATCAGATAGAATATGGATTTCCTGATATTCTGGCGCATCTCTCTCACACTGCTCACAAACACTAATGTCATTAGTCGCTTTTCTCACACTCTAGTTCTATAAGGTGGAAGTCCTGATAGGCCATTGGCTATTAATTCTACAGCATCTACACTCTATATCCCTCTTCCTCTCTAT
This sequence comes from Adiantum capillus-veneris, assembly GCF_014529385.1. NCBI lineage: Eukaryota > Viridiplantae > Streptophyta > Polypodiopsida > Polypodiales > Pteridaceae > Adiantum > Adiantum capillus-veneris. The sequence continues at coordinate 81,091,534 of NC_140934.1, forward strand.
GTCTCTCTCTCTCTACCTTGGACTCCAAGTTGCTGCTGCAACTAGTTGCTAATTGCTATATTGCTTTGTGCTTTCGCTTACTGCTTCCTGCTTGCTTTGCTTTTTCACTCACCCCTACCCAATATTGCTTTTTACCCTGCTTACTGAGTGGTGCGTTATGCATGTGGTGCTTTCCTCCCCTTACTCGCCTAGTCCCTACCTACCCTCAAATTACCCTCGCCCCTACCTACCCTCCCCTTACCCCTCGCCCATAACCTCGCCTACTTATTACCTAGCCCCTACTACCCCTCGCCCTCTACCCTATCCCAACCCCCTCGCCCCTATCTACCCAATCTTACCCCCCCCTTACTCCCCTCGCCCCTACCCAATCCCAACCCTTACCCCCTCGCCCCCCTACCTACCTCCCCCTACTCTCCCTCGCCCCTAGCTACCCTCTCACACCCCCTCGCCCCTACCCTCCCTACTCACCCTCCGCCCCTACCCTACCCAACCCCCCCGCCCATACCCTCGCCCCTACCCTACCCCAACCCCCTCGCCCCTACCCTCCTATTTTGGGACGTCGCCCCTACCCTCCCGTACTCCCGCGCCCCTACCTGCTCCGGCCCTCGCCTCTACCCTACCCCAACCCCTCGACCTACCCTCCTCTTACTCCCCTCGCCCTCGTCCTCACAAATCCCCTCGCCCACCCTACTCTTCCTGCATCCATCCGCCTCCTGCTCATCGCTTTTTTGAAAGTGCCGCCTAGCTTTTTTTAAAAGTGCAGCCTCCTGTGTAATTAAGCTTTTCCAAGTACAGCTTTTCCAAGCTTTTCTGGGAAATTGTTTATTCCAAGTACAGCGCTACATCTTGAATCTGGGAGTTCCAGAGTTCACCCTGCACACTGCCAAGCAGGTAGCTAGCTTTACGATGGCCGGTACAAGAAAACAAGTTAGGAAGAAGAAAGCTCTCTCTCCAGAGAGGCCAACTGAGACATCCCAAAGTTTTGCAGAGGAAGAGAGGATGTGGATACATCCAGCCATGGCCTCACCGATGTGTCCTCCACTGATCATAGTGATGAAAATTACAAGGCGTCCGACTCAGGCTCTACTTCCGACTCAGAGTCTTCTAGCAAAGAGGAAGAGGAAGAGCATGAAGAAGAAGAAGCTGTAAAAAACCAAAAGAAGAGGAAAGCCAGCATGCAGGTACTGAGTCATCAAATTCCTCGGCCTCCTCCTTCCAAGATCCAAACCAAGTTCACTTTGAACTTCCATCTGAAGCAGCCTCATCCTTCTCTTCGAGAAGTCTTATCAAAAGACCAGCTACACAGGCTAGGTCTGTCAGCATTAGCAGACACTGATCTGCCTTCTGATATTCCCATGGATATGGTGCATGCAGTTCTCAAGTTTTTTCCCAAAGTCAGAGGACACCCATTGACTGCTACACGCATTGGTAACGCTTTGGGGATGACAACCTTTCCAACAGTCAAACCAACTACGAGAACCTATTCACAACTTTCAAAAGATGCGACAATCGAGGCATGCGAAGAGCTACTTAGTACGAGTCATGCTGATTATGCAAGGAATAAAAAGCTCTGGGCCATTTTTAAGTATTACTTTTTGGTCAGAGATCCTAAAGTGAGCAAGGGCAAGGGCAGATGTGACATGCTTACTATATTCTCGCACTGCGAAGGCCTATACTGCCTCATCCACACCATCCCGTGTGGCTTTCATCAAATTTTATTTACCTCTTTACAGTCGCGGGCAAAAAGATTCAGAGCTCAGGTGCAATCTGTGCAATCTAGCTTTCAATGCTTCGCTGCTCCGATGTTGGCCTGGGTCATTAATATACCTGTTAGTCCTATGGATGTGGATGCGGCGATGCGGCGTAAAAGCTCTAAGGGAAAAGGGAAAGATATTGAACAAACAATGGATCTATCTGAAAAGCCAAAGAAAAAGAGAGCAAAGGTAGTGAAGGACACAGTAGAATCTTTAGTATCCCTACCAGTTTCGGAAAGCCAACAGCTTCGAGTGAAGCAACCTGTTCGACGTTCCTCGCATATGGTCGCTACTGATTCGATGGTAAGTTCAAGTAGTGCAGATCACACTATGCATGTCACAGCTATGGCTTCTACCGTGTGTGTTCCTCTCTCTACTGCTGCTATTTTTACCCCTACCACAGTGACTAGCTCCCACGTCCCAGTGGCAGTTGCTTCTTCTCCTATGCCTAGTCCTGTTGCAACCACTCCCACCATCTCTACTCCGACAGAGAGGCATGCGCCCAGTCCACCACGAGCAGTGCCACTTGTCACACCAGTCCCACTAGCTGTACCACTTGCCAGCTCTCTTCACCGTGAGACTGTTACAGGACTTTCCACAGGGTCGGACTCTACATCATTTTTTCGGCTATTTGAGGATATATTGCAGGAGTCGAGGCAAGCCATTGCCACCATTGAGCTTGGAGCAGAGCGTTTAGCAGCCACATACCAGTGTCACGCAGCTACTTACGCAGCTATGGAGGGAGCTCTGAAGGTTGCTGAGAGCGCCATCGCCGATAGGGATGCCACTATTTTCGCACTCCAACAGGCCCTGAAGTTAAAGTCTCAAGTGATTAGTGACCTTCAGAATCAAGTACAAGGATTTAGAGAATTGCTCTTACATGAAAATAGGGCTACACAGCCTACCATGATGGGTATGGGATATGGGTGGACTGGAGCAGGTACACCAGTGCAGCATGCAGCAACGGGTCCTTCTCAGCAGTTTATGGGACTTTACTCACAGACTCCAGTTCCCGTTCAGTACTACAATCAACAACAACAGTATCCTCCTCCTCAGGGGTTTCAGTCTTCACCATTGCCTCAGATGCAAAATATGACTTGTTGTGATGGAGTTGTTGGAGCACATCGCCATGGTTGTGTTACTCGACGTCATCAGTATACTACAAGACAGGTGCTACCATCTGCCCAACAGCAGGTGGCTGGTCATTTCCTAGGAAGCACACTTACTGACAGGAGAGCTCACATACAGTAGGGTCCCACAATCGATTTGATGGCTCCACCTCCAGAGGCGGATACTTCGGATGCAAGAGTGACCACCACTCTATCTCTTGGATGACAGATTCAGGAGCTCACCATTGTACATACTAGTAGTTTTCTTTCACAGTTTCAGTCTTCCTCTCACCGAGACGGCGAGCAGTCTTGTGGCGGGCAACCTGTAGCAGGGCTACAGTGTCACTTCACAAGACAGGCAGACAGTTGGACAGTTAGTCACAGTTGGTCTGGTTCACACTGGATGGACCCTCTGGGCTGGGGGTGACACTTGGCAGGGTACCGACGGTGGCATCGTGGCCAGGTCACCACCACCACTCAGTTTGGAGATAGACTTAGCTGACTGAACATTTATGAGCCGTTGGTGTCTCTTTATGGTTGTACATGTGAGTAGTCATTTGAGCGAGTGGCATTATCTTGTACTTAGTCGTCTAGAGTGAGTCTATGCACAGAGCACTGCTTCACCATCCTTGCACATCTGAGCCTCTACACCCCCATTGTACTTGTGAGTCCTGGGCTAGAGCTGAGTGTGCTGCCATGCCAGAGTCTGTATCGGTCTTTGAGATAGTTGAGTCATATGTTCTGGTCTGCTATTGTGTCTTTGCGAGCTCTGTTGACGTCTATTGTTTCCTTTCTGTTCAGTCTGTTTGAGTGAGATTGTCATGCTCATTGCACTGAGGGCTACCCACTATAGAGGACACGACACATTATCCGTGCTACACGCAGGCGCATGGAAGCAAGCAAAGGGTGTCAACCTCTACTCGACCGACTAATGACTACTTCCTACAGAGATATCAAATCTACATGCCATCGGTTCTGTGAATGTGAGAGTCTCCTATGATGCTACCGCAAGCCAAAAGCCCATTAGACGTTCTCGGAACGTTACGAAACTTGAGGGATATCCTATCAACACCAATAGGCTACTCTCCCTAAGGTCCGTGACCAAAAAAACCTACCCAATACCCTCCATGCAGAAAACGCGTAGGATGTCTGGCCGGTTTTTGCAGGTCGACGTTTCCGAAAACTAAAGTGCCTAATGTGTAGCTCTACTCGCTCTGATCGCGTGGATATGTTGAAATGCAAAAACAGACAACAGTTACTCACCGAAACTCCAAAAGTAGCTCGCGGGTGAATCTGCCAAAACACAGACAAACGCGCGTGATGTAAGCATCAACGCGTAGCTCTCCTCGTGGGCAACACACTGCTGCTCTTCGTTTACGATTCCGATCACCGTAGCTCCTGTAGCACACACACACACACTCTCTCACTCTCGCAGTCTCCCAACGACACAGAAGATCATATTATTAGAAGTCTCTTTACAAAGCTTTAGGTTTTGGCTTATGTACCTTTAGAAAACCTAATGTCCGACCAAAATGACCTTATTTGTCCCTAGGCTTCTATAGAGCTTAATTACAACACCATGAGTTGGCTTTGCTCATCCAACAAGCATCTGTGGCCTAAATACAATTGCCGACTTAAAATATGAAGTTCCCGTAAACATTACAAAAGTGGTCGTAATGGCTCAAAATAATAATAACGGGATATTCGATGATCTCCATGAGCTTGCATCTTCACATTACAGCATCCATCTTCGTCTTCATCACTTCATCAGCATCTTTATTTGAAATCTTTAAGGAATCTTTATGGAATCTTTGTGGAAGCATTGTTGAAAGGTTGATCTTTCAACACTCTCCCCCTCCGAAGTCTTGTCGTCCCCGACAAGACCCTATGTCTGCAGTGGCCTTGGCGAGTGTCATGTTTTGGTGTTGGTTGAATCTTTTGTTGTTGCAGTTGCTTCTACCAGATGCTTTGTATGTTGTAGAGTTACCTTTTTCTTGTACATGTAGTGTAGTTGAAGCCATAGCTCTCCCCCTCCGATTGGTTGTTGTAGCGTGAATAGGTTGAGTGAGGTTTGTTGTTGCAGCAAGTCTTTACCGTGGCAGCTCTGTATTGCTTGTTCTTTGGTTGCATCTTGCATGTGTACCTGTAATCTTGAAGCCTTTTTGAATTGTTTCTGGGCCGCTCCCCTTGGATCCTATAGTTGATGAGCATGTAGTTGTTTGGGGATGTCGTTAGTCTGCTTTTCTGTGTTTTAATAAGAAAAATAGTAAAAATAAAATATGGCGTATATTACAAAATGAAGGTCTTGGATACCTGGATAAGACTAAAGGGAAAAACCCAGTGGGAAAAAATGTCTTTAGTCACAATTAAATGTCAGGCTTTATGTACTTATGTATTGATGTAACCGAGTTTTGTTGAGTTAAAGTACTTATGGCCGTATGGCTACTATTATTGACTTGATATACATTGGATAAGTGTTAGTAGCTTGAAGTCAGAGTCGTTGTTGTTGAGCAAATGCTAATGAAACCTGTTACCCCTTCGTCATCGTCATTTTTTTGTGTAAGTGCATGGGTGGAACACAAATCGTGTCAAATGCAAATGTTTAATGATGGGGCATTATATATGCTTGCACAGATAGATGCATGGGAAACAATATGTTATGCGAGAAGAGTTTGAATGGGTGCTTCCAGGAGTGAATGTCGCTAGAGAAGCAAAAATATATTTGACTTCAAGAGTTTTCGTTACTCACAAGAAGGGCTGTTGATGCTCGAGGTTTTTTCACTCTCCTCACTGATTTTATGTGCGTGAGTGTTTTTTGGACTACGCCGCCACTCCACCAATTAAAATAATAGACTTTGACTCTTATGCTCACCTATCCAACATGAGCGACTCAATTTTACAATATGCTTGAGCTATAATCTAAATATCTTGACTCATAGACCACAAAAAATATTAAGACATGAAGCTTGGGTCTGACGCTTGCTCATTTAGTGGCTCAGCTGTCCGACTCTTGACTCTTATGCCATGATTTTTATGGCGACTTGACTTACTCTCGGGAGCTTTCGACCAAGAATAGGTTTTGAAATTCAAAACTCCCATCCTCAAAGAGAGGATTTGTAAAGGACCATACTGGCAATATTGGTTTCTTTTGCCATACCTTGGTGACCTTGGTTGTCAAAATTTCTTTTTGTTGTTATTGGTCCCTTGGTTGAGAAGATTGGATCGCTCCATTCTCCGTAACACTTTGTCTATCATGTCTTGACATTTCTTGAGAGCTAGAGATGACTTCAATCTTCTTCGTTATGTGTTGTTCTTTTGGCACCCATTTGTATCTACATCGTGTGATTAGCATGTCTTTGCAGATATCCTTTGCCTGGACTGTGACATTGTCCTTGATTTTGCCTTTTGTGAAATTGCGATTATTTTCAAGCTGAAGTTGTTTGCTTGAAGAATGTTTACCTGGCATCTTTGGTAGCCAGATTCTCCAATTTCCTTGATAGTAACCTTGTGCTTGAAGAATTGTAGATGGCATTGCTTTTGGGGATGCTTTTTGAAACCTTTATCCACCACATAAACCGAGGTCTGTGGTTTTGGTAACCAAAGTTTCTTTTGACCCTCATAATAGCCTTGCTCTGCTAAGCTGTAGTGGGAGGCTATCCATCCCACGTGTTTACCTTTCGTCAATTGGCTAGGACCATTTATCCATATTGGATCCTTGACCTTTATTTCTTCAGCTTTAATGTAGACCTTTGAAAACCTTTGGCGGCGGTGATCTCGCAGTGTATTTCGGTTGAAAGATTTTCTTTGGAGTCCGCCTTTCATGTGTAAGCATGTGGCCAGTTGATATAGAAGCTCTGTCTTGAACTTTTTGGGGTTGGATTGAAGACTCTGATTTAAGGGGCTGCTTCTGTTGGTAGGACATTTGTGGGCTCATTTTGGCTTTGCCTTTGTCGGCAACCGATAATCTTGGAGCGGTTGTAGGCTGGCTTTCTGAAAAGCTAGTCGTGATGGCCATCGTTGAAAATTCAGGTTCTTCTGCCAATGTTTTTGCCCAATGCTTGGAAAAAATCAAATGTGTACTCATTTTGGAAGACTCCACTACTAGGAATTTGTCTTTAACTATCTTTGACCGTAGTTTAAGGATAGCTTTTGCAATCCCTAAACTTGTGACGGCTATTCCAAGTAATATAGGAACCTGTACTTGAATTTCATACAGTTCTGGCTTACCTAGAAGTAACCATAGCCCATAAGACATGACATTAGTCGTGGCAGTGCAATCTATCTCTGCTGTAAAGTTGAATTTCAATTTCTCATACACATCCAACGAGAATTTAATCTTCTTGTTGGCTGCCAAGTAGTTGATGTCCTCGTTGCTTTCGGTACTTTTCTTGGACTTTTGTGACTTGAAGGCTTTGTCATCCTCTTGTATGTTGAACTTCTTTGTCATTTGACTGGTTGTAGCATGTCCCAAGTGCTTACTATCTTCTGTTGTTGCTGCTTGTTGGTGTTCATTGCTAGTTTCTGACTGTGACGCCTTGATTCTTGATTTCAGAAGCTCTCTGTCACTATTTACTTCTTCTAGCACTTGAAGGTCATTCAATGGTGACTTTTCTTCTTGGAAATGTTTTGAAGCTTGTGTAGCAGGATGTTGAGGTTGATTCTCTTCTTCTAATGCAATGGTCTCCGTGGCCTTTGGTTTCCATTGTTCCATGGGTTTTTGTAGAGTCTCTTTCATTCATATCCTGTATTGCTTGTCCTTGGTAGTCAATCTTGGACTCGGTCATTTCCTATTCTTCTGTGGGTTCTAAAACTTCAGCTACATCTTCTTTTAGCTTCTCATACTCTTTGATTTGTTCAATCGCCAATGAAGAGTCCACAGTAGAGAATTTATTTGGGACTTTCAGCTTCATCCATTGATTCTATTTGCATGTCTTCCACTTGTGACGTGGCACTAAGATTTTTTGTTACCTCTGCCACCTCTTCTTGTGTTGGCTCACTATCGTCAGATCTTGGTTTCTTTTGCTCTCGAACCTTGAACTGCGAGCTTCATCTTTATCCTCTTGTGGATGCTTTGACTTGTCCTCACTGAGGTTTCTTAAACGATCTTGAATCAGCTGATTCAATTGATCTTTTTTGAAAGCCTGATTCTCTATGATAATGTCGTTGACACCCTTGACTTCAAGCAATTGTGTCTTGAGCCTATCTTTTGTGCTCTGTGACAAGATCTGCTTCTTTTCTTGTTGGGGATTCTTTCTTCCATTCCCTTGTTGTTACTGTCTGAGCTTTGCTTTTGGCTTGTTGCTTCTTCTTTTCCATGTAGAGCTTTGCTGGGCAGTCCTTCACTAAATGACCAATGGCACATTGGTCGCAATATCTTGTTATCTCAACATGTGCACCCTTTGGACGAGGCATCTCTCCATAATACTATTGATAATGGTTTCCTGTGGTATCTAGATACATATATGACCTCTTCTTTGCATGCATGAACCTGTAGATTACGACTGACTTAGGTGTATCCACTGGCTTTGTCTCTTTATCCTTCATCGTCTTGTCCTTGAGAAGCTGAAAATAGCTTCCATTATTGCTTGCATACAAAATCAAATCACTATCCATGCTTTCTAGCAGTTGTAATGCTAATTCATCCATCAGTATATGGTCTTTGACATGGGGCTTCTGCATAGCCTTAGGGCTATGTTTCCGAGTTGATTTTGGCGAGTTCTGCACCGAGGGTGAAGATCGAACCGAATCTTTGTTTTCCGTTTCCCTTGATGGTGCTTTTGGACGGGGTCCAAGTATGTGACTTACAGGTTGCCCACAATTGCTAAACTCATCCATATTTTTCACATCGGCTATTTCATAGTGCCTATCGTATTTGTCGACCACAATGACATCTTGACCTGACCTTTTACATTGGGCATTGTGAATTTCCAGTGGTCTCTCCTCCGGCTCGGCATCTTCCAATGCTTCTTGAAATTCCACTTGGACTCCTGAAAAGGACACTACTTCTTGTAAAAATGGACTTCTAAATCCCACTCTTGAAGAGATAGGGTCTCTTTGTTGAGTTTAAACTCCCCCCATCCGAGAGGGTTTCATATCTGATGTTGGCATCTGTTTAATGCCTGATGATATGACTTCTTGTGCTTTGTTAAGTAGCTCTTGAGACTGAGCTAGTTCTTTTTGAAGTTGGGCTATCTTCATAGCTGGTACTTCTTATGCTGGTGCGGTGCACGAGACTCGTGTTGTGTCTTTCCATGTTGTGTCTTGTGTTGTGCCTTGTTGTGTGTCATGTGGCATGTCACTCATTTCTGCATTGACAGCTGTCGTTGTTAACTCTTCCAAGTGCGTAGTTAGAGGTAAACCCATGACGAGATGGTATACATTACCACCTTTAGACATGTAGTCTTCTCCTCTTGAGCCAAACGCTTCTGCTGTAAAGTAATGATTGTTTTCTACAGGAACTTCCTGACTTGTGACAGCCCTGTAGTATCGACCGTCTTCGTCTCCATAGAGGGTACCAATTTTCCGTTTTCCATCTTGTGCTTTGTACAGAAAACTACTTGGCGGATATGTGTAGATATCTGTAAGTTGATCTTTGTACAACATTTCTATCTCATTGTCGATGTATTTTCCGTGCCTCATGTAAATTGATCCCAGACAGTCTTCCATGAAATCTGGATGTGGGTGTAGTACATTCTTCGCTGTTTCAACTTCCACATATTGAGATGTCCGAGTTTCCTCTGTATCTTTCTTTGTCTTGATGTACAAATTCCGATTGACATCCTCATAGCATGGCAGTCCTTTGTAGTGGCCAATCAGATAGATCCAAATTTGCTCTCTTGTAATTTCTGTGGATGTACTTGAAGCTTTATCTCGGCTGGTCTGATTCCTTTGAGACGCCATTGCTTTCGTCTTGAGTCCCTTGTTGTATCTGTTCAGTGATAGCTCTAATTGCTTGCCTTAATGCTAATAAAAATTATTAGCACCCTTATGTCGGTCTTTTTTGCTTGAGGTCCTTTAGCTTTTGTGGATGCCTTAATCTGTGAGTTTTTTGAACTGGGCTTTGCTTGAACTTCTTGAACTTCTTAGCTCCCTTGCTTGCCAGGGTTGATACTGTCTTGTCTGGCTGCTTGCTTTTCCTAGAGCTTTTTAGCAGGCCTCGATCTAGTGGAAGCACTGTGATAAGTTATGCAACTTACCACTATACTGCAACGACTGCTCCCTTTGTAGCGATTCTTGAGTCGAGCTAACCTGTGTTCACTTTAGCACACAATCTGCAAAATTCTATTTAGCTGGCAAACTTTTTCACAATGAATGCAAAAATTCTTGATGTGCCTTTGACGGCCACACTTGTTCCGTGGGCTCGGAAGTGACTTTCAAGTTTGCTTTTAGCTGAACTAAACTTAAGCTAGCACAAGAGAACTATGCACAAGTCGCAGTGATTTGCTAGCAAAAATCTTGTGTTAAAGTTCTCCAAAACTTGCGACTGTTGTTGCAAAATCAAGAGTCCTTGCGTATGGTCTTACTGCTACCAGATTTGTGTATGGATGCTCGAATCTTACACTAGGCCTTAGTTAACTTTTACACCTTCCCGCAGGTGACCAATGGTTTTCCCAAAAGATAATTTCAATCTGCTAACTTAGCAGTCTTCAAAACCATGACCGTTTTCTCACAATTCTTTCGAACTGTCGGTTTTAGACACTCCTGACTTCCGGATGCATTTTGAGGCCTTAAACGATATTTTTTTCAAAGTTGAACTAAATGGTTGCCGTTGGCATATATTTAGTTCAAGTTTTTCTCTAAGATCTGTAGAGTGTGAACACTCTTGTATGGTCAAAATTACAGTTGGACCCTAAAACTGGCCTAGAGACATCCTACGCGTAGGATGTCTATATGCTCAGATTTTAACAAAATTTGGTCCAGAGACTCCCCTTAAGTCTAGCAACACAATGGTATGCTCAGAATTTTATTTGGACCTAAAAATGGCCTTGAGACATCCTACACGTAGGATGTCTTTTTGCTCAGAATGACTTGAAATTTTCACCACAGCTTCTCCTTGATGTGGTGTGCTCATAGGTTGGTTTGGAGTCCTAAATCAAGCTGGAGACATACTACGCGTAGTATGTCTAACTGCTCAGATTTTGTCCAAACTTGATCCCAAGATTCTCCTAGTGCTCAACAACCCAATGGTATGCTCAAAATTGAATTTGGATACCAATAGGTCAAGATTTGGGCTGCATAAGCTTCTAGTGCACTCCAAGAATAGGATGTCTAACAATTCTTGTCTTTGCTTGGTAAATAGGCCAAACAAGGTCCAAATTCACTTTTGAAAAAAGTTCTGGAATCCTTGAGACACTTAGAACCTCCCTATATGGATACAGTAGAATTTTGACCACTTTATGACCCTGGAGACATCCTATGCGTAGGATGTCTTTCTGCTCTGTTTCAGCTCAAACTTGCACTGTAGCTTCCCCTTGATGTACTAAACTCATAGCTATTTTTACTTTTTGATTCTGACACCTATAGGTTGGTCAAATGATCAAGAATCTGTTCCAAAAGCCCGATGTCTGTTCTGATAAATTCCAAAGTCAAATCAACTCCAAATTGGACCAAATTTGCTTAGGAGGTTTATCTAAGGCTATATGACAACATGGTATGGTCACGGTAGAATTTTGGTTTCAGAATTATGCAGTAGACATCCTACGCGTAGGATGTCTTTTTGCTCAGAATGAACCCAAACTTGGACCAAAGATTCCCCTAGTCTTCAACAACCCACTGGTATGCTTAGATTTGAGTTTGGATGTCAAAAGATCCCAAAACTAGCTATTCTTACCTTTTGTCCGTCCAAAAACGCTAAAGTCTGTTCAATCCTCACTTTCACTGACCCAAATGAGATGAAATTTATCACATGCACTCAATACAACATTTAGAACATGCCTATGGAGTCATCCTATGGTTTGGTCTCAAAATTAGGCCTTGGACACAATTTGGGTAGGATGTCTGGCAATTCTCATCTTTTGGCTTTAATTTGTCAAAATTTGTTCAAATTTCCACTTTCCAGGTGAAAATAGGGTAGAACCTACCTTCCAAACACACTGTAACCTCAGATTTTCAAAAAAGTGCCCAGATCACCCTGTAGACATCCTACGCGTAGGATGTCTACTGCTTTTTTTTCAGACTGAAGTGTCCCTAATGCTTCCTTATGCTCTCAGCAAGTGCAAGTATGCTTCACAATTGCAAAAACATGCAAAAATCACTCAATTTAAGCCTTTTCTGAAATTTTACGTTTTCTGACTCCGCCTTTTGGCTTTTGGTCAACAAAAATAGGGAAAAACACTCAAGTCAATATGTTACTAGGGTAAAATCTACCCTCTGAACCCATTGGTAACCTCAGTTTCCCCAAATTCCCTGCCAAAAGTACCCTGGAGACATCCTACGCGTAGGATGTCTACTGTCTTAAACTGCAATTTTTTTTTGGCATTAGTATTTCCTATGCTCTGTAGAGCCCTCAACAATAATCACAGAAACGTTTGGACTTCAAATCAGCTTCCAAACACAATTTACCGTCTTTCCTACTTAGCGTTTTTCACTTCTCTGATGAGCCTAACAGCAAATAAGACATGCATAAAGTACTCTAGATCAGCAATCAAGATATCCTACTTACCCTACTCCTACTCATCAATGTGGGATGGTGATTTTGATGTCTTGGTTGCTTCCTAGCCTCACACGGACTCTCAAGTCAACCTACCACCACATCTACCACTCCAACTCCTACTCTCTACACCACAACCTACTACTACCTAATACTACCTAAGACGGAAGATCCAGGCTAGACACACGCTCCCTAGACTCCTCCTAAGACCTAGAGAGTCCACCACCCTCTGATCCTATCTAAATGTAAACTAGTACTCTGGCAAGCCAAAGGGACCTCTATCCTCAAGGACTAGTCTCGGCCACCTACTTAGGGCCCTCGTCCCCGGCAACGGTGCCAATGTTGGACGGATACGCCGCGACGGACGTCAGCATAGCAAGAACTCACCTAACATATAATTGTCAACTGAGGACGGAGCCGACCCGCAGGCGTGTGAACGTAAGCAAAGGGTGTCAACCTCTACTCAACCGACTAATGACTACTTCCTACAGAGATATCAAATCTGCATGCCATCGGTTCTGTGAATGTGAGAGTCTCCTATGATGCTACCGCAAGCCAAAAGCCCATTAGACGTTCTCGAAACGTTACGAAACTTGAGGGATATCCTATCAACACCAATAGGCCACTCTCCCTAAGGTCCGTGACCAAAAAAACCTACCCAATACCCTCCGTGCAGAAAACGCATAGGATGTCTAGCCGGTTTTTGCAGGTCGACGTTTCCGAAAACTAAAGTGCCTGATGTGTAGCTCTACTCACTCTGATCGCGTGGATATGCTGAAATGCAAAAACGGACAACAGTTACTCACCGAAACTCCAAAAGTAGCTCGCGGGTGAATCTGCCTAAACACAGACGAACGCGCGTGATGTAAGCATCAACGCGTAGCTCTCCTCGTGGGCAACACACTGCTACTCTTCGTTTACGATTCCGACCACCGTAGCTCCTGTAGCGCACACACACACTCTCTCTGGCATAATAATCAATATCTAATTCTCCTAAATGATTTTCTCATATTAAATTGATCATTTAATGTGGGGAAGGCCAGGGGAGAAAAAGCTAGAATATTGGTTAAGCTAGCAGACCGGCCACAGTAGGGATCCAAAGGAGGGAAAATAGGGATCCAAAGGGGGGGGCCATCTGCAAAAGAGCCATGTGCAACAATGGGCTAAAAAGACCCTAAAGTTCAGCCCATTAAGACTTCCAAAATGCTAAGGTTCCAAAATTCAAAGGTTGTGTCCAAAGGTCAACCCTAGGGAAAATTGGATGCTTTGTGTGTGCCCTAAAAGTCTTTGCACATCCCTACATGGGAGGGGGCGAGCCCTAAAGGTAGGGGATGAGAGAGAAAGCCACACACACACACACAGGCTCCCTTTACACAAAGGGAATGAGGGACACATGCCAGCTCCCTAGGCCAGATGCCCACAAGGTGTGCCCAATTTCTATTGGATGACCCTTGAAGTGGACCAATGAGAATTAAGCTAGAGTAAATCTAGTTTAATTAATTTAAAAACATTTAATAAAAGAAACCAATGAGAATTAAGTCTCCTAGAAGACTATTGGGCAGTCTCCCAAGGGGTCCAATGAGCATTCAGGAGCCCCATGGCTTGCCTGATTCCTATTGGCCAGGAGGCAAAGGGGTCCAATGAGAGTTTAGTTTAATTATTTAATTACCTAAAGCTCTCACAAAAGGGGAAAGGGAGACACATGTCAGAAGGCTATCACTTATGCTGCTTAATTATAATTGGCTTGACTTGGGGAGGGCCAATGAGGCTTCAGCAAGAGCAATTAGCAAGAGGGCTCGCCCAAGAGAGAGAGGGGGCTGATTTTTGCAAGGCATTATCACACACACACTCACACAAGCTCATGTGTGAAGAAAGAGAAGACTATCTCTTCCCAAGCTTTAATGGAGAACTCATCACCTACTCCAAGCTTGTGAGATAGAAGCCTACATCAACACTCTCTTGGCATGTGGATGCAAATCCAACCAAGAGCCAAGGTTCAATGCATGCTCATCTCCTCTACCAAGCTAATTACTAAGCTAAGCTATGCTACATATGAGTGATTATGTGAGGAGATGTACATCTTTCTCGTAAGATACTCCTTCCTCTCTATCTACTCTCATACCCTGCTAGCTCTCACCATCTTCGAAGGTGTGTGAGGTCTTGGGTCTGAGAACGGGGATAATTCAAGTTGTGTTTGTTAAGTGTTTTGCTTAGTGCATGAAGTTTCCATCTTCATTGCACTAGCTAGTTTTGAAGGAACACAAAGAATTGTATTGTACAATGTCTCTCTTGATGGGAGAAACCATAATACAAAGCCTTTTGGAGGGGGGACCGGCTCCATGAAAATCCGGTCCTCAACTGTTGTCAATAGCTTAATTTCTCTCTCTTTTGAAAGTATTGTCGATGCTATCTAACTAGGTGTTATGCTTTTTGTTGCTCTCTCCACCCAAGCACTCTTGTAATTCTCATTAGGAATCTATTCTAATGAAATGCCCACTATGTTCATGCTAATTTCCGCTACACATAAGTTATTAGGCCATTAAATGTTACATTGGTATCAGAGCTCAAGGTTTCTCTTTTCTTGCTCAAGAAGGGAGGTCCTCAAGCTAGCTACAAATGGTTGGTATTATTAATTGCCTGTGAGTAAGTAGAATAGGGATTTTTCAACGTTGTAGTGCGCCTGCCTTCGTGCAGTTAACGGGGCATCACCGTCGAGAGCTATGGTCTTAATAGTGGAGTCCTACGGGGCTTGCCTACGGCTTAACCACTATTGAGCTATTAGAAGCTTGACAGGAGCCGGTGCTGTTTTGGTGTCGAAAGACCCTCTCTTCTATTCCTTGCAATTAATGGTATTCGAGCCGCGGGTACAGTAGCTCGAGTGCTTTTTCTAAAGGGGTAAAGAGGAGTAGCAACTAGGGCTTGAAGTGCCAAAGTACACCTAAAAAGTTTACACCTAAAAGTTGTTAGAATGGCTGACAATAGTAAAGAGAGTGAAATTAATGTTGATAACTTTGATTTTGCTCATGAGCAAGCTACTAATGATGCTTCAATGCTTGTTAACTATCTTGTTTCTAGGCTTCAACAAGCCATGGGCAATCCATCTCTCCAAAGTGAAGTGCAACGGCAGCTCCGTGCTCACAGGATTCTCCAAGCTCATCACCATGACGAGAGAACACCTAGGAAGCCTCCTTGTGAGACTACCAAAAGAGGTCTCTCTCCGATTCGGGAAGAAGAAGAGAATCCATATGAAGGGCTCAAGAATTTACTTCTTGATGATGCATCTCCTTCCCAAAGGAGAACTCAAGAGCCTCCACCGAAGGAACGAGAAAGAAGCGAGTCTCCCGCCACCTCGGCGGAGATGGCTCCACGAAGACAACGGGCTAAACGCTCTCCATCACCACCAAAGTGGAGAAGACCATCACACTCTTCTCCACGCCATAATTCAAAGAGGGATGATAAAAAGCAAGAGAAGAAAAAGGCGAGAAAGAGGACACCCTCTTCTCCATATTCTTCATCCTCTTCCTCTTATGAAATCTATGGTGAAGACGACAAAGATCAAGACAAGAAAAAGGTGAGAAAGAGGTCACCCTCTTCTCCACCTTCTTCAAATTCTTCACCTTCTGAAGAAAGTGATGGTGCAACCTTTGAACCATCAAAAAGAAGAGGCTATAGGAAATCCTATGCCGCATGGAAGAGGTCGTGCAAGTTGAAGAAATTCAAAGAGGGAGGGAAGAGCATCTCTTTCCTTACCTATGATGGTACCTTTGGTGCTACGGACAAAGTCTTGGCCTTTATCCAACAATTCGATGCGGCGTTTGGAGATGAGGGCTTCACGGAGTCCTCTAAGCTACGCCATATAGCTATGCACTTTCAAAAGTCCGGCAGACAATGGTGGTCTAGCCTACGAGCCAACAGTGAAGCTCCATGAACATGGAAAGCTTTAAGAGCTTCCTTATGAAGCAGTTTTTGGCCACGGATGCCAAAGACAAAGTACTCACCGAATGGCGAAGCTTAAAGCTCTCTCCCAATGAATCTATCCACAAATATGTAGACAAGTTTTGGGACCTACAACTCAAAGCCACTGTTTTCAAAAAGTTGGATTTTGGAGAGCAAAAGCAACAATTTTGTGCGGGCTTAACCGAAGAAATGGCGGAGTATGTCAACTCCCAAAGACCACGTACCATATCGGCGGTAATACATCACACTATGGTCGCCTCTCGAATCAATTTCCAAACGGGGGCAAAAAGAAATAATAAGCCCCCGGAAAACAAGGGTTCCAATGAGCCTAAGGGGAAGGACAATGTCCAAAAGTCTCCTAAAGGCAACTCCAACAAAGCTAAAGAGAAGGGAGTTTACAAAGGTAAGAATAAACTCTCTCCTGAAGAGCTTGAGCGTTATCGTAAGGATAACCGGTGTTTCAAGTGCGGCGAACAAGGGCATGCGTACCGCGCTTGTCCCCAAAAGAACAACCGCCAAGATCCTCCTAGAGCTTCCTTGGTTGAAATCCAAGAGGAGGAGACTCACCAAACTCACCACAAAGGATCTCCTCTATGCCATGCTTGGGTAAAGGTAAGAGAACATGATGTTTTTATTCTCTTTGACCCTGGTTCTACTCACAATTTTATATCTATAGAGTTGGCCACCAAGCTAGGAATACAATCCTACGGGATGGGAGATGTCCTACCCGCAGACAGTGCCTTCAAGGGGCAAGAAGCTTCAGTCACTCCCTTAATCGGGAAATTGAGGCTTCATGTCCAAGGCTATGTGGAAAAAGAGGACTTCTTTATCTCTCCTCTTAAGCATGAGGATGTAATCCTAGGGGCACCATGGTTTGACCGCCTGGCTGCCGATGTTAAATTTCCTGAAAGGAGAATCTCCTTTAAGTTCAGGGAAAAAGACATGTATATAGATGCTAAGGAAATGGGTAACACCATCCCCATTGTACATACACAAGCTTTCAACAAGTCAATAAAGAGCTCTATTTCTGTGTACATGATTTTTGTTAAAGACTCTCAAAATGAACCTAATGCTTTAGCAAAAGAAAATAAAAGCAACCAAAAGGAATTAGAGTTATCCAATTTTCTCAAGGGGTTTCAAGATGTTTTTATTGACGACATCTCTTGTGAGCTACCTCCTAAACGAGGTAATGATGACCATGCAATTGAACTTCTTTCAGGAAGTTCACCGCCCAATAAACCTCCTTATAGAGTTTCTCAAGCTCAACAAGAGGAGATTATGCGGCAAGTGCACGAGTTAGTTGAGAAGGGTATGGTTAGGCCAAGCTCATCTCCATTTTGCTCACCTGTGCTATTAGTGCAAAAGAAAGACGGCACATATCGTATGTGTGTCGACTATAGAGCACTAAATAGGATCACTATCAAGAATAGGTTTCCCGTTCCACGGGTAGAAGACCTATTTGATAAGCTACAAGGATCGACCTACTTCAGTAGGGTTGACCTAAAAAGTGGCTATCATCAAATAAGGATAGTTGATCAAGACATTGTAAAGACCGCATTTCGTACTACATTTGGTCTTTACGAATACATTGTCATGCCTTTTGGCTTGACCAATGCACGAGCCACATTCAACCGCTTGATGGAGAAGCTGTTCAGGCCTCATCGAACCTTCAATGAAGTGTTCTTTGATGATATTATCATCTACTCTAATTCATTGGAGGAACACAAGCAACACCTCCAGGTAATATTTCAAGTTTTAAGAGAGATTAAACTTTATGTTAATCGAAAGAAAAGTGAAATTTTCTTGCAAGAGATTCAGTATTTAGGTCACATTATCTCTCAAGATGGCATCCAAATGGATCCATCCAAGTTAGAGGTAATAAAAGGATGGCCTAAACCAAGGAATCTTCATGAACTAAGAAGCTTCATAGGTATGTGTGCATACTATAGACGCTTCATAGAAAAGTTCTCACAAATTGCGGGACCATTACATGACCTAACAAAGAAAAGCGTTAGGTATACATGGTCTGCTAAGGAGAACAATGCTTTCGAAAAGCTTAAAGAAAAGCTTATCTCTCAACATGTGCTTACACTACCGGATCTCTCAAAACCATTTGAGGTCCAATGCAATGCTTGTGGTGATTGCCTTGGAGCTGTTTTGCTCCAAGAAGGGCGCGCCATAGGCTATGAGAGTCGAAGGCTCGACCCTATTGAGCAAGCTCTAGGCATATACGAAAAGGAACTCCTTGCAGTTCTACATGCCTTAGACTCATGGAAGCACTATTTATTGGGGACTCCTTTCATTCTGCGAACGGATCACCAAAGTCTTAAGTACTTCATGACGCAGACCAAGCTCTCCGACAAACAAATGAGGTGGGCAAATTTCCTTTCGCAATTTCATTTTCATATTGCTCACATTGCTGGCAAGCATAATCAAGTAGCTGATGCACTCTCAAGACGGCCGAGAGTGAATGCGGTTTCCATAGCAACTCACAATGATCTATCTTCAATGATAGATGAGTATGCTATTGATTCCGATTTTAGAGATGTGATTTCAGCCCTTGCATTAGGGAAGAAAGAAGAACCATTTACTTTACAAGATGGTTATCTTCTCTATGGCAATAGACTATGCGTTACTAACTCACTACGTGAGAAAGTAATGTATGAATCTCATGCTCCACCTTATGCGGGGCATAGAGGGATTCGGTCTACCTTAAAGGGAATTGAAACATATTTCTATTGGCCTACCATGAAAGTGAACATACAAGAGTATGTTTCCAAATGTGTGGTATGCCAAAAGACAAAATTTGATAGAGGGAAGCAACTTGGATTGCTTCAACCCTTGCCAATCCCTAATTCACCATGGGAGAGCATATCCATGGATTTTATCTTTGGATTGCCTAAGTCTATCCATGGGAATACGAGAATATGGACGATAGTAGACAGGTTTAGTAAACAAGCTCATTTTATACCTGTCAAAAAGACTATCAAAGCCCATCAAATGGCAACCCTCTTTATTTCACAAATTTTCACGTACCATGGCTTGCCCATGTCCATAGTGTCGGATAGAGATCCTAGAATGACTAGTAATTTCTGGAAGGGTCTCTTTGAGAATTTAGGAACAAGGCTAAACTTCTCTTCGGCCTATCATCCACAAACTGATGGCCAAAGTGAAATAGCTAACCTAACCATTCTCAATCTACTAAAAGCCTATGTAACGGAAGTAGATCAAAGATCCCAATGGGAGAAGTACTTACCCTTAGTGGAGTATGCTTACAATAACACTGTACATACTTCCACGGGAAAAGCACCTTTCGAGGTAATTGAGGGAAGATCAAAAAGTCCCTTGCTACTTAAGGTACATGGGAAGATCTTCGCTGCAGATTAGTATAGCCAAGACCTACAAGAATCTTTCCAAAAGATTAAGGATGCTATCTCTATCTCACAGCAAAGGCAAAAGGCTGCTGCTGACAAGCACAGAAGAGCCCAAGCCTTTAAAGAAAACGATTGGGTCTTGTTAAAGTTTCCCAAGGCTCGATTAAGGCACACAACGGGCAAGAATCCTACGGGTCACCAAAAGTACTATGCTAAATTAGCAAAAAGGTACTATGGTCCCTTTTAGATTCTTAGGCCAATCAATGAGATGGCCTATCAACTCAAGTTGCCCAATCATTGGCTCATACACAATGCTTTTCATGTGAGCCTATTAAAGCCTTACAAAGGAGAGCCACCTCAAGAACCAACTATTGAAGACCCACCGGAAATCGAGGACCAAGAAGAGGTGCTGCAGCCCGAGTCCATTCTCCGACATGAAGACAAGGTACTAAGAGGCGGTAAGACTATCCGACGATATCTTATTAAGTTTAAGAATTATCCTTTTGAAGATGCTAGATGGATGCAAGGCATACAGTTAAAGGATAACCTAAACCTTGTCAATGCTTACAATGCTTCCCAAGAGTAAGCAAATGTACAAAATGTTAAAAATGAACTTCATTTTTGTCTTATAAGACTCTCTTTTTCTTTATTTGTGCAAAATGAAGTAGTATGCATGCTTAGATCAAGTTTGTGGAGACGACGTCTCCCAAACACCAAGTACAGCTTGTCACTCTACTATGGAAGAGTGATAGGACTAATGTGCAGACATGCTTGCGGCAGCCTCAGGCTCTCAAGCGCCAAATGGACTAGTCATCCATTGTGGAATGATGTCGTAGAGTAACATAGGGATCCTCTACCCGCTAAGAAAAGGACTCATGAACGTGCTTTATCTTCTCTACACCATAGTCGAGGACGACTATGATTTCAAGAGAGAGGTAATGTCATAATAATCAATATCTAATTCTCCTAAATGATTTTCTCATATTAAATTGATCATTTAATGTGGGGAAGGCCAGGGGAGAAAAAGCTAGAATATTGGTTAAGCTAGCAGACCGGCCACAGTAGGGATCCAAAGGAGGGAAAATAGGAATCCAAAGGGGGGGGCCATATGCAAAAGAGCCATGTGCAACAATGGGCTAAAAAGACCCTAAGGTTCAGCCCATTAAGACTACAAAGCTTTAGGTTTTGGCTTATATACTAAGCCTTAGAAAACCTAATGTCCGACCAAAATGACCTTATTTGTCCCTAGGCTTCTATAGAGCTTAATTACAACACCGTGAGCTAGCTTTGCTCATCCAACAAGCATCTGTGGCCTAAATACAATTGCCGACTTAAAATATGAAGTTCCCGTAAACATTACAAAACCATAATGGCTCAAAATAATAATAACGGGATATTCGATGATGTCCATGAGCTTGTATCTTCACATTACAGCATCCATCTTCGTCTTCATCACTTCATCAACATCTTTATTTGGAATCTTTAGAGAATCTTTGAGGAATCTTTATGGAATCTTTGTGGAAGCGTTGTTGAAAGGTTGACCTAACATCGTTCCATAGGCTTTGCATAGTTCGTTGGAACCTTCTAGAGCTGTAAATGTCGGGGACAAGTCCCACTACAGTTTTGGCTCTCTTTGTAGGTGATTGTTCTGGAGGCGTATTCCCTCTAGTAGGACAATTGTTGTAAGTGCGTCCTGTTTGGAAGCATTCAAAGCATCAGGCTTCTTGCAGTAGGGCATCTGCTGACGTTGAGTTAAACAAGGTCTGACCACTTGAGGCGAGTTGTCATGAGAATTCCAAGAAGTGGTTCGTTGAGATCAAGGATTTTGTGTGTTGGTAGGTTGCGCTTTCGAAACAAACTCCAATTTTCCTTTCATAAGTTTGTTACCAACTGCAACATGGTCCATGAGTTCTTGCATGGTAGAAACTTGTTTAGAGAGACAATATTCTTGTAATGGTAATGGCAGTCCAATTGTATAGCGCTCGCATTGGTGCTCCAAGGGAATCTTGAAGAAAGACACCGGAAGGTAAACATCAAGGAACCTTAGGTTGTAGTCTTCGATGGTTTCCGTGGAAGCATTTTCAAGTTTCCCCATTCAGCCAGAATGTGTACCTTGAACAGGAAGGTCATGTAGCTTTGTGAAAAATTATTCTTGAAAGCTTGCCAAGTCCTTGGAGAATGCAGCCAGGTAGCAATTGAACTCCACAACTGCATCGCATTATCTTTGAGAAATCCCGCGGCTAGAGAGATCTTTTATTCTTCTGTGTAGTTCCCCAAGGCATAGATGAAACTATTGCAGGATCTGCAAGGCTTTCTTTCTGTCTTTCACTCCAAAAAAATTGAAAATTTTTACTATAGTTCCCCCATCCTTTGCCAACGGCGGTAGAGGCCGCGGTTGCACTGGGTCCACGTCAAGAGATTGAACCATGTTCAGGAAAACTCCACTGATCGAAATCTAAGACTGAGTTTGGGGGGGGGGGCAACGGCAGTGGAGGCCGCGGTTGCACTCGGTACTCGTCAAGAGATTGAACCATGTTCAGGAAAACTCCACTGATCGAAATCGAAGACTGAGTAGATTGTCGATTAGAAGCTCTTGTGCTTTCGGGTGTTGGAGGAGGAGGTATGGCAACAAGGGCGACAACATGTAATCCAAGTACTATTGAAAGCTTTGCAGAACTGGGAATTCTAATGAGGATGCTTTGAGAGAATGTCGCGAAGCTTGTCAAGGAGAAATTGCAGATACTCCGTGGAATCCAAAAACACCATCTTGCTCCGTCTATTCTTGGGAGGACCTCTATGCTTTTAGAAAAGCACACGACTGAAGCTTTGATACCCCTATAATTGGACGGGCACCACAGGCCAAGTGAAAAGAACAGATTGAGATAGAGGCTCAGCACTTCAGTCCACTGAACAGAAAGGCAGAGAGAATCCACATGAGGCACAAAGTGAGTTTTCCTTTTGGAGCGTCACGTGCACATCTAACCGTATGTGCATGCGGACAAGCTCTAACTCCTACTTATAGGGTTTAAGACAACCTAGGAAGTCTTCTGGCACTCTTGTGAGCTTGTACGTAGGATGTGCATGTCTAGGCACTTTAGCGTAGTTGCATACCCTCTGATTGCACACTAGCGTCTGCTTGCTAGTGCAGATTTTCTCTTTCTAAAATAGTGCAAAATTTTCTCTCCAGAAACAAAGATTTTCTCCAAAGGTGAATTTAAGAACAGTGGATGCTTTTATAGCACCAGAGGACCCGCAACAAGAGAAAAGGCAATTGCATAGATTATCACATGATTGCTTGAGCACTTAGATTTCAGATTTCAACTATCCGACCTTTGTACTTGATGTCGGGGCGCTGACAGCGGCAGTTCTGGGCCACCGACTTCGTGCACAGGAGTATACCGCTCTGAAATCTTCTCTCTATCTCCTTCATTCTCTCTTTAAGTTCAATTGTTTCAAGTTATTTTAAAGTGATAAGTGTTCCAAATTTTTGCAGATTGTAATTGTCATTGTGTTTCTGTCAGACCACTCACCGGAAGTAATTACAATGATCCTCTGCCTAACAAGAGCCCAAACCTATGCTCGACAAGTCTCCCTGCTCTTCGAAGGCTCATTTGTCAAAAGACCGCAGTGAAAGACTGTGGTTCTCTCTGTCTTTGCTTCCTCCATGAAGGATCTCATGAGGAGACATGATGTTTCTTTTCATTAACAGGTGTCTCAATGGACTCAGGTTGGTGATGGGGTGCCATGTGAGTATTTTGACAGCTCTAGTGTTCGTTAGCTCTAGAGGCAAGATAGCTCTTTGGACTCTCGCATTAAATGCGGGATCAAAGCTATGGAACCAACGTTGAAAGATTACCCACGCAGCCCCCAAAACCACAGGGCTTGTTTGAAGCACCTTGGCCACCGTATTTGGCCCTTCAAACTGTATCTGATATTATACCGGCCAAGAATCTGTATGTTGATTATCGTGCCCACCCCGGCTGGCAGACAAGCCTTCACCAAATCCTCAATTTTCCTTCTGCTCAGACGCCTGCTGACAATGCTGTGAATGACTGAGATGGCTGACCTTAGCTAGGAGGCTCGCTTCTCCTTCCACGACAGAGAAAGTGGAATGGTGGGCTTGGTGGGGCGGGCAAAAGAGAGGGGGGCAGGGGCAACAGAGTTCGTGCGGAGAGGCTGAGCTGCTGCAAGTGTGTGTGTACGTGCGTGAAGTGTATGTCATGTACATGGCTGGGTGAGTATGACAGTATATGCTCGAATGTGTGTCTGAAAGAGTGTGTGGCATGATGTGCATGGAAGCGATAGTGAGAGAACGGGCTGAGGGGTTGGGGGAGGAGGAGGCGGGCGCAGGAATGAAAGGGGGTTAGGGGGGGGTTGCTAGCGGAGTGCACACCGAGCCATCCTCGTATACAAGCTCTCTATTGTTTTTCCTTAAAGATGGATTCTACTTCATTGTTGTCTGTCTGGATTGAGGGACTGCTGCAGGTCTTCTATAAAGATGAAATCACAGCTGTGTTTCACGATGTTGCAAGTAATGTGTGTGCATCTACCTTCACTTATAACCTGCATTTGTGAAAAATCATAATGTTGAGAAGTATGTTTTTGTGATCTTGTGCTGTCTTCAGGAGCAACTAACCAATTGACGAGGGTGTTGGCGGCAGAGTGGGTGAAGGACAGCATACTTGTAAATGCAGTGGCACCAGGGGTCATAGATACTGAGTCACAGGTAATTATGAGTGATTCATATGAATCTATCATGAGTCAAAGTCATGCTTTTAGTGTAATATAGACGCCATGTAGCCACCCTTTGCATCCTTTGAATATAAAAACCCTGCAAACATCTAAAAAGTACACGTGAAAAGTTAAGATTTTGCATTCAAATTTTCTGCTTTGCAAGCTCAAGTAATGGCGCATTTTAAAAATTCCGGCCAAAATACTATTAAACAGCTCTCTGTCATTATAATTTTTGGCCTGGCAGAGGAAGATGGGGGCAAAATATTTTGCTAATGATGTGATTTCTCTTTCAACTCAAAACTGATTATTTGTTTTGTTTTGTTCCTTTTTCCATGATTATTTGTTTTGTTTTATTCTTTTTCCCGGCTTTGTACTCTTTTCATACTGCACACAAAACCTACAAATCATTCATGATGGAAATATTTGCTTTTTGAAAAGAATTTATTTAAAAGTGGGCCATTCTAAAAAAAAATTCACTAGTAATGAACTATTGGATGAAATGTGGTCAGGTTGCAGAGAGTCATTCCAAGACGACAAGAGATATTCCCATGGAGCGAGCAGGGAGCCCAAGAGAGGCAGCTGCAGCTGTTGCCTTCTTCTGTCTTCCTTGCTCCTCTTTTTGCACTGGCCAAATCTTTATTGTTGATGGAGGTACGACAGTGCGTCCTGCCTTTGCACCCTCCAAAGCCACCACCGTTTCGGTCCCCTCTAAGGGGCGTTCCGCATCTCTTGGTTAGGAGGTCTGAAGTAGGCATCACTCCATCACCCTCGTGGTGATCACAGGATTAGGTTGTTAATTCCCAAATTCATCTAAGATGAGCTTATGCTTAAATTTGTATAGTACACTAGAAAGACTCCACCTCTCTAGCTAAACATCTGTCAAATATGAATCAAAGCTCTTCTTGGCACTTAAATTTTACCATTAACATACCGGTTTATGTACATTAATCTTTACATTTTAACAGTTTCGACCATTGATTTGACAATTGCAAATTTTTAGATAGGCTACAACTGTTTCAAGAACACATCAAAAATATGAAAGACATTAAAACTGCAAAGAGAGAGACTCTTAACCCAGAAATGAGGCGAACTTGCACTTCAACCTAGTGTTCATGTCAGCCTCATTCAATATGCATCAACGAACATATTAGACACTTGGAAAGAACAAAATTCCAGCCATGAAAGACTCACTCTACAACCAAGATCAACTCAAAACTCTCGTGTGTGTGAAGATTTGGTGTAGCCTTGATCTCATTGCACAGATATAGTGCTCTTTTGCCCTTTTAAAAACTCTAAATTGGCACTTCAATTCTTCATCGACACCATTTTTTGGGAGCTTCATAACTTCTTTACACAAGCCCAATTGGTTGTTTGAAGAGGGAAAGCCCTAATTGGTAACCTCATAGCCTTGAACATGGGGTTGGAATAGCACGAGGCTGCACTAGCACCTCCAATAAGAAAAGCAGTATCTCCTTCATTAGATGTTCAGAAGTGCTTCGTTTTTGCTCTACAAACTCATACTCAGCTCAGCTCGGCACTGTCGTGAGTATGGCATTTTGAGCTACTTTATGCTAAATTTGGCTTATTTTTGTCAATTTTATGGCCATTTTTAGACAAAAAAAAACCCTTTTTGCCTGTATAGAGCCCAAACATACGGAAAATCCCTTTGGGCTCAAATTACATGTTGAATCTCATCTTCCCACTTGGCAAACACTTTGGACTCATCTTTTACGGCCACACATGAAACTTGCTATTGTTGGCGGAGATCGTCCGCACTGAACTTTCTAGGCAAAACGAGCGTGCCACTTTGAAACACTTGACATTTGTACATTTTTAAAACAAATTATGCATATTTTATTGTGAGGAAACATGCCATAGTGCCACGTTTAGGGCCTCACCTCCTCGGTAAGGTATGTACATAATTACAACCATGGTAATTGTTTTCACGCATATGACACTATACATTGTAGAATTTGGTCCGGTGTATCAAAAGGCAAAAGAGTGAGGTGAACACTTAAATTCACATTGTAAACATGCTGCAGCACGACATCCACCCCCTCTAGACCTGCACATCCTCTGGCATGTGCCACAACAGTCGTTGGTAAGCATCAAAACTCGTTATCAAATAACATACGTTCACTTTTATTATCACCTTGCATACAGTTAGACATAGCCTCTTCTTCACATACTTTGGCATCAAATGGATCCACATCGCTTCTTGCTTGAAAAATTTGATCTGTTTTCTTACAATGACAATTTTCATTTTTGTCCCATCAAACTTACTCGGGGTATATGTAGCATTTCCATATTCATGTACATACGACCCAAACCATCTCTTTGTAGTATGATGGTATTAGCGTGTATATGCTATCTTATCTTCTTAAAATCACCTGCATGGTGTGGTAACTCTTCACAACATCGTTGGAGCATACTCAAGCCTTCATCCCCACATAGATCATAAGGCATCATCAAGTATTTCCACAATCCTTCTTCAATCTCGTCAAATTTATTGGAACCATAAGTAATTCTCATCTTCATCCAATCACCAAGTACATAAAAGCATGCATGTCCTCTATCTAACCTCCAAAGTTTTCTCAAGATAGTCTTCCATGTAAATAACCACCAACACTTTGCATATTCTATTAGAAAGCTAGCATAAACCTTCATAATATCCCAAATCTTTGTGCATCGATTCTCATAACTCCGCTTACACTCCAAAATTGGTCGAAACATTGGAGAAATAGATTCACACCCTCTATCTCGAGAGCACTGAAACCTTGACACTCTTGGCAAAGCTAGCATGAAAATTGTTTCCATCGTGAAACCTAGACCATAATGATGAACTTAAAATTTGAAATACTTGGCACATTCATAATGGAAATCCTGGCATCATCCAACCTCTCAAACCTTTTTTTTATACACTATCTTCCATGTAGCCCAAATAGTTGTCTGCAACCTTGGTGAACCTATCTTGAACATATGTTGGGTGTCCACTCCACTTGGAATATATGGTCTCAAAAGATCACATAGCATATATATCACCCTTCCACAAAGCTCTATGTGCTTGTGTGCATTGAATTTTCCACCCAGATTAAAGGGGATAATGATTCCATGAGTGCATGGAATTTTTCTTTGGTCAATAACACCTCTTGCATCATAAGCTAACAGAAAGTAGTCCCATATTCCCATCATAGGAAAACCCATTGGTGAAATGAATTCAACCCTTATGATTTCAAAAACATCAGTATGTATGAGTGAACCATCGAGTTTTGCAATATGTCCATCACCCCATTTGCCACAAATACTACATGCGCATAGCTTCTCCTAATAGGCATAAAATGTTATGAATATTAATTTCTAACCTTCTTAAATTATATTTCATCTTAATTTGGCCTCTTAAGTTTAGGAAAAATAAAAAGAGTAAAATTGATTAAGTGTTGATGGACCAACCGGTCAAGGCTTGGGAAGGAGAAAAGTCCATAAAAGAGTAAGGGTAGTTGCTAGCTAGTTATCTCAATCTCATGAGTACAAGTCAAGGAAGGATAAATGTATCCCATGCAGCCTTGATTACAGGTACAAGACAAAGGAAACAATTATAGAATTCTAAAAAGAGAAAGAAGTCATTAGAATCACTCTTTGGACCCCAAATATGAAATCTAGGAAGCCTTAGGGTAAAATTCTAACTTGCCACATATTATCTAAATTTATTAGGTTTTGGGAGCATCTTGGCAGCACATCCAAAGCACTATGCTAAGGTTTCGCACAGAGGTGAAATTTTTAAAGCTCAAAGGGAGAGTTTTATTTTTACCAAACTTTATCCTAATTTAGCAGGTAGGCTGTAGCTCGAGTCAGCTTCATAAGTCTCCAGGTTTTATGCAAAGGTCTTGCACCCAAGCTATTTATATAAGGTTAAGTAATGAAAGGGAAAAACTAAAGACTAAGGTTAGATCAGACCTTCCTCATTTATAGTAAGTTGACTCTAGTCCTTCTTTACGAAGCTTGGCTAGGCCACATGTCCAAGGTAGCATATACTTGCTTTGTGTAAACTTAACAAGTGTGTGTGCGTGTGTATGGTGTCTACACTTTTCAAGAAGAGTCCAAAGAAGGGGGAGAGGGGGAAATTTATTCATGCATAAGAAGCTAGGACAAGTGTAGGAGCATGCTAGAGTTGCATCATGGAGTGTTCACACCTCATTGGTCAAGTTGCAAGTAAAGAATAGTTGCACACTTGCATAAGCATATAAGGAGGGGCTCGTGGAGATGTTTGGCTCTTTTGCTCCTCTCACACACTCTCTCAAGTACCCAAGTTGGCAAAGCAAGCTCCCTCCCCCCCCACACCCCACAAATCTCTCTCTCTCTCTCTCTCTCTCTCTCTCTGGAGTTCTAGATACGGACTCTATGCTCAAGCTCTTGGCTATGGATGCAATCCAAGCCAATGAAAGTTTCTTCTTCTCCATAACTACTATTCTATTATACTAAGATGTTCTCATAGTTTTCCCATGAATAAGCATACACGGAGTATTAATTCTCTTGCTTGAATACATCTTTTTACTCTCATTTTTCTCTTTTCTCGTAGTTCCTTTATCCCCTCTAGGTGTTTAGGGTTTGGGAAGGAGGGTTATACCATGGAATCTCAAAGAACACCATCTTCTTGATTCAAGCAAAGCTCTGCAAGAGCACAAATATATATTGTAACAAAGCTCTCTTTTGAGAGGATTATAATACAAGACCTTTTGGGGGGGGGATCCGACTCCAAGAAAATTCATTCCTCATCATGGTGTCAATCTTAACTGGGTATTATCTTTGAGCTATGTGCATGATTATGGTGTTTCTAATGTGTAATTGTGTAAATAAATCATCCCAACACAACCTATAGTCTCCTCTCTGTTTTTTCTTAAGAAAAATTCTCTCCTTTCATAGTTAAATTTCGTTGAATCTAAAAGAAAGAATTAGATTCTTTTACATTGGTATCAGAGTTGAGGTTTCTCTTTTCTTGCCTAAAAACAGAGATCCTTGAGTAATCTATGAAAGGTTTGAGTTTTTCATTGCAGTAGGTTAAGTGGGAATGGGATTTATTTCTTGGTTGGTATGCCTATTTACAGGGTACAAGGGACACCATCGGGATCTATGGTCTTAATAATGGAGTCTTTTGGGACTTGTCTATGGCTAACCATTATTGAGCTATTAGTCGATAGGAATCGATGCGAGCCTCACACTATTAAACCCACTCCACTACTCTTCGCAATTAACAATATTCTAAACCATGGATGTAGTTACTTGAGTGCTAATTTTCATAGGATAAGTGGAGTAGTAGCCAAAGTTTTGGAAGTGCCAAGGAAAGGGCTAGCTTACACACATACACACACACACACACACACACACAAGGAAATTCAATCATGGCCCAACATAATCAAGATAAATATTGACAATGTAGATTTGGCTCATGGTATAGCATTTGATGATGGTTGAAAAGTTGTCAATTACCTTGTTGACAAGCTACAAGAAGCAATGGAAAACCCTATTTTGCAAGAGGAGGCTCAAAACCAAATTCAAGCCCTTCAAGCTCAAGTTCCCCCAAGTGTCCAAGAAGAGAGGATTCCTATGAGCCCTCCTAGTGAGACCTCCAAAAGAGGAATCTCTTTGGTTAATGAAGAGGAGACACCGGAACGACCTCCAAGGAAAATTGTTCGAGAAGAAGAAGTGAGTCATGAACTTTCAGGGGAGAGGTTTGAAAGCGACACTTCTCCTATCTATGAAAGTGATGCTGCCCCAAGAAAGCAATGGGCATGGCAGTCACCTAGTCCTCCCAAAATGAAGAGGACGTCATCAAGTACTCCCTCCCATGCCAATCCAAAGAAGGGAGAAAGAAATCCAAGCAAGAAGAAGCAAAGAAAGCAATCACCATCTTTGCCTTCTTCCTCCTCTTCCTCTTCATCGTCTCATCACCATCTTTTGATACGGAGGACATCCACTTGCCACTCAAGAAAGTGAAGAAAAGGGGTAAAAAAAGAAGCTATGCAACATGAAAGAGGTCACATAAGTTAAATAAATTCAAAGAGGGAGATAAGAACATTAGCTTCCTTATATACAATGGAACCTTTGGAGCAGTTGATAAAGTGTTGGCCTTTATCCAAAAAATTTGATGCGGCTTTTGGAGATGAAGATTTCTTGGAATCTTCAAAGTTCCCAAATGTTTCTATGCATTTCCAAAAGTCATCCTGTCAATGGTGGGCAAGCCGACATATCCAAGGTGAAGCTCCAAAGACTGTGAAAGCTTTGAGGACTGCTATTACAAAGCAATTCCTTGTAAGTGATGCCAAAGACAAAGTCCTCACGGAATGGCGAAGCTTGAAGATGGCCCCATATGAGTCTGTTCGGACAAATCTTGGGAGTTACATCTCAAAGCCACTATCTATAAAAAGATAGACTTTGTGGAAAAAAAGCAATAATTTTGTGCTGGCATATTTGAGAAGATGAGTGAGTATGTCAACTCACAATAACCTAAAACTATTTCAGAGGTCATTCATCATACTATCATCACTTCAAGGATTTATTTCCAACAAGGGAGTAAGAAGGGTTCCAAGCCAATGGAAGCCAAGGAATCAACTGAGCCAAAGAGGAAGAACAATACGATGCAAAATTATTTCCAAGGCTAACAACAATAACAACAAAGGAAAGGAAAAGGAAAAGGAAAAAGGCTACAAAGGTAAAATATTTATTCTCTTGAAGTCTTGAACGTTATCGTAAAGATTACAAGTGTTTCAAGTGTGGAGAGAAAGGTCATATTTTCCATGCATGTCCCTGACCCTCCTAGAGCTACCATGGTGGAAGCTCTAAAAAAGGAAGACCATTGCAAAGGAGCACCACTCTCTTGTGCTTGGGGAAAAGTACGAGAGCATGATGATTTCATATTGTTTGACCCTGACTCTACCCACCTTCATTTCTGTTGAGCTAGCTACCAAACTATGAATTCATGACTTTGAGATGGGAGATGTGGTATAGGTTGATGGAGCTTTCAAAGGGCAAGATGCCTCAGTCACTCTGTTGATTGGGGAGCTAAAACTCCATGTGCAAAGCTTTGTTGATAAAGAAGATTTCTTCATCCCTCCACTCAAGCATGAAGATGTTATCCTAGGGGCACCGTGGTTAGATCACATGGCTGCCACTATGAAATTTCATGAGAGAAAATTTCTCTTTTCCTATCAATGCAAGAATGTTTCACTTGATGTAAATAGTGCGGGAAACACTATACCCCTTGTACGGACTCAAATTTTAGACAAAGTAATGAAAATATCTCTTTCTTGTTACATGGTTTTTGTCAAGGCGTCTAAGAAAGATGCATGTGTTCCTAATGAAGCTAAGATGAAACGAAAGAGGAGTTAAAATGCTCTAGTTTTCTAAGTGATTTTCAAGAGGTGTTTACAGATGACATTCCCACGGAGCTACCTCCCAAATGGGGACAAGATTATCATTTCATAGAACTTCTACCTGGTAGTTCACCTCCTAATAAGCCTCCCTATCAAGTATCATTGGCTCAACAAGTGGAGATTGTGAGGCAACTGAACGAGTAGAAAAAGGGATGGTCAGGCCTAGTTCATCTCCATTTTGTTCACCCGTTTTACTAGTACAAAAGAAAAATGGTACTTATAGAATGTGCGTGGACTATCGGGCACTTAATCAAATACCCATAAAGAATAGATTTCCTATTCCCAAGATAGAACATCTATTTGTCGATGGCTATCACTAGATAAGGATAGTGCATGAAGACAATTAATATGATGGTCTTTTGAACAACATTTCGCCTATATGAATTCTTGGTACTCCCTTTTAGACTTACCAATGTACTAGCTACCTTTAATCGAATTAAAAAAAGGATCTTTAGATCTCATGAAAACTTCACGGGAGTGGTCTTCGATGACATTATTTTCTAGTTGAAGTCTATTGAGGAATATATGCAGCATCTCAAGTAATATTTCAAGTTTTGTGGGACAATATGCTTTACATTAATAAATAAAAAAGTGAGTTTTTCTTGAAAGAGATTCAGTATTTAGGTCATATTATCTCCCAAGCAGAGATCCGAATGGACCTTGAAAAGTTGGAGGTAACAAAAGGATGGCCTATACCAACAAATCTACATAAATTGAGAAGCTCTATAGGAATGTGTGCATATTGTAGATGCTTCATAGAAAAATTCTCATTCATAGTAGGCCCACGTACTGAGGAGAGTTCAAGGTTACCTTCTTCCACATAATTGACTCCCATCACATAAAAGAGAGTCTGGTCCTATCAAAAAGCTCTATGAACATCTTCTTTTGACAACAACAAAAAGCTTCAACAACAACAAAGGTCCTAGAAGCATCTCAAATCCATGCAAAGAAGAAACAACCAACCATAGGTAAAAAAGCTAAAGCTAAAGCAAAGATTGAAGTAGATCAAACTTGCAAGTCAACGTTACCTTCAACAAATCTCCATGAAATTTTTTGTGTAGCCTCTACATCAAAAACCACACCATTGACAATGCAATGGAAACCTAAGCAAAAAGTTTATCAACCCAAGTTTCCATCACAACAAAGCCTCCAAAAGAAGACAAAAAAATTAGCCAAGTATTTGTATCCAAAGCGCACATCAAAGTCAAAAATATTTTTTAGATACAACAATCCCAAGTTCAACCTCAACGGCCACATGTGACATGGTGGGTAGCATCAAATGAGTCAATCATTGCTCATGGGCTACTTTCAAGGAAACAAGAACGTTTGGGCCAAAAAGACTAAAGTTCAACCTCAACAGCCACATGTGACATGGTGGGTAGCATCAAATGAGTCAATCCTTGCTCATGGCTACTTTCAAGGAAACAAGAATGTTTGGGCCAAAAAGCCTAAAGTAATAGCTTGGACCTACTTACCCCAAGAAAGGATTTTTGCAAAGCACAATCCAAGCTATTAACAAAAAGCAAACACCTCAACAAGGAGAAAGAACAACCTCAAAAGAAAAAACAAAAGACCTTCAAAGTAACAAGCAATGCTAGAAGTATGGGTACCAAAGTCAGACTTCAATCGAGCTACCCAACAAAGACATATAGAGCAACGGATGATTCCAATCAAGCTACTCGAAGCACAAGGATTTTATGAAGGTAAAACTTATATATGATTACCCAAAGTCGTAGCTCAACATGGAACAATCAAGATGAGTCATGCAACACACAGCTCCATCAAAAGGCAAGTACTTGCAACAACAAAGAGCCAACAGAAGCAAGCCACAATCGAGGATGCTATTAGCTCTAGATGGATACACCATCTTCTACTACAGAAACAAGGCTTTTAGAGCGGTAATCATCATATATGAATACCAAAGCCTAGTGTCCATGAAGTTATAGAGAAAAAAGGGGAAATGAAAAAGATGGTCACCCGGCTCTCCACAAACAAGATGAATTCCAAAATTGCTAGTGGAAACTCAAATGCACAACACCCACAGACAACAACAACCACTTCTCAAAGGAGACAAATAAAAGGCTCCATTAGTCCCTGCTACAACCGTAGAACCTATTTCATGAAGCAGTATCAACATCAGACAAACAAATCAAGAGGAGAAGAAGTATGCCAACCTAGTGGAAAAAATGGTGGCATCCAAAGACCAACACAATAAAATAGGCCTAAATATCAAAAACCTATGGAATTGGGTTTTTGGCCTTGAACATGTACATCCAAGGCACCATAAAAATACATGGTATAAGAGTTAGAGTCGGGTAACTAAGCCACTTAATGAGCGAGGCATTAGTCCAAAAGATTCACGTAATATTCTTTGTACTCTAAGAGTTTTAGCTATTCTATGTATTGCTCAAGGTGGAAGAGTTGAGCATATTATGTTGCGGCGCTCATGCTGGTATAAGTGAACATGAGAGTCAAAGTCTATGTATTTTAAGTCTGGTGAAGTGAAGAAGGAAGCCCAAAAGACACTCATGCACTGAGCACAGTGAGGTACGAGTGGAGAAGCTTCTACATCAAAAAACCTTCTTGGAAACGTGGAAGCTATTGAGACATCCTTTGATGTCACATGTGCTATAATTCTTCCTTGAAGCACCAATAGACTCCATCTTTCACACTACATGCTTTTGGTTGACAAACATCTTGTATGCATATAGAGTGTCCCATAATTGTAACTTGCATTAGGAACTCTTCCTTTGTTTCTCCCAAGCACTCACCTTACATGAACAGGTACTTCAAGTCCAAATGCTCAAATCCAATAAGAGCGTATACCAAAGGAACTTTTTTTCCACTGGTTTTTTCCCGTTTGGTCATCCAAGTTTTAGACCTTAAGCTAGCAACACTCATCACTATCTTCTCTTGTATATATTCCTTCTACATCAGCAACCAAGAAATGGCTACCCAAATCATTCGTCAAAGAATTAGAGCAACAACTGCAAGTCTCAACTTTCTTGTCAAGAGCAAACCTTATCTTCAAGGAAAACCAAGGCAAGTCAAAGAATGGCATACAAATATAACTAACAAGTAATGAAAAATTCAATGGGAGAGCTATCAAGAACAATTGTAAAAGCTCGCACAGTGCTTCAACTTGGTGAATATTATAGAGGACTCACATTGCAGTGGGACCAAAGAGCAAGATCCGTCATAATGTCAACAACCCAAAGAAGCTAAGTTTCCACAAAAGCAAGAAACACCAAAAGCATCTTCATGGCTAAAAGTGGCCACCAAAAGGAGAATGCACAATAAAAAGCAAAATTTCCTCGACAATCAAAGTCCAACACACGCATCAACGAGAACACAGCAGATATGAATCACGCAAAGAAGGGGGGAGCGTCATCAATGACAAAGCACTTTCAAAGCTAAAGACCAACCTTAAAGACAAAGCTGAGGACTCTCCTAATCGGAAATGTCGGCGGATTCACTAAATAGGCACCCACCTAGCCGGAAATCACATTTGTACTCTATTATTTTTTCTGAGCTTGTGTAGCTACACTATTGTGTGTAGATCCTGATTCTATAGTGGCAAGTCGATTCCCTGAGTTGTAATTCTATCATGATATCTGTAAAGGCCCATGTGAGTCATCCACTAGCCATTTAGAAAGCCCTACCTATAAAACTCAATATCATTTATGTGAAAGGAGGCGTATCTTTTGAAGAAGAAAAGAGCTTTGTTGTACGTACGCTCAAGTGGCTTCTCAGCTCCAATTTGTAATCAACATAACTAATGATTGGGTTAAATTTTTTCCAATTTCAAAAAGTGCATTGTGTTTCTCTTCTCTTGCTCTTTCAATTAAGTGTAAGCATTGCAAATTCCATTATGGTTGACGACTACATATGTGCGAGCCTAATCTTCTGTTTTGAGTGCTTAACTCACTATTTTTTGACATTTTGACCATATGAGAGTGTTCCTAGACCATATGGCCATATTTTGTTAGAGTTTTTGGGACTTGGGTCATGATGGATTGCGATCCATGTACCTTGTGAGAATGCAACCAGACTTTGCAGACTTGTCCCTTTAATCTTTTGAAACTGATTAGAACAACTACTTTTTGTTCATTTTCTTTGTTTGACTCAAGTGTTGTTAAATTTGTGTTTCAAAATTATTCTAAATAGCTGGGAATTTTGGTTGTTCATAATATGTACATCTTGTGCTTATTCAGATTTTCCATATCCTATTGAAAGTGTAAAGAACAACGCAAGAAATGATGCCGGTAAACATGCCATTGCAAAGGAGGAGAAAGTGGCATTTTATCCCTTGCATGATGTGAACTATTCCATTGCATGGAAAAAGGCTTGGATGTGGTGAATCAAAAAGGCTAGACGGCTCAAAGGAGAGATAATCGAGTCCAAGAAATGTATGGAGTGCTTGATTATGCGGAGGAGAAAAATTGAAAAGTACTCCAATTATGTACATCCCTCTGGGAATGTCATTTTTGTTGAGTGGTATCCTTTATCGGACCCAAAGGCTAGGAAGCTCAAAAGAGAGAGAATTGAGTCCAAGAAGTGCCTGGAGTGCTTGATTATGTGCAGGAGAAAAATTGAAGAGTACTCCAATTACGTACATCCCTCTGGAGATGCCATTTTTGCTGAGTAATATCCTCTACCAAACCCAATATGGGTGCCAAAGATGAAGGAATATGATGAGCAGACCCTCATACTTGATTTGAATGGCCTATTGGTAGAGACCCACTTTGGTGAAAAGCCTCCTACATATGTAGGAGAAATGGTAAAGCATTCACACTAGCTAAACTGAACTCCTTGATTTCCTAGACCATGTTGTATCCCATGCAACAACATGTGCCAAACAGAACCCTACTATGTAGGTATGTAACTGTTTCAACAAGAATCAAAACTAGCATGGTATCTTGATGAACGATGTAAGGAGGAAGTGACAACACTTTCTCAGAATGCTTGGCTCTTACATGACCTTGTCACGTGGCTAAAGAGCAAGCTGTGGATGAAAGCCTTCTAGCTGAAACATCCCTTTGGAATCAACTAGAAAAATTGAATTTGTCCACTACCCCATGGTAGATTGCGGACTTCTTTCCCTGAAAGTACAACTGTGATGGATCAAGCTATGATCCTCAATGCCTATGCACTAATTTATAATCACCCGCTGGGTCTTACCCCAAAACTGTGCTTCCATAGACACTCGTAGTGCTATAGAGAGAGGAGGAGATCCACGCAAAGCGGGACTCCTAAATCTTATGGACAGCCATGCTGTTTGAAATTTTTACTACATCTATACTCCGTGGTATAGATCAGCTGATGTGAGTTTAAGAGGATCAGACACTCAACTCGAGCATCTCACCCAAAACAATATAAATGGCAAGACTCTAACTTGTCCATTATCATCGATGAGTACTCCCTGGGTAAATATGTTCAAGCTGGAGAACAATCACCCAAGGAATGCAAATAGTTGGGTCTTACCCCGCTGAAAAAACAAATGGCTCTTAGCCGTTGTGGCTCATAGCCCTTATGCCACATAGTTCAATTCACGAAGCTTTGGTGGCGTCTTTGCTACTTTTTCTAGTTGAGAGTTAAAGCATCTTGGCTCCAACTCACAACCAAAACATATATCAAAATATTATTTAGTAGGTTTGCATTATTCCCTTAAAGAATTTAGGAAAGATAGTAATAAAGAGAGAGCACGCTGGGCTGAGCAAGTTTCCTTAAACTACAATGACGTGTATAGTCTATTCCCATGCTCTTCTGCATCTTATGCCTAGCATGCAACTTATCCTATAAGCACGCAACATCTTTCCGGTGTAACGCTCTCATCAAGAGAGGTAACAAAAAACACAAGTCACATCTTGACCCACCTATGGTGTATGGGATCATGGCTGTACAAAAATGACTTAAATATGGCACTTTGTTGGTGAATTAAGTCTAGATTTAGGTTTCTTTTAGTGGTGTTGTGCATTAACAACAACAACCAAAGAAACATAAATGAAAATCATGTGAAACAATCCATAATGTATCTTGTCCCTGACGAAGTTGCGAGTGTGATAGCGGAAGCGTAATTCATGAGGCGGTAGAATTGAATCCACCTAGCTAGCATGCCTTGCATCTAGAATTGTAAGCCCTTGGTTACAATGATGGCCTCAAACGTAACAGCCAAAACCATAAGTGCCTTGGGCAATCTAGATTGGTAGGGATGTTGTGAGGTGCCAATGCCCTTGATTCCCCATACTTGTGTGCCAATGCCCTTGATTCCAAGTCAATGGGTAGTATCTCAGCACAAGGGAGAAGCCTTGCTTGGTGTAAAATTGCCAAATCACTTTGCTTTGCACAACAACAATAGTTGCCAAGTAAAGTGTAAACATGGAAAAACAAGAAAAACTTAGAATTTTCTAACCTGGGCTTCCCTCTGCAACCAGTTGTCATGAAATTTGTAAGGAAAAACTCACTTCAAACCGGCTCATAGCCATCTATTTTGCGAGAGAGTTGTTGCGAGAGAGTTGTCGTGTATGCGCATACACCCTCTTGTATCATATACGATTATCTTGTACATAATGAAATAACTTGCAAGCAT
Organism: Adiantum capillus-veneris; assembly: GCF_014529385.1. Classification (NCBI taxonomy): domain Eukaryota; kingdom Viridiplantae; phylum Streptophyta; class Polypodiopsida; order Polypodiales; family Pteridaceae; genus Adiantum; species Adiantum capillus-veneris. Next base: position 81,130,127 of record NC_140934.1, read on the forward strand.
TTTTCCAAATCCCTGCCAAGTTTGTATGCTCATAGCATATGCCAAACGTGGGGAGGCTCAATGCAAGATGCATAAATTGAAGCCTTGCTTCACATAAATTGAAGCCTTGCTGATAGCCAATTGATGTGGCTGTTGACATACATATATCATGACAAAAAAAATCGACCTTATCGAGCAATTTCAAAAGAAATTAGCCAGTATTGTGGGGAAAGCATCCTCTCTCAGCTTCTCGAAACAGTGAGAAGGAGTCAGCCATGCCAAGCAACTTGCCTCCTTCATCAAGTCAATCAATAGAATGAGCCAATCTCCTTGAGATTCCAAAACATTGCAAATTTGCTATGCTTTTGCATCAAAATTGAACCGCTGAAAAGCCGTGCTGCGGAGCAAGGCGGTTGGTAATCAAGAGATGCTTGATACTAATCTTTAAACCAATCAAATTTTTGGTGCTTACAATAATTTTCACAAGCCATGCTTGTGCTTTGCGTGCCTAAAGTGTATGCACGTTTGTTGCATATCATAGCTATCAAGCAGATGCTCAATAAACAAAAATCAATCGCATACCTCATTAAGTATACCTAACGACAAATCTTGCCACCCCAAAAATCAAATGAGTTGCAAGCAAAAAGAAAACCGAGAAATGATTTTCCAGACATTTTTGCTTGGTGCAATAGATGATCTACTTCCTGCTGCCAAGGGCCTTGACGGATTCGCAAGAAAATTGGAAACTTGTGATCAATTCAATGCTCGAGTTGGGTTACACAAACCGTGGCCCTGAGTGTCTACTGTGAATGATCCGATTGGCCTTGCCAATTAGCACTACCGTATATAGTACAAGCCATGCTTGAGTTACTTGTATTGTGAGGCAACGTTGCCTCGTGGGAGCCATTAAAACCCTTGTATGGGTTGTCGATCTTTGGTGGAGCCTTGCTCCTTAGTCCAAATGGTGGTAACGACCAACTGAAGTGGACATAATTTACTGACCATGGTCATACTTGACCCATAGGTAGTATCTCAGGGAAACATAGCCAAGATTAAATTACATGTTTCTGCAATACAATTGCACACATAAAGCTATGAAAACTGCAAGAACGTGAAAGCGCAAACGTGATAATCCAATCTTGTTGGAGTACTTAACGAAAAGCCTTGCCTGCCATCCTAGGGCGATGCCCTTGCTGACAACACTTTGCATGGTTGCCTACGAGTGTTCAATCACTTGAAAGTCGAATGGCATGAAGCCTCACCGAGCGTGAATCCCAAACTCTGTCAAAGCCCTGCACCTTGGACGCCTTGCATAGCCCATGCATGGAAGTGCATGCAACCTTGGGTGCTGATTTTGAAGCCTTCTCCTCCGCCATGCTGTCGGTCGATGATTTCGAAGAGATCCATGCCTTTGCAAATTTATTGGGGGGAACCCCTCCTTGTAATGTCCAAGGGGTTGGCCAAATGTGAAGGCCAACCTTAAAAAATACCAAGACCTGCTCAGCGATGGTGGCCGCCTATGTGTGTGCTGATGAAGATGAGGAGAGGACCATCGCTGCAGGCCCAACCAGGGTGAGTCCCTGTGTTGAAAAGCTAGCACCAGGACCGGGCGACCTCAACTAGCCCAACTACTTGCCGAATTGATGATGCCAAAAATCATGTCCCTCCCGACATAGGGGTCGCTTCCCGCGGCCCTGACTTCCTCGGCTCTTTGTGTCTTCAAGGGGCCATGACCACGGCCTTCCCCTTTCCTTGCAAGAGCTTTTCCACGGCCCCAATCTCATCCACACACACACACATAGAGAGAGAGAGAGAGAGAGAGAGAGAGAGAGAGACAAAAAGAGAGAGAGAGAGAGAGAATGCAACCTTCATGCATCACCATGTGAGACCTACTTCTCCCCTCTTCCATCGCTCCCCTCTTCCACCTCACTCTGATACCAACGTAAAGCCCTAGGACTGCCTAGCCTCGACCCTCCACCAAACCTCCCTTTATAGGCCTTGCCCCTAGGATCCCGTCTCCATTAGCAGTCGGCCCTTGGCCCAGTCCTTGACCTCCAGAGTGTCCCTTGGCCTGACAACTAAAGTGGAAGGAATTCTAGACAATGTCTTCAAATCGCTTCGGCCTTTGCTATCAATAGTTATGTCACAGCAAGGTTGCACAAGGGCATCTTGACTGATGCACAATAAGCCTATATTCTTCAAATACTTGAAGGTATTTTGGAGAACAACCCACAGTTTAGGCCCGACAACCCTCTTATCATTGATGAAAGGAGATATAAAAGTGTGCCAATATGATGAAGGAACTTGGCTTCTTGCTCCCAAGTTGGGGCACCAGTTTGAAAAGTAGCAACAAGACTTCTTGGCAGACACTTTGGTAATTGAACTTTTCTATGGTTACAGTCGGAGGATTATAAAGCGTATACAACTGACTACGTGTATGATATCGGCAAGGATGCATTTTTTTATGTAGTCATGAACCAACTGGCATATGACCAGAATAATCACGACGAAGCCCAAGGGAGGGAAGCGAACCGACAATGAAAAATGGAGACTAACCTAGAAGTTGAGAGGCACGAGAAGGAATTGCTAGAGAGGGAAATATTAGAGCGTCTCAGGCAGGAGGAGGAAGCAGAGAAACCAAAGGTCAATTACAAATGCCCGCGGCAAAGCAAACAATCAGACCCTCGGTAAAAATAGAAAACCTTTTGTAAACTCAACTTTCGAATCACAATGAAAAAACCTATTGTAAACTCAACTGATTAATCAATGTAATGATGGTAATCACCCTTTTAATATACAAAATTTTACATCATGTTTGTGACATTTTTGAAGGAAAACTTGTGTGTAGCTTACTAATAGGTTTACTTCTTTCTTCCTTTTGTAAGTGTTTTTGCATAGAAATCACCTTTTTATTGGTAGAAACCACCCGTGGAGTGGTAGAAACCATTTTGACATTGGTTCAAACCACCTTGGACCTGCTAGAAATGTGCCTTGGGTGAGAAACCATAAGCTTGGAATAAGTAGAAAGCATAAGCGGAACTGCTAGAAACCACAATACCCGAGTGGTATAAAGCAGTGAAGGAAATGGTAAAAACCATTGACCTGGTAGAAACTAGTCTAGGAACCACACGAGGACATTTCTTATAACATTGTAATGGTAGAAACCAATAGAAACCATTGGTAAAAGCCTAATTGCTGGAAGACACCATTATGAGCTGCTTAAAAGAAAATGGAGAAGAAACAACATATATGTTTCAGGTATAGTGAGATAGTTTGAGAAGGAAAGAGACGACAACCAAATGTAGTACATTCTTATGAACATATTTGAATACATTGTCTATATTTTTCAACACTCATCCTCCTCAATAGCTAATCTATTGTGTAGCTCGAAATCTATCAGCATGATTTTATATACTGCCTTGTAAACTTCTAATGACATTCTATATAGACTATTGCAACTCTACACTTCTTCCATGGGAATTTTGATGGCTCTCACAAGGTGTGAAAACAAAAGATCAAGTGGCTTTTGTTAGAAGAGGGTATACATTCTTCCATGAACTACTCCATAGAACATCCTCGTTACAAAATAAGACCCCCTATGGCAATAGCATTTTTCCAGCCATCTTGCATGTGCCTTTTGGACCTTTGCTTTGGCTCAATGCACTTGAGAACACAAAACTAGGCACCTTCATCATTGTCTGGTTTTGCATTGATTGAAAATTTGTCTCCAAATGTGAGAGCATCACACAAAGCATCATGACAGCCTGCGTACAAGGGCTCATCAGCATTCTCTTCATCATCACCACCTAATGCATCAATGGGGACAATAATGTGATACACCCAACTTCCAACATAGGCCTTGTTTGTGCATCTTCTCCAACCCCCATGAAAGCACCAAGTGCAGAAGCATGCTAGCCACCTAAACCTAAGCTCTTGGGCATTGCAGGAATCGTATTTGTTAATTCTATGAATGGAGCAAGATTGACGAATAGCTTCAAAATCCCACCTGATATTGCGGTCTACATCCCCTTCTTTGATCTCCTATAAAACCACGCCTTTTCCATTTGAACTAGAGTACTTGAGCCTTAGAAAGGCCACGACATTGTTTTCACATTTCATAGGTACACCATCTACCTTGAGTTGCTCTTGTGTTAATGCTCTCTTAGTAACTGCACCTAGTCCATCATGTTCTCCCTTGCCATGACATGAACAAAAGAAGTTCCATAGCATTTTAGTAATTGTATCTGTTTGTATCATGCAACAAAGTAAAATGGTCGTTTTTCCTTGAATTGGGATACTGCTCCATCCGAACAAACCCAATGATACTTTGGTGCCAACCCTTGTTCTTTCAACCATTTTTGATGCAGCATTAAGCAATGCTAAACAAACAATGTATCATGTTTTTTGTCATTAGATATATAGAAATGAACAACCTTTTTTACGACACCGTTCACCTCTCACATGGCTCTCATGTCCTACAAAAATCTCCACTCTTATTTATATGCAATCAATCGTAAGAAATTGCTGTTTTGGGCAAAATGCACTGGTCCATCAACTTTGGAGGCTTGTAGTGACCAAAGGATGAGAAAAATTACAAGTTTCTCATTTTTTCCATATGTAGTAGTTATTGAACTATAAGCTCATGAAAGGATTTTTCAAAATGAGTGGATCTACTATGGTTTTGGAATTTTTTTCCCAAAACCCTGAAAGGACACTTTTATGTCCTGCTAGGTTACCATTCTAGTGTTAAAACTGTAATTCTCGGTAAAGTCAATGATGGAAACAATTGTATGGGCCAGAAATCATTAAAGACACTCCTTAAATTGTTCAACTTGCCACCTACAAATGAAATTGTGTTTAATAAACTTTTGAAGTTGTGTATGAAACACATGGAGAAGCTCATTGCAAGGTAGTTTCTTGTGCAAAAGATCCTTTATTTTCTTTTTACTCCTTTTTTATTGCTACTAGTAACATTGTTAACATCGAGCACTATTTCAACATCCTCAAAAACTTTGATGGACACCTGCAAATCGTTCTTGACAAGCTTTGTTGGACACAAGGAAATTTTTTTGGTGTCGCAATCAACACAACTTCTCATTAAACAATTGTACTTGTGAAAAGATCCATCTTTGGGCGTGGGACACAAACAAACTCACATAAAGTTGTAGTACTCTTGCATGCATGGTAAGAAGCATTGCAAGAAGTATTGTGTAAATCAGGGGCACACATTGAGCATGTGCAATCACATGCAACTCCATGTGGGCCAAAACACTTGCCGCATGTGATTTATTAATTCGCTTAAATAGGTCATTTGCACATGCACAATGCAACAACATGTAATTCTTTCCGTCAGCTTGCGTACAAAATATGGCTTCAGATACTTAAAACACCATTGTTGAATTTGAACGTCTAGATATGCAGCCTTGAACCTTTCAACAACTCCACCTAGAAAACAACACAATGATTAAATGCCAGTGAAGTGTTGTAAACCTGTCAAGGGGGTATGTGGATTTTTTTGCATCAAATCACATGACCAGTCGTGGTGAATGGTTCAAGACAATGCAAACTTTACAAAGTCCTAGTTATGTAGAAACTGGGGATGATATTGCACATCCCATTATGCATACATGAAATGTGCCATTGTCTATGATAGATGATAAAGCGAAGTACTTGGCTGCGTTAAGCAGGGTTTGTATGTCAGGTTTAACTCTGATGGTCTCTTTGTCAAACAGCATAAGAAGAATGGAAGGCTGGTTGCACAAGGAAATAAAGTGGGCAAAATGTTTACTTTGGATGTAAATGTGCCCGAGGTGAATGTTGCGATGTTTGCACGAGGTGCATGCCTTGTTCCGACAATAGAGATTTGACACAAATATATTGATCATGTAAATTTGTTGAGGCTGAAAATGATGTAAAATAAAGAGATGGGCACATGTTTAGATACATTTAGAGTTGTTGAAATGTATAAAGTATGTGAAGCTTGTCAATTTAGAAATCAGGAAAAAACTTCCTTTCCTCATGATAAGCATGTAAGCAGGAATGCATTGGATGTAGTGCATACAGATGTATGGGTTTCAACAAAGACTGCACCTATGGGTGGATGTAGATACTATGTGAGTTTCATTGATCGATGATGACCATACAAGGAAGGTATGGGTCTACTTCATGAAGTAGAAAAGTGAGGTGTTTTTACATTTTCAAAATTTCAAAGTTATGGTTGAAAAACAGAGTGGGTAACATTTAAAGTGCCTGAGGTAAAATGGAGGGGGATAATAATTTCCAATGAATTCAATGGTTTTTTGGAAAGGCATGGGATTTAGAGGCAGTTTTCATGCACGTATACTCCATAGCAAAATGGTGTTGCTGAGCAAAAGAACAGGCACATTGCAGAAGTCGCTAGAGCTTTGATGAATGAGAAGAACATGCCTCATTGTTATTGGGAAGAAGCTATTGCTACATGTGTCTACATTATGAATAGGACCCCTACTGTTGCAATACATAACATGATTCCTGAAAAAATGTTTAGTGGTAAAAAATCGGATGTATCAGATTTTAAAGTGTTCAGATATATTGCTTATGTGAATGTGCCAGATACGCTAAGAAGTAAGCTTGATCCAAAAGCAAAAAAATGCATGTTCATTGGCTATTCCCTTGAGCAGAAAGGGTACAAGTGCTACAATCCTATCATGGGTAAAGTGAGGGTGAGCAAGGATTTTGTTTTTAATGAAATGGTATGCTGATGTAAAAGATGATTCGGGGGCTGGTTTAAGAGAGAATGTAGCTGCATAAAACACAGTGTGCAGTCACAAGCTTTGAGTGGGCTGCAAGGGTCATCTAGTGCCAGACATGGTCAGAATCCATGGAGTGGCAAGTGTTGGAGTTTTTTTTGGACAGAGTAAGAGCATGACCGCGTGAGAGTTGCACTTGAAAAGAGTTCTTTTATCTGCTATTTGTTAGCATTACTTGCACTTGATCGGCCAATTGGAATTGTTTTCTTTTTTGCAGATAGACAAAGAGAAAAAGAGAAGACCAATAATTCATCATTTTCCTCTACACTATATAGCACATTCTTTGGTTTGCATGTATGCCATATCTAGACATCCATTAAAAGCTTATAGAGTGCTAGTATGTTTGCTATGTTAGATATTCAAATAATGCATTATGATGGGACATTGACAACAAGAGCCACCAACTTTTAGAAGGAAATTGCGATGTTAGGGCATGTTGGATAGCCACAGAGAGCACGGTGTTTGGTTGCCATACAATGAAGGGCGCACTAGTTTCCAGGCCACGCAAGAATGAACGTTGCTTTGTTTAGGCAAACTTGGGTGGCCAAGCCAGAGTTGGGAAGGTGTGAATAGGGCCTTTTCTTTATTGAAAAATAAGAGGGATTTTTTAAAACAAGCTGACAAGAGGTCGCCATGAGTCTGGAAGGTGTCGATTGGAGGGCACCACCGATCGCTGAGAGCTGGAGAGAGCCGCGAGGAGAAAAAGCGAGAGAGCATGAGAGGAATTGTGGTGCGCGGGGGTGTGCAAGAAGGAAAAGCGAGCCTGTTTGTAGGACATGTGAGGCCATAGCCGCGAGAAGGAGAGAGAGGATGCAAGCATGCCAAGATAAGGGGGTGAAGGCCATTTACAGGTCCTACAGAGCGAGCGAGGGTGTGGCACATAGGGAGGGTGAGGGAATCGAAGGTTCTATAGCATGTGTAATAGGAAGAGAGAGAGAAGGGCTTCTTGGCTCCAGTAAACCGAGAGAGAGAGAGAGAGAGAGAGAGAGAGAGAGAGAGAGAGAGAGAGAGAGAGAGAGAGAGAGAGAGAGAGAGAGAGAGAGAGAGAGAGAGAGAGAGAGAGAGAGTGCTTCTCTTGTGGCACAGCAAAAATGAGAAAAAGGGTTTGAGAAGGGGCCATGCCGTGAGGGAGACAGAGAAGGCCAGGCAAGTAGAGGGAGGACGCCTTGTTTTCTTGCAACTAAGGAGATAGAGAGAGAGAATTAACAAAAATATCAGATTTTAATGGAATTAAAACTCATTATGAGGCATTCCCCATATTGTAGCGAAGGGGACAAACAAAAGAGAGAGAAGAGAGGATTCTCTTGTTGCAGATTAAGGAGGAAGATAGACAAGTAGGAAGAGGTTGCCTCTGTAGAAATCAAAAAGGAGAAAGAGAGTATTCCTCTGTTGCCATAGAAAATGAGGGAGAGGGATTTTCTCTCTATATTACAAAATAGAGAGGGGTCTTGAGCCATGTTTGATAGTGAGAGAATAGAGTAGCCTATTCCCTTAGCATTTGAGATAGAGAAAGGGAGATATTAGAGAGAGGTCTTTTCATGGGCCATATTTGATAGAGAGAGACGAGGCTCTATTGTGTGAGAGAGAGAGAGAGACAAAGTTTGGTGCTACTGGATATGATGAGTGTTGCGCTGCCCTATTGGGTGTAAGCCAATTGCAAGTGCACGGCCCTTTAGGTTGTAAGCCTTCAGTCACACTTCCATTGCAAATTTTGGAGCCTACAAAGCTACCTCGACAAAAGGTTTTGAGGTCAAAGATAAGTTTTGTTAAGTTTGTTGCTGTAAAAACAATATTTTAAATTTTAAATTGCACGATAATTCACATCATGTCTCGTGCTCGTCTCGTCTTTCTCTCTCTTTTGAAATAAAGAAGACGTTCTCTCTCTGTCTCTCTTGATGAATGGTAAAGCGATCCCTTTGTTTGTGGATAATCATTGATACAATCTGACACTGAGACTGAATTGCACATTCCTGGGCAATAGATTTTATTAGCATATCACTATCCATAGTTCCTTGTTGATGGTCTTGGGTTTGGGAGTTTGAGCATCTTTAGTCTTTGCGTTTTTCTTGTTTGGTCTACTCCATGGCCCAGGCCTAGAAAAATATCCATAAGCACGGGTTATGTGAAAGAGTGAGTCTTGCGACCTTTTCAAATGGATCAAGGAAAGGAAATGGAAAAGTTGATGATTCCCTTAAGTTTCCAAATTTGAGTGTTGGTTATGATGATGACAATAGTAGTGGTTTTGAGCATGGTTTGGATGAGAAGTTTGGCATACCCTCTATGAAGACTCCGAGTGCAAGAAGGATGCAAGCATGGAACAAGGCACCTGGAAGTGATCATGGACCATGCATTAGAAAGAGTAATAAATCATGTGCAGAGATTGACTTATGACAATTATGTGGCTCATTACTATGCATTTATGGCAAAGATTACAGAGGAGGTAGAACCCACATATTTTGAGGATGATGTGAATGATGAAAAATGGCGGCAAGCTATGGATGAAGATATGGTTGCACTTGATGAAAACGGAACATGGAAATTGGTGCCATTACCAAAAGTCAAAAAGGAAATTGGATGTAAGTGGGTAAAAAAAATAAAACATAATGATGATGGCAGTGTGAGCAAGTACAAGGCTAGGCTTGTAGCCAAAGGTTATGCACAAACTTATGAGATTGATTATGAGAAGACATCATTCCATAGCTAAGATGGCTACTGTTTGTGAGTTTTATTGCAGTGGATGCCGCATTAAAATAAGTGTTGAAGCAAATGGATATAAAGAATGCATTTTTTAATGGAGACTTGGAGAAACCTGTGTATATGGAGCAGCCACAAGGTTATGCAAATATGAAACTACATGAACTTGTATGCCACTTAAAGAAAGCATTGTATGGGCTGAAGCAAGCACCTTAACCTTGGTATCAGAGGATTGGGACATCCCTTATTTCATTGGGCTTGAGATGTCTAATGTAGACCATTCATTGTATGTGCGGAAGAATGAGACAGGAATGGTGGTAATATGCATCTATGTGGCTGATCTAATTTTTAGAGGTGATAATGTGGCTGAAGTAGAGGGCATGCATGCTCTACTTATGCAGGAGTTTGATATGAAAGACCTAGGAGACTTGCAATATTTCTTGGGCATTGAAATTATTCGCATAGAAGAGGATGTATGGCTATCACAAAGGCAATATACTTAGATATGTTGAAAAAGTATGGTATGGCTGATCATAAGCCAATTGCAATGCCCTTAGATCAAAAATTGAAATTGAGGAATGATGCAGGTCAAGTGCTTGAGAATGCTACCATGTACAAGAAGATTGTGGGTAGCTTGATCTATTTGTCTATATCACGTCTAGACTTGAGCTACATAGTTGGATTGGTGAGTTAATTTATGCAGTAACTTAGGAAACCACACTTGCATAATCTATTAGAACTCTCATGGATTCATTGGTTTTGACATGAATCTCACATTGGATTTGTTGATTAGAGGATGCTTCTCCTCTAGATCTTCATCAATTTTCACTCTTGAAGGTGTTGCAATATTTCTTGCAATTTGTAGGTCTCTGAGCTGAGTAGAAAACCCTAGTGGTGGATGATTTATCATGGCCAAGGCTCACTCAAAACTCTCAAGATAGTCTTCAAGCCCAACTTGTCTTTGTGCAGCTTGTCCCTTTTTACCCCTCGTCAGGCCTCTCAAAAGTCGGATCTTTGTGTCTCTTTGGTCTTTGGAAGTTGGTTCTAGGTACCCTAAAAGTTTGGATTTAGGAGACCTAGTGTGTTCTATTGCCTGCAAGCTTGATGGTTGTACGTGACTCAATTTAGAGTCTGATATGAAAAGTTAGAGCACTTTTGGTGAACTGCACCACTCAAAACAGTCTCAGGACCAGTACATAGGAACTTTGTCTTTTATCTTGGTCTCTAGAAGGTATTTTTAGCTCAAACTTGAGATTTGAGATTTACTCAAGTATATCTACAAGCCCATTAAGTCAGATAACCCGACTATGAAGAGGTACATGGATCTCCATCCATGTTCCTTTGTCAAATTTTGACTTCAAATCTTGACATAAGCTAGACAATGTCATGCACATGTTCTTTACCAATTTTCACCAAATTCTAAGGTTGAGGTACATGGATCGTGATCCATGTTCAACCACATCTAGACTTGATCTCTAGGGAGCTTGTTACACTCTATGTCCACAAGCTATATCTCAAATCTTTTTTAATTTAAACTTGTTTTGTCAATCTTTCTATGTATTGGTTTGACTTATGTATTGCTTTGTTTGTAGACATGCTATCTATGTATGGCTTTGACTTATGCATTTCTTTCTTTGTAGACATGCTATCTATCTAGACAAGGAAAACATTGATCCTACAACCAATGTAGGGAAGCAATTGAAGCCCTTGATAAGAAGTAGTCTTACAAAAGATATAAGCCATGACAAGAAGTTTAAGATTTTGCAAGGGATGTCGTGGACCAATTTATTTCCCAGAATGCAGATCTTGCAATAGAGATACAAGGCACACTTGACTCAATTGGCACGATCAAGAGAGGACATTCATCTATTCAATCTATCTCCTCCATATTTGTGAAGAAGGGAATAAAATTCAAGCTGCTACCGACAACGTCAAGTATCTAGAAAGAGAGACTTCAGCTCAACAACACACATAACAACTTTTGGAACAACTAAAACTGATGATGAGCACAATAATGTCTTCATGGACCTTACTTTGTTGCATACTAGAATGGTAACAAGCAAACCATCAGTCAATGATTGGAAAATCTTCCTATGTCCTTTCTCACTGCTCTAGGTCATCACACCATTTCAATGACTAAACGAGCTCGAATCATCACAAAACTTTAAGGAAAGCTTCACTAAGCCTAAAGGGACATGTCTACAAAGTCTAGTCACATTTTGACAAGGCACATGGATTGCAATCCATCATGACCCAAGTCACAAAAATTGTAATAGAATTATTTAGAAAGGTATCCATATGGTTTAAGAACACTCTCCTATGGTCAAAATGTCACAAAATGGTGATAAAAACACTCAAAATGGATAAAAGCACTCAAATTTGAAGATTAGGCTCGTAGTTGCAAACCACAATGGGATTTGAAATGCTTACACTTAATTGAAAGAGAAAGAGAAGAGAAACACAATGCACTTTTTTAGTCAATCATTAGTTATGTTGATTACAAATTGGAGCTGAGAAGCAGCTTGAGCGTACGTACAGTAGATTTATTTTCTTTTTCAATAGATAAACCTTCTTTCACATTAATGTTATTTATTTTTATACCTAGGGCTTTCTAAATGGAAAATGGCCATCTCACATGGGCCTTCAAAGATATCATAACATAATTACAACTATGGGAGTCGACTTGCTACTCCGGAATCCGGATTTACACACAGTGTAGGTACAGAATCTCAAAAAAATAATAGAGTATAAATGTGGTGTTCGGATAGGTGGCACTCGTTTAGTGGATCTGCCAACACCACTCCTCGATGATCATTGGTCAATACCCTCCGTAATCTCTCAAATAAATAAAAAAATTATACACGTGCCCTCTTGCAACTCCTCCTGCTCATCCTACCACATGGGCCCTTGGCAGCAACTGCCCTCCATGTCGTATGGCTCACACACCTACTTCCATTGCACACACCCCCCCCCCTTTGCTCTTGCACACCACCTGTCACACCCCCTCGCATGCATCATTTTCCTATCCACTTTGATTGTCAAACGCCACACCTTGTGCGCAAACCTAATCGGTACGGACGCTCACCTCACTTCACCCTTCCTTTCCTCTTTGATGACCAAGGGGCATCTTCCTAGATTCCCCTAATGAGTTTGTTTGCAGCACCTACTGGGAACAATTTCTCATCTATTCTATTTGTGCAAACATTATGCGTTTGATTTCATCTAGTATCATGCATCATTTCATTGTAGAGTTTGATTGATAGAGAGAGAGAGAGAGAGAGAGAGAGAGATTATTCTCTTCATAGATTAACCTTACAAATTTTAAATTTTGATTAACTTATTATGTTTATTTAGAGTCTAGTATGTGACCACACGTTGGGTCTAGTATGTGACCCGCACGTTGTTGCTGCTAAAAATGCATGTCTTCTATTTTTACAACTACAAAGGTGAAAAATTATGTAGATGCTATCTTTCTACATGTATACACTCTCTTGATTTTCAAAAAATGATTCAATTCATCTCTCTATGTATTCTTTTTTTTTTTAAATTCAAGAAGTAGAAAATATTCCTTTGATACCAAGTTTGGCAGGTTCTCACACATTGCATATGATTTTCTATCCCTTATTCAATGGATCTAGGAGTTCTTTATAGCTATTGAAGAGAGAGAGAGAGAGAGAGAGAGAGAGAGAGAGAGAGAGAAAGTTATTCTTTTGGAATACCATACGCTAGCAATGCTACTAAGCTCGATGGTACAAATTTTGGTAATACATCATGGTCTGAAGAGATCATTAGGCCGGAAGAATTAATGTAAGCATAAAGCCTCACTCAAGAATGAAGTTGTCTATGAAATTGGCTTTAACATTTGGAATTCAGTGGGAGTCAATATAAGTGCTCTTCTCTCTTTTTCTTGATTGAAACTCTTATGTTTTTTCTCTTGCAAGCAAGAACTGTGGTAGTGCACATATTCACCTAATCTATAATAGATAGAACATCCACCCTTGGTCTATAGGGCTCTACCAAACCCAATGGCACCAATTGGTTAAGTAAGCATGGTGTTTAAGCATGAGGGTTAATAGATGCTAGTGTAGTCATAGAGCTTTACATGTTGAAATGCTCCTTTGGATCCAATGTAATCATGTTGCTTCAAATGCCTAACACTAGCATGGATGCTGACAATTTTATTTGACCCAATATCTCTTTAGCTCTCTCTTGATTGCTTGCATCTTTGCCGCCCAAGTTATAGTATAATGGACCAAATAAACTTATTTGCAATATTCAAAGAACTAATTGTTCCCTTTTCCAACCTTGCATTTCCAATGCTACAATTTTTGGTTAAACAAACCATCTATATTAAGAGGTTGTGAAATGATGAAGACTCTTAGTTGCCAATGTAGTAGTTGTCTAAGAGCTTCAAGTTTCCAAGGTTTGAGTTGGATTTTAACATTGGAAATGTGATTAGTAGTGCCATCTATAACTCCTACTTGCATGCATCTCTATGAAGCACAAAACTCATAAGCAAGGTCTTACTATAAGGTAAATAGCTTTAATTGGTGTATTTAAGCACCATTGGCACCTTGAACCCAAACCAACAAAAGCACAAAAATCATAAGAAAGTTATTACACTAAAGCAAATAGATTTTGTTGGTGTATTTAAACACCATAGGTAGCTTGAAACCCAAACCAAAAAAAGAAAAAAATAAGGTTGCTTACTATGCTAAACCCTCACTAGCTAAGGATGGCTCCAAATCGTAACTTGTAAGTATGCTTAATGTAACAATGTGTGTATCTGTATGTGTTTTAATATAATTAACACAACAATTGAAGTGTGTACTTCAAAATGAGGTCATGACCTTTAAGCATGATTGAAATCTCTCTCTCTCTCTCTCTCTCTCTCTCTCTCTAAGATTTTGAGTGAGTCAACAGTCAATATTTGTTGGCTAGATCTTTAACGTGATAATAGCTAATCCTCCTCCTCCTCCTCCTCTCTCTCGCTGTCTCTTGTGCTCTCATACCAACTCTTCGGTTTAGGTCTTGTTAAAAGATCCTTGAGATCTCTTGATCTTGTTCCTAAGACATTAATATTTATGTTATCCTTCTCCTCCTCTCTATTTATTGGATATTTCTCTAGGTTGCTTGCAATTGTTTGATTTGTTCTCTCTCTCTCTCTCTCTCTCTCTCTCTCTCTCTCTCTCTCTCTCTCTCTCTCTCTCTCTCTCTCTCTCTCGCCCCGTGCCCAAAAAAAACTTTAAATTACTAAATTCTTCATATTTTGTAGGTTTACCTTCTAGTTAAAAATTAAGAGAACATTTCAAAAAATTAGGTGACATTCCACTTTTTTCTCAAGCCTTGCTCCCAAGTCATGAAATCTCCAACGTTTATGGTGTTCATCATACCATAGAAGTTGCTTCTTGTTAAGCAATTTTCTATACCATTAGGAAATTTTGGAGGTCATTTGGAGGGCCTTATTGAAGAGAGAGAATAGAAGGCGCAGCCAATGAGCAGCAACCTTACGTAACGTAGAAATACATGGAAAACAACACAAAAATGAAAGAATTTTTTTTTAAAATATTGAGTTTTTTTCCATTTTCGTAAGGTAACTTCCTCGTCTCACAAAGTAGGGCCCACTGCTAGTAGCCGTCAAGTTTATGACACCTGACTATTGATTGACAACTAACTCTCTCCCTTCATTAAAAGATATCCACTACTTTATGAAAGGCTTTCAAACCTCATTCTCCCTCCATTTTACATATGGCTTCATCTTCTACTCGCCCAAGAAGTTCTAGAGGTTGCTCTACACTGTCCCCAACTAGCCTCATCATTAGTGTGCTAAGGAGACCATGTAGTAGCATAAGCACTATCTCAATCTCAAACTCTCTCACTACAAATAATAGGTGGCAAGAGCAAAGGATAAGCAAAGGTTCTTGGATTCTTATGCAGCCAAGAAGGAGAAAAAGCTCGAAAGCAACAAACATATTTCGTTCTGCATGGAAAGCAAGAGTTCTGGATTTCAAAGTCGAGGTTGGTAAGAAGACTATGAAAGAAGTCTTTGTTCAACATGTTTTCACTCACTCTTATGTGATTGCTAATGGCGGTGATGTCTCCATGGTGCATAATCCACGGTGCAACTGTAAGTTAATTATTTAGCACTCCTCTATAAATGTTATCTTACATTTCAAATAAGAATCTATCTTTTTCTTCTCTTATCACAGCTATATAATTAGGTTATACAAATGTTTGTATTTATTTCTATTCTATTACATTCACAGATGTTTATCCTTGTCATATGAGGAATGGGAGCCACTGGAGTGCATTATAGGTCTCATCTATGTGACCCATGCTCATATTGGAGTCTTGCAATATGTTGGTAGAACTAGAAAAAGCCTAGCAGACGAGGGTATTTTCTTCTATGACTCTCTACCAACTCAATCAAAGGAATCACAGAGGAGTGTTGGTGAAGGTTCCACAACCAACCAACTGGAACTCCGTGGATTGGCCCATTCCCAACACAACAATGAGTGAGGCATTGACGAGCAGGCTCTATAGGGATGTTCTCAGGTCTCTCCGAAACTCTGTACCAACTAAATTGGTGAAACTTACAATTTTTTTTCCTATTGGTCTCTTTGCTGAGTTCTTTCATACCTGCAAAGTACATGTTGCTAAAACTATGCTTCTCTGCAAATCATTTGATTCTCTCTTGTGTGATAAGCTTCTTGATCGAGGGTGGTATGTGAAAGAAACAGATGGCATATGTTGCGAGATTGCTCTTGACACTTTCATTGTCAAGTATATGCTTGCGACACAGACATAAATAGTCTCCTTTTGGTACAAGCGTTCTCACCTTGTTGAAGGTTGCTATGTGCCTATGGATCAAGAGGAAGCAAGTTTGGCAAATAATGTTGTCATAGACATGGATGTGGTGGACAAAGACCTAAATCTTATGACAGTAATTACAATAAGGCAGCAATGCAATCTTTTGCAGCTTCGACATGACATAGTGGAGGAGACTGCCGACATTGACTCCGTAAACTTTTATTTCTTGTTGGGCGGACGAAGAGTCATGCAACAAAGGGAGAAGCATTTTTTCTGTGGAAATCTTTCTGGCCGTATTCAAATTGTGCCCATGTAACCATCCCTGGATAACTTCAACAAAATGTAACTTTTTTTATTAGTTTAATCTTAATATCAAGTTTTTGCTCAAGGCTCTCTCTCTCTCTCTCTCTCTCTCTCTCTCTCTCTCTCTCTCTCTCTCTCTCTCTCTCTCTCTCTCTCTCTCTCTCTCTCTCTCTCTCTCTCTCTCTCTCTCTCAGTATTCGAAACACATAGACAGGTAGACAGTATCAATTTAAGGTATAAACAATGAATTACTGAGTACATTTGTAAGTACAAATTCCGATGTGCTCAATGGGCTTAAGTACATTGCTTGTAGATATGGGACCAAAATGTCCTCTAGGTAAAAATTGTGAAGATGCCCTTCAAATGACAGTAGGGAAATAGTAGTGCAAGATGGATTAAGTAAACCCTTATGTGGTGTGTCATCAATCAACAAAGTATGAGAGCATCATAAGGCACATTGATCTGTTCAAAGGGCTTTTAGAAAAGTGGTACATTATCTTTAGTTAGGTGGAAATGTCCCGCAATGGTATTACAATTTCTTTGACTATACACAAAATAAAAATCCGATCTCTGAATTTCAGCCAAATTGCAAACTATGGTAACAAGGGGATTCAGGTTTTGAGCCTGCATTGAAGACCAGATAGCAACCCTAAACCGTGGAATCAAAAAATTCAAAAATTCCTTTGTGCCTGATGGAATTAATACTCTGACATTTCCCAAGCGGAAACTACATAAATTAGAGAACTCTGTATGTACATTGTACGGTTGTCGTAGTAGCAACAATCCATTGAGATCCAAGATAATCAGTCTCTGCAATTATTGTGTGCATACATATAAGTAGTTAGAAACAAAAAAGCGTATATTATTTAAGTACAATGGATATTACCGGAACAACCATATCTACTTGAAGCAAGAGTCCATACTGCTCATTTCTAATGTTGACATTATGTTGTTGAGTGTCGATGTTTCCTTCTGTATTGCCAAGGGTATCCACCTCTTGTGGTTGTCCAGTACATGACTCTTGTGTTTCCATGGCCGAATGGTTAACCTGTTATGTTGTCTATTCCTGGCCTTGATTTTCAATATTGGCCTCCTCCTCTACATGGTCAAGACACTTTGTACCTTCTCTCGGCTCTGAAGAGCTCTTCACATTTGCAATTACAGGAGATTAAACTCCCTGATTTTGATCATGACCCGCATCTTGTGCCACAATAATAGGCACTCCCTTATCCTCCTCTGCTTGGCCTAGAACGTCTGTTGCATTCCTCGTCTCTGAGCAGCATTTTGCATCTACATTTTCAGGGGCTTGGTCGACTTCACATTGATCAACCCCAAATTCGGATTCAGCCGCTCCAATGCAAAGCTTACCGGTGTCTTTTCCTCTAATATGGGGTCAGTTTTAGGGATTTGGTTTCCAGCGGTGGAAACTAGCATGACTTCCTCTTCACCAGTCAACATCGTTAAAGCTATAATATGGTCGTTGACAAAATTTTCTTCTGCATCTAAACTCTTGGGGTTGAAAGAGATACTAGATGTTGAATCATTGAAGCGCGGTACCTTTGTAAATATTCCAATGTATAATTTTCTAGAGCATTCTGCAAAATTAGGTTAACTTGTGGTCAATACTTTAATAAATAATAGCACCAAGTTCGTCCAAACCATAACAAGGAAATACCTTTGACATAAATGGATTCAAAGCAAAAAAAAAATCTGGAGTATGTACTCTGCATGGAGAAGACATCTCCAACCATAGGAATTTGGATTTTTCTGATTAGGCACTTTGACAGCTTTAAAGGTGGACTTGTAGAGTCCATGATTTCCACAGAGCCTTCCATAGACATGAAGTAATCTTTTTACTCTCTCTTTCTCTCTCTTTCTCTCTCTCTCTCTCTCTCTCTCTCTCTCTCTCTTCATGGATCACGGCACGCGGGCACAAAAACAAGCAAAGAGAAAATTCTATCGCGCGCTGTGATCCATTTTGTGACATCCCTCTCTCTCTCTCTCTCTCTCTCTCTCTCTCTCTCTCTCTCTCTCTCTCTCTCTCTCTCTCTCTCTCTCTCTCTTTTTCTCTCTCCATCTTTAAAAACCATTACGGAAATACCTCTCTTGGTGGAATTCAAATGGAAGAAACGCATGTAGGAGCCTTGTGCCTTGGTTGCAGAGGATGTCTCAGTTGTAGGTGTCTCTTTGTCTCTGTCTCTCTATCTCCCACAGAGGTCGTCTTTTCCATCAGCTATCTCTCTCTTCTTCTCGTAGAGGTCGTCTATATCGGCTTTTCTCTCTCTCTCTCTCTCTCTCTCTCTCTCTCTCTCTCTCTCTCTCTCTCTCTCTCTCTTATCATGAAATCAAGTGTGCATTTGTTACTATAAATGTACACATATTATTGGGTTGTTAAAAATCACTTATTTGGTCGTACCGCCCATTAAATGCATGTCCTTGTAACACGTGTTCAATATATGCGGCTCGCATCGTTAAAAACGCCAACGATAATATCTATTATTGCATGAAAACGAGGGGAGAGAGAGAATAACGAGAGAGAGAGAGAGATATAGGCTAGAGAGAGAGAGAGAGAGAGAGAGATTAACTTGTGCGGTCAAGCTAATTACAGACCTCGAAAGAGAGAGAGAGAGAGAGAGAGAGAGAGAGAGAGAGAGAGGAGATATTAACTCGTGTGGTCAAGATAATTACAGACCTCGAGAGAGACAGAGATAGAGGCTTGAGAGACAGAGACAGAAAGTGAGGGAGTGAGAAAGAGATACATAAGAAGGCCTCTGCCTCCTTCAAGGTGCAGGAATCAGAGGCTTGAACACCCAAAACTACATTCCCAGTCTTGAACCTCTACTCCAACAACAATGTCTAGTCCTGGCAAAGGTAAAGTCAATCTCTTCAGTTTCATTATGTCCTTAGTTTAGCTGTGTTTAAGGATTGTGCTTTAAAATGTAAAAGATCATTTCACCATTCCCAAGGGGGTTGGGCGCCTGTCGGGTGTGAGCTTCGAGTTGCTCACAGGCTATGGCTTCCTACACAGACAGCGCTGTCGAGAAATTTGTGGTCTTGCCAGGAAAGCACCGGGCTTATGGCTGTGAGAGTTTGTGAGAGAAATCAACAAAAACTATATGAAGGAGTTAAACCATAGATGCCATGAAGACTAGGGTTTGGAAACAAGTGCAATCAAAGAAGACTCACTCTTTCTCTCTTGCACTCACACACACAAAGAAAGAACACAAAAGAGAATGTCAAAACAATAAAAAAATGAAAACATCAAGGCTATGGTCATATCGTATCATGGGTAATATGAAAGGGTTAATAGATGACTTAATGGCATTCAATCTTGGCTGGCCAAATAGGCTACGAATTGTTCTTTGGAATTGTAGTTTTGTGCTTACCATAATATATATATTTTGTCTAGTGATTGGGATTAATTGTGTGTACAAATCCTCTTGGTTCATAGCAAGATAACTACGCTTACGTCAAAAGAAAAGTTATAGTCTATGAGAGGTAGTATGATGGGATCCGGTGATAGAAGTATTTCATTAAGCCTTTCTGGGCCAAAGAGACACACTATACGTTGTTGAAAGTGTATTTTTCGGCTAATCCATACGTTAATTCTAATAGATCGTACAGAGTGAAAGCGATAGAAATGATCATCATGTGGGTTATTCATCTAGGATAGTATGTGAGAAATGTAGATATGAGAGAAGTGAAGAGATGAGAAGTTTCCCTCCCAAGCCCTATTCTTGCCCGTAGGCAATAAGGATACTGTGGGGAGAGATGTACCTGTAGAAAAGAGAACTTAGAATTTGCAGAGAGGATGAATTACTAAGAATGAGAGAGATAGGTTTGGTTAAGGAGATGAGATTAGATACATATATATATGTTGGATTAGAGATGAAAATGAAAACAACGAGAAATCAAGAAAACATCAATGTATAACACATCTTACTTGAAACCCTTCGGCACCATTATTGATGGGAGAGAGAAGAAGCGGAGAGAATTCAATGTTGATTGATACGCCAAGGACAACACCTTCTTTGATTAGAGTTGATCTTCCAAGGATAGCGTACAAGAATGGCTAGTCTTCCTCTAG
The DNA here is from genome assembly GCF_014529385.1 of Adiantum capillus-veneris. Taxonomy (NCBI): domain Eukaryota; kingdom Viridiplantae; phylum Streptophyta; class Polypodiopsida; order Polypodiales; family Pteridaceae; genus Adiantum; species Adiantum capillus-veneris. The sequence continues at coordinate 81,150,788 of NC_140934.1, forward strand.
GAGAAAGTGTAGGCTTTGGCTTATGTTAATGGGGCTAAGTGCAATTAAGCATTACTACTCACTCCCTCAAGAATTCCTCTCATCAATGGCTTGAATGCTTTTTTCTTTCAAGAAAGAAGAGGTCCCCTTTTATAGGTGAAGGGAACCCCCAATGGTTTACACAAGAAGAGAAGAGCCAATGTGAATAGAAATTGGACAAGTTGGAAATGAGCTGTCCCTGCATGATGTGGGCAGACTGGGGTCCAGTATTTTGATCATATCTTCTCAACCGTGGCTTCAAATAAAAAAGTAAAAATATGGGCAGAAACTTCAGCTCATTAGCTACGATTTTCATTTTAAAATCATTTTCCAATTCGGATTGGAACCTTGTGTAAAAAATTCATCAAAATAGAATCCATTTCTAGCAGCAAAAGTCTTCCCATGGTCCCCTTAGCCTAGACTTTCATTTAATTCCAAAGGACACCTCATGCCATATGAAAGCATGACATTGCTCCTTGACAAAGTTTTGTAATAATGCTTGCAATAATGCATTAAAATAAGTGTATCTTTGAAATCATGCCACCTAATGTCCCACTAGGATTTGATTCCCTCCTAGTAGCTATTTAAAAAGAAATATAAGAAAAATATAAAAAATACATAGAATATATATATATTGGAGTTTACCCTAGATATAGGATCTAGCTAGGGTGTGAGATAATAATGAGATAGTAGAAATAAAGAATCAATGCTTTTTGCCCCAAGTTAAAGAGGCAGAGCTATTGAGCTTTTCCCATAGTATTTTCTGATGGTAAAGTAAGGATAGGTTACCCTTGAGAAAAATAATAGGATGAGATAGAAGGCTTATTATTATACTTAAATATGCATATGTACATTATACGAAAGATAATTATGTATCTAAAAAGTTACAAGATAGATCTTGTAGCATGCGTTCCCACTATGTACGTGTCACATTATTTCTTTGTAAGATCAGCCCTCTTGTCCATCTTCCTTGCTTTCTTCTTCACTGGATGATTCCAAATCTTCATCTTCACTTTGATCTTTATCTGTGGTTTGCTCTTCTTCCTCATCAACATCTTCTGGATCATTGTCTCCTCTTCTCTTAAACATTTTGATCCTTTTTCCTGCAATGGGAATCTTTACTTTTGTACCATCTAGTTCAGACAAGCTGTAAGTAGCATTTTCATACACATGCTCTACAACATACGGTCCAAACCATCTTTTTGAAAACTTACGCATGACTGTGTGCTGGTTTTAAGGCTACTATCATACACCAAAACCCAGTCACCTTTGTCAATTGCTTTGCTCCTGAGTCGATGTCGCTTATCAAAGTATTCCTTGTTTTTCAACCTTGCATTTTTGAGTCGTTCTTTTGCAGCTTCAATGTCTCCAGGTCTTCTCTCTAGCTGCCTTATATGCAGTGCAAGGAGATCTTCCCTGCTAAGCCCCTCTTGCCAAGGTAGTACATTCCATGTGGGAATTGTATCTTCAATCGGCATCACTGGCTTTTGACCATACATTAGCTCCGCAGGCATGTAGCCAGTTACTAAGCTATGTGTTGTACGATCATCCCATAAAGCATATGGTAACAGTTTTGGCCACTCACCAACTCTTCCTTCGCAAGCCTTGGCCAAAGCTTTGATGATAGTAGGATGCCCTCTTTCACTCTTTCCATTGCCTTCAGGGTTGTAAGCTGTAGTAAGAGAAAGCTTGATTCATAATCTAGAAAAGAACTCCCTTGCTTCTTCGACATCCAGTTCACCTCTATCTGCAGTGATTTTTCCCACACAACCATAACGGCAAATCACCTCATCAAGAAGAAACTTGCACACAGCTTCTGTGGTTTTAGCTCTTAATGCTCTTCCTTCAACCTGGTTAGTTAGGTCCTCTCGTGCAAGAACCAAGTATCTCATCTTCCAAAGTCCTAGAGGCATTGTGACTAGATCCACAACCCATCTATAGTGCATGGCTAGTGGATATGTAGGGTGCAATCCATCACGATGTCAAACATTTGAATACACTTGACAGGTTACACATGTCTCTACAAACTGAGATACATCTTTATACATACCCTTCCACCAGTATATTTCTTTCAACTTGGAGAAGGTTGCCCATACACCCCTGTGTCCAGCCCATAGACTCTCATGAAACTCTTGCATGAGCTTTACTTGAGTCTCTTTTTTACATATAACCCTTTGTGGTGTAGCACCCTTTTGTTTAGGATGCTTCCACAAGTAACCATCCCTCAAAAAGTATCCATATGCTTTCCTGCGTATCCTCTTGAATTCTTGTTCAGACCAATCATCCTGTTTTGTTAGAGTACTCAAGTAGCTTTCAATAAGAAGCCAATCACCTTCATAAATCTCTTTCAAGAATGATTCAAGTAGATTAGTCATGCAGACATTGTTACCTTTGACATGAGAGATAGAATAGAGCTTTGTACCTACATCATCTCCCTCATCAATCATTTGTGACTCATTTTCATACCTTGCCCTTGATAGCATATCTGCCACAATTGTCTTTATTTGCAATGTGCTTAAACTCGAGATTTAAGGACTTAATGTAGGCAATCCACCGCAACATAGCAATGTTTGGTGTTGAGCAGCTTGTAATCATCCCAAGAAGTGGTATACAATCTGTTTCTACAACCACACATGCACCAATTAGATACTCTTTCCCACTTTTCAAGGCTGTAACCATACCCCAAAATTCTCTCTTTATCTGTGGATAGTTTCTTTGGCGAGCACTTAGCACCTTTGCTCCAAATCTTACCACATACATGTGTCCTTCTTTGTCATCTTTCCCTATTGCCCATCCAATCCCTGTAGGACTGGTGTCTACTGTCACAATTACTGGCCTTTGACACTCATAGTCTACCTTTCTCAAAGTTGTTGCTGATTGGAGCAACTCCTTTAGCTTTTTCATGGATTTTACATGTGCATGTGTCCATTTAACTTCTGATTCTTTCTAAGCAGCTAATAAAGAGGATCAGCTACATGTGCATAATGTTGAAATTAAATAACATAGAAGACATATGCTCCCAGAAACCTTCTAACCTCAGTGATACTAGTGCATGTTTCTTTCATTCTTTGGATGCCATCTACCTTTGTTTCCATTCGAACTCCCACAATGTAGGGCTGTCCAAGGATGAGATGATATGAAGATGTATCCTGTACAAAGAAGTTTTGGTCAATCTTTACATCACCTATTGTTACCTTCACACCTGGACATGATGCATACAATTCACCGGATGAATTGTTTGCCACTTTTACCATCCAACCATGATCTGTGTCCATCGGCCATTTGCACTTGTTGTAGAGACTCTTTGACATTATGTTTAGTTATGAACCATGGTCAATCAAGGCAACAAATGGCTCTTCAAGATCACCTACCTTGACCAAAGTTTCTGTAGTAGCCCTTGCCCAATGACTTCGTGAATAGTAACTCCTAGGAATATCCTCAACTTCTTCATCATCATTTGAGAAATGCACTTGCTTCACTCTCCCACTAGATTGGTAGCATCCTACCACAGCTCCATCATTCTCCTTATTTTGCAGTTGCATCCCTTGTGTCTTTGAGGTTTCCCCTTCAACCTGTGGACGAGAAACTTCAGCAAGGGTTTGCCTCTTCCTCTTGATGATGTCAATGATCTCCTCATGGAATTCACGCTTTGCAATGCCAAGAACTTCTCCCAGAGTAAACTCAATCTTGCTATTCAAGATCCTTTCCTCCAAGACTTTCTTTAAATCTGTAGCAACCTCAATATCAGATTTTAGTTTATAAGTTGGGCCTTTTGTCTTACCTTTTGTTGGCTCTTTCTTCTTTTCTGTTGTAAACTCCTCCATGAGTACTTCAGGTGGAGATGCTCCTTGTGTTGAGGGTGTTTGAGAAAGCATTGAGTCGCTTCTTCCCCCACTTCTAGAAGCTCTTTTTGATGGTCCTTCATCAGCATTCTCACGTCTGCGCTTCTCTTCTACAATTGCCTCATTTTGTTGGCATTTTGTAATGTAGGCATGCACTGACAATGAGTCCACTAGATCATTCCATCCTGCTTCTAGACGTATGCAATCACCTGCTTCATGTAGAATCCCTTTTGTAAGCTTTCCCTTTTTAACTAATTGCATGACATTTGGCCAAATTTGACCATGATGGTCAATCACCTCTTCATCACAAAAATGCTCAATTTTTACTCCATAAGTAGCTGCCTCAACTGAAGAGCTAGCACGGTTAGTTGTCATATCTTCAACTAAGGTTTGCATTCCCCCCTTCCCAAAGTTAGTTCTCAAAGGTAGACCTGTCTCTCTTAAGTGAATTTTACCATCCTTAAAAAAGACAACATCTTTTGATAAAGCATCACTAAAATCATCACAATCCCTTCTTACATGGTCTGTACTATCACACCAAATACATCTATTAACAAACCCTTCTTTGGGCTGTTGTCTTTGCCTAGGAAGTGGCCCTGATGGTTGGCCTTTTTCTTCAAGCTTTGCAAACTTCACCTTCAAGTCACGCATTCCCTTCACAAGCTCATTTAGCATGGACTCATCAAACTTAGGAGCGATAAAAGTAGGCTTTACCATTTTGTCAGAAGTTGAGGTGGAAGGACTTGTAGTGTTTACTACCATCTTGTCCCTTCTTCTTTGTTGTTTGGCAAGCAGTGAGACAGCACCTTCAACCTCATTCCAGTCGGTCTTTAGTCCTTGCTCAACATCTTTATCTTCAAGAAGAAGCTCCAAATTTTCTTGAAACTCTTTATTTGCAGCTTGTAAGAAAAGATCTGTCTTCTGTGCATCTAGTGTGGCCCTTTCTGTCCTGGTGAGTTGTGCATAGCGTCGCTCAAATTTCCTAAGTAGCTCTGTTATTGATAGTCCTTGCTTTGGCTTGACTACCCATTCTAAGAATGTCCTTTTGGTCACTCTCTCAGAGTCCTCCATGAAATATTCCTCCTTTAAAGCTACTTTGAGTTCTTCCCAATTTCTCCCATGCCCATCTTTAATTACCCTAACATGCTCTCTAATTTCTTGAGCAACAACCAGCTCAAATCTTTGAATCATCTCACCTTCTGACACGCAATGCAGCTCCATCTTCTTCACATACTCGCGTAAGTACTTGGTTACATCTTTGCCATTGAACTGATCCATTCTATTGACGACTGCTTGTATGGCCTTCGCTGTTGAAATCTCCCTTCTTTCAATGGCATGTTGTTGTTGCATGAACATTGCAAATGCTTGAAAAATTTGCATTGTTGCTGGGTCAAAATGCATACCTTGTTGCTCAACATGATCACCCATGGTTATCCACAAAATCTCACCCTAGCAATTTCGCGTCGGGTTCACCAAAAATATGTTGAGAAATTTGCGGTCTTGCCAAGAAAGCACCGGGCTTATGGCTGTGAGAGTTTGTGAGAGAAATCAACAAAAACTATATGAAGGAGTTAAACCATAGATGCCATGAAGACTAGGGTTTGGAAACAAGTGCAATCAAAGAAGACTCACTCTTTCTCTCTTGCACTCACACACACAAAGAAAGAACACAAAAGAGAATGTCAAAACAATACGAAAATGAAAACATCAAGGCTATGGTCATATCGTATCATGGGTAATATGAAAGGGTTAACAGATGAGTTAATGGCATTCAATCTTGGCTGGCTAAATAGGCTACGAATTGTTCTTTGGAATTGTAGTTTTGTGCTTACTATAATATATATATTTTGTCTAGTGATTGGGATTAATTGTGTGTACAAATCCTCTTGGTTCATAGCAAGATAACTACGCTTACGTCAAAAGAAAAGTTATAGTCTATGAGAGGTAGTATGATGAGATCCGGTGAAAGAAGTATTTCATTAAGCCTTTCTGGGCCAAAGAGAAACACTATACGTTGTTGAAAGTGTATTTTACGGCTAGTCCATACGTTAATTCTAATAGATCGTACAGAGTGAAAGCGATAGAAATGATCATCATGTGGGTTATTCATCTAGGATAGTATGTGAGAAATGTAGATATGAGAGAAGTGAAGAGATGGGAAGTTTCCCTCCCAAGCCCTATTCTTGCCCGTAAGCAATAAGGATACTGCGGGGAGAGATGTACTTGTAGAAAAGAGAACCTAGAATTTGCAGAGAGGATGAATTACTAAGAATGAGAAATATAGGTTTGCTTAAGGAGATGAGATTAGATACATATATATATGTTGGATTAGAGATGAAAAAGAAAACAACAAGAAATCAAGAAAACATCAATGTAGAACACATCTTACTTGAATCCCTTCGGCACCATTATTGATGGGAGAGAGAAGAAGAGGGGAGAATTCAACGTTGATTGATACGCCAAGTACAACACCTTCTTTGATTAGAGTTGATCTTCCAAGGATAGCGTACAAGAATGGCTAGTCTTCCTCAGAAAGTGTAGGCTTGGGCTTATGTTAATGGGGCTAAGTACAATTAGGCATTACTACTCACTCCCTCAAGAATTCCTCTCATCAATGGCTTGAATGCTTTTTTCTTTCAAGGAAGAAGAGGTCCCCTTTTATAGGTGAAGGGAACCCCCAATGGTTTACACAAGAAGAGAAGAGCCAGTGTGAATAGAAATTGGACAAGTTGGAAATGAGCTGTCCCCGCATGATGTGGGCAGACTGGGGTCTAGTATTTTGATCATATCTCCTCAACCGTGGCTCCAAATAAAAAAGTAAAAATATGGGCAGAAACTTCAGCTCATTGACTACGATTTTCATTTTAAAATCATTTTCCAATTCGGATTGGAACCTTGTGTAAAAAATTCATCAAAATAGGGTCCATTTCTGGCAGCAAAAGTCTTCCCGTGGTCCCCTTAGCCTAGACTTTCATTTAATTCCAAAGGACACCTCATGCCATATGAAAGCATGACATTGCTCTTTGACAAAGTTTTGTAATCATGCTTGCAATAATGCATTAAAATAAGTTTATCTTTGAAATCATGCCACCTAATGTCCCACTAGGATTTGATTCCCTCCTAGTAGCTATTTAAAAAGAAATATAAGAAAAGTATAAAAAATACATAGAATATATATATATTGGAGTTTACCCTAGATATAGGATCTAGCTAGGGTGTGAGATGATAATGAGATAGTAGAAATAAAGAATCAATTCTTTTTGCCCCAAGTTAAAGAGGTGGAGCTATTGAGCTTTTCCCATAGTATTTTCTGATGGTAAAGTAAGGATAGGTTACCCTTGAGAAAAATAATAGGATGAGATAGAAGGCTTATTATTATACTTAAATATGTATATGTATATTATAGGAAAGATAATTATGTATCTAAAAAGTTACAAAATAGATCTTGTAGCATGCGTTCCCACTATGTACGTGTCACAGCACGACAGCGCGAGGGGTTGAGCAAAGCTCCCCCGCCTTGTATGATGCTCCTCTCTGCCTACTAGCTACAGGCATGGGAAAAGGTCCCCACGCCGGCGTGATGCCGTAGAGCCAGCAATGGCGTAGTTTGGTGCAGATAGCCGACAGGCAGCTTCTCCTTGCAAGGGTTGTTGGCCACGCCTTTGGGCTTGTCGTCCTCCTCACACTGGGTGAGCTCCACGCCCCCTTGACCCCGACATGCAAAAAAGCATGCAAAATTGTATGGCTCCCCCCTCCACGCCTGTGCCTTTCCCAAAAAAGGAACCTTGCTCTGATACCAATGTTAGACAAGGGGAACTAGAACCTAGGAGCCCACCTCCCAACCACCCACTATATAGCATGGCTCCTAGCCCTTTTCCCTAGTTGGACTCCCTTTCCACACTGCCTAGCCCGGCCTTGCCCTTGTCTAGTCCGGCCTTGCCCTTGTCTTAACAACCCCATATCAGCTCTATAGGCACACCCATGTCCTGTAGTCTGCGTATAAGTCTGGCTCTCGGCACTGTGTCAAAAGCTTTGTGGAAATCCACAAAGCTACAATAGATCCTCTTGCCATGGTGTCCACCCTCCTCAATAATAGCTATGAGTGTCTAGCTATGAGTGTCAGAATCTGGTCAAGAGTGGAGAAACCTCTCTTGAATCTTGCGTACCCTGGTGCTCATATGCCCTCTCGCTCTGCCCATCTACTGAGCTCCTGCTCAATAACGGATGTATACAGCCAAGCCAATGTGTGACCAACCATGATGGTGCGATAATTCTCGACAATCATGGAATCTCATGACTCCAAGTCTCACGAAAGACTTCATACATGGCTCAATTAAACATCATAGCATGAAGCTCTGTAAGCATATCGAATAAAGTGCTGTAATGGAAATGGCCCATTAACTTTGAGAGTAGCGAAAATTAGAGAAGTACTTTTATGAAATTACTTTGTGAGCATAGTGGGTGAACTTAATTGATGGTAGCAGCATAAACATAGCATGTAGTTAACTTGGCATGAACAATACTTTTGTAAAAACAGAGTTTAGAGAACATGACAACAGTTGAGGACCGGATTCTTGTGGATCCGGTCCCCCCTCTAATAGGCATTTGTATTATAGTTTCTCCCATCAAGAGAGACTTGTTACAATACAATATTTTCCATGATCATGTGCTCTCCTTGTCTTCATTGTGTCAATGGCTTTCCTTACCCTCTCGACAGTAAAGAAAGTATATTTCTCAGGGCATAGCTGAATTCACTAGAGTGTCAAAAAGCTAGAGCTTTGTTTGTGGTTCTTGAAACTGAACCTGCAAACACAATCTCTCCAGTCCTCTCCCAAGGCTGCATAGGCTCTCATCAGTCTAGTCTCTAATGCTCTCCTCAGTGAAAACACTAGTCCACTAAAAACTACCCCAAGATAGGTATATGCGTCTGTGAACTCCACAATCTCCTGGCCATACGTAAATGTGAGTGTTGACCTCTTGACCCATTGTGATGTGATGTTGAACACAATAACCTTGGTTTTCCCAAGGTTGACAGACAATCCGCTATCATGAGCAAATGTGTGGAAAGCATCTAAATGACATTGCATCCCCATCCCCTCTAGAGAGTCATAAATCAACACAATATCATCAGCATATAGTAACACCGAAATCCATGTCCCTGCTAGCTGAGCCCCTCTGTCTCCCTAACGCTCTACATAGTCTAAAAACTCATCCACATACATCCCAACAAGAGACGGAGATAGTGGGCATCCCTGCTTCACTCCAATAGTGGAATGGACCATGTCAGACATTCCCTCAGTAGTGCGTACTCGTCCCATCATTGTCCTATATAAAGCCAAAATACCCCATATCAGCTCTATAGGCACACCCATGTCCTGTAGTCTGCGTATATGTCTGGCTCTCAGCACTGTGTCAAAAGCTTTGCTGAAATCCACAAAGGTACAATAGATCCTCTTGCCATGGTGTCTACCCTCCTCAATAATAGTTATGAGTGTCAGAATCTGGTCAAGAGTGGAGAAACCTCTCTTGAATCTTGCCTGCCCCGGTGCTCATATGCCCTCTAGCTCTGCCCATCTACTCAGCTCCCACTCAAGAACGGATGTATACAGCCAAGCCAATGTGTGACCAACCATGATGGTGCAATAATTCACGGGAATCATGGGATCTCCTGACTTGAAAATAGGCACAATTGTAGACATACTCCAAGTCTTAGGAAAGACTTCATACATGGCTCGATTAAACATCATAGCAAGAAGCTCTGCAAGCATATCAAATAAAATCTTGTAATGGAAATGGCCCATTAACTTTGAGAGTAGCAAAAATTAGAGAAGTACTTTTATGAAATTACTTTGTGAGCATAGCGGGTGAACTTAATTGATGGTAGCAACATAAACATAGCAAGTAGTTAACTTGGCATGAACAATAGTTTTGTAAGAGAAAGAGTTTAAAGAACATGACAACATTTGAGGACCGGATTTATGTGGAGCCGGTCCCCCCTCACAATAGGCATTTGTATTATAGTTTCTCCCATCAAGAGAGACTTCTTACAATACAATCTTTGCCATGATCATGTGCTCTCCCTATCTACATCCTGTCAATGGCTTTCCTTACCCTCTCGGCAATAAAGAAAGTACATGTCTCAGGGCATGTCTCTAGTATGTCCGGCAAAGGTGGTTGCCATGATGCTGTGTAGAGAGATGTGGCATATTTCCCCCATGTCTCTATGGAGGTGACGGCTGGTAATGGTGACTGCTCATGGAATAGCCTCCATGCTTCGCCTGAGTCTTGACTCACAAATAGCAGACCCTGCTCTAGCTAAGATAGACAAGCCCTTTTCTTTCATCACACTAGGCGGTGAAAGATAAAACTGCCAGTCCCCCTAAGGCCCGTCCTCCATGCTCCGATCTGGTCTCGTGTCTCTAATCTATATCCGCTCACCTGTGGCATGGATTTTCCATGGGCTTGATGTGTCTCAGAATAGAAAATAATGTCTCTCCCAGTGAAACTATCCTCAAAGGCCCCTACATCAAGACGGAGTGACCCATTACAATTCCACGCTACCATCTTTAGTGTGGTCCCATAGGTCTCGCACCGTCATGCGGAGCGTCACTCCAATATCACCACCTTTCCATCTCGATAAAAAGCAATCTTCCCTTTTTCCCTTGCCGCTCTAATGTCCGGAATTACCTCTTGCATATGAGGAATCTGCGAGAGGGTGAGGTCTTCTCCAAGAAAGATGTCTGTCTTCTTTAGACTCGGTCTCTCTTAAATAAGTCCTTCTTCGCTTCCATGGAGGGGAAGTGGAGGATGAGTGCCCTTTCCTTCGAGGTTTCCCCCTTGCTCCCACTTTTCTTATTGCTCACTCTCCAAGCCCTCCTATGTATCTACTCATTAACCCCCACTAGAGTCATGAGTTCTTTCACCTCTTCATCCACATTATCTTGGTCTCTGAGTCCACATATCCTTACGTGTAAGGTCCGCCCACGTCTCCTTTGCTCCTCTTCTAGTGTCATGTTAATGATGGTTGGTGTGGGGGTTATTTCCTTGCCCTTTCCTTTCTTGACAATCTCGATCCATTTCTCGATCTCTTCTCCTTTTTGTTGGGTCTTTGTGATGACATGTACCGACGAGGTCGTCATTTCTTTTTGTTGCTCCTCACCTTCTTTTGATGACCCGCACTTGTTCTTTAATCATGTTAAGCTCTTCAATTATTGAGGGTTTAAGCTCTCCCTCTTCGAGGACATTTTACAATCGCACCTCTGCAAGCTATTTCTTGTGTAGTGCAATTTCCTCATCTTGGGCCTTCACACGATCCTCAAGTGTATGTATCGTGCTTTCCTATGCCGACATGCGCTCGTCGAGTGCCTTTATAGTACCTAGAAGGTGGCGATTAATCTTGTTGATGGAATCGCTCATTTCTTCCTTGCATTTTTGAATGGCATCCTCCATAGGATCATCCTTGCCATTTTGTTTCCTCATGATTGAAGGCCGCAAAAGGAGGGGGAGAGAAAGAGAAAGTTGAACAGAATTTATTTTAACTAGTAAAACGGTGCCGCATCAAGCTCCTCACTCTTCACAAATTTCTCAAACACTGCTCATGATGCTGCCAAGATGTCGCTGTTTAGAGAAGTAGGACTGATAGACATAGGAAGTGTTCATCAACGCTGAGGCTCACTACCCAACTTGCATATCAATGCAAGGCCCTTCTAACTCAGTGGATAGAATTGTAGAGCCGTTCGAAGGTATGATTGAGAGAGAGAGAGAGAGAGAGAGAGAGAGAGAGAGAGAGAGAGAGAGAGAGAGAGTCTAATAGTGCTTTTGACATGCTAAAAAGCCTTCGCATTTATCTCTAAGATTGTAACTCGCAAGCAGGAGGGTTTAAACTCACAGAATGGCTCCTCTTCCAAATTGATGCTCAAGTAATCTATGATTGAGAGATGCTCAAGTAATCTTTCAATTTGGAAGTAAAATTGTATGCCCTGTCGCTATCATGGCCCCATGTCTCCGTGTCCATAGTCCCACACTCTCTCATGTGTGCAAGCGTGCTTCCCTCATCACCTGAGCCTTGGCAACTGGCCTGCCGTCCCCACCAAGCAGACAATGACCTCCCACTGTGCACTTGCCCTGCCTAGTCCTCGCCCGTGTTCCAGCCTGTGTGTACAACTCTCTCTTGCTCTGCGCTTCATGACCATGGTACTCCATCTACTGCCGCCTTGCTCTGTGCCGCGCGCACGTGAGAGAGAGAGAGAGAGAGAGAGAGAGAGAGAGAGAGAGAGAGAGAGAGAGAGAGAGAGAGAGTTGTGCCCTCTGTTAGAACACAGCCCTACTCTGTGCTGCAAGAGAGAGAGAGAGAGAGAGAGAGTTGTGCCCTCTGTTAGAACACAGACCTGCTCTGTGCCGAGAGAGAGAGAGAGAGAGAGAGAGAGAGAGAGAGACTTGTGAGCTGCATAGTAGGGAACGAAGATGTTCTACTGTTGAAGCAACCAGAAGCGATCTTAAATGCCCTTGCGGATGAGAGAGGCCAAAGAGCCGAAGATACCTGCTCATAGCAACGCTCCAAAAAGTGGAGACAGAAAAGGCATGGCCGGCTTTGGAATGAGAGGATAGGATACACTCCGCTTCTCACACACCCTGTGATAGTATCCCACGCACTCACGCAGCACGCTATTGTGCATCAAACTCTACACAAAGTAAGGCTGGTTTCACACTGAACTGGCGAAAGAAACAAGCCTTCCTAAATGTGTCATCGCCTAGTGTGAACAGTGTGGAGGAGAAAAAGTGAAAAAGTGAAGGGGGCTGAGAGAGGCCATCAACTCTTCCCCGAGGGGGGGGGGGGGGGGGGGGGGGGTCGGAAGAACAATGGAGGGCCCGGAGGAAGAGTGCCTCAACTTCAACCAATGAAATTTTGCCATGAAGAATCGACGTCCCTTTGCATTTTTCTTCCGCCGCCTAGTCTGAACCCACCCTAATAGTCTCTCTCAACAGGAGCCCTGAGATTGTGCCATGAATTATTAAATGCTCAGGCTCCTGTCACACTGGGACACCCGGCCATGCTGAGGTGTCCAAAGATGTCCACCAGGCCAACATGCGCCCGAAATTGGCCGGCTTGGTTTGTTGTCACACTAGGGCACCCTGGAGGCAGATTTTTGGAAAAAAACAAAAGAAACGCCTTACACGCTACTAGACCAGCGAACTTGCCTATGCAAAACGCAAGCAAAATGCGAGCTGATGATGAGAGCAACTTGTCCAAAATGCAAGTGATGATGAGAGCAACTTGTCCAAAACACAAGCTCTCTCTCGGCGTATGCAGAATGTAACCAGAACGCAACCAGCCTGTGTTGAATGTGAGCAACCTATCCAGAACACAAGCAGCCTGAGGCAGAATGTGAGCAGAATGCAAGCTAATGAGACCGCTACATTCTGCAGATAACCTCGCCAGAAGACAAAAAAAAAGCAAACTTTTTAACTGAGCAATCCAGGATTGATCAATTAAACAACCAGGACCTGGATGTCAATCATTGAACAATTATTGATTACCATTTGTAGCCAAACACAACGCAAAAATATTCATCCATGTTCTTGAAGTAGCAAATAAAATTCACTTTTCTTAAATAAGAGACAAAACTGCAAAGAAAATTGCCGCAAGGTAGACTTGCATTTTAGGATGCAACAAATAATGCATCTTGCATGTCATATTCCCTCAGCTTCATCATCAACACTATCATTGTCACTATCAATTACATTCGTGGTTCCAAATACCAATTGGACATTTCGTCGCGTGTGCTCTTTATACATTACCCTTGCCAAATTGTCATGCCTGGCAGCTTTGTAGCCCAAGTGATGTGCATTGCTCTCACAATCATCGTCATCTTCTTCTACCTCAATACGATAACCTCCATCATTTTGTCCACGTGCTACTACTTGATCCTCAATTTGTGGCCTAATAGCTTGCAACTTACTCAAAACTGATGTTGACATACGGCCTTGTTCTCTACGTAAAAATCTTTGAACCTCCAGCTCTGCATCCCTAATCCATTCCATGTTGAATTGGTCTTTGTGCACCAAGCATATGTTATGCAAAACCAAACATGCCACAACAAGACATCGCATGTTGCGGAGTTCCGTGTCGCAACACCTCAGCCAATTGTTGTTGGGGTATAGGCGCCTGTGCCTTGCCCGGCCGCCCAGAGTCTGGGCGCCCACTGACTTGTATACCTTATACATAGCATAAGTGTATAGGGGGCTGCTCACTCTTTGAGTCTCCCCACCCACATCGTGTGTGTCTCCTTCTCTCTCTCTCACTCTCCGTCTGTGGTGCTCCCCGATCCCCTTCAATTGGTATCAGAGCTATGGTGACCGCGGAGAGCACGACGGCTTTGAGAGCTTCGAGGCGATAGCTCGCTCGCTCTCGACGGTGGAGTTCGATCGCGGAGTTTCACGGAGAGCGATTTTAGCTTGAGGAGCATTGTCTTTGGAGCTTAGGAGCTTGGTGTGGTCAAGCTTGGTCGAGGAGGCGGTTGCGGCTTCCTTGGTGAGAGGAGCTTTTGAGCTCAGTGGAGCTCGTTAGAGAAGTGCTCGGCGGAGGAGAGCTTGACATTCAAGTGCTTGGATGCTGTTGTGGCAGAGCTCTTGTGTTGGAGCTTGCATTGAGAGGACATTGCATCACGCAGAGTGGAGCAGGAGCAGGTTCAAGACTGTGTGCAGCTCGTTTTTGCCATTTTCGGGCTCTAAAACGCAGTTTTTTGCGTAGCTCCGTCGTACAGAGTCAGATCTACATGATCCAGGAGTCTAGGTCAGGGTTTTGGCACGCTCCGGATGCGATGGTGATGTCTATTTGCTGAAATTATGCTTTGAATTACAGCAGGTACAGCAGCAAGTTTATTTGTGCACTCTCAGGTCCCAAAAACACTGTTTTTGGCATAGCTTTCACACCCGGACTCGGATACATATGATCGAGGAGTCTACCTTGGGGTTTTGGCACGCTCCGGACGCGCTTGTCATATCAGAATTTTAAAATTCTGAATGCTGAATTTTCTGCAGCAGCAGTTGTTTATTGTGTGTCGAGGATTCCACACATGGTTTGCTCTCAGATGTGAGAGTGATATTTGCTGCAAGTTTCCTCACACGTGGGAGGATACGATGTATGCCTTATGTGGTTTGATGCTCAGGGAGACTAATGTGATTGCATTTTGAGCTCGGCAATGTATGCCTCGAGCATGTTTTTTGGCAGTCACAGGTAGAGCAGATATTTGTGTACTAAATTTGCAGGTGTTTGCAATGATGTATGCAAAGTGTGGAGATTGGTGCATGCATTTGGAGTGCGGTTTGATGCGCTTTGGTTGATCATGGTTTTGAGCGTGCAGTCAGTTTGGTTACTGGTTTTGTGGCCGTTTTACTGACGAAACTCTGGCGAAATTTTCCCAGGAGTTTTATGCGCATCATTTATGCGCTCTAGGTAGAGATTGCGGGTTGCACTCAACATTTGCGTGCGGTGTTCTCTGCAGGTGGGAGATTTATGCGTGTGTATGCATCGATACCGCACAGTGTGGGCTTGGTGATTAGCTCACAGATTGCAGTGTGATACTAGAGCAGGCGAGGCTTGTATTGACATTGCGGGAGCTCTATTTTGGAGTGTGTCTCACAGGTTTTACATTGTGTTTCTGGCCATATTGGTAGACAGTTTCCAGGTGTTGTTGGTGAGGTGGTTTTGCTTTCTAGTTTGCTACATTGTGCTCATGGCAGAGACAGGTGATCGATCAGATTGTGACCTCTCACAGATGCGCGTGTTTGATGGGTCAGACTTTGCGGCATGGAGAGAGTGTATGCTTGATGCATTGACACAGCGAGGGTTGCATCGACCATTGAGTGGTGATGTAGGTAGACCTTCAAACATGTCTGACGATCAGTGGCAGGAGCTAGAGGAGATGGCACTATCTACGCTCTCTTTGCACCTTGCGGAATCTGTATATGCTCTTGTTATGTATGAGACTACTTCGAGAGCACTTTGGCGCAGATTACATGATATGTATGATAGATCTGAGTCATCACGGACTCGTGTGAGACATGTACATTCACGAGCACGCCGACAGATGACATGTTGGTATTGTGGTCATTCTGGACACGTTAGACGGCGCTGTTTTCGTCGTATGCGACATCGTAGGAGACATGGCAGTCTCAGAGATGTATGTAGTGATGCCATGGACTCAGTTGCTTTGACAGTTGAGGCACATGTAGTGTCGGAGTATACTAGTGACGGGGATGTCACTTTTACCTCGAGGTATGCACGAGATGCTATACATGTGGATAGTGCACTCCCTTCGCAGTGGTTGCTAGACGCAGATGCTATGTTTCATGTCACGCCGCATCGTGCATGGTTTTGTAGCTATTCTAGCGGGATGCTTGGCAGTGTACGTTTGACCGATGGATCGGTGCATGCAATAGCAGGTGCAGGAGATGTGAGACTGTCATTACCGAGTGGTGCATCTTACTTGTTACGACATGTGCGCTATGTACCAGATTTGACAGTGAGTTTGATCTCGATTGGTCAGCTTAGAGATTGTGGATGTCAGATTTAGCTACGAGAGCGAGATTTTGTGATGCATTTGGGTTCGCTAGTGATTGCGAGAGGTGCCAGGAGTGGTACAGGTTACCCATTGCATGTGGATCACGGGAGAGACGGTGTTGTCTCTGTGATCACGCAGCCAGGTAGACAGCGAGAGAGCAGGCGAGTCTCTTTTGCTTGTGGGTTGCAGGATGCTTTGCATGGAGTGCAAAGTAGTGAGCTCGTTGTGCACACAGTTGAAGCACGACTTGAACAGTCACACAGAGAGGTGACATAGTCAGACATGCATGCTTTGCTAGTGATTGAGCAAAGTAGAGAGTCAGTTGTGCGAGATACTTCTATGCAGGATAGACAGGTAGAGCGGTCTTGCTCTAGTGAGTCACGACAGGAGGACGTTGTGCAAGAGTCTATGCATACGGAGTTAGAGCATGAGAGCTCTAGTGAGTCACAGCAGATTGAGTGGTCATGTTTGCAGTGGATGATTGCAGAGGAGGCTGAGATGTCAGCGATTATGCAGTCATTCCTTTCTATGCTCGACAGTGAGCATGGGGATATAGTTGTGCAGGATATGTCTTCCAGCAGACACCTAGAGCAGCTGGTTTGCTCTGAGGTTGCACGACAGGTTGATTCGTCTTTTGCGGACAGTCAGGAGATGCATGTGGCTGACACGCCTTGTCAGTCAGAGATGCCTATTGCCAGGGACATATATGTTGATGCATGCTCCGTAGAGCTAGCAGGGCCCGCTAGCATTGCATCGGCATTCGGTGGTCTCATGTATGAGATGCTGATCTTGAGACCGGATATCGCAGCTGCAGTGGGAGCATATGTAGTTGGGATTGTCAGTCGTTTGTTGACTGATGATGGCATAGTGCACGAGGGAGATATGCAGGTATTGCGTACATACTTGCAGTACGTGTGCGGTACGTCTGGTGGTGTATGGACTTACACGGGAGCAGGACAGCCGGATGCACACGATCACAGCCAGCCAGTGGGCATCGGTTGAGAGCGGTTTTCTCTCACCTTTTGTAGTCTTTAGACTAGGTTCCCTTGCTTAAAGGCATAGTCGCCTTTAAGTGGGAGGTTGTTGGGGTATAGGCGCCTGTGCCTTGCCCGGCCGCCCAGAGTCTGGGCGTCCACTGACTTGTATACCTTATACATAGCATAAGTGTATAGGGGGCTGCTCACTCTTTGAGTCTCCCCACCCACATCGTGTGTGTCTCCTTCTCTCTCTCTCACTCTCCGTCTGTGGTGCTCTCCTGCTTGGATGTCAGATTTCGCTACGAGAGCGAGATTTTGTGATGCATTTGGGTTCGCTAGTGATTGCGAGAGGTGCCAGGAGTGGTACAGGTTACCCATTGCATGTGGATCACGCGAGAGACGGTGTTGTCTCTGTGATCACGCAGCCAGGTAGAGAGCGAGAGAGCAGGCGAGTCTCTTTTGCTTGTGGGTTGCAGGATGCTTTGCATGGAGTGCAGAGCAGTGACCTTGTTGTGCAGGTTGCGTCTACGGATGCACAGGTAGAGCAGGACAGCTCTAGTGAGTCACAGCAGGATGAGTCATCAGAGGTGATGACAGAGATGACACACATGGATGTGGAGATGTCGACTATTGTGGAGTCATTTCTTGATATGCTTATGCCAGAGCTTGATGCAGATTCAGGACATATGGATACACTTGGTACACATGTGATATGTGGTGGGCACGAGGAGTCACTCCAGAGCTCGGAGTCAGAGTGCCATGGTCTCTATGATAGGGGACAGGATTGCCATGAGTTGAGTTCTGAGTTGGAGGTGGCAGAGGTTGCCAGGGTTGCATCAACGTTTGGTGTCCTTATGTACGAGATGCTGATCTCGAGGCCCGACATAGCAGCTGCAGTGGGAGCATTTGCAGCAGGGTTGATCAGTCGTTCGATGACTGATCTCGGCATAGAGCATAGGGGAGGTTTGCAGATATTGGATCGATACTTGCAAGAGTGCATGAGCTCTTATAGACTATTTGCAGAGCTTGGAGCTAGCTCTGTGTGGCTTCCGCAGCGGGATGTTTGTCTATCAGTAGAGCCGGATGCACACGATCACAGCCAGCCAGTGGACATCGGTTGAGAGCGGTTTTCTTTCACCTTTTTTAGTCTTTAGACTAGGTTCCCTTGCTTAAAGGCACAGTCGCCTTTAAGTGGGAGGTTGTTGGGGTATAGGCGCCTGTGCCTTGCCCGGCCGCCCAGAGTCTGGGCGCCCACTGACTTGTATACCTTATACATAGCATAAGTGTATAGGGGGCTGCTCACTCTTTGAGTCTCCCCACCCACATCGTGTGTGTCTCCTTCTCTCTCTCTCACTCTCCGTCTGTGGTGCTCCCCGATCCCCTTCAATTGCAACATTCGAGTGCGTGATGGCCAACGTATATAGAAATCACGTAAACCACTTGTACAGACTGCCTTGCAAAATCCAGCACGATCTTTGTACGTGTACTTATGGCACAACCATAAAGATCTGCAACTACCTCCGCATTAGCTCCGCTTGCAAGTCTATGCAAGGAAAGTTGAACCCTATCCTCCAAGCTGATTGCTCTACACATACGTGTGTTTTGTCGCTTCATTGTTGGGGCCAACATAGAGCAAATGTACTCAATTGTATTTTTACTCACCCGAAGACGTTTTTTGAACATCTTCTCATCCCATGAACCAAGAAGAAAGCGTTTCAAGTAGCCTTGGGGACGGGAGAAAGTCCAGCAAGCTCGGGTCAAGTGACCACGTCGTCGTTTCTGAGATTTGTCTACTTTGACTAGGTGCACCAGAACATTGCACCATGCTTCCATCATCTCTTCCTCGGGACTTTGTAGTGGGTCTTGGAGTGCCATCATCACCACAAAGCACACCACTGCACACAAGATGGCAAGCCATCTCCAGTTTGCCATAAGTCACTGGATACGGAAAAATGAAGTTGATTAAATGCAATTGAAGTTGATTACGAGTACACTGAACATACATGTTGGTGTTCATCAAACATGATGAAAAGATCCCTAAACATAACGTGATGCATCCCATGGCCAGAAAATTAGTTTATTTCAAAACTCAGTCTGATGAAAATGCAGCTCAAGTAAAACCTGATCAAAGGACAACCAGCTTCATAACTCTTTTGCGCACAACTCAGCACACAGTACTGTTGAGCAAAAATAAAACCTGATGCATCCCTTGTTCTTAGTATTTTGAAAACTCGGCCTGATGAAAACGTAGCTCAAGTATAACCTAATCAAAAGACAACCTAGTTCATAACTCTTTTGCACCAAACTTTGTAATCAACTTGAATACAGAGAATGTTGAAAGCACATGATTAGTTTTCAGCTGAACATCTTCAGAGTTATGTCAATACTATGTCAAAAGAGAAACTACTTCATCACAGATTATGAGTACACTGCACACGCTTGCTGGTGCTCATCAAACATGATGAAAAGATCTAAAATAGATGTAATGGCTAATAACTCAAACTATAAACTTAACACTCTTTTATGTTGCGTTTTTTGAAAATACGCGTTGATATTACCAAAAAAAAGGTGAAGTTACATCCATTGAGAACATAACCAAATGCATGCCAGAATATTAGTTTATTTGAAAACTCAGCCTGATGAAAACTAAGTCTAATAAAAACTCAGCTCAAGTACAACCTGAACCTACTTCATCGCGCAGATTATGAGTACGTTGAATATACAAGCTGGTGTTCATCCACATGAAGAAAAGATCCAAAATATGATGAAATCTGATCAAAAGATCCTAAGTAAACCTGACAAAAATAAAGCCCCTAAAAAATGCAATGTTGATCCTAAAAATTAGACCAAAGTAATATATGGAGGTCAATCTTTCTGAGCTTGTTGTAGGAGTGATGCCATAATTGACTGCATCACCTCAAATGATTTTTTTCGCCTCTCCTCCATGGCTTCTCGGCGTGAGCTTGTTGTAGGAGTGATGCCATAATTGACTGCATTGCCTTAAATGATTTTTGTCGCCTCTCCTCCATGGCTACTCGGCGTGAAGATTCCTCCTTCACGTGCTTGACTAATTGGTGCAAGGAATCATCTTTTGCATTAGATTAAGATTTACTTTCTTCTCTTCCTTTTCCTTTGTATACACGTAAATTCCTTCCTGGCCATGCTCACATGGCTCTAACTCTTCCCCAATAGAGGATGCATGACTCTTGCACACCATGTTTTCGCTATCATGCATGTATTCATCCACTACGTCATACCATTTGCATGATCTTTTTCTATCGTTTTGAGGAATTGCATTATGCACTTTGTCCTCCTTATACTGCTTATTCACCCTTGCCCACTTCTTTCTACATGCCTGCCCATCCTTGTCGCAATCAGAAAACATGGATGCCAGCTTTGTCGCCACCTTGCCCCAAACATCAATTCCTTGCTTTGGCATTTTGTTAAACTCGTCATTCATCCCTCCTCTAATGTGTATCAAGTGCTCTACCCAAAAATACTTCCACATCACTTTATCTGCATTGTCATCATCCTCTTCTTTGACCTTGGCTTTTGCCTTGCTAGCTTTGCCTCGTTTTGGAGCAGTTCCATCCCCATCACATGTTCCCTCCTTGGCGGATTGGTTTTGGTTGCGAGCATTTTTACGTGGCGTTGCTGAGTTTACCTGCATAGACTCTTCAAATAGAAGCTTGCTAGTTATTGGGCTTTTAAAAGCGTTTTCACCAGGGGATGCAACACGGGGCATGCTATGAATGGGTGGTGGCCCAAACAACATAGGAGGATTTGGAGATGAAGAAGTAAGCATTGCACTGAATCCATGGGAAGGCATTGCATATGCCATAGAAGTTGGGGTTGATGAACTAAACTAGTAATAAGGCGAGGGACTATACATTGGTTGAGAGACAACAAACTCTTCCTCTAGTTGGGATCCAAAGGGGGGTATCTGGGAATACATTGCCCTGATGAATACATTTGAAGAATAAGTGTACATGTAAAAGGGCAAGAAAGACTGCTAATATGTATAAACCGTTGTTGCATTTTCAGCACTAATCCATGCATCATCTACTTTGTTTCATTCCCTCGCCTACTAGTGAACACTTGCTGATGGTATTCCTTAGTGCAACACAATAAGCAGGCAAGAGCAACATTAACAGCAAAACAACAAGATTCTTTAACTCGTGTGGTTTGGTTGTTCCATTGTCGGCAACAGGAAGTTTTGTGTTTGCAGGTTCATAAGGTGATGGTGAAGATGCCTAGAAGATTGTTAGAGGATAACTTGCTTTTTGGGATGGCTTTGGAAAGGGTTGGGGGCGACTTCTATTCTCCCAAGGTCGATTCGAAGATGCAAATACACCAATCCATTCTTCCAGCTCTGATGGAGTCAGTGCATGGGGTTACCCAATGGGAACCCTAAACAGGCCATTTCTTTACCCACTTGGTGTTGGTCGCTTCCCTCCCGGAGCAGGGCCATATTTTGTAGGTTCAAATCCACCAATGGTGTCTTTCACCTTCCCTTACTACAATGCGAGGCCTAAACTAGTAGCACCTATGTTTTGCCAGAGTAATCAGTGGCCTACTCCTATGTACCATAATCCAGTTTTTACCCATTGTAGCCAACCTACAAAATTTCCATTGCAGCCGTCAAACAGCTCCACTGGAGCACATGAGGACTAGTGTGGAGGCGAGACGAGGGAAGTGCAACACAATAAGCCGGCAATGCAACATTAACAGTAAAACAACAAGATCTTACCTTGTGCGTTGGGGTTGCAGAGCTGCTCGCAATGTGCAAAACAGGTTGAGAAGAGCAGCATAAGAAATGAGAATTGGCGGGCTTGGTAGGCGGGTAAACAAAGAGAGAGAGGTGTAGAGAGCGGTGCTGATCGCTGATGTATAACTTTTGTAGGTTGGCTGACTGGTTCGGCTGGCCATCTTCACGCAAAAGTTGGTTCTGAAATGGATCTCCAGCTCAGCCTTTGAAAACCTGTCCCCGCTGGCCCAGTGTGACACGAAAGGAAATCCAGTGCGAGTTTTGATTGGCTATACCCTTAAAAAGGCATGGCCGGGTGTCCCAATGTGACACCAGCCTCAATGCTTGGCTAGGACTTGGGAGTTGGGACTGCCTACCCACACGCTTCACAAAATTGGCCCATTGGTCACTGCAGTAATTCATGATCACTGCCCGAACCCTCCAATGGCTCCTCTAAGATCTCACTTTTAATGTCGCAGCCACCTACTCTCTCTCTCTCTCTCTCTCTCTCTCTCTCTCTCTCTCTCTGATCGACACGTCCCTGTCTTTCTCTCTGAGCGCTAACTGCACTGGCCGTCTGTGTCGCCAGGCTATAAGCACCACTCACCGAAGGAAGGAAGTTATGCCACGTGGAGGGGGAGAGGAATCCCTCCCCCTTTTATTATAGTATAGATTTTTAAATTTTTCCTCTCTCTCTCTCTACACGTGCAAGTTTTCTCTCTCTATGCTTTCTCTCTCTACATGTGCAAGGTTTCTCTCTCTACTCTTTCTCTTTCTCTCTCTCTACGTTTTCTCTTTCTTCGCTTTCTCTCTCTACGCACGGGGCAGCACACACACACACACAACTCAGAAGAGAAGAGAAGAGAAGAGAAATTCTAGTTTTAGGGGGGGGAGGAGGGGGGACAAAGGCTGAGAGAAACTTTGATTAACATTGAATAAGCCTGACATGGTCCCATAGCAAATCAATCAAAAAGACTACCATGACTAGTAGCAATTCCTTAATCTTCTATCTCAAGATAACACCATAGCAACAATCTGTCACGATTAGGATCGTTGCTTGTTGTTCCCATTGCAATACATAATGTGGGCTAAGAAAGAGCAAAAGAGAGAGAGAGAGAGAGTGAGAGATATATGTAAATAAAAATAAATAAAACTACACACGGCAAGGCAAAACCTCACCTTCCCTCCCTTACATAATCATCCTCAAAATAAGTAAGAGAGCTTCCACACGGTGAGTTTGCAAACTCACCAAAAACTTTTGGTGTTGCATTCTCATGTAGCCTATAAAAAGGAAAATAAAGTTCACTTTCTACTCTTGCATTATAAAAAAGCCTTCATGTTCTTAAACTATGCTAACTTTTGCATATTTGCAAAAGTTTCTTGAACTCATCCTCTCCTCCTTTATTCCCTCTAGCCCCCTTTATTTGGTGAGCGTGGGTTTTGAAACCCACCGTGTGAAAGCCTTGTAATACATTCACTAGAGTGTGTGTGAGAGAGAGACCATTGTGAAAGCAGAGACTAACAAATGTGGAAAAGGCCCGCCGCCCGCCTGTCCTATGTTTTTTTGTGTCCCACCCATTAATTTGCCTCCACAAGTGGTAGGTGGAAAAAGCCAACCTGCCATTTCTTTTTAAACTAATTTGC
Organism: Adiantum capillus-veneris; assembly: GCF_014529385.1. NCBI lineage: Eukaryota > Viridiplantae > Streptophyta > Polypodiopsida > Polypodiales > Pteridaceae > Adiantum > Adiantum capillus-veneris. The sequence goes on from NC_140934.1 coordinate 81,174,579, forward strand.
CTCCATTATTTGTGGGTCTAATATGTACTAACGATTTTGGTTTGGGGTTTAATAGGACGAATCTTAAGAGATCTCCTTCGCATGAAATAGCAAAATGGGATTGAATGCCAAATGGCGGGTGAGGGACACAGGTGGCAGGTGAATACGTGTACGAGGATGCAGGGTGGTCAAAGAAATGCAACGTGAGCATGGGCGACGGGTGGTACCAATCAGGACTAGAAAAAAACAATTTTCCTAACCAAAGAAAATAAGGGCAAACTTGAAACTCTCCCGGTTTTTAGTTCAAAATTAGAAGCTTTTGCCTGTAATTACACTAAAACTTGTGAAAATTTTCGGTTTTCTTCAAGGCAAGCTCAAAGAACCCCGGTTTTTTTCTAACACTGGTACTACCAATGCACGGAGGGGGCGACAAGTGCTTCCACAGGGCTTGTTGCCACATAGCACAACGAGGGAGGGGGATTAGGAAGCAGAACAATTTTTTTAAATTTTTATTAAAGAGGTCACTCAAGAGTCAACCAAGTGGTTGCAGAGGAGTGGCGTAGCGTAGTGATCTCAAAGCCTTGACATTACCCACACCAGTTGGAACTCGAGCTTCACATGGGAGTTTGAGAACGCATAGCGAGAAGGGAAGCAGTGGAATTTCCCATGCATGGGGGGTTAAGGTGCTTGAGTCAAAAAGAGACCCTACAAATTTAATGAGGAAGGTGCTTGAGAAGCTTCCTATGCATGAAAGTCCCAAAGTTAGGGGAATCTTTGACCTAACCTTCCACTCACCCAAAGGGCACCCCTTTTCTCAAAGGGCACATGGGACACATGTCAGACTCTGCCTAAGCTTAATCACATGGTGTGCTTGAATGCTATTGGTTGGGCTAAAGAGGGGTCCAATGAGCTTCCACTTCCATCCAACAAATATTGTTAACCCTCACGGCTCACGGACACCCCATCACCTACGACGGACGTGTATTATGTATTTGGTAGAGTCAGGTACCGGGCTTGTCGGACCAATAGGAAAAGGGTAAGAGTGATCGCCGATGAGAGGCGCACTCTAACTGGGACATTCAAGGGATTAGTTGGCTAAGCATGGGCGCCCAAGTGTGAATGGGGTGAGCTCATATAAAAGCCAACTAAACCTAAAATTCACTCATTCTCTCATTTGTGCAATAGAAGAGTGCTCTTGCTCCATCTCCATCTCCATCTTCTTCTTCTTCTTCACCTCCTTGTGTGTGTGTGTATGCGAGAGAGAGAGCGCGATCGAGCATTGCGGCGGCACGACGGCGGTGAAGCGGTTGAGCGCGACGTAGCGGCGTCTCCTTCTTCTTCGCGATGAGGAATCCTCAACGGCAGGAGCATAGAGCGGTGAGTGACACACCATTGCCCTCTTTTGAGCTTACTAGTTAAGCTAGTTGTGTGCTTGGATCCGTCTATGGCTCGCACACAGTGTTAGGCAAGGCCCTTGCTTCGACAGTGCGGCAAGGAGCGCACATTTTTGGCGCCGTTGCCGGGGAATCGCCCTGCACTAAGCCCAAGAGGCACTTTGTGCTTCTCCTATGAGTTGTTTGTAGTAGGAAAGAAGAGGAAGAGGAAGAGGAATGAGTTATTTTTCTGCAAGTTGTTAATTTCTGTATTGTCTGTAAGTTCTGTGATTTCTGCATAATGTTGTGTTTTCTGTTTGCACACAGTCTTTGCACAATTAGCAATCGTTAGCTTGTTCGCAGTGAATGAATAAGTAGGAAGGCAGTTAGCAATTTCTGTTTGCACAAAGTCTGTACACAGTTTTCTATCAAGGTTTGCCTGCACACAGTCTTTGCACAGTAAGGTAGTGAGAGAGGAAGTAGGTGGACAGTTAGCCCACTGACAGTAAGCAGTTAGCAGAGTGGTTAACAGATTAGTTAGTAGATTAGTTAGTGGTTAGCAGCACTGTTAGTAAGTAGATAAGGTAGTGAGCTGTCTGTGAGCTGTTGACAGAGAGGTTAGGTAGGTGTTGACAGTGTGTGTGGCCAAAAAAGGGTCACTTAAACCGCGCGTGATCGTCGCCTTTTTAAAAAAATCAAAAATTAAAAAAAAATTAAAAAAATTCTAAAAAGAAAAAAAAACCGAAAATATCTAAGCGTGAGTGACTGGGGGGCTACACGGCTACACTAAAATTTTGATCGGGATCGGGATCATTTCCCCAAGCTCCAAGCTCCAAGCCCAAGCCCAAGCCCAGGCCTCAGTCCTCAGTCATGTGATATATACTAGACTCACTCTTATATATATACCCTACCCCCTCAAGAGGGAATGAGAGCATGTGGGGCAAGTCCTCCACTCTCCTCCCTTCTCTTCCCACTTGCACCCTTAGACTTTCTAATTTGGGCCTAGTTCTCTACTAGAAATTGACGGTTTTAGGGATTCCGAGGGCATAAAGTGACCAAACGGAGGGCTGTAAATCACGGCACGTCCCTCTGACCGAGACGCTCGTTTTGAGCTATCATACGTTCTAATCTATAGCTGGGTCAGAAAAAAAGGACCAAAAAATCAAAAAAAAATTAAGAAAAGACTTGGGTTGCAAAACACCCAAAAATACTAGGTGAGCAGCCTTCACGGGCACTCACTGACACTTCTAGGGGATCCAAGTCATATGAACCTACGCTCTAGACGAGTGTTAGAGCACGAGAATATTGGTAGTGCCTCCATTTACGCGGGCACCCATTATTCCTCCACCCTAGGTTCTCGACCTTCAGCCGGGACTCAAGGTAGCGCGACCCAAGATCCTCATATCGCGTCTAGTGATTCTGTTAAGTATGGAGCCTGATTTACCCTTGTAATTTTCTGTGGTAAAAGCGTACATTTGTAAGGCCCCCATTATGAGGAGAAGCCATCGTGCGTGAAGAAAAATCACTCACCGGAAACCAAAATTTTCACGGACAAGAATCAGGGGCAACTTTAGAGGCCTCGGGGGCGGAGGCCCCCGATACTTTTTTTTTCGCCGGAATATTATGGCCGGACGGCGGCCGGAGAGTGGTCAGAAAACAACGGGTCGGTTGGCCGGTGGCCGATAGTCAAAGGCCGATGGCCGGTGGTCGGAAGTCAATGGCCGGTGGCCGGTGGTCGGAAGTCAATGGCTGGTGGCCGGTGGCTGAATTCAAAAGCGGACTTGTCTTCTCAAGGGCGGCCACACATGGGCGGATTGGAGGGTCCGGTTTGGACTTATTCGCACAAGGGCAGCTACACATGGCTGTCTCTCATAAGAGAGGGAAGCCCTTTTGGCTTATAAAAGGAGGCCATTTCTACACACATTTTATAGTGTGAAGTTGATGCAACAAGGTGAGTGTGAGGTGGTGAGAGTGAAGCAAGGCGGGAGCTCTATCAAGGGTTTAATCCCTTTGTAAACTACTTCTTCTTTTGAAGTGCTAACGCAATTGAGTGGCTGCTTTCCCGTGGACGTAGCCCACATTGGGTGAACCACGTATATCGTGTGTACTCTCTCTCTCTCTCTCTCTCTCTCTCTCTCTCTCTCTCTCTCTCTCTCTCTCTCTCTCTCTCTCTCTCTCTACTCTATAATCTCTTGTGTGTGAAATCTATCTCTCTCCATTAAGTAATCTACTCAAAAATCTATTTAGCTACGTCTTATTTCCTAACAGATTCTTCCTCTGACTACGAAGTCATGGAGGGGTATCCTACACCAAACCCTGATAGTTCAAGTCAAGACATGCATGCCATGGGCCCACGGCCCAGGTCCAGCGTGTTTAGCCGCTTAAAAGAGACCCTTAGTAGAGCTACTCGCTCCGAACATGCGGTTAATGAAATAAATGAAGGGAGTGGGGAGGTAAATTCGTCATTCATGCCTAAAATAGACCCTATGCTTCTTGAGAGTGTGCATGTGAATGTTCCATCCACTGCACCTCCTGATCCTTTAGGACTATCTCCCTCTGAGGTTTTACTACCCGATGGTAGGAGTCTTGCCGAAGTACAAGAGATCGAACGCTATATGCAAGCAACAAGGGAGAGGGAAATTGAGAACCTACGAAGGCCAGAACAAAGTCGAGTCCTGAAAGCAAAGGCTCCTATGACAACAATCATGCCAGCCGAGCAACCGAGTGCTCCCAAGGTAGCAGTCAAGGAGGGGCAAGAAATGGGGAGCAATAATGCTTCCACTTCGAGGGAAACCTCCAGCACGCCAGGCCTAGATGGGATATTCCTAAACGAAAATTGGGAGTATGACCTACAAGCAGAAGCTTTAACTGATCGGTACACAGGACACACCTATCATGTGGGTTGGTTAGATGTTCTACAATCCACATCGGGTGCTACTAGCATAGATGAGCAACAACAGAAAGTCTGTGATGTCCTCCATAGGATTGTCGAGTTAGAAAGACAGAACACAGGGATCAACATGCCTTCAACAGGCCTAATGAGATTCTTGGATACGGGAAAGGCCAACCAACCAACCCTATCACAAATGGAGACTCCCTCGGTGAGCCCCATTGATCCTCCATATGTTGTTTCGTCAGGAGCCTCAGTACAATCTGAACCCACAAGTAGCAGCTTTACCTTCCCAGATCTAGCTCATCTTTCTCTTAATGACACTACGGCTACCATGCATATCCCAGTGGTGAGCATGACAAGAAGTACACCATGGAGTTCATTTGTTAACACTGCGCCGATGCCTAGTAGCACAGTGCCCCCAACTATACCTACATGTATGTATCAATCATGTGCACCTGTCGTACCTCAGCCTCATGTAGCTCCTACACCTCCGATTATTCCAAGAGCTTACAATCCACAATGGCATTATCCAAGCTCTTATACAAGTGGAGCCATGCCATTTAATAATAACATGCCATATCAGTCACCCCCTACGCCTAGGGCCACGCCTGTAAACTTTGGACCACCATCTGGTACACCACCATACGAAATATGGGACCCAAGAGCCGCGCGTATGCCAAGGCCAAGGCCAACTCTCATCTCACATGCACCCATTATACCTACTCAAATAGGAGATTTGGAAACATTTGCTCAAACTATCGGTCGCTCTATTGTGGAAAACATGCGTAGTGCACCTGATAGAGAGCCTAGGAGCAAGGCAGTTCAAGTAGCTAAGCTTACACAGAAATTCAGTGGAGACGGAGATGCTAGAAAGCATATGGAAGTCTTTGAACATGTGTTCGATTCCTTGGAAGAGCACAATGAGCTACATAAGTGTAAGGCTTTGAGTTTGACCCTAAGCGGAAAGGCTGGAGATTGGTATAGAACCTTAAGAGTAGAAGAGAAAACGATCTACTCTACTCTTAGGAGACTGTTCTCAAAAGAATACATACAAGAGGGAGTACTTTGGGGTGTATCCTCTCAGCTCCATAAAGCCCAACGAGAAGAAGGTGAATCCGTGAGAGACTTCATTAGTCGCCTAAAGAATTTGAATTCTCGATGCAATCCAAACGAGCGATTCAACAACAACCAATTGCTTGATAGATTCATTAGGGGACTACGACATGAAAGTATCTATAATGGCCTAGTCATTAGAGGTATCACTACTTGGGAAGCAGTCACCATGAATGCAATCCAATTGGAGGATAATTTAATGATTGCAGGAGAAAGAGTGTCCGCCGAGCCAAAGTCTAGTAGCTCGCAAGCGTCAGGGCATGAGCCAATGAAGATAAAGCCAATCGTGAAAGAGCAAACGATATCTGAGATGACTTTGGCAGATCTCACCAAGGCCATCCAAGAAAGCCTTAGGGGTAATCGTGCTCCACAAAACACTCATATGTATCCAAGAAGGGAGCAACAATGGTGCTCAATTTGCTTGGGCCCACATACTACGAGTGAATGCCCTACTTTCAGAGTAAAGTTTGACGGGACTTGTAACGCGTGTGGTAGGTATGTCCATCAAGAGAAGGATTGCCTAATGCTTAAACGCATCATGGAAAATAGACCGCCTATAGCTTGGGTAGACTCACCTCAAGTTCCTGCATTGATGCCTACCCCACCCATGGAGCAACAGTTGCCATTACAGCACATGGTCCCTAGAACCCAAAATGTGGTCCAAACCACACCGTTGCCACCTCCAGTGCTAGGACCGCAACCCCCCCATCCAAGAGTTACACCTATGAACCAAATAGGTTGCGAGTCATCTAGTACTTATGTAGATTGCGAAGAGGACATAGACTCTAGTATCACCTATGGAGTCGACATGCTTGAGGAGTGTCCCATGTACTATATGGAAGACCATTGGGGGCAAATCAAACCGGTATATCAAGCTACTGCGCTAGCAGCAAGAGGCCAAAACATTATTAGTTTTGCCAGGAGACCACCTCTTCAGTGCTACGAATGTGGTGGACCACATCGAGTAGCTGAGTGCCCCATAAGAATGCAAAAGAATGCTGCACTAATGCAAACAAGTCAAGGGAATGCATTGGCAATGCCAATACTCACTTGTAATCGTTGTGGCATAGATCATTTGATCGCACAGTGTCCTAACAATCCAAATGCACCGAAAATCACACCATTGAACATAATAGAGATTGTTGATGGGACACCACCAACTATAAACATAGCACCAATGAATGCACTCACATGGTCGATGCTCCAAAAGAAAAATTACATCCTCGAAGAGAGAGATGCTGCATCCATTGGCCGAGCGAGAAAGAAGAAAACACGAAGAAAGAAATCCCTTAATGCTTCTAGCTCAAAACCTAGTTCAAAGACTAACATAGGGACAGGAGAGGATCCCGTGTATATGAATGACCCTGAGGATGACTCAGATTCGATAGAGACCACGGAGACCAAAACTGTTACTACAAAGGAAAAAGCCAGTGAGGAGGATCACAAGAGGGAATTACGACGAACACCAAAAGAGTATTCAAAGTTAAACCACCCAGTTGCGAACCCCCAAGATAAGCCACAAGAGACAAAAAATGAGGATTGCAAGAGAAATATTGGAACCTATCCAAACCCAACAGTGGAAATTGAACGAGTCCAACAACTGAGGGGTTTGGTGGAAGAAACTTAATGAACATTAGAACCTGAACCCAAACATATCCAGATGTCGGACACAGTGTTTCCCACAAAAGTTCAACCTCACAAGAACTACAGGCCGTTAGCTATACCCAGTATCATTCGGGAAGAGAGAGAGGGTAGGACATCTGAAAGTGGACACACACCTTTCCTACTAGAGAGAATGTTTGGTGAGGGAATGCCCGACCCCCTTGAGGAAGTGGAGATTCCATCTTCACCATTCTCTTGTCAGGGTCCTACGTCCCACAAGATGCCATTAAATGTTTCCAAATTGATGGATTTCATGTCTTCAAAAGTTAGAACCACCATCATGTCCAAACTATATAAAGACCCCGAGCTAGTCTCAGCTCTTCGAGCCTTTCTCAATGGAGAATTATAGGCCGGATTACCACAGTTTGCACATATGAACAAACCTGACTCGGTAATGAATGATGAGGAACATTTAGCACCACCATCTGACCTAGCGGGACATGAATCTGTAATTGAAGTACCCGTTAACAAGTTGGGGCAATACTTTGAAGGTGATGAATCTAATGCTACTCTACCAATCACTACTAAAGGATTAACTGTAAAGGGGGTCCTTGATGGTGGTGCGGGAGTCAGCATGGTGACAAAGAGTTGTTGGGAGTCTATGGGGCGACCTCACCTTGAAGCCACAAGCGTAGTGGTAAAAATGGCTAATGGATCTATTGTTACGCCTATTGGAATGCTAAAGGATCTCAGAATCAAGGTCTTGGGACACAAGGTAAGGCAGACTTTCATTGTTATGGATTTTTCCAAGCATCCTATGTCATTTGAGATGATCTTAGGGCGTCCATTTATGAGGGAAGCAAAAATGGTGTATGACTGGTCCAAAAACCACGTCTACTTACAGTTCCAAGACTCTGTCATTCGAGTTGATCTTTTAAGTGGTCGAACGCATCCTCTAGGAAATAAATTCATCATTGATAATTGATCAGACACAACAATTCACTCAGCTCCATTACAGTATTGTTACACGTGTAACGAGGACACGGATATTGGGGAGAACTCTCCTTATATGGATATCCTACCCGGAATGGCTGAGTCAGACAATGTCGATTGGGTACACCTAGCGGCAACTATAGATACATGGGGAGCTAGAGGAACAACCTGGGTAACACCAGATGGGGAAGAGATACCACACATTGCACCAGTAAACATGTTAGGTGTAGCGCATGTAACATCCGATGTTAAGAAAGAGGCACACCTACCTGAGAGTGAAACCGATGATTCCTCAAAGGCTTCAGGCCAATACACATCAGAAACGGAATCTCAGGGAGAAATGGATTCAGAACCTGAAGAAACATCGAGTGAACCAAGTATAGAAACTGAACACTCAAGGCCTGGTACGACCATCTATGGTAATTTATATGAGAGTGAAGAAGATACAAGCGAAGACCTATCAGGCGAGTCGAGTTCAAACATTTACCAAAATCAAAACCTTAACAAGAAACAAAGGTCATATAAGAGACGACGATATCGAGCAAATGTGAGAGCTAGGATAAACAAGGAAAGATCTACTGCAGAATGGCTTAGCTATCTAGGGGCATGTGATGCTCATCGAAAGCTAGTAGACAATTGGGGTGAACATCTCTAGAGTGTCATGTGGTGCAGCCCGCGACCCATTGACCTCGCTCAATTGGAGGTTACAGAGCCGAAATTGAGTAAAACTATAAGAAGACGTCAAAACCGAGAGTTAGCTCAACAACAAAAGGAGGAAGAACTAAAAGACAAGTCTCTGTCAGGACAAGAGCCTGCTGACTTACATACAGCTCCTGAACATTTTAAATCTTATACCACGGGAGAGAGAAAGGTTGGGTATGCCAAAGCCCAACGAATACCTACCAATGGAAGCAGTGGAGTCTATGATGGTCCAGCGGTAGTTAAAGAGATAGAATTAGCAGAACCAGGTGAGGAGTCTAAGCCAGTCTTTGTTGCTCAAGACCTTACCGAAACTGAAGAGGCTGTACTTAAGGAGCTCCTCAAGGAATACAAGGATATCTTTTCTTGGACATATCATGACATGAAGGGCGTTCCACCTTCTGTGGTGCAACATACAATTCCCATGATCAACACTGCTAAACCCGTCCAGCAACGACCCTATCCAATGAATCCTAAGTACGCCAAAATTGTACAAGAGGAGATTGAAACACTTATCCAATGTGGATTCATATACCCTATTGAGCACTCAGAATGGGTTTCTCCAATAGTCATTGTGCCAAAAAAGAATGGTAAACTAAGAGTGTGCGTGGACCTCAAGAAATTTAATGCAGCTACTAGGAGAGATCATTATCCCTTGCCATATTCAGAACATGTGCTTGAGAGAGTTGCGGGCAAGGAAGCTTATAGCTTTTTAGATGGGTACTCTGGTTACAATCAAATCACAATTGCATTAGAGGACCAAGCTAAAACTGCTTTTATCACAGAGTTTGGAGTGTTTGCATTTCGTGTTATGTCTTTTGGCTTAACAAATGCCCCTGCTACATTCCAACGATTAATAAACACTGCGTTTAAAGAATTTCTAAGGGAGTTTTGTGAAGCTTTCCTAGACGACCTTTGTGTTTATTCTTCTTGGGAGAAGCATTTGTTATATCTACGAAAAATATTTGAAAGGTGCAGATTTTATCGCATCTCATTGAACCCTTTCAAATGCCAATTTTGGGTTAAGCATGGAGTCATTCTAGGGCATATAGTGTCCAAGAACGGGATATCCACAGATGAGAGTAAGATTAAAGCCATTGCCGATTTGCCACCACCTACGAACTATAAAGGAGTTCAAAGATTTATGGGCCATGTTGGTTATTATCGAAGGTTTATTTTAAACTTTGCTGAGATAGCACGTCCATTGTACAAGCTTCTTATCGAGTTTCACTGGACGGACGAATGTCATCAATCTTATGAGTTATTAAAGAAGGCCCTAACAAGTGCTCCAATCCTGCGAACACCTGATTGGAATGTACCTTTTCATGTGCATATTGATGCATCAAACTTTGCTATTGGGTGTGTTCTAACTCAACCAAGAGAACATAAATTGGACTACCCTATTAGCTTTGCAAGTCGCCAATTAAATGATGCCGAGATGAACTACACTACTACAGAGCGCGAAGGTGTAGCTATGATTTACGCAGTAAAGAAATTTCCCTATTACCTTCTTGCTACCAAGTTTGTGTTTTATGTGGATCATCAAGCATTGCTATATTTGGTAAACAAGCTGTGTTCCACAGGTCGAATTACACGATGGTTGTTAATTCTTCTTGAGTTTGACTTCACCGTTGTTGTGAGGCCTGGGAGAAAACATGTCATGGCGGATTATTTATCTCGTATCCCTAATGGCGAAACTCCTACGGGGGTTGATGATGAATTGCCTGATACTCCTTTGTTCATTGTTGAGACAATGCCTGAATGGAATGAAAAGATTGTTAACTTCTTAGTTAATGGTTTTCCACCCAAAGAGCTGTGAAAAGATATAGCTCGAAAATTAATCAAGGAATGCGAACCCTATTGCTTACTGGCGGGAACTCTCTATAAGAGAGGAAAAGATGATGTTCTTAGACGTTGTGCCCGCGAGGATGAGTATTTATATATTCTACAAGAGGCACACATGGGCGTAGCTGGTGGTCACTTTTCAGGAAAGTTGACTGCCCGAAAGATCTTACAGTCAGGCTATTGGTGGCCCACTCTGTTTAAGGATGCATCACTTTTTGCAAAGGGATGTGATGAATGCCAACGCTTCAAGAAGCCACAAAGAAGTGATAGGATGCCTCTACATCCCATCAAGGTAACCCAACCATTTGAAAAGTGGGGCTTAGACTTTGTAGGACCGATTAGTCCGGCTGCACGTAACAGCAATCACGATATATCATTGTGGCTACCGACTATGTAACCAAATGGGCTGAAGCAAAAGCAACACGGAAGGTGGATGCAAAAACAACAGCTAAGTTCCTCTTTGAGAACATTATCACACGTTTTGGATGCCCCTTTGAACTTGTGAGTGACAATGGAACTCATTTTATAAATGAAGTAATAAAAGAACTCACATCAAACTTCATGATATCTCACCACAAGTCTACACCCTATTATCCCCAAGCAAATGGCCAAGCTGAGAGTACCAACAAAACCCTCATCTCCATTTTGACAAAGACAGTTGAGGCTCATCGCACTGATTGGGACCTAAAGCTTACATCAGCTTTATGGGCTTATCGTACTACGTATAAAGTTGTTATTAATTGCACACCATTTAAGATGGTGTATGGCCAAGAAGCAGTTATGCCATGGAAGTTTGTCATTCCTAGTCTTCGAGTAGCTTCTCAAGAAGGTTGGGATGGTAACCCCTTAGTGGAGCGATTATATATCCTGGAAAGGCTAGATGAAGAGAGGCAATTAGCTGTACGAAATGCTCTAGTGGAGAAGGACAGGAGAAAGAAGTGGTTCGATAGCCATTTAAAGGATAAAGACATCAAGGTTGGTGATAAAGTTCTTATGTACGGGGTACGTAATGAAAAGAAGAAATTGAAATACGCTGGTAAGGGACCATATCGAGTGTGTGAAATTACCCCGCAAGGTACCATTCGTGTGGAGACTCTACATGGAGTTGAAACCATTGGATTCCTTAACGGGAGTAAATTCAAAAGATATTATGATCCTCTAAGCCAGGAAGAGTTGCAAGCCATCCATCAAAAGAAGGCTGCCAAGGAACAAGCAGAGCTTAAAAAAATCCAAGCAAGAGTTGAGGCTCGAGAACGACAACAACGTCTTAGACGCCAACGAGAGGCTAATCTGGGAATCACGCAAGCATTTTTCGAGGACACAGATGACGACTCATTAGAATCTGATCCACCCCTACGATACCCAATTGAGCTAAATAGCCCCTATGGGAAAGTACTATACAATGCCTTATTAGATACGGGAGCTAAACACAATTTGTTATCCTATGGAGTTTGGTGTCAATTAGGGAAACCGACCCTATCCCCGAGTACGATGCAAGTCAAGGGCATTAATAAAAAGAAAACTGCTATTCTTGGAGTCCTTCAGACCCCTGTTGTCTATGACAATGGAAGCATAGTGCAGAGGTTTCTAGTCATGCCCGCCAGAACTATGGAAGGCAACGTAAACCTAGGACGCATGTGGATGTTGGCAACCAAATGCACTATTGATTGGGATATTGGTAGTGTCACGACGCGACCACCGACTCTTACCCCTATCATTCAAGCAAAGTCACCTACGTTGCAAACTCTAGCAAAGTTGAAGGATAGCCAACATTCACAAGCCAAGGTGGTTAACTCATCTTTGCCAGCTACCCATGAACCTAGCACTTCAACACTTGTAGTTGCAGCAGGCAGTAATATTGCAAGTACTCAACCTGCACGACCTAAGAGTACATAGCAATGGGTCCCGAAGGCCTTACTTCCAACTACCTTAACCCTCCCATCCATTCCAAGAAAAAATTTCCCTAGAAACCAAGAGCGCGCTCTAGGAGGGTCAAGACCAAATCACGATGGATTCCAAAACGACTATTAGAAGCCCAAGGCTACTATGATGGAAATGAGAAAATATGGGTACCTAAACGTAAAATGTGTCCTTCCCTATCGACAACAAACCCATATGAGTCAAACAGTGTAACGCTAAAGCCAATGGCAGACCGTGGGAAGAAAAAGATCACAGAATGCTACACCCCTAGTCCAGAGCTAGTTTGGGCTCCAAGGAAAAACCAATTTATTCCACCTAGCTCAGGAAGAGGGGAGTTCCATGAAGCTTCTAGCTCCTCATGTAATACATCCATAGAGGTAAAAGCTTCTACATAGCCTCCACCTACAATAGTGGACCTCCATGAAGCTACAAAGGAATCCACACCTTCCAGTGTTCAAGAATCACCTAATGAACCACTTCAAGTTCGATCCTGGGAGAGTACCTTACCACCCTTGCAACTCGACGAGGCACCTAAGGTAATAGAAAACTACTGGCAAAAATCTTCACCTATGACAACTTGGAACAACTGGTTTCAAAGGGTGATGACATCATTTCAAACGATATGATCTACCCAAGGAAGGGGGGAGTGTTTGTGGACATCCATTATTCACTTGCTTCCCTCTCAACCTTTCTCCCTGACCTCTTAATCTCCAATCTTAGGGAATGTATATATAAAGCCTTATACTCACAAAAACAAGATAAAAAAGTAAAAGAGCAAGATCCATAACACAAATCATAAAAACAAATTATGCACAAGAACACGACCCTTGTAATATTTGCACTCTAACCATCATCTATTTGCGTGTACAGATATGGCTAGTACGCTAGAGTCATCCACTCCTGCCTTGGGTGAGAGGTACCCTCGTTACTTTTCCCAAATATTTCACATGGTCTTTCCAGTTCTTGCATGTGAATGGGATTTGATAGGTACGCTAGCATGTGAGAGGAATTTTGAGGATTTAGAATGGCTGATACGTCTCTTGACCACGTCTGATCCATACTTAGTAGAGAGCGTTTCTCCCATTGCACAAGCCTATCCTTTTGACCAAGATGACTATAGGTGTCTAGTGACCTTCTTAGTAAACATGGGCACCTATGATGAAGAAGAAAATTTACAGGACTACACGGATGGCACATATGGTCTCATGGATGATGACTTTGTTTATCTCGACGACGAGGATAGGGGTTTAGCCTTAGGGTTTCCCCCCAACCTCTACAATATCCTATTCCCTTGACTCTCTAGGGGGAGTGCAAATAATTAGGTTAGGGTTCCTTATGTTTTTTGTTGTGTTCAATAAGTGTTGGTACCTTTTCCCACTAATGTGCCTCCTGGAGGTATTCCTTTTGTTTCCTAGTGTGTACAGGAGCGTGTTGCTATTGATAGGATTTGGACCTTCATGGAATCTTTATCTCGACTCACTCTTCAAATCAAGCGTGACCATCGACACAAACAGGTGTTTCTTGTCCATTAGCATTGCCCCTTATCTTTTTTGCATCTATGATTGTCTGTTTTAATTGTGATTGGTAGCCTAATATTCACCGCATTTGCTTAGTATCAAACATTTAATTCAATGTAATTTTTGTCATAATCACTTGTCTAGGTTTAAAAATCAAGCAGTCCGACTAAGCTAGTTTGACCAAGTTAGGTGTTAGAGATCTTCTCTTAATACCATGGGGAATGCCTTCCTAATAATCAATGGTTACTTAGGTTCTTAATCCGATTTAGGCAGCTTTGTGTGAAATGTACTAGGGCATTCTAGTGTGCTTGACCCTATTGACCTTTAGCTTAAGGATTATAAAGGGAGTTAACTAGTGTGATGAGCCTGGGGAGGTGTATCAGTGTTATATGACCCCCCAAAGTTACAAAATTAAAATGTTGAACATGAACAAACAAAAAATCAAAGTGCCACACTATAAAATCTTAATCTGGAAGAGAAATCTCAGCTTGATTTGGTACTTCACTCACATGTATTGCCTATGGTACTAGAGCCCTAGAGGTTCCCAGTGTGGGCGCTTTTCCTTGAAAAGCAAAAAACCCAAGGCATACAAAATAAGCAAACACATCAAATTGAATCACTGTGAAAAGACTTTGGGGGGTCAAAGAAAAAGTAATCAGCCAGGCGATGATTTCATGAGAAATTCCTTTTATGGTAGCTTAACTACAAGGTCTTCTAGATATAGCCTCTAGTCAGCCCTCGAACATGAATACTTGGCTCTCACGATTAAACAACTTAATTGACACAGAAAATTAAGAAGCTTACCCATGGTATTAATATTCGATCTCTAGTGCCTTTCGACCGTCAAATTAGCGACCCTAGACTTGTTAATTTTTTACCTTTACATCTGTTTATGCATTTGATTACATTGCAATTTAATGTTCATTGCTGACAAATTGTTTGAAATTCTTTTACCAATCAATTTGTCTACCTAAAACTGCATATGCTTTTTAATCACTTATGAGAATGCAATTACTGTTAACCCTCACGGCTTACGGACACCCCATCACCTACGACAGACGTGTATTATGTATTTGGTAGAGTCAGGTACCGGGCTTGTCGGACCAATAGGAAAAGGGTAAGAGTGATCGCCGATGAGAGGCGCACTCTAACTGGGACATTCAAGGGATTAGTTAGCTAAGCATGGGCGCCCAAGTGTGAATGGGGTGAGCTCATATAAAAGCCAACTAAACCTAAAATTCACTCATTCTCTCATTTGTGCAATAGAAGAGTGCTCTTGCTCCATCTCCATCTCCATCTTCTTCTTCTTCTTCACCTCCTTGTGTGTGTGTGTATGCAAGAGAGAGAGAGAGAGAGAGAGAGAGAGAGAGAGAGAGAGAGCGATCGAGCATTGCGGCGGCACGACGGCGGTGAAGCGGTTGAGAGCGACGTAGCGGCGTCTCCTTCTTCTTCGCGGCGAGGAATCCTCCACGGCAGGAGCATAGAGCGGTGAGTGACACACCATTGCCCTCTTTTGAGCTTACTAGTTAAGCTAGTTGTGTGCTTGGAGTTGTCTATGGCTCGCACACAGTGTTAGGCAAGGCCCTTGCTTCGACAGTGCGGCAAGGAGCGCACAAATATCTAAATATTTTCAAGCTCTCTCTCTCTCTCTCTCTCTCTCTCTCTCTCTAAGGGGTAAGGAGGACACTTGTCAAAAGACTACCCATGTACTTTACTGTATGTTGCATGTGATTGGCTATGGGGAGAGGGGTCCAATGAGCTTGAAGCATGTGGAAAAGTCACAACTTGCCCCAAGCAAGCAAGGGGGTGCTAGGGGGATATACACCACACACACACTCATTTTGTGGATCATTTTCACTTGGTAAAAGTTGAGGAACTCCACCTCCTTCTCCAAGCTTGTGAGAAGTGAGAGCCTACATCAACACTCTTGGATAAGGAATGCAAATCCAACCAAGAGCCATGCTTCAATGCTTAAGCTTGCCATCTTCATTACTATGCTATTATGTATGCTAGCAAGAAAAGTGATGGTAAGTGAGGAATTATTTCTTTCTCCTATGGAATGTTTCTTCTTCTTCTTCCCTATCCTCATTCCCCGCTAGCTCTCTCCACCTTCGAATGTGTTTGAAGCCTTGGGACTGAGGCTTGGGATAGTTAATGCTTTCTACAAAGTTTATGTTATTCTTGTGATACATGAAGCTTTCCATCTTCATTGCATCACCTAGGTCACAAGGAACACAAATATTGTATTGTACCAAGTCTCTCTTAATCGGAGAAATTATAGAAGGGGGGACTGGCTCCATATGAATCCGGTCCTCAACTATTGTCATGTTCTCTAAACTCTCTCTCTTGCAAAAGTATTGTTCATGCCAAGATAACTAAATATCATGTTTATGTTGCTACCATCAATTAAGTTCACCCTCTATGCTCACGAAATAATCTCACAAAAGTGCTTCACCTAATTTCCCAATTCCGCTACTCTCAAAGTTCATAGGCCATTTCCATTCCACAATTGAAGAGACAACAAAGTTATTTTCCAAAGATCCTTGCCATGTGACACTCATCCGGCCAAAGAATCCAACAGCCTCGATGTTACAACAACCTTGCACAATGAACCCTATGCCTTCCACATGCCAAAAACTCAACCAAACACTCAAAGCTTTTGCCATTGGTAGGCTGAAAATAAAGGGTCCAAAAAGGTTGTGAGAGTTCGATTTCTCAAGAGCAAAGCTGAGGGGTAATTCAACCACCCCGTGCTTGAAAGAAATGCCTTTTCAAGGTGCAATAGAATCTCAACAAGTCAAAAAGTTTTGTGTATACTTTGAAATCAATTATTCTTTGTGGCTTTGTAAAAGAAGCCTAAGAGAAGAGTTGAGGTAGCTATACTTTCAATGTTTTCAGGGATGATTGAGATTTACCTTTAATGTTATTTAGGGTTTAAAATATTTAATGGATCTTTTTATTTCACCTTTCATTTCACATCCTGACATGTTTTGAATTTTCAAAGTTCTATTGTTTTAGAATGCTAAAGTGAAGCTTCACCTTGCATAATTCTAGTAAATTTCATATTTATTTATTTATTTATTTATTTATTAATTATGTACACACACACGCAGATATATTTTATTTTTTATTTTTTTATTTATTTATTTATTTTTTACTTCACTTTTTATTTCACAACCTCACATGGCTTGACTTTTCTTGCATTCTATTGCTTAATTCCAATTGGTTGCCGGCCAAGTTTCCTCCTCGCACAGATGTGGAAATACTAGCAATTTTTTTTTAGATTTGCATGATTTTTAAATTATTTTCTCACATATTTCACTGGTTTTTCTTCCCTTTACCATGATTTGCAACCGGCTAGTCTCGATTTTCAACCAGCTCAACGCGTAGCTAAAGAAATCCTTTCTTGAACAATGATTCCAATTAAACTCAACTTAATGTTTTTATCACTTTTTTATTGTTTTAGAAAGCCACCGTGACCCTTTCACTTATTTCTTTTTGTAGCAATACACACATTCTTGCTTGCGATGATACAAAGCATGTTCATGAGCGCTAACGGATTGCTTTGGCCAACTCGAACCTATGACCCGGTTCACGAAAGTCGAGTACTCAACCAACCAAGCTAGGTCCTTTGAAATCACTTATTCTTGAAATTTGTTTTAGTGGGTCTATGTGCGGGCCCTTATATAAAAGTTTACCAGTAACCTTGAAAGACCACTAGAGTGAGTGGATTTTGAAATGGAGGCTTAGCTACCTTGCCTTGCTATGGCCCTTATTCCCCTATGTGATAGCAGATGTATCCTTCTTGTGTAGCAACCTACCCTCATACCAACCTGCATAGTACGTAGCATGATGCAGGCAAGCACACATAGAGAGAACACGCGCACACACACACACACACGTAGAGAGAGAGAGAGGCCCAATTCCAAAAAAGGAATGCATAATCAAAGTTGCTATTGCTAGAATAGCAAGTCTCCATGTTTAGTAATTTCCTTCCAATTACAAGGTGGGATATTTGCAAATTCCATTGAAATAGACTATTACATGTGATATGTGTGCCCTATGGGTTAGTTTTGAGTAGTGAGAGAATGGCCTATCACATGTGGCCCATCCACGCAACCATAATTTCTTATAGTTGTGTCCCACCTAGTGCATGTAGAGTTGGAGAGGTAGACCATCTCATATGTGATGGTACCAATCACATGACTCACAAGGTGTAGGAAAATTGTCTAGCTGTCCGGTGACCAAGTCATAAGAGAACCAATGTACCAATTTCTAGTTGCAATTTTGACAAACTATTGTTCTCTTTTGATTGCTTGTGATCGCCCTATGTAGTTTGCAGGGTGGTGCTTTGTAAAAAGTTGTATTCAAGTGAACTCTTTTAACACTTGTAGAACATCTGTCCAAACCCTCCAATGTTGGAACCACTTACGAGACCTGAACCTTAAGCGCTTGTAGGAGCTCAAGCCCCTCCATGCACTTGATGTGATGGGGCTCATTTCTTATTCATCAAGCAGTGCATGACCACTACTCTTGCATGACTACCGCTACCTCCCCTAGCCTATGCCTTTTTAAATGTGAAGAGCTCAATCCTTGTCGAATGTCCTCTTAGTAGACCCATGACAAATTCAACTATGGAATGGGTGCAAAATATAGGCATCATTTCTAGGAGTCTAATATAGATACACCTCTTCAAACCAACCGGGGAATTTTTGGCATGCTTTAGAGTCTTAGAGAAAGAAGAGAGGCGTACACATTTTTGTATGCTTCTCTTTTAGGTTGTAAATTGTCTCCCTTCATTAGGGTCTCTTTTGACTTCCTTTTCCTTTTTTGGCTTTCTAAAAGAAACCCTTAGTGTTCTGTTGGGTTAAGGAGACTTTCACTGTTTTCAGTGCATGATGGAGACTTACCTTTCATTTCACATCCTGACATGTCTTTACTTTTCGTGCATTCTATTGTTTTAGAATGCTAAAGTGAAAATTCACCTTGCATAATTTAGTAAATTTTACACACATACACACACACATATATGTTTTTTATTTTTGCATTCTATTATTTTAGAATGCTAAAGTGAAGCTTCACCTTGCATAAAGCTAATAAATTCTACACAAACACACACATATCTTAATTAGTTCTTTTTATTTCACGTCTCATTTTACAACTTCACATGGCTATACATTTCTTGCATTCTATAGCTTGATTCCAGTCAGTGTTGACGTTCAAGAAAGTCTCTTTTATTAAGCAGTTGGTCGAGTTTCCTCCTCACAAAAAAGAAAATCGGAAATAATAGAATTTTTTTTGAGATTTGTAGAATTTTTGGACGACTTTCTCACATATTTCATCGGTTTTTCTTCCGCTTACCATGTTTTGCAGCTAGCTAGTCTCGATTTTCAATCGGCTCAAGACTAAACTGAGGCAATCCTTTCCCAAACACTGATACCAGTTTAATTCAACCTAACAATTTACACTTTCTTATTGTTTTTGAAAGCCGTCGTGACCCTTTCACTTGTTTTGTTTTAGAATGCGAACATTTCTTGTTACTCTATGCCTATACTGGCTCTATCTTGCTCTCATGCTTCTCAAGAACCTTCCTCATTAAGTATGACAAGTACCTCAAGTACCTTAGCCATCAAGCATGACAAGCACCTTAGGTGGAGTTCCCACCTCAAGCTCAGCCCTAGCTTGCCTAAGGTCGCCTAAGGTCAAAGGCAAGTTTATGTCAGGTTCCCACCTCAAGCTCAGCCCTAGCTTGCCTAAGGACAAAGGTAAGTTTAGGTCGGGCTCCCACCTCAAGCTCAGCCCTAGCTTGCCTAAGGTCAAAGGACTTTTAACACTAATCATTGGAGGTCTTTAAGAAAGCTAACCCTAAGGTGTTTTAAGCTCCATTAGATAACCTTGCTCTTTAATAAACCATCTCTCATTTGGGCCCCTTTACCATTGGCCCCGTGTTGAGATAGATCCATAAGCACATGTCTATACTCTAACCCTTGTTCCTGTCTATTGTCCCAGATTAAATTATCAGTTTAATATGAGAAAATCATTTGGGTTGGTTAGATATTAGATTTAATGACAAATTGTTTCTTTACATCACCTTTTCATAGACATTATGCAAGTTTATTGTTTCTTTATAGTGATTGGATTTACCTTTTCTTACAAACAATTATAAAATTCTCTTGTTCTTTTACCAAGTAGACCATAGAGGAGTGGTGGAGAAAATGTGCAAACCACTCACTATCAAAAGTTTCACCATCACATTAAATGTGATATAACTTTTGTTTGCACTTTAGTGTTTTTTATCACCATTGGATTCGATACAATATAACATTTTCTCCATATTGGTGATATTGTGAGGCATTAAATCATAAGATGCATGAAAAGATGAACCTTTCAGGTAATAATCGCATCGTTTTCTATTTTTGTATGATGCTCTCTCTCTCTCTCTCTCTCTCTCTCTCTCTCTCTCTCTCTCTCACACACACACACACACACACACACACACACACACACACACTCACACACAAAAAAAAATACATCTAAACATAGCACATTTATAAATCTTTCCTCCCACCTTACCTTCAACAGGCCATCGTGAGTCCTCACCTTTTTTAACATTGGAAACAAGGCGAAAAGTGCTACCAGAGGGGAGATTCAAGGGTTGTCTATGCGTAACAACAATCAGCTGATAGCAGGTAAAATATGCCTTGTAGGTAAAATATGCAAATGGGTGCAAAAAAGGACATGGAAGATAGGCTTCTATAAGAACGATCTTTTCTTTAGAGGGAAGTTTTTCAAAAGCCAGGAGCTGCTCACTGCAACACAACTTGTTACATTTTGCTACTTTAAACGGGTCTAGAAGGCTAGGAACTGTTGTTTATTCGACAACAATGGTGAAACAACCATGTTCACAAAGATAATACAAGAAAGAAAGGGGGCTATCCTAGCTGCCGGGAAACGTAAGAACTTTGATGAATGCAACAGGCTTATTGTCATAAAAACTAATATATAACCAACCCAAATGATTTTCTCATATTAAACTGATCACTTAATGTGGGAGAATGAATGGAACGGGCTTATTGTCATAAAAACTAATATCTAACCAACCCAAATTATTTTCTCATATTAAACTGATCACTTAATGTGGGAGAATAAATGGGAACAAGGGTTAAGATATAGACATGTGCTTATAGATCTATCTCAACACGGGGCCAATGGTAAAGGAGCCCAAATGAGGTATGGTCTATCAAAGAGCAAGGCTAACCAATGGAGCATAAGACCTTAGGGTTAGCTTCATTGAAGACCTCCAATAATATGTGTAAAAGTCCTTTGACCTTAGGTAAGCTAGGGCTGAGCTTGAGGCGGGGGAACCCGACCCAGCTCAAGGTGCTTGTCATGCTTGATGACTAAGGTGCTTGAGGTGCTTTATGATTAAGGTGCTTGAGATGCTTGAGGTGCTTAATGGTTGAGATGCTTGAGGTGCTTGACATGCTTGAGATGTTAGGGTTGCACTTGAGGTGAGAACCCAGCCCAAGCTTAAAGTGCTTAAGGGCCAAGCTTGTGGTGGGAACTGGGCCTATGCATGAGGGGTTGAGGTGTCAAAAAGTCAAAGATTCAATCCCTACAAGGAGAGGGAGAGCCCTACATGAGGGGGGATGAGAAAGAACAACCACACACTCACACAAGTCATGCATGGTACAAAGAAAGCAAAAGGGACACCTGTCAAGTTCCTCCTCATGTTGCCCTCATTGTGTGCCTCAAGCCTATTGGTTGGCCACCCAAGGGGTCCAATGATAATTTATGAGATTTAATTAATTGATTTTGCATTTATCTAGCCCTCTCTATCAAAGGGGAAAGGGGGACACTTGTCTCAAGGCTACCCTTGCTACTTGTAATGCCTCCTACTTATGATTGGCTAGGCCTGGAGGGGTCCAATGAGCTTCAAGCATGAGCTACAAGGGGGGGTCGACCCAAGCAAGCTAGGGGGTTGCTTAGGGGGTATACTCACCCACACACACTCACAAACACTCTCATTGTGTGCTATACAAGGTGCAAGAGCTCCATCTCCTTCTCCAAGCTCCTTGAGAGCCTACACCAACACTCTTGGCTATGGAATGCAAATCCAACCAAGAGCTATACTTCAATGCTTAAGCTTTCCATCTTCTCCATCTTCATTACTATGGTATAATGTATGTTAAGCAAGAAGAGTGATGATAAGTGAGGAATTATGTCTTTCTCCTATGGAATACTTCTTCTTCCTCTTCCCTACCCTCATTCCCTGCTAGCTCTCTCCACCTTTGAAGGTGTTTGAGGTCTTGGGACTGAGGCTTGGGATAGTTAATGCTTTCTACAAAGTGCATGTTATGCTTATTGCAAGAAGGCTAATGGTTTATTGCAAAAAGATTAGTTACTTAATGCAAGTATATTAATTGTATTGCAAAGTAGATTAATTGCTGCTTTAGGCACAAGTTGATGCATAAAAGTATACATCTTCATGTACTCAAATGATTTAGGGAACACAAAGACTAATGATGTTCACGAGTTCTTGATTGTTTTCAAGCTAAGATTGATTATTGATATTATGCAAAAGCTTGGTATATGAAGCTTCCATCTCCATAATGCCAAAGAGGTCTCAAGGAACACAAAGATTGTATTGTACCAAGTCTCTCTTAATGAGAGAATCTATAATACAAATTCCTTTTGGAGGGGGGACCGGCTCCACATAAATCCGGTCCTCAACTGTTGTCATATTATCTAAAATCTCTCTCTCTCTCTCTCTCTCTCTCTCTCTCTCTCTCTCTCTCTCTCTCTCTCTCTCTCTCTCTCTCTCTCTCTCGCAAAGGTATTGCTCATGCCTAGTTAAAGAAGTGTTATGATTAAGTTGCTACTACCAATTAAGTCCACCATGTATGATCTCAAAGTTGCTCACTTTAATTCTCTTAATTCCGCTATTCTCTAAGTTCATAGGCCATTTCCATTACATTGGTATCAAAGCATTTGGTTTCTCTTTTCTTGCTTAAGAAGAGAGGTCCTTAAGTAGCCTATAAATGGTTGATGTTGTTAATTATATTAGGGTAAGTGGAACTGGGATTTATTATCGGTTTTGTTGAGCCCACTATGTGAAATATGGTGCACACCTCAGGAGATTTGGACTTAATAATGGAGTCTTTTTAGACTTTCCTACGGCTTTACCATTATTGAGCCATAAGAAGTACGAAAGGAGCGAGCCCTCGGCAACTCTGCTATGTTAGACCTACTCCTGAGCCGTGGGTGTAGATACTTAAGAGCCGTTTTTCAAAGGCTAAGAGGAGTGGCAACTAAGGTTTTGAATTGCCAAAGCATACACTAAGTACATACATAAATTTTGTTAACATGGATGACAATAATCAAGAGAGTAGAATGAACATTGATAGCTTTGATTTTGCACATGAAGGTGCTAATGATGATGCTCCCATGTTTATCAATTGTCTTGTTTCTAAGCTGCAACAAGCTATGGGAAACCCATCCCTACAAGGTGAAGTTTTCCAACAACTTCATAGTTATGGGATTCTCCAAACTCCCCCAAAAGAGAGAGCACCTGAGAAGTCTCTTCGAGAGATTCCAAGAGAGGGCTCTCTATGGTGAGAGTAGAGGAGAACCCATATGAAGCGCTTAAATGTTTACTAGCGGGCTTACCTCCATCCAAGAAGAGAGGTGAAGTCTCTACTATAGAGCCTTCACCAAGGGAAGGAGAAAGAAGTGAGTCTCCCAATATTTCCGAAGATGTGGCTCCAAGAAGATGGCAGCCTCAACGATCTCCAACTCCCCCCAAGAGGAAAAGATTTTCGCAAAGTCCTCCTCCTCATTATCACAAAAAGGAAGAGAAGTACCAAAAGAAGGAAAAGGAGAGAAAGAGGTCACACTCTTCTCCATCTTCATCACCTTCCTCATATTCCAATGAAGGTAGCGGCTCTTCTCTCAAAGAGCCCAAAAGGAAAGGCCATCACAAGTCCTATCTGGTATGGAGAAAGTCCAAGAAGCTGAAGAAGTTCAAGGAGGGAGGAAAGAACACCACTTTCCTTACCTATGATGGCACCTTTGGTGCTACGGACAAGATCTTGGCCTTCATCCAACAGTTTGATGTGGCCTTTGGTGAAGAGGGCTTCATGGAGTCCTCTAAACTGTGTCAGGTATCTATGCATTTCCAGAGCTCCGCTCGTCAATGGTGGGCTAGCCTACGAGCTCAAAGGAAACCTCCAAGGGCATGCAAGGCTTTAAGGGCCTCCATCATGAAACAATTTCTGGCAAGCAACACTAAAGACAATGTCCTTAAAGAATGGCAAAGCTTGAAACTCTCTCCCTACGAGTCTATCCAGAAGTATGTAGATAAGTTTTGGGATTTATTTCTCAAAGCCAGTGTCTACAAAAAGATAGGCTTTGAGGAGCAACAGCAACAATTTTGTGCGGGTCTTTTTGACGAGATGGCCGAGTATATTAACTCACAAAGGCCTAATGCCATATCAGCGGTCATACACCATACTATGGTCGCCTCTCAAATTAATTTCCAACAAGGGGTTAAGATAAACTCGAAGCCCATGGAAGTGAAGGATCAAAATGAGCCTAGAGGGAGGAATAATGCTCAAACTTCCTCCAAAGGCAACTCTAGCAACACCGATAACAAAGCTAAGGAGAAAGGAGTCTACAAAGGTAAGAATAGACTCTCTCCAACAGAGCTAGAGTGTTATCGTAAGGATAACAAATGCTACAAGTGTGGATAGCAAGGGCATGTCTATTGTGCTTGTCCCCAAAGAAATGCACGCAGCAACCCGCCTTGAGTTTCTATGTTGGAAACTCCAAAAGAGGATGCTCATAGCAAAAGGCTTTTGTTTTTCCTAAGTTAGGAGATATGTTTATGAGTCGGGTAGTATCCTATCCCTTGTAAATATGCATGGTTAATGAAAATCTATATATTCATATACATGATTTTTGTTAGAAAGTCTGTAAATGAATTCCATGTTTCAACCAATAACAATAAAAAAAAAGACAGGAATCAAGAGGAATTAGAATTTTCTACATTCCTAAATGGATTCCAAAATGTTTCTATTGATGATACCCCCGTGAGCTATCTCCACAATGAGGGGACAATGACCATGCAATGGAGCTTTTACCACGAAGCTCACTGCCTAATAAGCCTCCTTATTGAGCTTTATAAGCTCCACAAGAGGAGTTCAAAAGGCAATAGCATGAACTGGTAAGTTTTGAGAGAGATTAGACTTTCCTCTAATCAAAAGAAAAGTGGATTTTTTTTTAAGAGATTCAATAATTAGGTCACATTATCTCTAAAGGTGGTATTTGTATGGATCCACAAAAGGTAGAGGTAATAAAAAGATGGCCTAATCCAAGGAGTCTACATGAGTTGCGAAGCTCTAAAGGTATGAGTGTATACTAGAGATGCTTCATAGGAAAAATTCATTCTTATAGCGTGTGCGCGTATGTCGCACGTGTCAATGCAAGGAACTTGCTGATACACCGTCCGCGAGCCACAAATGGCTCCAAGCACACAACAAGCCTAAACTAGTAAGCTCAAAGAAGGCGATGGTGTGTCACTCACCGCTCTACGCTTGCTTCGTGGAGGATTCCTCGCCAAGAAGAAGAAGGAGCCGCCGCTTCGCCGCGCTCAACCGCTTCGCCGTCGTCGTGCAGTCGTCGCAATGCTCTCTCTCTCTCTCTCTCTCTCTCTCTCTCTCTCTCTCTCTCTCTCTCTCTCTCTCTCTCTCTCTCTCTCTCTCTCTCTCTCTCTCGCATACACACACACACAAGGAGATGAAGAAGAAGAAGATGGAGATGGAGATGGAGCAAGAGCACTCTTCTATTGCACAAATGAGAGAATGAGTGAATTTTAGGTTTAGTTGACTTTTATATGAGCTTGCCCCATTCACACTTGGGCGCCCATGCTTAGCCAACTAATCCCTTGAATGTTCCAGTTAAAGTGCGCCTCTCGTCGGCGATCACTCTTACCCTTTTCCTATTGGACCAACAAGCCCGGTACCTGACTCTACCAAATAAATAATACAATGTCCGTCGTAGGTTACAACGTCCATCGTAGGTAATAGGATGTCCGTGAGCCGTGAGGGTTAACATGCCCCCCTTCCTGATGTAGATTCCGTCCTCGGAAGCTATTGAGTTGAAGCTTGTTATGTCCATGTTGTAGAGCATTTGGATTTGAATCTGCAAGGCAAAGTCACTGTTTCAGCAAGCGGAGTTATATGGCCATAAATCATGAGGAGAATGTAAAGTACATGTGGAAATGAGTAAATGCAAGATTTATGAAATGTTAGACTGCCATTAAGGACAAATAAATCACACTTTGAGTAAATTAATTAATCAAGAGTTTTGGGCTTATGGGTGAGTCTATCAATTAGTTAGCTATGACTAAGGTTAAAACAACTACTCTAGTACTAGCTAAGCTAAGAAGATTATCTAAATGCAAGATTTCCTAATTGTGCTTTTCAGCTTTGATTAGCCAACTAGCTCTCACAACTCCAGACAAAAGCTTGAAATGTTAACTGTAAGCTCGATGGAAGTCTTTTAATGTCATTCATTTTTTTCTTTTTCTCTTTTTTACTTTGGTTCACAATCATTTGACGTGTGTGCTTATTTTGTATGTCCGGGGCTTTTTGCTTCTCAAAGAAAAGCGCCCACACTGAGAACCTCTAGGGCTCTAGTACCATAGACAATACATGTGAGTGAAGTACCAAATCAAGCCAGGATTTCTCTTCCAGCATTAGATTTTTTATTTGTGGCACTTATGTTTTTTGCTTCCATTTCCTTTGTATTCTCACTAGTGTTTTTGTTGTTTAAGTGAGCAAGCTTCTCTATGCCTTAAACATTCCTAAGGTCTCAAATACTCAGATAATTTTATCAGCTAGGCCTAGTGGTCAAGTAAATGAGTTAACCTAAAGTCACGGTCTCCTAATCTCAAGGCTCATTAAAGTCTAGTTCCATCGACTTAAGCAAAGACAAATTTATACATCTATAATGGCAGATAACAAACATAACTATTGCACTCAAACAAACCATGAAAAATCATTATTAGCAATTATACATATCCACCAACATGAATCATGGAAAGTAGTACACCTGGATGTATGGAGTTGCTCATTTCGTCGAAAGCGGATGTCCTCAGCCATGTGGATGGAGATCCATATAAGTCCTACCTAACACATCCAAAAAACAAGCACTATACCTCTAGGAGGCATGTCAGTGTGAAGGAATTAAAACTCCTAGAAAACAAACTCAAAACACAATCCAGACCCCTAACCTACCTATCTGTCATCCCTTTTAGAATCAAGGAAAGAGGATATTATATAAACCGGGTGGCCACCCTAAGGCTAGGCCTCTATCCTCATCATCTAGATAAACGAAATCATTTTTCATGAGGCCATAGTCTTCCTCGGTCTCTATTATTTCTTCTACATCATCCTCTTGCACAAGCGTGTTAATCAAGAACCTCGCGATGCGTGGATACTCATCCTGTGCAAAAGAATAAGCATGTGCCACCGGAGAAACATTCGCTACTGGGTAGGGATCACTAGTTATCCATAGACGTATCAGCCATTCTAACTCCTCAAAATTTCGCTCACGCGCAAGTCTCTCTACCAAATCCCATTCGCAAGAAAGTACAGGGTAGCAGATGTGAAACACTTGAGAAAAGGAAAAAGGGTACCTTTCATCAAAAATAGAAGCGCATGCCTCTTGTGAACTAGCCATCTCTGAGAATACAGATAGATTTGGTTAGGTCTTTAAAACATGAGTTGTTTTTGTGTGTTGCTTGATGTAACATGGTGAATTTAGACTTATGTGTAGGATCTGATAGGGTGCTCTCTCGTTGCTAGTCGCTCTTGCTCTTTTACTTCTTCTTTTTTTGTTTGTTTGCTAGAACTACTATAAGGCTTTATATATACATTCCCTAGGATTGGAGATTGAGAGGTCAAGGAGGAAGGTTGAGAGGGAAGCAAGTGAATGATGGATGTCAGCAAACACTCCCCCCTTCCTTGGGTAGATCATACCTTTTGGAATGATGTCATCACCTTTTGAAACCAATTGTTCCAAGTTGTTATGGGTGAAGGTTTTAACCAATAGTTTTCGATCGCCCTATGTGTTTAGTCTAGTTGCAAGGGTGGTAAGATACTCTCCCATGATTGTATTTGCAACATTGTTGTAGGTGGTGAACCTACAACGGGAGGTGCAAACTCTTTCTTGCTTGTATGGATATGTACAATGGTAGGTGGAGGTTGTGTCAAAGCTTCTATTTCCGTATAGGAACTACATGAAGAGCAACAAGCTTCATTTGCTTTCCCTGTTCCTGAGCTAGGTGGAACAAATCGTTCTTTCTTTGGTACCCAAACTAGCTCTGGAGCAGGTGTGTCGCATTCCGTGATTTTTTCCTTTCCACGATTTTCAATTTGTTTTGGAGCCACAGGATTGGGTTTACATGGGCCAGGTGACGGGTAAGAGTACAATTTACGTTTGGGCACCCAGATTTGATCATTTCTTTCATAGTATCCTTGGGCTTCCAATAGTCGTTTAGGAATCCAACACAATGTTTCTTTACATTTCTTGGAGTGAGGGGGACGTTTCTTACAAGGCTTCCGTTTTTTAGCATCAGCCATGGTTACTAAAGAAGCTTTAGGGACCCACTTGTATGTTTTCTTTGTTATATTAGGATGGTTCTTGTGTGTCTCAAGTTTTCTTTCAACTACATCAGTTGAAGCTCTAGAGAGTTGGGCTATGGGGACGTATGGTTCAACCTCTTGGACATGCAATGTCTTGGGTTTTATTTCCTTAGGCAATATCTCATGGACTATGGCTTGAGTGGTAGAGATAAGAGTTGGTTTTTGCGTTGTGACACCCCCAGTCCCCCTTTCAATAGTGCATTTGGTGGCTATCATCCACGTGTGTCCTAGGTTTATATTACCCTCCATAGTTCCAACAGGCATGACCAAAAAGTCTTGAGCTACAACCCCATTGTCATAACTAACAGAAGTGTGCCACATTCCAAAAACTGTAGTTTTTTTCTTGTTGACACCCTTGACTTGGATAATACTCTCAGATAAAGGTGGCTTCCCTAACTGACACCACACCCCATATGATAGCAGATTATATTTAGCACCCGTGTCCAATAAGGCGTTATATAGCACTTTTCCATAGGCACTATTTAACTCAATAGGGTATCGTAGAGGTGTGTCAGAGTCCAACCAATCCTCGTCGATTTCAACGTGGAATGCATGTATGACTCCAAGGTTAGCCTCTCGTTTTAGTCTTATACGTTGTTGTCGCTCCTTAGCCTCAGCTTGAGCTTGTATCTTCTTCAATTCTATTTGTGCCTTGGCTGTCTTTTTTGTATGGATGGCACGCAATTCCTCTTGGCTTAAAAGATCATAGTATCTTTTAAATTTTCTCCCATTGAGAAATCCAATGGTTTCAACTCCATCAAGAGTCTCCACACGAATGGTTCCTTGTGGGGTGATCTCACATACTCTATATGGTCCTTTTCCCGCATATTTCAACTTTTTCTTTTCGTTACGCACTCCATACATAAGGACTTTATCATCAACATTGATATCTTTGTTCTTTAGATGACGGTCAAACCATTTCTTCCTCCTATCTTTCTCCACAAGTGCATTTTGCACAGCTAATTGTCTCTTTTCATCTAGCCTTTCAAGGATATATAATCGCTCAACTAAGGGGTTACCATCCCAACCTTCTTGAGAAGCTACTCGAAGACTAGGAACGACAAACTCCCATGGCATAACCGCTTCTTGGCCATACACCATCTTGAATGGTGTGCAATTAATGGTAACTTTATACGCAGTACGATAAGCCCATAAAGCTGAAGTTAACTTTAAATCCCAATTTGTGCACGATGAGCTTCCACCGTTTTGGTCAAGATAGAGATTAAGGTTTTATTTGTGCTCTCAGCTTGGCCATTTGCTTGCGGATAATAAGGTGTGGACTTATGGTGAGCTATCATGAAGTTAGAAGTGAGTTCTTTGATTACTCCATTTATAAAATGAGTACCATTGTCACTCACAATCTCAAAGGGACAACCAAAATCTTGTAATAATGTTCTCAAAGAGAAACTTGGCAGTTGACCTTCCATCGGCCTTACGTGTCGCCCTGGCTTCCGCCCACTTTGTCACATAGTCAGTGGCAACGATTATATATCGAGATTGAGTGCTACGAGATCCCGGACTAATTGGACCCACAAAGTCCAAACCCCATTTTTCAGATGGTTGAGTCACTTTAACAGGATGTAAGGGCATCCTATCCTTTTGTTGTGTGATCTTGTAACGTTGGCATTCATCACATCCTTTTGCAAAAAGTGATGCATCCTTAAATAAGGTTGGCCACCAATAGCCTGATTGCAACACCTTTCTAGCTGTTAGTTCCCCCGAGAAATGTCCTCCGGCTATACCCATGTGGGCTTCTTGCAGTATGTACAAATACTCATCCTCATGGGCACAACGTCTCAGAATATCGTCCTTCCCTAGCCTGTAGAGAGTTCCTGCAATGAGAGAGTAAGGTTCACATTCTTTTAACAGTTTTCGAGCTATGTCCTTACGAAGCTCTTTGGGTGGAAACCCATTAATTAGAAAGTTCACAATCTTCTCACTCCATTCAGGTATGGTTTCGACTAGGAATAGAGAAGTATCGGTTAATTCATCATCGACTCGAGTAGAGGCTTCACCATTGGGTATGCAAGACAAATGATCCCCCATGACATGTCTTTTATCAGGTCTCACCACAATGGTAAAATCAAAGTCAAGGAGAATTAGCAACCATCGTGTAATTCTTCCCGTGGAACAAGGTTTATTTACTAGATACAACAAGGCTTGATGATCAACATAGAACACAAACTTGTTGGCCAGAAGGTAGTAGCGAAATTTCTTCATTGCATAAATCATACCTAAACCTTCTCGCTCTGTAGTGGTGTAGTTTCTTTCGGCATCATTCAACTGACGACTTGCAAAGCTAATGGGGTAGTCCAGTTTATGTTCTCCTGGTTGAGCTAGAACACACCCAATAGCAAAGTTCGATGCATCAATATGCACATGAAAAGATACATTTCAATCGGGCACTCGTAGAATAGGAGCGCTAGTCAAGGTCTTTTTCAATGACTCATAAGCATGGTCACACTCCGTAGTCCATTGGAACTCAATAAGAAGCTTGTACAAAGGACAAGCTATCTCCGCAATGTTTAAAATAAACCGTCGGTAATAACCAACATGTCCCATGAACCTTTGAACTCCTTTATATTTTGTAGGTGGTGGTAATTCAGCAATGGCTTTAATTTTTCTCTCGTCTGTGGAAATCCCATTTTTGGACACTATATGCCCTAAAATGACTCCATGTTTAACCCAAAATTGGCATTTGAAAGGGTTTAGGGAGATGCGATACAATCTACACTTCTCAAACACTTTTCGTAAGCATGATAGATGTTCTTTCCAAGAGGAATAAACACAAAGGTCATCTAAGAAAGCTTCACAAAACTCCCTCAAATATTCTTTGAAAAGTAGCTGGGGCATTGGTTAAGCCAAAAGCCATAACACGAAATGCGAACACTCCAAATTCGGTTATAAAGGTTGTTTTAGCTTGTTCCTCCAGTGCAATTGTGATTTGATTGTAGCCAGAGTACCCATCTAAAACGCTATAAGCTTCCTTCCCTGCAACTCTTTCAAGCACATGTTCTGAATATGGCAAGTGTTAAGTATGGAGCCTGATTTACCCTTGTAATTTTCTGTGGTAAAAGCGCACATTTGTAAGGCCCCCATTATGAGGAGAAGCCATCGTGCGTGAAGGAAAATCACTCACCGGAAACCAACATTTTCACGGACAAGAATCAGGGGTAACTTTAAAGGCCTCGGGGGCGGAGGCCCTCGAGACTTTTCTCGCCGGAATATTCTTTTTCGCCGGAATATTATGGCCGGCGACGGCCGGAAAGTGGTCGGAAAACAACCGGTCGGTTGGCCGGTGGCCGGTAGTCAATGGCCGATGGCCGGTGGTCGGAAGTCAATGGCCGGTGGCCGGTGGCCGAATTCAAAAGCGGACTTGTCTTCTCAAGGGCGGCCACACATGGGCGGATTGGAGGGTCCGATTTGGACTTATTCGCACAAGGGCGGCTACACATGGCTGTCTCTCATAAGAGAGGGAAGCCCTTTTGGCCTATAAAAGGAGGCCATTTCTACACACATTTCATAGTGTGAAGTTGATGCAACAAGGTGAGTGTGAGGTGGTGAGAGTGAAGCAAGGCGGGAGCTCCATTAAGGGTATAATCTCTTTATAAACTACTTCTTGTTTTGAAGTACTAAAGCCATTGAGTGGCTGCTTTCCCGTGGACATTGCCCACATTGGGTGAACCACGTATATCGTGTGTACTCTCTCTCTCTCTACTCTATAATCTCATGTATATAAATTTGTCTCTCTCCATTAAGTAATCTACTCAATTATCTATTTAGCTACGTCTTATTTCCTAACAACTGGTATCAGAGCAAGGTTTGCTCGTAGCTAAATTATCTCAAGGAAAGAATTCCTTGAATTGAGTGGGAGTTATGGCGGAGGAAGGGAAGCTCAAGATTGAGAAGTTCAACGGCAAAAACTACCAACATTAGAAGATGCAGATTGAAGACTATCTCTACCAGAAGGACCTCTATTTGCCACTAGACGGTCTTGCAAAGAAGCCCGCAACAATGGCAGATGAAGCATGGATTGTCCTTGATCGAAAGGCACTGGGAACAATCCGGTTAAGCTTGGCGTCAACGGTGGCCTTCAATGTTTCGGAGATGAAGACCACGGAGGACTTGATGAAGTCACTTGAAGGTATTTCTTATGAAGCGCTTGTTCAATCTAAAGATGGCAGAGAATGGTTCAGTTGCAGAACACCTAAATGACTTTAACGCAAACATAAGTTAACTTCGATCAGTGAAAATCAATTTTGATGACGAAGTGCAAGCTCTCCTTATACTATCATCTCTACCGGATAGTTGGGATAGCCTTGTGATGGCTGTAAGTAATTCTATCTCTGGCACAAATACTCTTAAGTTTGATGATGTTGTGGGTGTTCTCTTAAGCGAGGAAATGCGAAGGAGAAGCACAGGAGAATCATCAAGTGCTGCACTATCAGTGGAAACAAGAGGAAGGCTTAAGGAGAGGTTCAAAAACCAAAAGGGTCGTGATCGCTCAAGGCGGAGCAAGTCATGCACAAAGTCAGTTCTTGAATGTTGGAACTGCGGCAAGAAGGGCCACGTTAAGAAGGATTGTTGGTCCAAGAAGAAGAAGGAGACAGAGTCTCAAGACAACAAGCCAACATCGGAGGCCAATGTGGCAGGTAAAGTAGAGCAAGATGCTCTAATTCTCTCATTAGACAATGTGTCTAATTCCTGGATAGTAGATTCCGGGGCTTCATTCCATGCGACACCACACAAGCAACATTTCCAAGACTACACCAAAGGTAATTTTGGGTATGTATACTTGGGAGATGATGAAGCTTGTGAGATTGTCGGCAAAGGTACAATTTTTGTCAAAACTGCTAACGGAAATGAATGGAAGCTTAAAGATGTTAAGCATGTTCCTTCTCTTCGCAAAAATTTGATCTCTATAGGACAATTGGACGATGAAGGTCACAACATTGCATTCGGAAACAAACGGTGGAAGATCTCAAAGGGATCTTTGGTGGTTGCCAAGGGTGAAAAAGTCGGTACACTTTACTTGTGTATTGTTAGCACGCAACCTTCAGCTTGTGCAGCAACTACAGAAGTTGACAGTGTGGTGTGGCACTACCGACTTGGGCATATGAGTGCCAAAGGAATGCAAATCCTTCAAACAAAGAAGCTTCTACCACGTTTGAAAGAAGTGGACTTAGAGTTCTGTGAAGATTGTGTTTATGGTAAACAAAAGAGGGTAAAATTTCAAAAATCAAGAAATGAAAGAAAAAATAAAAAACTTGAGTTGGTTCATTCTGATGTTTGGGGTCCTGCAAGTACACCATCACTTGGTGGCTCATTGTACTATGTAACGTTCATAGACGATGCGACTAGAAAAACATGGGTTTATGTCATGAAGAATAAATCCGATGTATTTTCCATATTTCAAAGGTGGAAAGCCTTTGTGGAGAATGAAACAAGTACTAAGGTTAAATGCCTCAGATCCGACAATGGAGGCGAATATTGTAGCCAAGATTTTGAAAGCTTTTGTGCTAGCAATGGCATTCGGAGGCAAAGGACAACCCCAAGGACACCTCAACAAAATGGGATTTCGAAAAGGATGAACAGGACAATCATGGAACGAGCACGAAGCATGCGGCTACATGCAGGCCTACCGCTTGAGCTTTGGGCAGAAGCTGTAAGTACGTCTGTGTACTTAATCAATCGGTCACCCTCAACGGCATTGGATGGGGGAGTTCCAGAAGAGGCATGGACAGGTAAACCGGTGAATTATGCATTTCTCAAAGTGTTTGGGTGTGAGGCTTTCATGCACATAGATAGAAGCGTAAGATCAAAGTTAGATGCAAAGTCCAAAAAGTGTTTCTTCATTGGCTATGGTGAAGGAGACTTTGGGTATCGCCTATGGAATCCTGAAGATGGTAAAATATTAAGGAGTAGGGATGTAATTTTTAACGAACAAAATATGTACAAAGATTACTTGGAAAGAAAACAAACAAAAGAAACAGGTGATGAGTACATGGAGCTTGAGGACGGTGAAGACTCAAGGACTGCAAACGGTGACAATGTGCAACAACGTCAACCAAATGAGGAGCCTCAACCTATTCCCCGAAGATCTACAAGAGCAAGTAGACCTCCAGAAAGGTTTGTTCCTTCCTTCAACCATCTCTTGCTCTCAGATTCCGAAGAGCCGGAATCATATGAAGAAGCTATGCAACATGAATCCGAAGAAGAATGGACGAAGAGCATGCAAGTGGAGATGGACTCACTACATTGCAACCAAACATGGGAGTTGGTTGAGTTGCCTAAAGGTAAGCGGGCACTTCAAAACAAATGGGTGTACAAGCTAAAGGAAGAAGAAGGTGGGAAGAAAAGGTACAAGTCTAGGCTTGTGGTAAAAGGTTTTTCTCAAAAGAAAGGTATTGACTTCAATGAAATATTTTCTCCTGTTGTAAACATGAACTCAATTAGGCTTGTCTTAAGCCTTGTGGCTGCTCATGATCTAAATCTCGAGCAAATGGATGTAAATACGGCATTCCCTCACGGTGACTTAGAGGAGGAAATCTACATGCTTCAACCAAAGGGGTATGAAGTAAAAGGTAAGGAGAAAATGGTTTGCAGATTAAAGAAGAGCTTGTATGGTTTAAAGCAAGCATCAAGACAATGGTACTTGAAGTTTGATCGATGGATGTTGGATCATGGATTCACAAGATGCAACTCGGATCACTGCGTCTACACGGAGAATTTGGGAGATGGGAAATTCATCATCCTAATGTTGTATGTTGATGACATGTTGATTGCAAGTGCTAAGATGCAGGACATCAAAGACCTAAAAGAGGAGCTGTCTAAATCTTTTTCAATGAAAGATTTAGGTGCTGCAAAGAGGATACTTGGTATGAAAATATCAAGGGACAGGACGAAGAAGACAATAAAGCTATCTCAAGAAGATTACATCAAGAAGGTACTAGAAAGGTTTGCAATGCAAAATGCAAAACCAGTTTCTACACCTTTGGCTGGTCACTTTAAACTAACGAAGGATATGTGTCCAAAGACACAAGAGGAGATAGCCTATATGTCTAAAGTTCCATATGCTGCATCGGTAGGTTCTCTAATGTATGCTATGGTCTGGACAAGGCCAGACATTGCACATGCAATGGGAGTTGTGATTAGGTTCATGGACAACCCAGGTAAAGAGCATTGGCAAGATGTGAAGTGGATACTTAGGTATCTAAAAGGGACAACACCAAATGCTTTGTATTTTGGAGGAACTGATATTTTTCTAGAAGGGTATGCTGATGCAGATATGGCAGGTGACAAAGATACTCGAAGGAGCACTACTGGCTATGTGTTCAGGGTTGGAGGCACAGCAGTAAGCTGGGCTTCAAAGCTGCAGAAAGTGGTTTCACTTTCTACCACGGAAGCAGAGTATGTAGCAATGACGGAGGCAAGCAAAGAAATTATGTGGCTTCACAGATTCTTAGAAGAGCTTGGATTCAAACAAGACAATTGTGTCTTGTATAGTGATAGCCAAAGCGCTATCCATCTTGCGAAGAACTCAGCCTTTCATTCAAGGACAAAGCACATTGAGGTGAGATATCACTTCATACGCACTCTTTTGGAAGAGGGACAACTAAAGCTAGGAAAGGTGCATACAAGTGAAAATCCTGCAAACATGTTTACAAAGGTGGTCAAC
Organism: Adiantum capillus-veneris; assembly: GCF_014529385.1. Lineage (NCBI taxonomy): Eukaryota > Viridiplantae > Streptophyta > Polypodiopsida > Polypodiales > Pteridaceae > Adiantum > Adiantum capillus-veneris. The sequence goes on from NC_140934.1 coordinate 81,210,899, forward strand.
AAGGAGAAGTTGAGCTTTTGCTCATCTTCAATCGGCATTCAAGGATAAGAAGCGAGAATGGAAAGCAGTCACAGGTTTGGTTTGGAGATCAGTCTCCAAGTGGGAGATTGTTAAGTATGGAGCCTGATTTACCCTTGTAATTTTCTGTGGTAAAAGCGCACATTTGTAAGGCCCCCATTATGAGGAGAAGCCATCGTGCGTGAAGGAAAATCACTCACCGGAAACCAACATTTTCACGGACAACAATCAGGGGCAACTTTAAAGGCCTCGGGGGCGGAGGCTCCCGAGACTTTTTTTTCGCCGGAATATTATGGCCGGACGGCGGCCGGAAAGTGGTCGGAAAACAACCGATCGGTTGGCCGATGGCCGATGGCCGGTGGCCGAATTCAAAAGCGGACTTGTCTTCTCAAGGGCGGCCACACATGGGCGGATTGGAGGGTCCGATTTGGACTTATTCGCACAAGGGCGGCTACACATGGCTGTCTCTCATAAGAGAGGGCAGCCCTTTTGGCCTATAAAAGGAGGCCATTTCTACACACATTTCATAGTATGAAGTTGATGCAACAAGGTGAGTGTGAGGTGGTGAGAGTGAAGCAAGGCAGGAGCTCCATTAAGGGTATAATCCCTTTGTAAACTACTTCTTGTTTTTAAGTACTAAAGCCATTGAGTGGCTGCTTTCCCTTGGACGTAGCCCACATTGGGTGAACCACGTATATCGTGTGTACTCTCTCTCTCTCTACTCTATAATCTCGTGTATATAAATTTGTCTCTCTCCATTAAGTAATCTACTCAATTATCTATTTATCTACGTCTTATTTCCTAACAGCAAGGGGTAATGGTCAATGCCTCCTAGTGGCACCATTGACCTTCTTGAGATCCACGCACACTCTGAGTTTCCCATTCTTCTTTGGCACAATCACTATTGAAGGCACTCATTCTGAGTGCTCAATAGGGTATATAATTCCGCATTCCACAAGCTTTTCAATCTCTTCTTGAACGATTTTTGCATCTTTAGGATTCATTGGGTAGGGTCGTTGGTTGCTGAACTGGTTTAGCCATGCTATTCATAGGGATTGTGTGTTGCACCACGGAAGCTGGAACACCTTTCATATCATGATAAGTCCAGGCAAATATATCCCTGAATTCCTTGAGAAGTTCTTTAAGTACACACTTCTCAGTCTCGGTCAGATCTTGGGCAATGAAAACAGGTTAAGACTCTTCTCCTGGGTCTGCTAACTCTATTTCCTTAACTATCGCTGGACCATCATATACTCCATTGCTCCCATCGAAAGGCTTTCTTTGAGCCTTTATACACAACCTTACATTCCTCTGTGGTATAGGATTTGAAATGTTCAGGTGCAGGGTGTAAGTCTGTGGGGTCCTGTTGTTCTGTGGACTATGATTTAACTTCTGATTCCTTTTGTTGTTGAGCTAACTCTCGATTTTGTCTTCTCCTTACGGTACGGCTCAACTTTGGCTTCTCTGTAGCCTCTAGTTGTGCGATGTCAATGGGTTGTGGACTACACCACATAATGCTTTGAAGGTATTCACCCCAGTTATCTACCAACTTTCGATGAGCATCACATGCCCCTATATAATTAAGCCATTCTGCGGTAGATTTCTTTTCATTTATTCTAGCACGCACATTTGCTCGATATCGTCGCCTCTTATATCTCTTACTCTTCTTTTTTAATTCTCGATTACGGTCGATTTCTAGTGAAGACTCACTAGATGAATCACTACTTGTGTCTTCTGCTCCCTTGGATAGATTATCATCTAGGTTACCACTGGGCCCTGAATGGTTTGTGCCCACATTTGCACTAAGATTTAACTCAGATCTTCATCCTCAGAGTCAAAGTCAATTGATGATTCTGACCCCAAATCGTGTGGGCTATAGTCTTGTGAGGCGCTACTGGTTTCAATGCTAGTCAAACTTTCATCTTGTAGATCATCAGAAGGTATATGCATTGCTTCTAGCATATTTAAGGGTACCAGTGGTGGTATTTCATCCCCCTCAGGTGTTACCCAGGTCGTCCCCCTATTTTCCCAAGTGTCTATGGTTGCTTCTAGGTGGACCCAATCCACATTGTCTGACTCAGTCATCCCAGGTAGTACATCCATATAAGGAGAATCTTCCCCAACATCAGTGTCTGCTTTACACGTGTAACAATACTGCAATGGGGCCGAGTGAACTGTGGTGTCAGATCTATGATCAATTATAAACCAGTTTCCTAGAGGATGTGCTCAACCCGTCACAAGATCCACTCGAATGACAGAATCTTGGAACTATAGGTAGACATGGTTTTTGGACCAGTCATGCACCATTTTTGCTTCCCTCATGAAAGGACGTCCTAAGATCATCTCCGATGCCATAGTGTGTTTGGAGAAATCCATAACAATAAAGGTAATCCTTATTTTATGTCCAAAGACCTTGATCTTGAGATCTTCTAGCATCCCAATAGGTTTAACAATAGACCCATTGGCCATCTTCACTACTATGGTTGTGGTCGCAAGGTGAGGTCTTCCCATAGTTTCCCATCAATTTTTAGTCACAATGCTAACCCCAACGCCACCATCAAGGATTCCCTTCACAGTTAATCCCTTAGTAGTGATTGGTATAGTCGCATTGGATTCATCACCCTCAAAGTATTGTCCCAACTTGTTAGAAGGTATTTCTATAGCAAGGTTCTCATCTAGGTTGGGTTGTGGATCTATGTATTCCTCCTCTATTGGCATCTCCCCAGCTCCATCCATCTGTGCAAATTGTGGTAGCCCACTTTAGTTCTCCATTGAGAAAAGCTCGAAGAGCTGAGACTAGCTCGGGGTCTTTATATAGTTTGGACATGATGGTGGTTCTAACTTCTGAAGACATGAAATCCATCAATTTGGCAATGTTTAACGGCACCTTTTGGCATTGAGTCCCTTGACGTGGGGAAGATGGGATCTCCATTTCTTCGATAGGATCAGGTAGTCTCTCTGTAAACATTCTTTCCATCAAGAAGTGAGTACGCCCACTTTCCCATGACTTTAAGTCACTTTCTTCTTGGATGACACTAGGTATGTCCAAGGGTCTATGGACTTGGTGAGGTTGTTGTTGCGTAGGGAACACGGTGTCTGTAATCTGGATCTTCCTAGGTGTTGGTTCTAGATCCCTTTGGGTATCTTCTACCAAACTCTTTAATTGCTTGACTCGCTCGATCTCCTTTGTAGGGTTTGGATAAGTTCCTATCTTCTTTTTGGATCCTGGCCATTGTGGCTCATGAAGATCTTCCTTGTTGGCTTCTATGTTAGTGGTCGTTTTGGTCTCCATGGTTTCACCTGAATCAGAATCTTCTTCAGCGTCGTTCATATATACGAGGTCGTCACCAGTCCCTATGTTGGTCTTTGAACTGGGGTCTGGTCTGACTTCGTTGCTTTTTGCGATCTCTTTCTTCGTGTTTTCTTCTTTTTCTGAGATTGGGCAATTGATGTTGTGTCTCTTTCCTCAAGAATATAGTTTTGTTTTTGGAGCATCGATTGTGTGAGTACGTTTACTGGTACCACGGGTGTACTTGGTGATGGCTCCTTGGTAACTTCAATCAAGTTTAATGGCGTGATCTTCGGTGCATTTGGATTATTTGGACATTGGGCAATCAAATGATCTATGCCACATCCATTACACATGAGTATCGGCATTGTAGACGTACTCGCTTGATTGGTTTGCATAAGTGTGGCGTTCTTTTGTTGCCTAATAGGACACTCGGATACACGATGGGGACCTCCATACTCATAGCATTGAAGAGGTGGTCTATTAGCACTGTAATTGATATTTTGGCCTCTTGCCGCAAGAGCAGCTACTTGATATACAGGTTTGACTTGTCCCCAATAGTCCTCCATGTAGTATTGTGGACTTTCTTCAAGCACATCCATCCCATAGGCAATATTAGGATCCATATCTTCCTCACAGCCTTCCAAAAAAGAAATAGATGACTCACAACCCACTTGATGCACAGAAGTGATTCTCGGATGTGGTGGTTGCAGTCCTAGCACTGGAGGTGGTAAGGGTGTTGTTTGAACAACATTTTGGGCCCTAGGGACCATATGTTGTGATGTTTGTTCAAGAGGTGGGGCTTTGTGTAAGATGCTCTTCCATAATATCGTAGTCAAAGGAAGAGTCGCTAGCCGCTATATTTGGGTCTTGGGTTGCACTACCTTGGGTCCCCGCCGAGGGCGTAGACCCTAGAGTGGAAGGATAGTGAGTACCCCCGTAAATCGAAGCACTAGCTAGTTTTTCAGACTCTAGCACACGACCAGAGCGTAGATACATGTGCTTTGGGTGCCCTACAAGTGTCGGCAATACCCTCAAAGGTTACTTGCTTTGTTTTGTGGGTGTTTTGCACCCCGTTTTCTACTTGATTTTTTCTTGTTTTTGAATGTTTTTTAATGTTTGATTTTTTTTATTAAAGTGTGTGATAGCTCGAAACGAGCGTATCACTTAGAGGGTCGCTGTGTGCTTTATAGCACAATTTTCGGGCGTCTGACATTCCGTTGGTCCTCAAAAAATCGATTTTTAGCTACGTGTGAAGCTAAATTTCATTTTTTTTAAAGGCGACAGAGGCCTAGGCCTGAGCGTGAGCTTGGGCTTGGGTCTGGGCTTGGGTCTGGGAGATATTCCCAATCCCGATCCTACCTTTAAAATTTATTTTTATTTTTATTTTTTTTTAAGAATAAGGTCGCCGCGGCCTGCGCGAGAGCACACACACACTCTATCTACCTACTTCTAACTAATACACTTACTCTTACACACTAACACACTCTATTAACTCTCACTAATCTACTTCCTACTTACTGTACACAGAAAACTAACTACCTTAATACACAGAGAATAAACACAGAACCTTTGAAATCTCCATTAACAAAGAAAACTAACTACCTTAATACACAGAGAATAAACACAATACCTTTGAAAACTCCATTAACAAAAAAAACACACAGTATAACACCAAATCCCTCTTCTCAACACACACACTCTCCTTCCCTACCTTTCCTATAATTGAAATTGCACCACGGAGAAGCACAGAGTGCTACTCGAGCTTAATGCACGGCATTCCCCGGCAACGGCGCCAAAAATGTGTGCATATGTCGCACGTTTCAATGCAAGGAACTTACTGATACACCGTGTACGAGCCACAAATGGCTCCAAGCACACAACAAGCCTAAACTAGTAAGCTCAAAGAAGGCGATGGTGTGTCACTCATCACCGCTCTATGCTTGCTTCGTGGAGGATTCCTCGTCACGAAGAAGAAGGAGCCGCCACTTCGCCGCGCTCATCCGCTTCGCCGCCGCCGTGCCATCGTCGCAATGCTCGATCTCTCTCTCTCTCTCTCTCTCTCTCTCTCTCTCTCTCTCTCTCTCTCTCTCTCTCTCTCTCGCATACACACACACACAGACAAGGAGATGAAGAAGAAGAAGATGGAGATGGAGATGGAGCAAGAGCACTTTTCTATTGCACAAATGAGAGAATGAGTGAATTTTAGGTTTAGTTGACTTTTATATGAGCTCGCCCCATTCCCACTTGGGCGCCCATGCTTAGCCAACTAATCCCTTGAATGTTCCAGTTAGAGTACGCCTCTCGTCGGCGATCACTCTTACCCTTTTTCTATTGGACTGACAAGCCCGATACCTGACTCTACCAAATAAATAATACAATGTCCGCCGTAGTTTACAACGTCCATCGTAGGTAATAGGATGTCCGTGAGCCATGAGGGTTAACATAGCAGGTCCAATACATGACTTAACAAAAAAGAACGTTAAGTGTACATGGACTACAAAGAGAGAAAAATACTTTTGAAAAGTTCAAAGAGAAACTTATCTCTCAACTTATGCTTACACTACAGGATCTCTCAAAGCTATTTGAGGTCCAATGTAATGCTTGGATGCATGCCTTCAAGCAAAAATTTGCTTCAAGAAGGGAATACCATAGAATACAAGATTCAAAGACTCAAATCCAATGAGCGAATGTTGGACATATACAAAAGGAACTACAAGCTGTTTTACATGCCGTTGACACATGGAAGTACTTCTTGCGGACTCCATCCATGATACAAACCAAGCTCTTCGACAATCAAATGAGGTGGGCAAATTTCTTTTTGCAATTTAAATTTTACATTGCTCACATTGCTGGCAAGCACAAACATGTAGCCGATGCACTTTCCCGATGGCCAAGGGTAGATAGGGTATCAATAGCAACTTACAATGAACTATGTTTTATGATAGTTAAATATGCTTCTAACCCAGGCTTTAAGGATATAATAATATCCTTTACAAATGGAAGAAAAAGAACCACTCACGTTAGACGATGGTTATCTTCCATACCTCAATAGGCTATATCTTCCTCACTTCCCATGCTCCTCCCATACGCGAGGCAAAGAGGAATTCGAATTTATTCTTTTAGGAATAAAAGCATACTTGTATTGGCTTACCAAGAAACAAGAACATACAAGATTATGTTTCAAAATGTATGGTATACCAAAAGATGAAGTATGATAGAAGGACCATGGCTTGCCAACATCTAATTGTGTCGGATAGAAATCCTACCATGACCACTAATTTCGGATAGAGTCTCTATCAGAACTAGAGTAACCCTCTTATGTTGGCCTACTATTCCAACGGATGGCCAAAAAGGAAAATCACAAAACTAATGATCCTTGATCTACTAAAAGCTTGTGATTCGAGGTAGATCAATGCTCAAAATGGGAGAAGTACTTACCCTAACAACAGTATGTCTCTAATAACATGAACATACTTCAAAGGGGAAAGTACCTTTCGAGGCTAAAGACAGAAGATCCAAACGTCCCTTGTAGCTTAAGGTACCTGGGAAGATCTTCATTGCAAAGGAGTATAGCTGAGATCAAAACGAATCTTTTTAGAAGATTAAACAGGCTATATCCATCTATTAGCTAGGCAAAAAAGGCTCCTGCCATTAGGCACAAAAGAGCCTTATCCTTTAAAGAAAAAGAAAAAAAAGTTGGGTCTTACTAAACTTCCCCAAGGCTCATCTAAGGCAAATTACACACAAGAATCCTACGGGCCATTAAAGGTATTATGCTAGGTCAGCACAAAGTTACTATGGCCTCTTCTAAAATTTCAAGCCCATTCATTAGATGGCTTATCAATTAAAGTTGCCCAACTACTGGCTCATATATATCATTTTTCATGAGAGCCTATTCGAGCCTTATTAAGGAGATCCACCAATAGAGGCTATAAATGAAGACCCACCAGAGATCGAGGATGAAGCAAACGAGCTCCAACCCAAGTTCATCCTTTGACACGAACACAAGGTATTAAGAAATGGTAAGATTACTGACGGTATCTTATTTAAGTTAAGAATTATCCTTTCAAAGATGCTAAATGCATGCAAAAAACATAGCTTAAGGATAATATGAACCTTGTTAAGGATGCTTACAATGACACAGAAGAGTATGCAAATGTAAAAGAAATGCATTTTAAATGATCCATGTTTTTGTCTTATAAGACTCTCTTTTTATGTTTTGTGCACAAATTTTAAGAAGTATGCATACTTAGGATCATGTTTGTGGTGACTACGTCTCCCAAACACCATGTAGAACTTGTCACTCTACTTTGGAAGTATGATATGGACTAAAAAGAGTACACATGCTTGCGACCGGCAGACAATGTCTCTCAAGCACCAAGTGGATTAGTCATCCATTCTGGAATGATGTCGTAGGGTAAAAATGGATCCTCTACCCGATAAGACCAATGGACTAATGGGTGAGACTTTACCATCTCTACCTCATAGTCGAGGACGACTATGATTTCAAGAGAGAGTTAATGTCATAAAAACTAATATCTAACCAACCCAAATGATTTTCTCATATTAAACTAAATTGATCATGTAATGTGGGAGAATAAACGGGAACAAGGGTTAAGATATAGACATGTGCTTATAGATCTATCTCAACACGGGGCCAATTGTAAAGGAGCCCAAATGAGATATGGTCTATCAAAGAGCAAGGCTAACCAATGGAGCATAAGACCTTAGGGTTAGCTTCATTGAAGACCTCCAATAACATGTGTAAAAGTCCTTTGACCTTAGGTAAGCTAGGGCTGAGCTTGAGGCGCGAGAACCCGACCCAGCTCGAGGTGCTTGTCCTGCTTGTCATGCTTGATGACTAAGGTGCTTGAGGTGCTTGATGATTGAGGTGCTTGAGATGCTTGAGGTGCTTAATGATTGAGATGCTTGAGGTGCTTCACATGCTTGAGATGTTAGGGTTGCACTTGAGGTGAGAACCCAGCCCAAGCTTAAAGTGCTTAAGGGCCAAGCTTGTGGTGGGAACTAGGCCTATGCATGAGGGGTTGAGGTGTCAAAAAGTCAAAGATTCAATCCCTACAAGGAGGGGGCGAGCCCTACATGAGGGGCGATGAGAAAGAACACCCACACACTCACACAAGTCATGCATGGTACAAAGAAAGCAAAAGGACACTTGTCAAGTTTCTCCTCATGTTGCCCTCATTGTGTGTTGAAGCCTATTGGTTGGCCACCCAAGGGGTCCAATGATAATTTAGGATATTTAATTAATTGATTTTGCATTTATTTAGCCCTCTCTATCAAAGGGGAAAGGGGGGACACTTGTCTCTGTTGAAGATGATGAAACAGGAAACACAAGGAAGACAGCAACTCAGAGTAGGAAGAAGATGGAGAAGGAGAAGACACAGAGCTTGTGTACGAGATCTCTGTAGTCTATCTCTCTGTATTAGAATAATAGAGTATTTACAAACTCAAAGCTACAAAGCTTATATGAAACCCTAAGAGATAAGGTGTCCTTTCACACCAGATGTCTAGGGGGGAAAACCCAGTGGGAGAAAAGTGCCCCTGGTGAAGCGCGTATACACACTAACACTACTACATGTCTACAAATCCCCCCTGTAGTGATAGTGTGAATCCGTACAAGGTAGCAGATCATCATGTGTATGAGAGTAAGCCCAAAGCTTTTCGGAAAGCTTCAAACTTTTCTCGTGATAACGCCTTCGTAAATAGATCTGCAATGTTATCCTGTGTAGGACAGTAATTTAGTGTGATCTCCCTTGCATGTAGCCTTTCCCTGACATAGTGGTAGTGAACCTCTATGTGATTTGTTCTTGCATGAAATACTGGATTCCTTGCAATTGCCATAGCACTCTGACTGTCAGTGAAAATGGTAGTGGGTGCCTGTTGACACTCACAAAGATCTGCCAATAACCTACGTATCCATACACAATCAACTGTTGCCGTGAAAGCTGCCCTGTACTCAGCTTCACAAGTTGATGTAGCCACTGTGGGTTGCTTCTTGCTTAGCCAAGATATACATGCATTTCCCAAGAAAAAACAATTGCCACTTGTGGAATGTCGTGTGTCAAAATCACCAGCCCAATCTGAATCTCTGTAACCAAGAATCTGCATAGAACTATGATTTCCATACATATCCCCCCTTGGAAAGAACATGGCAAGATTAGGGGTACGTGAAAGGTAACGAAGTATGCGCTTCACAGCCTGCCAATGATGCATACCTGGGCTGTGCATAAATCTGCTTGCTTGTGAAACCCCAAATTGAATGTCTAGACGAGTGTTGCCTGCCAAATATATCAAGCAACCAACCGTTGCTGCATAAGTATGTACATCAAAAGGTTCTCCAGAATCGTGCATGCTCAACTTTGATCCAATTTCTACGGGTGTAGAGATTGGTTTACAATTTTGCATACCAAACTTGTCCAAAATTTTATGCAAATATTTTTCCTGCAGCATGTATATGCCATCCTCTGATTGCACAAACTGAATACCCAAGTAATAATGTAGCAAACCAAGATCAGACATCTCAAAGGTTTTTCTCAAAGCATCTTTAAACGCTTCAATTTCATCTGCAGTATTGCCTGTAAGAAGCATATCATCCACATAAATTGTTAGCATAATGAGAACTCCATCTCTCTTTTTGACATACAAAGTACTTTCTGTTGGACTATTCTGAAATCCCTGCCAATCAAATAAGTATGTATCTTCTCATACCATGCTCTTGGAGCCTGTTTGAGACCATACAAAGCTTTACCCAATCTACATACCTTTTGCTCTTGACCTTTTACAAAAAAACCACTTGGTTGAATTACATAAACTTCTTCCTTACTTTTCATTTCACATCCTGACACGTCTTTACTTTTCTTGCATTCTATTGTTTTAGAATGCTAAAGTGAAGCTTCACCTTTCATAATTTTTGTAAATTTTACACACACACACACATATGTTTTTTTTTGCACTATTGTTTTAGAATGCTAAAGTGAAGCTTCGCCTTGCATAATTATAATAAATTCTTTACGCATATATTAATTAGTTCTTTTTATTTCACCTTTCATTTCATAACTTCACATGGCTTTACATTTCTTGCAGTTTGAAGCTTGATTCCAGTGAGTGTTAAAGTTCAAAAAAGTCTTGTTTATTAAGCGGCTATTGATCGAGTTTTCTCCTCACAAAGAAGAAAACCGGAAATATTAGCAAAACTTTTGAGATTTGCAAAATTTTTGGACGACTTCCTCACATATTTCATCGGTTTTTCTTTCGTTTACCATGGTTTGCAACTAGCTAGTCTCGATTTTCAATCGGCTCAAGACTAAGCTGAGGCAATCCTTTCTCAAACACTGATACCAGTTTAATTCAACCTAACAATTTTATCAATGTCTTATTGTTTTTGAAAGCCGTCATGACCCTTTCACTTGTTTCGTTTCATTCACGAACCACTCAAAAGTATCTTTGTGGATTCTGTCTTATCAACGCTTTCAAAATCGTAACAACATATTAGGTCTAGTGACCTTTAAGTTCTCTCGTCTTGCTCAAGGGTAAGCTAACCCATAACTAATCCAATGTAGGGGCTATGTTGGGCTTAGATATCTCATATGATAGCGTACTAATAACCGCTTAGCTACTACCTAATCTAGATATATGACTAAATCCTACCGTGATTGTCAAAAATGGAGTGTCAATTACACACTTATATCATGGATGATTAGCCCATTTTTTGGAGAGTGTTCAAGTAGAGCAAGTATAGCAAAGTATGTGCCACGATTCTTAAAAAATAAATTTGAAGTGGAATCTTGAGAGATACGAGAAAAACTGAAGTTGAATGGTAGCTTTGAACGATGAAACGGGCAGAGCAAGGGGCGAGGCAATGCATAGGGAGAGGAAGGTGGCCAATGGTGGGGTAGGCAGCTCGCCAGGGTGGACCACAGGCCTGGGAGGCAACGACATCGCTACATGTAGTTGAGGAAAAGAATTTATTTTAGAAGCATTAAGGGCACTCTACGAGCACCGGTTGCTTGAGTGCAAGTTGGCTAGAGCAACGTTTCAAGACTTCCCAAACGGGCTTGCGCCGCTCCCACAATCTGATTTGCAGTTACAATTCGTTGCACTATGCCCCATGTGACCGCCCCTTGCCTATTGTTTCCTTGCTCATTGCCAACAACGTCACCCAGACCATTTCGTGCCGTGTTGGCCCTCAAAAGTTACTGCTTTGCAGCCTTGAGACTCAAACTCCCCGAATTGTTGCAATTGTCGTTGTCGTGGCCACTCGCTGACATGCAAATTTTGACGGCATGCTTGCGGGAAGCCGAAGGGCAGAAGGTGGCATGTGGTTGCCTCCGTAACTCTCTTTGAGTGCATGATTTTTTTGTGGTCCACGTTCTGAGAAAACGACATGTATACACTGTGTATAGATCTTCTCTCTCTCTCTCTCTCTCTCTCTCTCTCTCTCTCTCTCTCTCTCTCTCTCTCTCACACACACACACACACTCACACTCACACACATGCCAAGAGAAAATTACGTAGCAAATATGCCAAGAGCTACCTTGCTCTCTCTTCTCTCTCTCTTTCTCTCTCTCTCTCTCTCTCTCTCTCTCTCTCTCACACACACACACACACACACACACACACACACACACATGCCAAGAGAAAATTGCGTAGCAAATATGCCAAGTGCTACCTTGCTACCAAAGAAATCCGCACGTTCAAGAGAGGGCCCAATTATCGACACGTGGCATGTCTCTCTGCTCGAGTTTTTTTCAAGCTCCATAAAGAATTAGAGATTTAGAATAGATTTTTTCAGTCTCCATAAAGAATTAGAATAGATTGTGGAAGTACATAGTGCAAGGACATTTCAAAGACAAAAAACCGTAAAGAAAAAATAAAAGAGAGGAAAAACACAAATGTATCATGTACCTATGTGAAGTAGACCACCTGTTTATATTTATATGGACATAGATCTTCATAGATCTTTTCATTTCCTGGACTCACCTTTCACTTACGCACTTAAGATGTTTTGAGAGGTTTTTTACTTTTCCAAGATTGGGGAGACCTAATCATACCGATAGCCTTATTATTTTTCGGAATCTCTAGAGATGCTTTTACTTGTCCCTTGCATTGCCAGAGGAGTAAAACTCCAATACCAAATGCCTTGTTAGTTTTGAACTGACTAGCTGGGGTTGTGGCTAAACGTCGATAACAAGCCCATGCACTCAGGTCCTCACTCCAAAAAAGGATCAGAGCAATAGTGTTACAATGCCCTTTGGTGTGCAATTGCGGCAACTCCTCATGTGATCTTCTGACATGTGTGTGCGTGCATACACACTTGGAATCATCCTCTTGAGAGAGAGAAAGTGACAAAGAGCCCATCTTGCAAGCAAACCAAGCGCTACTACCATAAACTAGAGAGAGTGTTATTAGTGCTTTGTGTGTGTGTGTGTGTGTGTGTAGAGTGCATCCTCAGAATGCGTTCCGGAGGGAACTTGAAACTATGAAAACCAAGCTACTACGGTAACCAAGTTTGCATGTGATAGAGGGTATTTAAGGGCTATCGACCATCGCTTGTAGGTGATCGAGCAATACAAACATGATAGTTTATAAACTTTCATTGTTTTGGCAAAAGTTTACAAAATGGAACTAACCTCTTAAAATCTTGCAAACAGTTCCAATAGGTCTCCAAAATTCAGCGAGTGAATGAAGAGTTTGCTTCACTGTTCAAAAAAACCATTTTCCCAAACAAACAAAATTCCTTTTCTTATATTTGCCAAGAGGAAATTTTTAAAAAAAATTATTTTATACACTATTTTTCTCTATTTTGGGACAAAATTTTTCATTTTGCACTTGCCCTCAACTCGCTAGTTGGGACACATTTTTTTCGAACATTGGTTTGCTTCATTGTGTTCAGTCTCCTTTAGAAAAACGCACCACAAGAAAACCCTGTCAAGAAAGAAAGAGAGAGAGAGAGAGAGAGAGAGAAGAGAAGAAGAAGAATAAGAAAAAGAGGAAGAAGAAGAGAAGGTTTAACATTAAGAAATCCCAAGAGACCTAGAACATGTATCCAAGGTGTCTTGAACTAAATCCACATTATTCAAGAGGAAACTAGGACAACCAAGTAGATGATCATTTGAAGGATTGCAATGTGCATGATGCGAAGAAACTAGCATTCATGAGCTAGTTGTGTGTGTGTGTGTGTGTGTGTGTGTGTGTGTGTGTGTGTGTGTGTGAGAGAGAGAGAGAGAGAGAGAGTTAACACTTGCATGCAATATCTGCTATATGCCATCGAGATGCCATCAATGTGGGGTTTTGCATGTACTAATTAAGACATGGAATATATACTCTGTAACTCTACCATAACTTATTCAAAGTGGACAAGTTATCATCTTATTCTTCATCCAAACAAGAATTAATACACTCATTGTTTATAGAGTGAAAGGTTAGCCTTTTCAATATGTTGCCCGTTTTTAGATACAATTCTTCCTTTCGGATTAGTCAAAATGCATAACTTGCAGCGACGACACAAATTTGGCTTACAACCCCATTTATCGTCATGGATTGCATACTCATTAGTGTTCTCAAGGAAAAGAAGATCTTAAACATATTGCAAGAAATTTTTGTCGTTGTTCTTGTTGTGTTGTTGTTGTTGTTGTTGTGTGTGTGCGTGTGTGTGCACGCGAGAGAGAGAGAGAGAGAGAGAGAGAGAGAGAGAGAGAGAGAGAGAGTGTTATATGTTCATTGGTAATCGTGTCCCAGCAGTACACGTGCATCAAAAGTTTGTAGATCCACTTTTTTGGGCATTAGTAGGTAGATTGAGAAACTTATTTTTAAGTATAGGGTAATTAAACATTCATTGTATAACTAATATTACATGTTGCAAACCCAAAGAAAGCATTGAAAAAACTTCGAGCGGATGATGTTGCAAGAATGAAGCATTTACTTTTTTGGCCGCAACAACGTGCAGATCACATACTAGTTTGGGCAAAAGGGTAGTCCCTTTTAGGAGCCCATGTTCCACAGAGCAAGAATAAAAGACACAAGGGGTCAAAAAATATTCGATAAGTATTGATATTACCTAGATGAAGGCTAATCCAAGATGGTGTGGAATTTTGGCTGAGGTTATTATTGTAACTTTTATACTATCGTTTGTGTGTCAACCAATTAAATTATTTAAGTAGTGGCCGTCGTGTGAGTAAGCCACACAAACACGAATCACACACACACAGAGTCGTCTCCAAAGAGAGAGAGACGAGACAGACGGGGGGAGGGGGGGAGAGAGATTTTTTTGAGGGGCGGTTACCATTCTCCCGATTTTCTAATTTTTAAAAAATAGAAAGTTTCTCTGGCTTCAATTTTTCAAACTGAAGTGAGCATTCACGAAGATTCTACACAAAAGCCTCTCCACCATGTGGGTGCCTTTTTTGGCCTTCAGAAGGCCATAGGAGAGTGGGTGGAGAATTGGTACACTTTTTGGACCGTTGATTAAGAATCACGGATTGGCGACATATGTCAGGTGAACTTATTTTATAATGTATATGTGTCTTTCCGTCATTGTAACTTGGTCCCTTCTTTTAGTGCTCAATTGACTTCCTTGTTTTATAAAGGTTATATTTTTCTGCTTTCTAAAAGAAACGTTAGTGTTGGGTCAGATTAGGGAGACTTTCATTGTTTTCAGTGCATAGTGCATGATGGAGACTTACTTTAAATGTTTATTTCATTTTCATTTCATATCATGACATGTCTTGTTATTTCATATCTCGACATGTTTTGATTTTTCTTACATTCTATTGTTTTAAAAAGCTTCACCTTGTATAATTCTTAAAAAAACTATAGATACTAATACTACTGTCTCCTTTGGCCGCCTCTCTCTCTCTCTCTCTCTCTCTCTCTCTCTCTCTCTCTCTCTCTCTCTCTCTCTCTCATACACACACACACACACATAACACATTTTGAGTTCAACTCCTCGTCGGCTAGATCTTTAAGGTCTCTTGGGATAGTTTCCTACGACGTTAAAACTCTCTCTTCTTCTCTCTCTCTCTCTCTCTCTCTCTCTCTCTCTCTCTCTCTCTCTCTCTCTCTCTCTCTCTCTCTCTCTCTGCGCATCACTATGTAGCTGGAGCCAGAGGGCGCATGGACCAGATCAAGGAGGTGCAACCACGTGTGGGCTTTGTGGGGGGGGTGCAAAATCCCTCTCCCTTTTATAATAATATAAATACACACACACATATATATTTATTTATTTATTTATTTATTTATTTATTTATATTTACACACACATAAATATATTTTATTTATTTATTTATTTATATTTATACACATAAATATATATTTTTATTTATTTATATATTTATTTTAATGAGCTCATTTTATTTCACGTTTCATTCCATATGTTAGACCAGCGGGTAGACAGACATGCGAATAACCTCCCAACCATCCTATATATAAAAACCTGGCCCTCTTCCATATATAGACCCCTTTACTGCATGTGTGTCCGGCACATTGCCCGGGCCGTGCTCGTCTAGTCCTACCCTTGGCATGACATTACTCCTCCCTTTGGAGAAGCGTTTTCGTCCTCGAAAACACAAGTGGTGGTATCTTCATAAGAACACTAATGTTTTCCATCGTGGCATCCCTCATGGATCCAACGGTTAGTTGAATCAGAACCCGGTTCATTGGGAGGTTCAATGAAATCAAGAGTAACATCTTGATTTTCTACATTGTTATCCCTGTGCAACTGTCTTAGTTAACCGACTCATAATCAAAAGAGCGTGAAGGCTCCATTTAGAACTCACTTGAGAATGCTAAACGAGTTATCACAACATCAAGGTGTTCAAATGCATACCCAGGTTTCAGACTTTCTGAAGGTACTGGAATGTGCAATATAACCTCGGCTCATCTTTCCATGAAAGTACTATGCTGACATACTCATCAACAGCAACCAATTCCTTGACTTGCGGTGGTTTCTTGCCAATAGTCAACCTCATCCAAACTGATGATTAAGATTGATAACTTGAGAATAACAGGCAGAGACTAGAACTAGCCGTAACATGCCTTTCATCATATGAAGCAACTCCAAACCAAAAAGGTAACCGATCTAGTTGTTTCACTTCTTGCTAACGTATGCACTTAGCATATCCTTTAGCGTGCTTTACTAACGTATACACTTTGCATATCCTTTAGTACTAAATAGAATGCTTGTAAGCTGCCCATCTTACGCGGGATGAATAGCAACAGTAAGAGTGAGGTGCTTTCCCCCAACCATTTACAAACAGTCGCCCACGACTGACGACAAACTATGACTCAATCATTGATTATCCAGCCATATACGCGATATGGAATGGAGACAACCAACTAGGTTGAAAGCAGATTGGAGTTTCAGTGCAAAAAATTGCAGAAACAATAATGTCCATGAATTTGCATGCCGCTCCGAATAAATTTGTGTTAAACACTAGGGCCCATAACACCTAGTGTGCATGCATTTAACACAAACATATCCGAACCGCAATTCCATGACGAGACTTTCCACGATACGTACGTGAAAGTCTTGCAACAAATTTGGACCATAATAGAATGTGACAACCCGATCACACCTAGGTACCAACCATGAGACATTCTCATGAATATATCATATTTTGCAACAAAAGTTGGACCATAACAGAATGTGACAACTCAGTCACACCTAGGTACCAACCATGAGACATTCTCATGTATATAGCATACTTAGCTATATGTAGAAACGACCCTCCGTTAAGGTGGTTTCACAGCACTTGTAATCGTAACAAGTTTGTACTTAGTACCCGCCAATTTTTGGCCATTGAAATTGCTCCTGATACTGTGTGCTTAAAATGGTCGAACCAATGGATGCGGCCAGCACCTAGGGACTTCATCGCGACACATTGGTAAAAGTTGGCGCCAGTGTCAGTCCAAGAGACTCATATTCTCCACATGTGGAATATGTCTCAAACAAGGATATCAAGAAAAGCGACATCCATCAAGTACGAGCTGGTACTTGTGTGTGGAGGTAACTGCAAACACTCCACGACAAGAGTGAGAGGGACCCTCATTATCATGCTCCACACTGGCTAAATTGAACTCCTTGAGTTCCTAGACCATGTTGTATCCCATGTGACAACATGTGCCAAATCGAACCCTACAACTAGGTTCGTAACAGCATAAGGTATAGTGGACGCTACGGTCCAAAATACTCTGTTCCAACATGGCCTTGGCATGGCTTTGAAAAATTCAAGCGTATTTATACAACTTGCACTGGAAACCGTGGGTGTTGCCTGCGCAATCCAACCCCTTTGGTTAACATCTACGTAGTCAAACCCCTTGGTAAGACCGTCTGTAGAAACTACTCAACTAGCAGGCAACGGTAACCAACATAGTTAATCGTGTACATAATGATTGGAATCAACTCGAAAAGTTGAATTCGTCCACTACCGTGTGGTAGATTGTGGAATTCTTTCCTTGAAAGTATAACTGGGAGAGATCAACTGTGATCCTCAATGCAGATCAAACTGTGATCCTTAATACTACTGGGTGATGTAGCAATCACCTGTCGGGTCTTACCCCAAAACAGTATGTCCATAGACACTCTGTAGTGCTATAGAGAGAGCAAGAAATCCACACAAGTGAACTGCCTAGCTCTTGTGGACAGCCATGCTGTCTCAACTGATTGCTGCATCTATACTTCCTTGTAGAGATCAGCTACTGTGTAGTGCAAAAATGACACTGTAAACATCCTGAATGACAAGACCCTTGCTCGTCCATTAACGTCGATGTATACTTCCCTGGGTAGATCTGTTCACTTTTGAAAACAATCACCCAAAGAATGCCAATAGTTGGGTCTTACCCTTGGCATGACAATGGCTCGTAGCCTGTGTGGCTCATAGCCCTTGTGCAAATGAGTGTTCAATGGACGAACCGATGAAGACTAATTTGAGTAGCATCTTAACCATGTTGGGTTGTGGAACTTTCCTTGAACGACTATGACGTGTATAGGTGATTGCCATGCTCGTGTGCATCTTATGCCTAACGTGCAGCGTATCCTATAAGCATGCAACAAGTTTCTGCTATGACTCTCTCTTTGAGAGAGGTAATAGAAAAACACAACCACATCTTGATCTACCTGCCTTGCAGGGTCATGATTGTATGAAAATGACTTAGCATTGGCACTTTGCCTGTGAAATAAGTCCTAGATTTAGGTTCCTTTTAGTGTTGTTGGGTGTTGATAGCAACCAACCATCAGGTTCAACAATCCATCACTTAGTTTGTCCTTGACAGAGTTGCGAGTATGATAGCGGAAGCATAATGCATAAAGTGGTGGAATCCATGCCACCTGCTTAGCATGCCTTGCATGCAAAAACGTAATCCCTTGGCTACTATAACGGTCTCAAGCGTGAGAACCAAAACCATAAGTGCCTTGCATAATCTAAACTGGTAGGAATTATGTGAGATAATATTCCCTATTTTGCCAGTTTTTGCAAACTTGTGTGCCACGGCCCTTGATGACAAGTCATTGGGCAATTCCTTGGCACAAGGGAGAAGCCATGCTTCATGTAAAATTGCCAAAGCACTTTGCTTTGCACAATGACAGTAATTGCCAAGTAAAGTGTAAACATGAAAAATAATAAGAACATAAAATTGGCTAACCTGGTCGTTGCGGTCACTAGTTGACTCAAAAGTCCGTGGAACAAAACTCGCTTAAAATGACTCGTAGCCATATCTGCTGCACGGATGGGAGCTGTTGGATGTAAATATACATCCCTTGTATCATATACGCTCGTGTATCACGTAATGAAATAAGCTGGAAGCATTTTGCCAAATCCTTCCCAAGTTTGTATGCTCATAGCATAAGCCGAACGTGGGAATTTTCCATGCAATATACCTGGCTTGAAGCCTTGCTTTGCATAAAGAATGTTGTGATACTAGACGACGAAGTCGGCTGTTGAGACACAGATATCATGACAAAAAGCATCGACCTTGTCGAGTGATTTCAACTGAAAGTAACCAGTCTTGTGTGGCAAACATCCTCTGTCCGCTTCGAGAAACAGTGACACGAAGTCGGCCATGCCGAGCAACATGCCCCCCCGCATCAAGTCGAGCAATAGGATGTGCCAATCTCCTTGAGATTCTAAAGCATCGCGAATTTGCTATGCTTTTGCATCAAAGTCAACCGCTGAGAAGCCATGCTTCGGAGCCAAGTGGTTGGGATTCAAGCCGTGCTTCATTCGAGTTTCCTAAGCAATACACAGCCTTGCTGTTAGAAACATCAGAACCATGTCATACTCAAGCCATGCTTGATTCAAGCTGGCCAGGAAAGCATGGGAAAGGTATATGCAAATCCGGATTGACTGAAAACATCCGACCTAGACATAGCACGATAATTTTTCAAGACATGCCATGCATGCCTGATCGTACTAATGATGGAGAAAAATCGTGCTTCGGATAAGCCTTGCTTCTGGATGCATATACACGTCTAGTACATGCGCGGTTACACGGCATCACTCATAGCCCTTGCATATTATACTATTCAATAGGTACTTGAATAGTTTGATAAATACAAGTAAAAGTGAATGCTTACCTCATAATTTACCTGTATAAACTTGTCGTGTTGATCACATGGCCGGGATGCTCGAGCTTTCATGAACCTCGAATCGAGCATCAACATCGTCTTTGCCGAGTAGCCTTACTGAATAACTTGCCCAATGTCAGCAATCACAAGTTCCAATGCAGACAAGCCCTCTTCAAGCGATGGAACCATGTTGTCGTATTCTGGATGGTCTTGTTAGCAACATCTGACGCGGTGTAGTGTCACCGCAAATAGAGCAGGTCGTGCCTGTACATGATCGCAAAGTTGTAGAAAATACGGTGGAGCTTTACCTTGATGGTCTGTAAAATTGCCTTGGAATTTTCCATGCGAAAACCCGAGAGCGATGAGAATACCGTTCATCTTACGAAGAGCTCGGTGCAGGCCCTTGCATGTCTTTGCATATTAATGCATGCTAGGGCATGTGGGAAAGCTCCCCTGCAAGGTAAAAAGCTAACAAACTTTTTTGTATTGAAAAAAAAATAAAAAATTTACACAACTGCACAGCGATGGCGAAACGGCGAGAAGCAGAGAGCCAGCACTTTCCTCGCGCTACGTAGCGATGGCGGTGATGGCGTTTGCTCTTGAAATGCGATGTGTTCCTTGTGCCGAGCGCTCTGATTCAACCCCACCCACGCTAGTTTTGGTGCAGATCGCCCTACGATGCAAGCCCCTGCAAGAGTCGCTTCCCGCGGCCATACACTGTCGATTTTCCTCCTTGACCTTCATGTGTATACAAGGGATCATGCCCACGACACAGCTTTTTGCTGTCATGTCAATCTCGACCTCCCCTTTTGCAACCGAGCATGCATGGCATGCAAGCAAGCTATGCAAGCACGCTCTTCCTCCTCCTTCCAGGCATGAGAAAAAGAGAAAGCCTCCATAGCCTTGCATAGGCAAAGCGAGAGAGAGAGAGAGAGAGAGAGAGAGAGAGAGAGAGAGAGAGAGAGAGAGAGAGAGAAGAAAACCATGCTTCCTCCCTGTCATGGCTCCACCCTACCTCCTCCTCTCCACCTTGCTCTGATACCAATGTTAGACCAGCGGGTAGACAGACATGCGAATAACCTCCCAACCATCCTATATATAGGCCCCTGGCCCTCTTCCATATATAGACCCCTTTACTACATGTGTGTCCGGCACATTGCCCGGGCCGTGCCCGTCTAGTCGTACCCTTGGCATGACACCATAGCCTCACATGGCTTGATCAAAGAAGCGAACCGGAACTACTAGCATAAATTTAAAGTTTGTAGAATTTTTGAACTATTTTCTCACATATTTTACCGGTTTTTCTTCTGTTTACCATGGTTTGCAATCGGCTAATATCGTTTTTAAATCGGCTCAAGGTTAATCTGAGGCAATCCTTTCTCAAACAATGATTCCATTTGACTCCAGCCTAATGATTTTATCACTTTCTTATTGTTTTAACAAGTGAAAGGGTCAAGACGGCTTTCAAAAACAATAAGAAAGTGATAAAATTGTTGGGTTGAATTAAACTGGTATCAGTGTTTGGAAAAGGATTGCCTCATCTTAGTCTTGAGCCAATTGAAAATCGAGACTAGCCAACTGCAAACCATGGTAAACGAAAGAAAAATCGATGAAATATGTGAGAAAGTCGTCCAACAATTTTGCAAATCTCAAAATTTCTGTTAGTATTTCTGATTTTCTTCTTTGTGAGGAAGAAACTCGATCAGCAGCCGCTTAATAAAAGAGACTTTCTCAAACATTAACAATGACTGGAATCAAGCTATAAAATGCAAGAAATGTAAAGCCATGTGAAGTTGTGAAATGAAAGGTGAAACAAAAAGAACTAATTAATATACTAGAATTAGAATTTATTAGAATTATGCAAAGTGAAGCTTCACTTTAGCATTCTAAAACAATAGAATGCAAAAAAAACATGTGTGTGTGTGTGTGTAAAATTTACTAAAATTTGCAAGGTGAAGCTTCACTTTAGCATTCTAAAATAATAGAATTCAAGAAAAGTAAAGACATGTCAAGATGTGAAATGAAAGGTAAGTCTCCATCATGTCACGATCTGAAATGAAAGGAGTCTCCCTAACCCAACACAACACTAAGGGTTGCTTTTAGAAAGCCAAAAAGTCATCGTGATCCCTTTAACTTGTTTAATAATGTAAATGGGTATTTTCATCATTGTAATTTGGTCCCTTTATTTAATACTCACTTAACTTTCTTTCTTTTTAAATCTTTGTTTAGTTTATAAGTTTTATAAAGATTATATTTTACTTTTATAATGTAAGTGTCTCTTTTAATCATTTTAATTTTTTCCCTTTATTTAATGCTCACTTTAGTTTTTTTAAATATTCGGTGGTTTATAAATGGGTCTCTTTATTTAAAGATTTAAAGACTTTTTTTATCAATATTTTGATTTAAAACATACTTTTTCTTTGTAAATTTCATTTTCATTTATATACAATTTTCAACTAAAAAAATTTTAATTGTCTTTAAATAATAGAATTTTTTTTCAACTTTTGGTTTTGATATGCAAATGTCACCTTCTTACTTTAATGCATGTATTATTATTAGGGATTAGCTTTATATATTTTTCACAATCAATAATTTTTTTTCTAACTTTTTATTTTGATATATAAATGTCACCTTGTTACATTAGTGCATGTATTATTATTAGGGATTAGGTTTAGACATTTTCAATATTCATTTCTATCCTAAAGATATTATGAATTTTTTTCATTTAATAGCATGCATCGTTTTATTGTGTAATTTGTTTTATTGATATATTTATACAAGAATTAGATCAATTCCTAAATTCTCACTAGCATTTTATATGCTTTAAGTTTTTATGAGGTCAATTAATAAACCACTCATACATAACGGCAAAAGGAAAAGCGAAGATTTTTGGTACAATTCTTTTACCATTGAATTGAATTGTTGGATGTTCTCTATGTGGCATTTGAACGTTTTTGGATTTCGTTAGAGTCGAGGCAGCTCGCTCGCTCGCTCTCTCTCTCTCTCTCTCTCTCTCTCTCTTTTCTGTAGGCCACCAAAAATATTTACCTTGTTTTTTTTTTCGGAAAGACGAAATGAAATTTTATAAGACAGAAGATTCTTTGGGGGTTTTGTGCAATATCCTTAGACGAAGGGCTTCAAAGGGTGATCTCCCCCCTCCTGCACAGCGCGACCTCCCCTCTTGCTACCCTTGCTCGCACACGAAGAGCTGCTCTCAGAGAGCCTACAGAGAAAGAGAGAGAGGCCGGAGCCTGCTCACGACAGAATGCGACACAGAAAGAGAGAGAGGGCAGCGTAGAGAGAGAGAGAGAGAGAGAGAGAGAGAGAGAGAGAGAGAGAGAGAGAGAGAGAGAGCGCACATGACACATGCCCTTCCAAACGAGCCACTTGCAAGTTGTGCATCCACTGAGAGAGAGAGAGAGAGAGAGAGAGAGAGAGAGAGAGAGAGTCTGAAAAAAAACGAATCTACATGAAGAATCATTGAATTTCTATTTTTTCGCTGTGGTGCAGACATAATCGGCAAATATTTTAAATTTTTAGTCAGACGATGAGGTTAGTTATATAGGTTATATAATTTCATTGAATAATGCCACTAACGTGGCATTCTTCAATTGCCTCTGCGCACAGAAGGCTACAAGTGGATGTTGTAGCCTGCTGGGC
Organism: Adiantum capillus-veneris; assembly: GCF_014529385.1. Taxonomy (NCBI): domain Eukaryota; kingdom Viridiplantae; phylum Streptophyta; class Polypodiopsida; order Polypodiales; family Pteridaceae; genus Adiantum; species Adiantum capillus-veneris. Next base: position 81,234,448 of record NC_140934.1, read on the forward strand.
TCCCCCATGACCTGCCCTCGAATTCGATGTTGCACGCATGCCTCACCGCACCCAAGCCCACCTCCTGCGACCAGCAATGCATCCTCAGTTCTCATGCTTATGTGCGCGCACGAAAACACACACACACGCAGACAAAGAGGTCTTCGGGGAGCGAGCAGCCTTCTGTCGTTCGTCCGCCCGCAACGTTCTACCTCCTACCCGTCTGCCTGGCTTTCGCTCCCTCCTCATGCCTCCAAAGTCAAAGTTTCTATATAATAATAATAGAACCTTGCTATTATAATAAAAATAGCATCTCCTTTTCTTTCAATTTTGAAGCGTCAAATAACAGAATCTTTACTTCGTTAGCGTAGTGGGCAATTCTCAATTATTGGCCTGTCCACGTGACTCCAGCGCTGAAAAGCTCTTAAAAAAACTACGCCGTGGAAATCCCCCATCGCTGAAAAAAAGCTACGCTGTCTAAAGCTACAGCGCTGAAAAGCTCTTAAAAATACTATGCCGTGAAAATCCCCCAGCGCTGAAAAAAACTACGTTGTCTAAAGCTACGCCGTCAGAAGCTTTCAGCGGATGCGAAGCGAAGGCCTCTCTCTAGATGCAAATCACCTTTGGTACATGTGACACAATGAGGCATGATGACGCTGAGGCGGGTTCTGTTTATGTATTTGTTGCTACAATTGTAGAGCAAGAAGATGGTATTGCTGGAAACATAAATGGCAGTTTTGTTTGCATGCAATTGTTGCAAATCGATGGTGGTAGGGAAGTAGTTCGCGAAATTTGTTGCAGAGGAAAAAAGATGTCGTGCTTGACACTGCCTTGGTTGATATGTATGCCAAATGTGGTGCACTAGCATAAAAAGTGCTTGAGGAGCTTCTTGTACGGAATGTCGCCTCCTGAAATGCATTGATTGCAGGATGTGCAAAGCAAGAATAGGGTTGTTGAAAGAAGATGTCATGCTTGGGACTGTCTTGGTCGATATGTATGTCAAATGTGGTGTGTTTGAGAAAGCACAAAAAATGCTTGAGGAGTTTTTGTCCGGAATGTCGCCCCTTCGAATGCATTGATTGCGGGATGTGCACAATGAGAGGAGGGGCAAGAAGCTCTAGGTTGTTTTTAGCAGATGCAGAGCAAGTATATCTCTCCGAATTCAATCAAGGCATGTGACTCTACGCAAGTGCCGGAGGAGCTTCGTGTCCTGAGTGTGGGCTCTTGGAATGCGCTGATTGCATGATCTGCTCCACAAGGGCAGGGCCAGCAAGCTCTATTTTGTTTTCAGCAGATGCGAAGCGAGGGCCTCTCTCCAGATGCAATCACGTACGCATGCATGAAGGCATTTAGCTCTAAGCAAGAAGCTGATATCGGCACAAAAAGTGCTTGAGGAGCTTCCTTTCCAGAATGTCGCCTCTTGAAATGCATTGATTACAGGATGTGCACAGCAAGAACATGGCTATTGAAAGAAGATGCCATGCTTGGGATTGTCTTGGTCGATATGTATGCCAAATGTGGTGTGCTTGAGAGAGCACAAAAAGTGCTAGAGCGGTTTTTTGTCCAGAATGTCGCCCCTTGGAATGCACTGATTGAGGGATGTACGCAACAAGAGCAAAGAAAGCTCTAAGTTGGTTTTAGCGGATGCAGAGCAAGTATATCTCTCCAAATTCATTCAAGGCATGTGACTCTACGCAAGTGCTCGAGGAGCTTTATGTCATGAGTGTGGACTCTTGGAATGCATTGATTGCATGATTTGCTCCACAAGGACAGGCCAAAAAGCTCTATTTTGTTTTTAGCACATGCGAAGCAAGGGCCTCTCTCCAGATGCTATCATGTACACATGCATGAAGCCATGTAGATCTACGCAAGAAGCTTGTATGGGCACAAAAATTCACAAATATATTGTTAGTCAGAGGCTGCTGAATGCATATGCTTGCACCTTGAAGGCCATTGACCTTTTGCAACGCCGTTGACATGGGTGAGGGAATTAATGAGCCCATAGCTGGTCCGATGCTCTTGGGGAAGCGTATCATGCTCTAGGTTGCTTTCAACGGATGCAAAGTAAGTGTATATCTCCAAATTCAACATCCTATACTTGCATCTTGAAGGCTGTGCTTACATCTTGAAGGCATGTGGCTCTACGCAAGAGCTCAAGGAGCTTCCTTTTTGGAGTGTGGACTCTTGGAATGCTTGGCATCTGGCCTCTCTCCAGACGCAATCACCTACGTGCATCTTGAAGGCATGTGGCTCTACACAAGGAAAGTCATGCTTGGGACTCTCTTTGTGAATATGTATGCCAAATGTGGTGTGCTTGAGAGAGCACAAAAAGTGCGTAAGGAGCTTCTTGTCCGGAATGTCGCCTCTTGGAATGCACTGATTGCGGGATGTGCACAACAAGAGCAGGGGCAGAAAGCTCTATCTTGTTTTTAGCAGATGCAAAGAAAGTATATCTCTCCAAATTTAATCAAGGCATGTGGCTGTACGCAAGTGCTCGAGGAGCTTCCTGTCCAGAATGTCACCTCTTGAAATGCATTGATCGCGGGATCTGCCCAACAAGAACATGGCTGTTGAAAGGAGATGCCATGCATGGGACTATCTTGGTCAAATGTATGCCAAATGTGGTGTGCTTAAGAGAGCACAAAAAGTGCTAGAGCAGTTTTCTGTCTAGACTGTCGCCCCTTGGAATGCACCGATTGCGGGATGTCTGTAACAAGAGCAGGGCAAGAAATCTCTAGGTTGTTTTTAGCGGATGCAAAGCAAGTATATCTCTCCAAATTTAGTCAAGGCATGTGGCTCTACGCAAGTGTTCGAGGAGCTTCATGTCTTGAGTGTGGACTCTTGGAATGCACTGATCGAATGATTTGCTCCACAAGGGCAAGGCCAGCAAGCTCTATTCTATTTTTAGTAGATGCCAAGCGAGCGCCTCTCTCCATATGCACTCATATATGCATGCATGAAGGCATGTCCGGAATGTTGCCTCTTGAAATGCATTGATTACGGGATGTACACAACAAGAACATGGTTGTTGAAAGAAGATGCCATGCTTGGGACTGTCTTGGTCGATATGTATGCCAAATGTGGTGAGCTTGAGAGAGCACAAAAAGTGCTAGAGCAGTTTTCTGTCCAAAATGTCGCCCCTTGGAATGCACTAATTGCGGGATGTGCGCAACAAGAGCAAGGCAAGAAATCTCTAGGTCGTTTTCAATGTATGGAAGCAAGTATATCTCTCCAAATTCAGTCAAGGCATGTGGCTCTACACAAGTGTTCGAGGAGCTTCATGTCCTGAGTGTGGACTCTTGGAATGCGCTGATCGAATGATTTGCTCTACAAGGGCAAGGCCAACAAGCTCTATTCTGTTTTTAGCAGATGCAAAGTAAGGACCTCTCTCCAGATGCACTCATGTATGCATGCATGAAGGCATGTCCCGAATGTTGCCTCTTGAAATGCATTGATTACGGGATGTACACAACAAGAACATGGCTGTTGAAAGAAGATGCCATGCTTGGGACTGTCTTGGTCGATATGTATGCCAAATGTGGTGTGCTTGAGAGAGCACAAAAAGTGCTAGAGCAGTTTTCTGTCCAGAATGTCGCCCCTTGGAATGCATTGATTGCGGGATGTGTGCAACAAGAGCAAGTCAAGAAAGCTCTAGGTCGTTTTCAGCGGATGCAAAGCAAGTATATCTCTTCAAATTCAGTCAAGGCATGTGGCTCTACGCAAGTGTTCGAGGAGATTCATGTCCTGAGTGTGGACTCTTGAAATGCGTTGATCGAATGATTTGCTCCACAAGGGCAAGGCCAGCAAGCTCTACTCTGTTTTTAGCATATGCGAAGTAAGGACCTCTCTCGAGATGCAATCATGTATGCATGCATGAAGCCATGTAGCTCTACACAAGCTTGTATTGGCACAAAAATTCACAATTATATTGTTAGTCAAAGGCTGTTGGATGCAAAGAGAGGGCCTCACAAAACATGCATGGGGAGCTTCCTGTCTCAATGTTAGGCAGGGTCTCTCCAGATGCAATCACCTACGCATGTAGGACAACAGATGCAATCGCAGGCAAGGTCTCTCTCTCGAATGCCGACTCTTGGAGTGCATTGATTGTGGGATACACGCAACATGAGCAGGGCCAGAAAGCTCTCAGCTGTTTTCAACAGATGCAAAGCGGGGGCCTCTCTCCAGATGCAATCACACACGCATGCATCTTGAAGGCATGTGATTGTACGCAAGATGTCGATACGGGCTTCAACATTTTCTTTAATAGTGGCTACTGCAAAAAATTGCCGTGCTTGGCAATGCCTTGGTCGATATTTATGCCAAATGTGGTGCGGAATGTTGTCTCTTGGAACATTATGACTGTAGGATACGCCCGACATGGGCCGCGCCGAAAGCTGTGGACAATTGACATGAGCTTGAAATTCATGCTCATATTGTTAGTCAAGGGTTGTTGCAAGACATTGGCGTGCTTGGAAATGCCTTGGTTGATACGGATGCTAAATGTGGTGCACTTCAAATAGCACAAAACGTGCCTGAGGAGCCTCATGTCTGGAATGGCGCCTCTTTGAGTACATTGATTGCGGGATACGCACAACAAGAGCAAGTACAGAAAGCTCTCGGCTCTTTTCAGCGGATGCAAAGCGGGGGCCTCTCTCCAGATGCAATCACACACCCCGTGCATTTGGAAGGCATGTGGCTGTATGCAAGATGTTGATATGGACTTTAAAATTCGCTCTGCTGTTGTTAGTTAAGGGCTGTTGCAAAACATCTCGTGCTTGGAAATGCCTTGGTCGATATGTATGCTAAATGTGATGCACTTCAAAAAGCACAAAACGTGCTTCATATCCCTGATGCCATCTCTTGGAGTGGATTGATTGCAAGATACGCGCAACAGGAGCACGGGCAAAAAGCTCTTGATTGTTTCCAACGGATCTGAAGAGAAGACCTCTTTCCAGATGCAATCACATACGCGTGCATGTACACAAGATGTCGATGTGGGCCTCTCTCCACATGGTAACACCTACGTGTCTACATTGAAGGCATGTGTCTCTATGCAAGAGGCTGATACGGGCACAAAAAATCTGCTTTTTACTGTTGTTCAGAGGTTGTTGAAATAAGAATGCGCTTGGCACAATCTTTGTCAATAAGTATTACACGTGTGTTGCGCTTCAAAAAAGTGACGGTTTCTCACCAACAAAATTCTCTTGGAGTGCTTTTGTATCCAGTTACGTCAAGCAAGGGCAGGTGAGGAAGCTTTGACATTAATTTCAAAGATGCAATATGACATGGGCATGTTCTACATGACCATTTTGCCCGAAATTTTGCTTGTGAATGCATTAAATGATGGGAATGGCGTCTCTTTCAATGCATTGGTAGCGGGATACGCACCGCAGGAGCAAGCGCGAAAAGCTCTAGGCTATTTTCATCTTTCTATCTACGGTGTGGACTCCTTAATGCACTCACTGTGGGATGTGCACAACAAGAGCAAGGCCAATGAGCGATAGAGGAAAGAAGTTGTGCTTGGCTTTGCCTACAAGTATGTGTACGTCACATATGGTGCTCTTCAGAACGCACGAAAAGCACCAGAGGAGCTTGTTGTGCAGAACGCCACCACAAGATCATAGGAAGGGTCTCTATCCAAATGCAATCAACTACGCCTACAAAAGAATCTGAAAGACATGCGTGTCAACATATGCAATCACGTACGTAGCCATGGATATTAGAATTCACGATATGATCGCTAGTCAACGTTTGTTGGGACTACAATTTTATGCTTGGTGAGATTGATATGTATACAAAGTGTGGTGTCCTCATAATAGCACAAAAACTTCTTAAAGGGTATCCTCCCTAGGGTGTGGTCTCTTGTAACAGGTTGATGCCCAACATCGTTGATGCAAGGAAGTCCATTGGCGATGGACATTCAATCGGGCGGTGAGTAAGCATTATCATTTTTTGATTTTTGACACTGAGAACGCAGTTAATGAACACATTGAAAATTGCACGCTGCTGTGGGAATGGCACGTTCCCTCGTATTATAAAAATTGGGAAAGATTGTGCAAACTCCTTCAATCGGGCGGTGAGTAAGCATTATCATTTTTTGATTTTTGACACTGAGAACGCAGTTAATGAACACATTGAAAATTACACGCTGCTGTGGGAATGGCACGTTCCCTCGTATTATAAAAATTGGGGAAGATTGTGCAAACTCCCCCATGCAAGGAGACTTGCATGTTTTCTTTTTTTTTGAAACATAAAAAATGGAACAACAAACAATAACATTGACATCTTGTATGATCATGAACATTGAGCTTGACAAAACTCTTTAACACTCCTTGTGATTACACGTTGCTGTGGGAATGGCACGTTCCCTCGTATTATAAAAATTGGGGAAGATTGTGCAAACTCCCCCATGCAAGGAGACTTGCATGTTTTCTTTTTTTTTGAAACATAAAAAATGGAACAACAAACAATAACATTGACATCTTGTATGATCATGAACATTGAGCTTGACAAAACTCTTTAACACTCCTTGTGGTCTTTGGCGAGGTACCCCTTTGAAGCATTACAATCAATAACCAATTTCTGTGGAGGTACACCACCGAACTACGACGATCGGTATCCCAAACACTCTCAAGGTAAAAAAACCTAACACTCTTTCATGAAATCTCTCTTCTCTCTCTCTCTCCCCCTCTCTCTCTCTCTTTCCAATATTTTGTTCAATCTCAATTCGATGGAACATAGCTAACAAAGCACTCTAGTTTGCTTTTGTGGGGAAAAAAATCAAACCCAAGATTTGGGTGACCTACTAGGCTTTACCAACAACTTCATTGTTGATTTTCAGTGTAACAAATTGTCTTAATCCCCATCGGAAGGAGGGGAAGCTCTGGAACAACATATAGGCCTTCCAAAGAGGATGGAAGCACCATCCCCATGTAGGTTGCCATTGTCACTCTCTTGCTCAAAATCCAGAGACCTGCATAGCGGTCTACTTCTTGCAGCTAGCATGTTGTCATCTTCGACCGAGTTTGGCCCAAGCAAGCTCTTTGAGGCAGAGCCAGGAGACGCAGCAGCCTGTGCTCTCAGAGACCTCATCAGAATTGGGCTTTCCACAAAATCAGCACCAACACATGGAGGCGACATATCTGGTTGGTGGTATATAGCAGAGGGGTTGCGCTCTGATGATGCATACATGCTGTTGCTGCTTTGGCCCTCTGACCAAACTTTCAAGTGAGATCGATAATCTTCACTGGTCACGTCGCGATGAGTAGGTGGCGATGGCATGGTAAAGGAGAGTCCAATGCTGCCACATGCTTCTGATGATTGAGGATTCGTGCGGGATGTCGTGTGGTGATGCCCATAGTTTGGCAGTGGCCTTCCCTCAGGTAATTTTTCTCTTGGTTCTAATGTTGGCAAAGAAGGGCTAGATTGGGACTGTGAGCTATGAGAAATCGCATGAACATGACCATCATATTTGAAACATTGATCAGATTTGAACTCAACCTGGCAGTGCGGGCCGTAAGCTTGCAATTGCGCACAAGCATGATCAGGAGGATGTTGGGCACCAGAGCTAGATAGCATGCCATCACTGTAGGAACATGTCTTCTGAAGTCTGACAGAAAGGAAGCGCCCATCATCACCATCAGCACTTGATTTTGCACTACTCTCAATGTGGGTGCTGCTGGTGCTGAGGGTATTGGTAACACTGTTGCTACTACTACACTGTGGCCAAGACATTGCATGCCCAAACACTGGCAAAGATGGTTGATGCTGATAGAGGGGAACAGATGCACGTGCTTTGTTGACAAGCCTTGCCACTTCGTCCATGTCTAGTCTTGCCAATTGCCATGGGCTTATCTTCACTTTGTGCCGATAATGCCTGGAATACCTCTCTCCTCTGATCGAAGAGGTAGAAGGTGTTGACGAATCTGGATCAGTTGTAGACAGAAAATTTGATGGTGGGAGCTGAAATGTCAATTCATCCTGCAGGATACAAAACTTGTCCCCAGTCACACCACATTTACACAGAAAGAGGTCAAGATCATCCATGTTGTGAGCGAGGTTTTGTTAACCTGATTGTCGTAGTCAAGGTAGATGCGAGGAGGAGTACACCATGTTCGCCTGTAGTGGGCTCCGAAGGCACTGGATCCCACGCTGCGGCTGCTTCTAAGAGAGCTTGCTGGTGATGCCGGAGGGTGATGGCTATGAGAATTTTCATTTTCAGACAAGCTCTGCAGCTCATTCAATGTTCTAGTGGCAACCACATAATCATATGTTGTAAGCCCCTGCCAGGGATTACCTCAGTAATTGTTCGATTCAGCTTTGGAAGGTCTTACCTAGAAAATAAGTAAAAAAATGTATCCAATATACCTTCTTGATGAGAAGAATATGAAACAACAGAAGCTCTCCCAGTGCGGCTAGCGCTATTAGGGAAAGTAGTGAGCAGGCGGCCTGTAATGCAAACAAGAAGGCTCCATTACAATACTAGAAGCTTTGTCCTGTTTATTGACCACACCCTTTAAACCTGGTCAAATTTTAACCTTGCATTCAGCGGCTTAGAAGATATCCACTATGTAGTTTGTCATAGTTTTCATCACAAATGAAGGAAACTGGACTTTGCTACTTTGAATAGTTCAGAGAAGAATGATGGCTTACCACAATAGTTATGACCAAGCCCTTTGAGAAGCCGCTGCCCAGTCTATCATAGACTCTCTGATCGAAACTCTTGCCATGGGTAGACGACCTCACAATTACGGTTATTCCCGTCACAACTTCTAAAAGAAGCTGAAAAGGTAAAGTCATGTTGTGTCTCACAAGAAAAAGAGGCATTTAACTGAAAAAAGAAAATCGTTCATCAAAATACTTACAAAGCCAGCAGTTACAATCAGAAGAGCCAAGAAAGTTCCATAATTTTTCTTGCCAACGCAGTTATTGATCCACTGAACCATGACAAAAACTATATACATTAATGAATTGTAGTAAGTGTTAGTGTATTGGGTAGGTTTGCCTGTTAACGTCTTCTATGGAAGCAACCTAAAGTTCTATCCATAGATTGTACCTTGCAATGATGATCAAACCCGTAGACACATTTGTCGCAGCTCTTACAATGCTTGCTGCATGTACTCACCTGAAGGTCAAACAAAAGTACACATTTCTTTCAGTCAACCTTTCAATATAACAATCGCCAAAGTAGCAATGAAACAGACATACCCGCCGATTGCAAAGCACACAATTAAGTGAATCGGACATCATTTGAGATGAAGTGATGTCTTCGCGCTTGCAGTTGTCTGCCTCTGTAATACAAAGAAAAGGAAACCGCACAATTTTCTTTGTAGCAAACCATATGCCCTTCTGTGATTTCCTATGACTTTGAATTGCAAGAGAGTGCAAAGCCTCCAGCTTCAGGATTGAATCCTGTACAGTGGAATCCAGCTTTCCTTGTGATCTGATCCCTGGGTCCAGGTTTGGGAAGGGCTTGATAGGAATATAAATCGAGATGCCTGGGTCCTCTGGATTGATTGCTGCACATCGAATGTAAAGGGCAAACACTGCAACTGCCTGTGTGTGGCAAAACATAATGAGCAAGGTGAGCCTTTCAAAAACACTTGTCCGAAAACATGCACAAAATCTTTAGGAGGTCCTTGATGAAGATATGATTAGCCATGTGGCAAGAATATTTTTTCTTGGTCTTTGAAGATCAAAGCCCTATTGCATTGGATAAGAACAAACTTTTGGTGGTGTATATATTGACTTTCCCAGTAAAACCAAATAATAAATGGCGATTTATGGGACATGCTCCGGTAGGGAAACGTATCCACCCCCAACTTAGAGACAAAAATTTTGGAATCTTGCTTATGTGTCCTTTCGAATAGAGCATCAAGACAAATCCTGGTATTGTATAGTTCATCTATTGTTGATGAGTCGTATGCAAATTTCACATCACAAAAATGACTAAATTTGTGAAAATCCCCCCACAATTACTATACTTCTACTCAGTGTCTCTAATATGGCGCCTCTAGCCTACTTAGATTAGCCATGTCATTAGAGAAAAGAATCCCATCATTGCAAAAGCCAAGGCCATGCTTGTTGGACTCAGCAATGTGTAGCTCACAATTTACAAGTATGCAATCATTCGGTCAAACCATATGCATGCAAAGAGCTTAGCCTATGCTTGTTGGACTCAGTAAATATGTAGCTCACAAGTTTACCAAGCTTTATGTGAGACCCGTATCACTAGTAGCAATCAAATAAATTGCCAAAATTTTATGCCGTTTCTGATCAAGCTTTGAAAATGGGCTTACCAACGATGTGTAAAGTATTGTGAAAGTTGCGATGATTTCTTGTTCGCCTGCAAATGGGGCTGAGAAGAGATAGAATGAGAAGATGAAGCAGAAGAAAGACAGGATGGCAGTGACCTGCAAAGAGAACAGCCCAATGAGACTCATCATCAAATGGCAGAGTAAGAAAAACTCTAATAAATCAACAACCAATGTATGAATTTGGATATTGTCTCTGGCGATTGATTGAAATTTTCACCAACAAAATTAGACCATTGAGCGTATTGATGGATGGCTTTTCGAAAGCTTCTGATAGATAACAAACCCAACAAAATCCCTCAAATATTCTGCGCAATGGAGATAACAAACCCAACAAAATCCCTGAAAATATTCTGAGCAATGGCAATGACAAACCCAACAAAACCCCTCAAATTTTCTGCACATTGCGAGGTTTCCTTCTTGACTGATTGCAAGGGACAACAAACCCAACAAAATCCATCAAGCACCAGCAGAGAGAGGAATATACTGCACATCGCCACAGGTGCGAGATGAACTTGCATCACGCATGCACACTCCCATCTTGCATGCAATGGATCCAGTGTTGCTGTGATGTATCAGAAATGAGATCGCATTGTGCGATAGGGGTAATGGAAAACTTGGCACAACCCAGCGATGGGATCAACAGGTTTCGCCACAGAAACAAACAAATGAGCTATATTACATTAGAACCCGCGGTGCCCAAGGTAATGAGTATCTATCTTACTTGCAACCGGTGGAAGGGAAGATGCCAGCCATGGCGCCTCATGTCAAAGATGAAGGGGAAGGTACGTAGCAGAGCACAGAAGAGGATAAATACAGACGAGAGAGAGAGAGAGAGAGAGAGAGAGGCAGGCGTTACCTACTACTACAAGGCTACGCCCCATGGCCCATTCCATATCCATCATGATTGAGATGCCTGCGCAGTCTCTCTCCGCCTGCACAAACGGTCACCTTGCATTCAAAATTTCGAAGTCCGTGCCAAATTATGACGGCCGCACGCACTGATTTGCATTTCCCATTTTATAATTTGGGTGCTCCACTTTTGGATCACACAGAAAATGTACAATGTTAGGTCCGGGTTACAAATACCTCAAATTTCCAAGGTAGGGAGGGACGGCTGTCCAAGAGGGAAAACAAGGTGAGAAGGCACGAAGGGCTGCTAGGTTAAGGGGAACGAAGGAGAGTAAGTTTAACTAAGTGCCTACAATCATATGGTATTTTTGTTGTGTTTTAATATAAAATTGTTTCATTAAAATTTTTTTAATGGTTTTCATTAGTTTACTTAGAATAAATACATTAATTGAAATATGCCTTCAAGATTCTCTCTACCTTCATCACCTAATCCTCACCTCTTGCTCTAGCCGCCAAAACCTTTTTCCATCTGTGTGTTTCCCTTCCCTACCTCTAGACTTATCCCTACCAACCTGCAAATCCGTCTTTCTTGCGAGCTTGCATTTAAGATTCCCTCGCCATTCATGGACTTGCACCTACAGAGCAGTCCTCCCATGTCATCTCCATGATGTCTATATTGAGGAAGGACATGTGAGAGAGAGAGAGAGAGAGAGAGAGAGAGAGAGAGAAGAAGAAGAAGAAAAAGAAGAAGAAATTCTATTCACCTATGCTTTATGAACATTCCTTACCTCTACTTTGGGATGAGAGAGAGAGAGAGGGAGAGAGAGATCCTAATTGGGAGGCATGGACTCCACGTGGTCTGCCTCCCCCTTCTCAGTCCTCTACCTCTAAATCTCCTCAAGCATCTTCTTGTCATCTCCACTAATGAGCCACTTATAATTTCTTCTAGTTTGTATCTCCTACTCGCAAATGGCTTATATATTATTAAGGCACATCAGCATTTTGAAATAAAATAGAATAAAAAGGATGTAAAATAAAAAAACAGATTAAAAATTAGAGCAAAAGAATATTTTAATGCTTTTGTATCATAAGAAAAGATAGATTTAATAAGCATAGAATATAATAAAACGAATTAGTGAAATGAATTTTTTGAAATCCTCAAATGAGAATCATTTATCAATACCTCAATGTATTAGTGTTTGATAGTGTTTGGCAAAGGTGTATCTGAGCTTGGCATTAAGTCGGTTGAAAATTGAGATTAGCCGGTTGCAAAGGATGGTAAAGGAAAAAAACCCAATAAAACATACTTTTAAAAAATTCAAACATTTTGCAAATTTAAAAATTTCTACTAGTATTTCTAGTTTGTATTTACATAAGGAGGAAACTTGTAGTTTAGACAAAAAGGCTTTCTCTAAGACTACATAATAAGATTGAATTCCTCTGAATATTTTGTTTAATGTTTTGATCTTTAAAGTCATATTCAAGCATGCAGAAAAAGTAATTGCTGCTTTGGAGAATAGCTTTGACAAGGCTTTTGAGTCCCTTAGGGACGCTTGTCTTACAAAAAAATTTGAACTACTTTCACCCTTTGGGTACTAAGGCCTTTAGCATTCCAAAAACATATGTGCAAGGGAAAATAAGGCTAGGTTGGGCTCACCCGATTCCGCGGCATTACCATTTGATGGGGACGTGGCACAAGTGTTGTTCATGCATCGAAAGAAAAAGCATAAGCAATTTCTCTACCTACCATAAGAATGGGCAAGCCCCCCCTCGGAAGAGATAGATTAAAGTCTGAACATTCTACCCACGCCTGATCACCCTACCAGCTAGACAAATTTGATTCGTTATTTGCCTGGGTTGAAAATTTCTTTAGGTATTTTGTCGGCACTTCTTGTGAGGCCGAATAGTCAAGTCGAGAAAAACGAGAGCGAAGTTACAACCGCCTTGTTTGAAATCACCCTAATGTGGAATAAACAAGGTATTAAACGAAGCATCAACAAACATTAGATAGAAATTTGACATATGTGTTTTCAAGCATTCAAGAATTCTCTTCCCCAAGCTGGGTAGGGTAGAGGAGCCACTATAGAGGCACCCAAATTGAGAGGAACCTACAGAGCATGCTATTTGACCAATTGCAAATTTAAGGTGATGATAAGATTGTCATGCGTACCCGTGGAGGTAAGATGGTGTGGTGGCAATGACCCGAGGTGGGTTTTTTGCTTAGTTTCTCTTATTTATTTGTAAAACAAGTGGGGGAAAGTGGCTATACGGTCCCACCCCTTGCATGGCATCTTGGGTGGTATGGTAATTGCCCAAAAAGTGGACGAGTGGTACCTAATACCAGTAAGAAAGCTCATGTTTAAAAACTCACTCAACGATGGACACTTGAAACATTCTTGGTCCATCTCATCTACAGAATGTGTGTTGTGTGGCCTCTACACTTCACAACTCTAATGCTCCTTCATCCTCAAACTGAGTGGAATGAGTTAGATTGCTTGATAGCTATTCTTGAATTAGATGCAAAGTAACTGAATAAGTTCAGATGGTCAGATGACCAAATGAGAACTTTAAACTTTAGATGACAGATTTAGACGTCAGTGACTTGACATCAGATTTCAGATGAACAATTGAAGTAAAATGAAATAGAGTTCAAGTTGCCGGACAAGTAAGAATGCACTCATATTCAAAATAGAGTTAAGATTACAATTGGCTTAGATCTAGAACTTTGGAATGATTAACTCGAAAGCACAATTGATACAAGGATTGACACTAAATGCTTCTAAGCTTTCTTGAGCTTCCAAATGTTAGAGTTACAAGAGTGTCATGAGATAAGCGACACGTGTCAAGAAGATCTAAAATGATATTAATGGGTCCTATTTATAGGTGCCGCTAGTGGGTTCTAACTAGTCGGCAAAATTTGGCAGTTTTGAATTGCTGCCTCCACATGTCATCTAGTCACTCGTAGTGACTCCATAAAGCTTTAAACAGGACTTCAGACATTTCCCTAAACTCGGGCTCATGATTGGCTTTGTTGGCCATTTCTTTTTTTGGAATCTTTGACACCTCCACAAATAACTAAAGTAGATCATTTGTGTACTTTCTTAGCTACCCAACCTAGTCTTTCCTCTGGGTCAACATTCCTTTGAAATTGGATAGATAATCCTTTAGTTCAGAAATTGTGTCTTTCTTTTCAGTGTCATTCCATGCGACCCATAGAGCATTGGGATGCTCACTCCAATCATGGAGGTCGTCAAGTATCAAAACATACTTCATTTTATGTATAGTTTCATTATACATTGGATATAGTGATGGATAGAACTTTGGTAGCTCATCTTCCTTGATGGACAAGGCATACATAAGAACTGGTGAATCTGGTACAACCTCAGTAGGGGGTACCAATTGGAAGATATTTAAAAAATAAATGGGAATCCAACGAGATGCATCAATCGAGTAAAGTTGAAGCCTTATGGCAGGTGTCAGGCAACGCAGTAGACAGAGAAGGCAAGTGCGGGCGAGGCGACATGCAGTGCATGCAAAGTTAGGGTGACATGCAGAGGCAGGGTGATGTGTAGAGGTAGGGTTTCAAAATTTATTTATTTTTTTATAACTAGCCAAAAAGAGCAAATTGGCGTTCCGCTAGAGTGGTTATGGGAGAAGCTTGAAAGGTTGATCTTTGATGAGGTGAAGGTTCGAATCCGTATTGTCCTTTGTAAGGGTATGAATCCTTCAGAGCAAAAATAGCGAACCTCACAAGAAAGGGAACCTCACAGAGAATTTCTAGAAGTAATCGAATAAACATGGTTACCTCAATATAATGTATGACTATGTGGTTTTCAACATGCATCATCTTTTTAGCAATCCTAACAAGATGGAATAAGTACTTTAGGGATTGTTCGTATTCCATTAGGGAAAGTTTGGACTCACCGGGCACAAGGTAGATATGTGGCGTAAATCACATTGAATGCAGGTGCACTTTTCTAAAGGAAGTTTGCAAATACCAAAGGTGAAACTCTCTTCCCAGCATTTTCTTTGCTTTTCCTCGTCTTCTCTATGTTGTGAGCAAGTGTATGATAGCATCACAAAACTCTTTCTACTGCATAAGGTGGCATCGGGTAAAAGGTCACTTGGTAACTGTGGACCAAGACCTATGTGATGATGCTAGTAATTCCTTAAGGGCGATTGAAGTAATGTGTGAAAATGAGCTGGTGACAGTTGTTAGCATTAGAAGTAATTTCACCCTAACACAAGTGCGAGAGGATTTTCTTAACGAGATCGACCTCAACATGCCTGCATAATTTGTTTTCAAGTGCAACATGCGAAAGGTACTATGTTTCATGTACACTAGTTATTGAGTCTATGTAGTTTACATTCTCATTGTTATCATGATGACTCAACTCTACTCCCCGCTTGATGTCATAAAATCTAATATCTAATATCTAACCAACCCAAATGATTCTCTCATATTAAACTGATCACTTAATGTGGGAGAATAAATGGGAACAAGCGTTAAGATATAGACATGTGCTTATAGATCTATCTCAACATGGGGCAAATGGTAAAGGGGCCCAAATGAGAGATGGTCTATCAAAGAGCAAGGCTAACCAACGGAGCATAAGACCTTAGGGTTAGCTTCATTGAAGACCTGCAATAATGTGTGTAAAAGTCCTTTGACCTTAGGTAAGCTAGGGTTGACCTTGAGGCGCGAGAACCGACCCAGCTTGAGGTGCTTGTCCTGCTTGTCATGCTTGATGACTAAGGTGCTATGCAAAGTGCAAGAGCTCCCTCTCCTTCTCCAAGTAAGTAGAGGTTGAGAGCCTACACCAACACTCTTGGATATGGAGTGCAAATCCAACCAAGAGCCATGCTTCAATGCTTAAGCTTGCCATCTCCTTCTTCTTCATTACTATGCTATTATGTATGCTAGCAACAAGAGTTATGATAAGTGAGGAACTAATTCTTTCTCCTACGAAATGTTTCTTCTTCCTCTTCCCTACCCTCATTCCCTGCTAGCTCTCTCCACCTTCGAAGGTGTTTGAGGTCTTGGGACTGAGGCTTGGGATAGTTAAAGCTTTCTTCAAGTTTATGTTATGTTTGTGATGCATGAAGCTTTCCATCTTCATTGCATCACCTAGGTCACAAGGAACACAAAGATTGTATTGTAACAAGTCTCTCTTAATGGGAGAAATCATAATACAAATGCCTATTGGAGGGGGGACCGGCTCCACATAAATCCGGTCTTCAACTGTTGTCATGTTCTCTAAATTCTCTCTCTTGCAAAAGTATTGTTCATGCCAAGTTAACTAATTGCTATGATTATGTTGCTATATTCAATTATGTTCACCCGCTATGCTCACAAAGTCATTTCGCAAAAGTACTCTCATTAATTTCCGCTACTCTCAAACTAAATAGGCCAATTCCATTAAATTGGTATCATAGCATTTGGTTTCTCTTTTCTTGCTTAAGAAGAGAGGTCCTTAAGTAGCCTATAAATGGTTGATGTTGTTAATCATATTAGGGTAAGTGGAATTGGGATCTATTATCGGTTTTGTTGAGCCCACTATGTGGGGGATGGTGCACACCTCGGGAACTTTGGACTTAATAATGGAGTCTTTTTAGACTTGCCTATGGCTTTACCATTATTGAGCCATAAGAAGTCCGAAAGGAGCTAGCCCTTGGCAACTCTGCTATGTTAGACCTACTCCTCTACTCTCTATAATTAGCCACTTCGAGCCGTGGGTGTAGATACTTAAGAGCCGTTTTTCAAAGGCTAAGAGGAGTGGCAACTAAGGTTTTGAAATGCCAAAGCATACACTAAGTACATACATAAATTTTGTTAACATGGCTGACAATAATCAAGACAGTAGAATGAATATTGATAGCTTTGATTTTGCACATGAAGGTGCTAATGATGATGCTCCCATGTTTGTGAATTATCTCGTCATTAGGTTGCAGCAAGCTATGGGCAACCCTGCTTTGCAAGCCGAAGTTACTCAACAACTTCGTGCTTATGGAATTTCCCTTCCTCTCCGAGAGGAGCGAGAGCTTAGGAGGCCTCTTGAAGAGACCCCCAAAAGAAGACTCTCTCCCATTCGAGAGGAGGAATCCAAAGAGCAAGAAAGCAATGAAAGTTTAAGTTCCTCTGAAGATGTGGCTCCACGAAGACGGCGGTCTAGACGATTGCCCACTCCTCCCAAGAGGAAAAGATCAACACATAGTCCTTCTCCTCATCACTCTGAAAGGAAAGAGAGGAAACAAAGAAAGAAAACGGCTAGGAAGAGGTCACCCTCTTCTCCTTCTTCTTCACCTTCCTCCTCTTCCGACGAAAGTTATGGCTATTCTCCTAGAGAATACAAGAGGGGAGGACATCGCAAATCATTTCCTGCATGGCGAAGGTCACAAAAGCTAAAGAAGTTCAAGGAGGGAGGAAAGAGTATCTCTTTTCTCACCTATGATGGCACCTTCGGTGCTACCGACAAAGCGTTGGCCTTAATCCAGCAATTTTATGCGGCCTTTGGAGATGAGGGCTTCATAGAGTCCTCCAAGCTACGCCATGTAGCTATGCACTTCCAAAAATCAGCTCGTCAATGGTGGGCTAGCCTTCGTGGAAATGGTGAAGCTCCAAAGACATGGAAAACTCTACGAGTTTCCATCATGAAGCAATTCCTTGCAAGCGATGCAAAGGACAAAGTGCTTACCGAATGGCGCAGCTTGAAGCTCCTCTCCCATGAGTCTATCCACAAATATGTAGACAAGTTTTGGGATTTACATCTCAAGGCTACTGTCTTTCAAAAGATAGACTTTGCCGAGCAAAGGCATCAATTCTGTGCGGGACTACCTGAAGAGATGGCCGAATACATCAACTCTCAATGGCCTGGTACTATTAGCGAAGTAATCCATCACACCATGGTTGCTTCATGCATCAATTTCCATCAAGGGGCTAGACGTAATGTCAAGCCCATGGAAAACAAAGACAAAAATGATGCAAAGGGGAAAACCAATGTTCAAAATACTTCCCAAGTCAATTCCAACAACAACAACAATCGGTCCAAGGAGAAGGGAGTTTACAAAGGTAAAAAAAAACTCTCTGCTGAAGAGCTTGAAGCTTTTCGCAAGGACCATAAGTGTTTCAAGTGTGGGGAGCAAGGACATGGCTATCGTTCTTGCCCCAAGAAGAATACTCGCAATGAGACTCCTAGGGCTTCCACCATCGAAGCTCCAAAAGAGGATGCTCATTGCAAAGGATCATCACTTTCCTATGCTTGGGGAAAGGTAAGAGAACATGATGCCTTCATCTTGTTTGACCCTGGCTCTACTCTCAACTTCATATCAACGGAGTTGGCCACCAAGTTGGGCATTCAAGCTTTTGAGATGGGAGATATAGTAGTGGCTGATGCAGCTTTCAAGGGACAACAAGCCTCTGTTACTCCCTTGATTGGGAAGTTGAGGCTTCATTGTAAAGAATGAGGATGCAAGAGAGCTACACAAGACAAGCACAAAGCACACAGAGATGGAAAGCTTCTTCTTCTTCTTTACAGAAAAGAGAGTACAAAATGACTAAGTGCTAAAGCTGAAAAGTAGCACATATGTACATGCGGTCACTGAGTGTGAACTCGCTAGAAGCATACTAGGCTGGCACTATAAGTGTAGTCCAGCTGTAGAATCACTGGCAGAGATCCTCCGTGTCGGTCACCTAACGCGCCAGTGAGTAAATGTCGTAAGCGGCCAAGACCCGTAGTGGATGCCAGCTCAAGGTGTAGAGCTCGACATCTCAACACTCCCCCTCGAGCTCTGCATGTCGCAGAGTCCAAACATAGTCCGGAAACGTCGAAGCTTCTCAGCTCCGAGGGCCTTGGTAAAGATATCCGCTATCTGCTCCTCTGTGCTGACGTAGACCAAGTCAATGTCGCCCGCCAACACTCGCTCTCGAACGTAGTGGTAATGGACCTCTATGTGTTTGGTCCTGGCATGGAACACTGGGTTCCTAGCCAACTGCATGCTGCTGAGGTTGTCACAATGGATGAAAATCTGCTGGTCCACCTGCACTCCTAAGTCCTCAAGTAATGTGCGTAGCCAAGCTACCTCGCACGCCGCAATTGCTGCACCTCTGTACTCGGCCTCTATGCTCGATAAAGCAACCGTAGGCTGCTTTTTGCTGCTCCAAGTAACAGCAGCACTCCCAAAAGAGAACATGAAGCCACTCGTAGATCTCCTATCAACAATGCTACCTGCCCAATCTACATCTGTATACCCATACAATGCTAATGGTGCATCTGCTGCATAGAACAATGCGTAGTCAAGAGTACCTTGCACATACCTAAGTGTGCGTCGTACTCCATCCAAATGTGGCTTCCTCGGAAGTTGCATGAACTGACTCTCCAAGCCTACTGTGTAGCTCAAGTCTGGCCTCGTGATAGTCAAGTAGATTAGACTACCCACAATCTTCCTGTACATGTTGACATCCTCAACAACATCACCCTTCTCTGCACTCAGCTTTGCATTCACATCCAAGGGAATAGAAATTGGCTTACAATCAGCCATACCATACTTTGACAACATGTCCAAAGCATACTGTCTCTGTGATAGCCATACACCCTCTGGAGTCCTGATCACCTCAATGCCAAGAAAGTAGCGCAACTCGCCTAAATCTTTCATTTCAAACTCCTGTTTGAGAAGACCCTTCACATGGTCAATCTCCATAGCATTGTCACCAACAATAATAAGGTCATCTACATATATGGTAATGACCACAATCCCCACATCACTATCACGTACATAGAGTGAATGATCAGCATGAGCTCTCCTAAAACCAATATTGACAAGATACTTGGCAATCCTGTCATACCATGCTCTAGAGCCCTGCTTCAAACCATACAAAGCTTTGAGAAGTCTGCATACATAATCTGGGTAACCTGGATCGACATAACCAGGTGGCTGATCCATATACACTTCCTCTTGCAACTCACAATTCAAGAAGGCATTCTTTACATCCATTTGATGCATAATCCATCCTCTAGATGCAGGCACTGCTATGACAGCTCTCACAGTCGTCATCTTTGCCACTGGAGCAAAGGTCTCCTCATAGTCTATGCCATACGTCTGTGCATAACCCTTTGCGACCAGCCTTGCCTTGTGACGCTCAATGTTACCATCAGCCTTATGCTTGGTTTTATACACCCATTTACAGCCAATAGCTTTCTTGCCACTTGGCAATGGCACCAACTCCCATGTGTCATTTGCTTCCAATGCAGCCATCTCTTCATTCATTGCATCATCCCAATGCACATTTCCAACTGCATCCTCAAAACATGTGGGCTCCACATCCTGTATCACCTTAGCCATGTAGGCTTGGTGATGCGCTAGATACCCATCATAAGTCAATTTCTGAACTGGATTTCTGACTCTATTAGATCTGCGCGGTCCTGGGTCACTCCTTTGCCCTCTAGCATCTTCTTGTACTTTCCTTACACCAGGTGTCCTGACAGCCGGAATTCCAAATTCCTCATCAAGACTTTGTTCAGAACCATCTGAATCCATGTCTACATGTGAAAAACCTGATGATGCATCAACCATACAGGGAGGTTCATCAACCTTTTCCTTTCCTTTTCGTGATACATTCCCTGTACCTGTTGGTGGAGTAACCTGCGTACGTAGTCTACCATTCCATGGTTTCTCAACAGAGCCACGAGAAGAGGACTCTTGTGGTCCACTCAAAACCTGTGACTGTGGCCTCACATTTTGTACAACCACATCATCTTTTACATCAGCCCCAATAGTGCCATGTGCATTACTGTACCAGCTGCTCATCTCATCAAAGACTACATCTCTGCTCACTCGTAATTCTCGTGTAGTAGGATTGTAGCACCTGTACCCCTTTTGTTCTAGGGAATATCCCACAAGAATACATTTCTCTGCTTTAGGATCCAATTTCCTACGCAACTCATCTGGTACATGCACGTAAGCTATGCAGCCAAACACTTTCAAGTGTGCCAAATCAGGCTTTGTACCTATAAACTTTTCCTCAGGTGTTACATCATGCACCGCAGCTGTAGGTGTCCTGTTCATAATGTACACAGCTGTATTTACAGCTTCAGCCCAGAAATGATGAGGCATGTTCTTCTCATTCATCAATGCACGTGCAACCTCTGCAATGTGCCTGTTTTTCCTTTCTGCGACCCCATTCTGCTGTGGAGTATATCTGCATGTAAATTGCCTGTGTATACCATGCATTCGCAGAAAATCTGAAAAATCATTGGAGAAGTACTCTCCCCCTCCATCTGACCTCAATGTCTTGATTTGCATATCTGTCTCCTTCTCAATCATGACTTTGAAGTCTTGAAAGTGACCAAACACTTCACTTTTGTTACGCATGAAGTAGACCCATACTTTCCTTGTATGGTCATCATGGAAAGAGACATAATACCTGCAACCATGTATACTTGCAGTATCGGTTGGACCCCAAACATCTGTGTGCACCACCTCAAGTGGCTTTTTACATACATTGCGCTCATGTGGAAATGAGCCCTTTGACTGTTTTCCAAACTGGCATGCTGCACACACTTTATGCATACCATCCACCTTGAATTTGGGCAAACCTTTTACAATCTGTTTTGATTGCATGCTGCGCAATCTCTGCTCATTGACATGGCCAATGCGTTTGTGCCAAATGTCAACATCAGCCACAACACCTGTGCCCTGTGAAAATAATGCAGCTTTTACCTCAGGCATGTCTACATTCAGCGTAAACATTCTGCCCACACATTTGCCCTCTGTGATCAGCTTACAGCCATTCTGGAAATCTTCTACATAACAGCCATTTGGATTGAAGCGAACCTGCAAACCCTCCTCAACCATTTGTCCAACAGAAACAAGATTCTTTGTAATGTTTGGGACATGAAGTACATCTGCTAAGTACTTTGATTTCCCACTCTTCGTATTTAGAGGTATGTCCCCTACATGAGCAATGGGGTGAGCTGTGTCATCTCCTGTCTGCACATAGCCTGACACATCTGGTTTGCGCATATCTCTAAACCACTCTCCACGAGACGTCATGTGATTAGAGGCACCTGAATCCACATACCAAACATCATCTTGGGTGGAATTCTCTGCAGTCATTGTATTCATTACATGTTGCATAACAAACATGCGCTCGTTTTTGCTGTCATCTGCATCTTTGCTAGTAGATGCATAGTTGCCATGTTCTCTCTTTCTACTTGCTTTTCCCTTTGGACAGTCATGTGACATGTGACCTCTTTCACCACAAGTCCAACATTCTCTACTATCTGGAGTATGTTGCTGCCTGCTTGATCCTGCACCACGACCTCTTTGACTCCCCCTGCCTTGAGACTGGTTTCCCCTGCCACCTGTATTGTTTTGATTTGATTGACCTTCCAAAAATTGGCCCCTGCAACCCCTTGGGCCTCGACCACGACCTCTACCTCTACCTCTGTTGGAGTTAGAATAGAAGGCCTGTTCAGAATTATTTCTGCCATGAGAAGAAGATGTGTCAAGGTTCTTCTCCTCAAGAATAAGCATAGAAATCAAATCTTGGAACACGGGGATGTCGTCTCTTGTATTCATGGAAGACCTAAAATGTACATACTCATCTCCTAGACCATCCAAGCATGCACGGACAATGTCATCGTCTTCCACTGAGACTTTAATAGATCCAAGAGCCTCGATGATACTCTTGATCTTCAAAGCATAATCATTGATGGACAGGTTGTTCCTCTTAACCTGATTTAGCTCCGACTTTAGTTGAAGCTTCCTGGCCTTGGTGTTCACCTCGAACACTCTGCCTAAGTTTCTCTATGCAATGGCGGGGGTTTCAGCATCCTGTAGATAGCCCATCATGCCATCTGTGATGCTCATAGACAGCCAATACATCACTTTGCTCTGGCCTTGTTGCCAGTCCCTCAAAGCTTTCCTTTGTTCTGCTGTAGCATTTGCCTCGGGAATCTCTGGTTCCTTTTCATTGTCTCCTTCTACATAGTCCCAATAACCTTTTCCTTTTAAGAAATTTGTTATTCTGAACTTCCATGCAGGGTAGTTATTTTTCTCAAGCTTCTCAGTAACAATCTGACTGAAACCGTCAGACATCTTGAAGCACTAAGAAAAAATAGCTGCAATCTGCAAAAACCTGCAAATCTGCTGAACCTGCTATCGTGGTTCCTGTAACGCTTTCTACACTCAACGAGTGTCCACAATCAAGCGTACATACAACCACTGTACTTGTATAGTAAATCTCTGTATACTGCACTTTGGATTGCGAACGAAGGGATTGTGATGCTCTTGCTCTCTTAGCCTCTCTTGCCTGCACCAGGCTCTGATACCATGTAAAGAATGAGGATGCAAGAGAGCTACACAAGACAAGCACAAAGCACACAGAGATGGAAAGCTTCTTCTTCTTCTTTACAGAAAAGAGAGTACAAAATGACTAAGTGCTAAAGCTGAAAAGTAGCACATATGTACATGCGGTCACTGAGTGTGAACTCGCTAGAAGCGTACTAGGCTGGCACTATAAGTGTAGTCCAGCTGTAGAATCACTGACAGAGATCCTCCGTGTCGGTCACCTAACGCGCCAGTGAGTAAATGCCGTAAGCAGCCAAGACCCGTAGTGGATGCCAGCTCAAGGTGTAGAGCTCGACATCTCAACATTCATGTCCAAAGCTATGTCGACAAAGAAGACTTCTTCATCTCTCCTCTCCAACATGAGGATGTTATCCTAGAGGCACCATGGTTTGATCGCATGGCTGCCAACATGAAGTTCCCTAAAAGAAAAATCTACTTCACCTACAGGGGAAAGAACATGAATATAGATGCTAGTGAGCGTGGTCACACTATTCCACTTGTAAATCCTCTTGCTTTTGATAAGTCAATGAAGAGCTCAGTTTCTGCGTACATGATTTTTGTCAAAGAGTCTCTAAAAGATACTAATGTTTCATCAAATGTAAATAGTAGGAATCAAGAAGAGTTAGACTTGTCTAATTTTCTAAAAGGATTCCAAGATGTGTTCATTGATGATATCCCTATGGACTTACCTCCAAAACGAGGGGATGATGACCATCGCATTGAGCTCCTTCCTGGAAGCTCACCACCTAACTAGCCTCCTTATCGAGTCTCACAAGCTCAACAAGAGGAGATCATGAGGCAAGTACAAGAGCTGGTAGACAAAGGGATGGTGAGGCCTAGTTCCTCTCCCTTTTGTTCTCCAATCCTTCTAGTACAAAAGAAAGATGGTACATACCGTATGTGTGTGGACTATCAAGCACTAAACCATATCACTATCAAAAACAGATTTTCCGTACCTCGGGTAGAAGATCTGTTTGATAAGCTACAAGGCTCTACCTACTTCAGTAGGATTGACCTTAAGAGTGGCTATCATCAAATAAGGATAGTGGATGAAGATATCTTAAAGACCGCGTTTCGCACAACGTTTGGTCTTTATGAATATCTAGTCATGCCTTTTGGCTTGACCAATGCACCAGCTACATTCAATCGTTTGATAGAGAAAATTTTTAGACCATACCGCAAATTCACTGGAGTGTTCTTTGATGATATCATCATCTACTCCAAGTCTTTGGAGGAACATAAGCAACATCTCCAAGTAATTTTTCAAGCATTGAGGGAGAACAAGCTTTTTCTCAACCAAAAGAAAAGCGAATTCTTCCTTCAAGAGATTCAATACCTAGGTCATATTATCTCTAAAGATGGTATCCGAATGGATCCATCAAAGTTAGAGGTAATAAAAGCATGGCCTAACCCAAGAAATCTACATGAGCTAAGAAGCTTTGTTGGTATGTGCGCATACTATAGATGCTTCATAGCAAAATTCTCTCAAGTAGCAGGACCACTACACGACTTAACTAAGAAGAACGTTAAGTTTGTATGGACTGCTAAGGAGCAAAATGCTTTTGAAAATCTCAAAGAGAAGCTTACTTCCCAACCAGTCCTCGTGCTTCCAGATCTCTCAAAGCCATTTGAGGTCCAATGTGATGCTTGTGGTGATTGCCTTGGAGCAGTTTTGCTTCAAGAAGGGCATGCCATAGCATATGAGAGCCGAAGGCTCAATATTGATGAACGAGTCTTGGGCATTTATGAGAAAGAGATTTTAGCTGTTCTACATGCCCTAGACACATGGAAGCACTACCTATTGAGGACTCCATTTATCCTACGAACCGACCACCAAAGTCTCAAGTATTTCATGACGCAAACCAAGCTTTGCGACAAACAAATGAGGTGGGCAAATTTTCTTTCGCAATTTAATTTCCATATTGCTCACATAGTTGGTAAGCACAATCAAGTGGCCGATGCACTTTCACGACGACCCAAAGTTAATGCGGTGTCTATAGCTACTCACAATGATCTATCTTCTATGATAGATGAGTATGCTACTGACCCTGACTTTAGAGACATAATGTCAGCCCTTGCTTTGGGGAAGAAAGAGGAACCATTCACCTTGCAGTATGGTTATCTTCTCCACGGCAATAGGCTATGTTTTACCCATTCCCTTTGTGAGAAAGTTATGTATGAATCCCATGCTCCTCCATATGCGGGGCATAGAGGTATTCAACCTACTCTCCGAGGAGTAGAGACGTACTTCTATTGGCCTACCATGAAAGTGGACATACAAGAGTATGTTTCAAAATGTGTAGTATGCCAAAAGACCAAGTATGATAGAGGGAAGCAACCTGGATTACTACAGCCATTGCCTATCCCAAATTCACCATGGGAGAGTATATCCATGGATTTCATCTTTGGATTACCCAAGTCTATCCATGGGAATATAGGAATATGGACATTAGTTGACAGGTTTAGCAAGCAAGCACATTTTATTCCTGTCAAAAAGACTATTAAGGCACATCAAATGGCAACTCTCTTCATATCTCAGATTTTCAAGCACCATGGATTACCCACATACATCGTGTCAGATAGAGATCCTACAATGACCAGTAATTTTTGGAAAGGTCTCTTTGAAAATCTAGGAACAAGATTGAATTTCTCTTCGGCCTATCACCCACAAACGGATGGCCAAGGTGAGATAGCCAATCTTACGATACTCGATCTACTAAAGACTTATGTTACCGAAGTAGATCAACGCTCACAATGGGAAAAGTACTTACCTCTTGTAGAGTATGCCTACAATAATACTGTACATACTTCTACGGGAAAAGCACCTTTTGAGATCATTGAGGGAAGACCTAAAAGTCCCTTGCTACTCAAAGTACATGGGAAGATCTTCGCTGCTGATGAGTATAGCCGTGACCTACAAGAATCTTTTCAAAAGATTAAGGAGGCTATATCCATCTCTCAACAAAGGCAAAAAGCTGCTGCTGATAAGCATAGAAGAGCCTTAATGTTCAAAGAAAATGATTGGGTCTTACTCAAGTTTCCTAAGGCTCGATTAAGGCAAACGACGCGCAAAAATCCTACGGGCCATCAAAAGTATTATGCTAAACTAGCAAAAAGATACTATGGTCCTTTCCAAATCTTGAAGCCCATCAATGAGACGGCTTATCAACTCAAGTTTCCCAACCATTGACTCATACACAATGCCTTTCATGTAAGCCTACTTAAGCCCTACAAAGGAGAGCCACCAACCGAACCAATTATTGAAGACCCTCCCGAAGTTGAAGACCAAGAAGAGGTGCTACAACCCGAAGGTGTCCTTCGGCATGAAGACAAGGTACTACGACATGGTAAGATTATCCGACGGTATCTTATTAAGTTCAAAAATTATCCTTTTGAAGATGCTAGATGGATGCAAGGAATACAGCTTAAGGATAGCATGAACCTTGTCAATGCTTACAATGCTACATTAGAGTAAGCAAATGTACAAATTTCTTTTAAATGACTCATTTTTTTGTCTTATAAGACTAGTCCTCTTTTTAATTGTGCACAAATTTAACTATTATGCATGCTTAGAATCATGTTTGTGATGATGACGTCTCTCAAACACCAAGTAGAATTTGTCACTCTACTTTGGGAGAATGAAATGGACTAAAGAGCATACATGCTTGCGGTAGCAATGTCTCCCAAGCACCAAATGGATTAGTCATCCATCTTGGAAATATGTCGTAGGGTAAAAAGGGATCCTCTACCCGCTAAGTAAAATTGACTAATGACTAAGGCTTTATCTCTTCTACCTCATAGTCGAGGACGACTATGATTTCAAGAGAGAGGTAATGTCATAAAATCTAATATCTAATATCTAACCAACCCAAATGATTCTCTCATATTAAACTGATCACTTAATGTGGGAGAATAAATGGGAACAAGGGTTAAGATATAGACATGTGCTTATAGATCTATCTCAACATGGGGCAAATGGTAAAGGGGCCCAAATGAGAGATGGTCTATCAAAGAGCAAGGCTAACCAACGGAGCATAAGACCTTAGGGTTAGCTTCATTGAAGACCTCCAGTAATGTGTGTAAAAGTCCTTTGACCTTAGGTAAGCTAGGGCTGACCTTGAGGCGCGGGAACCCGACCCAGCTTCAGGTGCTTGTCCTGCTTGTCATGCTTGATGACTAAGGTGCTATGCAAAGTGCAAGAGCTCCCTCTCCTTCTCCAAGTAAGTAGAGGTTGAGAGCCTACACCAACACTCTTGGATATGGAGTGCAAATCCAACCAAGAGCCATGCTTCAATGCTTAAGCTTGCCATCTCCTTCTTCTTCATTACTATGCTATTATGTATGCTAGCAACAAGAGTTATGATAAGTGAGGAACTAATTCTTTCTCCTACGAAATGTTTCTTCTTCCTCTTCCCTACCCTCATTCCCTGCTAGCTCTCTCCACCTTCGAAGGTGTTTGAGGTCTTGGGACTAAGGCTTGGGATAGTTAAAGCTTTCTTCAAGTTTATGTTATGTTTGTGATGCATGAAGCTTTCCATCTTCATTGCATCACCTAGGTCACAAGGAACACAAAGATTGTATTGTAACAAGTCTCTCTTAATGGGAGAAATCATAATACAAATGCCTATGGGAGGGGGGACCGGCTCCACATAAATCCGGTCCTCAACTGTTGTCATGTTCTCTAAATTCTCTCTCTTGCAAAATTATTGTTCATGCCAAGTTAACTAATTGCTATGATTATGTTGCTATATTCAATTATGTTCACCCGCTATGCTCACGAAGTCATTTCTCAAAAGTACTCTCATTAATTTCCGCTACTCTCAAACTAAATAGGCCAATTCCATTACACTTGATGTTATGTAGGTACCCGAGATAAATGAAACTATGGTAGTATGTCCACAGATTGTAGATAGTAGACTGGATATTGTGTGTTGCATATCTTGATACAAAGATAAGTATCACAGATCGCTGTAACAAAGCACTTTACCCTAAACCCGATACGACAGATGAATGTCATTTTCTTAACAAGTTGTACAGAGCACTTTTGTAAACATTATACAATGATCGATACATACGACAATTTGCACCCAATTTTTCATTCAATAAGTACAAATGAGTACATTTCAGTGAGTGTTTTAATGATTTCCAACAATAGGTGACGCAGGGGCATGAAAGATAGAGGGTGAGGTGGGGGGGGGTGGTTGTTGTGGGGGTGGTGTTCGTTGGTGTGTAGAAGAGGTAGGGGCATCAGACATGGGTGGAGGGTAATGAGGGGGCAAGGGCCTAGGAGAGGTATCTAGGGAAATGGTGATGGGGGGAGGCTGCTACGTTGTTGGAGGAGCTGCGGGGTATCTTCTAGGTTGAGTTCGTGGAGTGGGCCTTGGGGCGGCATGAACACATCGTGCACTGCTTCTGAGCGCGTTGTTACAAGGTTGATCATGTTCTCAACCAATGTGGTCTTGAACAAATCAACATGCACATCTGTATAATCTTCTAGTTTTCTAGCCTGCAAAATCATTCAACCCCATAAGTTAGTTTAAGTGGTTATAAGTCATAGATATTGATGAACAAAAAGTAGGTGTCTATGCTTTTGCGCTCCTCCCCATACATACGCTCCAGTAGGAGCTCTACATTCATTAACACCCTCCAGCCCCATAGGAATCCATCTTGTTGTTTGGGGATCTTGAAACTCAAAACTGGTCATCTCTTCCCATATCTCCTCCTGGGCCAGTGCCTCTAGAGCAGTTATCAACTTTTGAATAGATCTTAAACAATTGGAATTAAGTGTCATAAAAGTTTCACAAATAGTTTGTGACTTTCAAGAAAGGACTCCGCTGACCTTCGAACATTCCCATGGAAA
Source organism: Adiantum capillus-veneris (assembly GCF_014529385.1). Taxonomy (NCBI): domain Eukaryota; kingdom Viridiplantae; phylum Streptophyta; class Polypodiopsida; order Polypodiales; family Pteridaceae; genus Adiantum; species Adiantum capillus-veneris. The sequence continues at coordinate 81,263,800 of NC_140934.1, forward strand.
CCATGCGCGAAGTTTGAAAGGTAGCAACACTTTCGCTCCACGGCCAAAGAAACCAATCTCCAGTGGGAGTTGTTTTAACAAGTAAGGTCAATTGAGATGCATGTTTCCAACATACACATAGAAGGTAGATTGTTATTAATGACAACTCTTACTCTTCATTGTAATCTAGTAAAAAATTCTTCACTGTCTCCATGTTGATGGTTTGAAACAATCAACTACCTCTATCAGTGATGTATTTTTGGATGATAGAATTACAAAAGGCTAGGAGTCAAGAATAGCAACCTCACCCTTGACATTCCATGCAAGGTTCAAAACCACAAACTGCGAGCAAATATATATTCTATCATGCAAAACACACAACAAACTTGCAACCAACACAAGATGGGGGGAAAATCACTATCCACAAAAAACAGTTAATAATTGAGTCCGTCAGCTCCCTGCTAAGGTCCCCCAAAATGTTGATCTCACGGGACCCAAAATTGAAATAGAGGATGCATCCCCATACCACAATAGCAACATCAAATTGTGGGTAAAGACACTCTAGGGTGCCCACATTAGCTTCGTGTTGCGTCGTTGCCAATCGTTGCTCATGGCGCTCAACGTTACGCGCTTCCTCCTCTGCTTGAACGTCCAGTTCCCATGCTTCCACTTGTCTTTGAAATTATCATTATGTATTTAGACGGGTGTTATTTTGATGGATATCTATAGAAATGTCAACCACCTTGACCTTTCCTACTGTTGGGATTCTCAAAATATTGTCAATCTTTTTGTCGGATATACCCATATACCCATAGGCAGCAATGTTTTGCCATACCTAAACTCGATGAGCCAAAGGGAGTTCAAATCCCATGTTGAGCAGTCATAACTTAACTCTCCTAAATTAGCTCGACAAAAAAATCCTCCTTCAATTCATGGAGGCAACCCATTTTTGTAGTGCGAGGTCTTTTGAAATTAAGGTTGTTTTGGTCGTAGATTTCACTGACAACTCTCTGAAAAGGTAGCTTTGGTATATCCAAGGAAATATGTTTTTGTAGCTTTTTGAGCTCCAATAGCACAGTTTGATTCTGCTCATATCTCTTGCTTCTCATGGTCATGTATAGATGAGGTAGAGTTTTTATTGGCACATGTGACATTGATGCTTGACAGCAATCAGACTGAGCGTTGCTAGAGGATCCTTCACCATGGTAAACCTTCCTCGCATTCTGCTTTGTACAAGCCATAGAGGAACGGCTAACAACATGGGACATAGGGAGAGTGGAAAGAAAACACCTCAAATGAGTGCCGAGGTAGGTCAAACAGGATTGTGGGGGCTAAGAGAGAGAATTGACACGGAATAGCAAAAAGTGCTTGACAAGAGTGAGCGAGACATGTTGTATAGAGCGCACACACACATAATTGTGACATTGAAAGGATGGTTGTTGTCATGATAATGCTCATAAATGCAGGTTGTGGTGCATTAGGAAGTTCCCGTCCAAATGCATGGATGACATGTGGTAGTACATTGTGGGTCTGTACGTGCACACACATACATGTATTTTTACATGTGTGTGTTGCAAGGTTGCGGTACAAAGCGAGGAGAGCTTGACCAAAAAAGGTACACAGGGCTCCTCCCATTGTGTTGCGATAGGTGGTCACGCTAGAACGCGACGAGCTATGAGATGTTCAACAATCTCACTTGCCAACGCATTGTGGTGTGATTGGTACACGTGGCAGTCGCGCCACAACGTGATGAGGTGTGAGATGTTCAACATACCCATGGCCCATTGCGTTGTGGTGCAAATGGTACATGTGAGAGTCGCGTCGCAATGCAAGGTGTGAAATACTAGACATACCCATGGCACATCCTGTTGTGGAACGACTGCCATCTAATATCTAAGCAACGCAAATGATTTTCTCATATTAAACTGATCATTTAATGTGGGAGAATAAACAGGAACAAGGGCTAGGATATAGAAATGTGCTTATGGATCTATCTCAACACGGGGCCAAGGTTAAAGGGTCCAAATGAGAGATGGTATGTCTCTCTTGATGGGAGAATCTATAATACAAAAGTCTATTGGAGGGGGGACCGGCTCCACATAAATCCGGTCCTCAATTGTTGTCATGTTCTCTAATGTATTGTTCATGCTAAGTTAATTTTACGTATAATGGTTATGTTGCTACTGCTAATTACGTTCGCCCTCTATGTTCTCAAAGTGGTCTCATAAAAATGCTCACTCTAATTCTCTTAATTCCACTATTCTCAAAGTTCATAGGCCATTTCCATTACATTGGTATCAGAGCTATTGGTTTCTCTTTTCTTGCTTAAGAAGAGAGGTCCTTAAGTTGTCCATGAAAGGTTGGACCTGCTCATTGCAATAGGGTAGATGGGACAAGGATCTCTTATCTTAGTTGAGAAGAACTTAGTTGGAGGTACACCGTTGGGAACTATAGTCTTAATAATGGAGTCTCTCGGGGCTTACCTTTGGCTTAACCATTATTGAGCTATGAGCAAGCTCATTAGGAACCATAATCAACCGAGCAATGTCAGACCCTCTCCACTAGTCTTTACAATCAACAGACTCTAAACCACGGGTGTGGCTGCTTGAGAACTAATTTTCAAAGGTAAAGAAGAGTAGCGACTAAGGTTTTTGAGGGTACCAAAGCACAAAGTAATATATACATAAGTTCAATTAGCATGGCTGACAATAACCAAGAGAATACAACGAGCATTGATAACCTTGATTTTGCACATGAAGGTGCTAATGATGATGCCCCCATGTTTGCTAATTACCTTGTTACTAGGTTGTAGCAAGCTATGGGCAGCCGTGCTTTGCAAGCCGAAGTTACTCAACAACTTTGTGCTTATGGGATCTCCCTTCCTCTCGAAGAGGAGAGAGAGCTTAGGAGGCCTCTTGATGAGACTCCCAAAATAAGACTCTCTCCATAAGAGAGGAGGAATCCAAAGAACGATAAAGAACCGAATCCCTAAGTTCCTCTGAAGATGTGGCTCCAAGAAGAAGACGGCGGTCTAGACAATCACCAACTCCTCCCAAGAGGAAACGATAGTCCTTCTCCTCGTCACTCCAAAAGGGAAGAGAGGAAACAAAGGAAGAAAAAGACAAGAAAGAGGTCACCCTCTTCTCCTTCTTCTTCACCTTCCTCCTCTTTCGACGAAAGAAGTGGATATTCTCCTAGAGAATAAGAGGAGAGGACATCGCAAATCCTACTCTGCATGGAGAAGGTCCCAAAAGCTCAAGAAATTCAAAAAGGAAGGAAAGAGTATGTTGGCGGATACGCTGCGACGGACGTCAGCACAACGAGAACTCACCTAACAAGATTTGTCATCTAAGGACGAAGCTCGACCCGCAGGCGCATGGAAGCAAGCAAAGGGTGTCAACCTCTACTCGACCGACTAATGACTACTTCCTACAGAGATATCAAATCTACATGCCATTGGTTCTATGAATGTGAGAGTCTCCTATGATGCTACAGCAAGCCAAAATCCCATTAGACGTTCTCAAAACATTATGAAACTTGAGGGATATCCTATCAACACCAATAGGCCACTCTCCCTAAGGTCCGTGACCCAAAAACACCTCGTGCAGAATCACATAAGATGTCTGACTGGTTTTTGCAGGTCGACGTTTCCAAAAACTAAAATTCCTAATGTGTAGCTCTACTTGCTCTGATCGCGTGGATATGCTGAAATGCAAAAACAGACAACGTTTACTCACCGAAACTCCAAAAGTAGCTCACGGGTGAATCTGCCAAAACACAGACGAACGCGTGTGATGTAAGCATCAATGTGTAGCTATCCTCGTGGGCTTCGTTTGCAATTCCGACCACCGTAGCTCTTGTAGCACACACACACACTCTCTCACTCTCTCGCAGTCTCCCAGTCGACATAGAAGATAAGATTATTAGAAGTCCCCTTACAACGCTTTAGGTTTTGTTCTATATACTAAGCCTTAGAAAACCTAATGTCCATCCAAAATGACCTGATTTGTCCCTAGGATTCTATAGAGCTTAATTACAACACCGTGAGCTGGCTTTGCTCATCCAACAAGCATCTGCGGTCAAAATACAATTGCCGACTTAAAATATGAAGTTCTTGTAAACATTACAAAAGTGGCCGTAATGGCTCAAAATGATAATAACGGGATATTCGATGATGTCCATGAGCTTGTATCTTCACATTACAACATCCATCTTCATCTTCATCACTTCATTAGCATCTTCATATGGAATCTTTAGAGAATCTTTGAGGAATCTTCATGGAATCTTTGTGGAAGTGTTGTTGAAAGGTTGGCCTGTCAACGCTCCACCCCTCTGAATTCTTGTCGTCCCCGACAAGACCCTATGTCTGTAGTGGCCTTGACGAGTGCTTCATGTTTTGGTGTTGGTTGAAGCTTTTGTTGTTGCAGTTGCTTCTACTAGATGGTTTGTATGTTGTAGAGGTACCTTTTTCTTGTACATGTAGTGTAGTTGAACCCATAGCTCTCCCCTCCGATTGGTTGTTGTATCGTGAATAGGTTGAGCGAGGTTTGTTGTTGCAGCAAGTCTTTATCTCGGCAGCTCTGTATTGTTTGTTCTTTGGGTGTCATCCTGCATGTGTACCTATAAACTTGAAGCCTTTTTGAATTTTTTATGGGCCGCTCCCCTTTGATTTTCTAGTTGATGAGCATGTAGTTGGTCTGCTTTTCTGTGTTTATATAAAAAATAAAATAGTAGAAATAAAATGTGGCGTATATTACAAAATGAAGGTCTTGGATACCTGGATAGGACTAAAGGGCAAAACCCAGTGGGAAAAAAATTCCTTTTGGCACAATTAAATGTGAGGCTATATGTACTTATGTTTTGATGTAACCGAGTTTTGTTGAGTTAAAGTACTATGGCCATATGGCTACTATTATTAACTGGATATACATTGGATAAGTGTTAGTAGCTTGAAGACAGAGTCGTTGTTGTTGAGCAAATGCTTATTAAACCTGTTACCGCTTCGTCATCGTCATTTTGTTGTTTAAGTGCATGGGTGGAACACAAATTGTGTCAAATGCAAATGTCCAATGATGGGACATTATATATGCTTGCACAGATAGATGCATGGGAAACAATATGTTGTGCGAGAAGAGATTGAATGGGTGCTTCTAGGAGTGAACGTAGCTATAGAAGCAAAAATATATTTGACTTCAAGAGCTGCCGTTACTCACAAGAAGGGTTGTTGATGCTCGAGCTTTTTTCACTCTCCTCACTGTGTACATGTACGTGAGTGTTTTGTGGATTACTCCGCCTCTCCACCAAATAAAATTGTTAGACTTTGACTCTTCTGCTCACCTATCCAGCATGAGCGACTCAATTTTACAATATGCTCAACTCTTTCAGCTTGAGCTATAATCTAAATATCTAGACTCATAGACCACAAAAAATATTAAGACATGAAGCTTGGGTCTGACACTTGCTCATTTAGTGGCTCAGCTGCCCGACTCTTGATTCTTATGCCATGATTTTTATGGCGACTTGAATTACTCTCGGGAGCTTTCGACCAAGAATAGGTTTTGAAATTCAAAACTCCCATCCTCGAAGAGAGGATTTGTAAAGGACCATACTGGCAATATTGGTTTCTTTTGCCATACCTGGGTGACCTTGGTTGTCAAAATTTCTTTTTGTTGTTGTTGGTCACTTGGTTGAGAAGATTGGCTCGCTCCATTCTCTATAACACTTTGTCTATCATGTCTTGACATTTCTTGAGAGCTAGAGATGACTTCAATCTTCTTCTGTATGTGTTGTTCTTTTGGCACCCATTTGTATCTACATCGTGTGATTAGCGTGTCTTTGCAGATATCCTTTGCCTTGAGTGTGTCATTGTCGTTGATTTTGCCTTCCGTGAAATTGCGATTATTTTCAAGCTGAAGTGGTCTGATTGAAGAATGTTTACCTGGCAGCTTTGGTAGCCAAAGTCTCCGATTTCCTTGATAGTAACCTTGTGCTTGAAGAATTGTAGATGCCACTTCCCATGATGTTTTTGATGTCATATTGAGATGTACAAGAGTGCCATTTTTGGGATTTTTTACCGATGAAGTCCTATGTTGGTATGAAGGCCAGCTGGATTTGAAATTTCCTGCGTACCTTTGGCGGGCCTTGTTGGTTGGTCTCCTTTGGCGATATAAATATGAGCTTGTGGCTTTTGGGGACGCTTTTTGAAAACTTTATCCACCGCATAAGCCGAGGTCTGTGGTTTTGGTAACCAAAGTTTCTTTTGACCCTCATAATAGCCTTGCTCTGCTAAGCTGTAGTGGGAGGCTACCCATCCCATGTGTTTACCTTTCGTCAATTGTTGGCTAGGATCATTTACCCATATTGGGTCCTTGACTTTTATTTCTTTAGCTTTCATGTAGACCTTTGAAAACCTTTGGAGGCGGTGATCTCGCAGTGTAGGGTATTTCGGTTGAAAGATTTTCTTTGGAGTCTGCCTTTCATGTGGAAGCATGTGGTCAGTTGATATAGAATCTCTGTCTTGAACTTTTGTGGGTTGGATTGAAGACTCTGATTTAAGGGGCTGCTTCTATTGGTAGGACATTTTTGGGCTCATTTTGGCTTTGCCTTTGTCGACAGCCGATAATCTTGGAGCAGTTGTAGGCTGGCTTTCTGGAGAGCTAGTCTTGATGACCATCATTGAAAATTCAGGTTCTTCTGTCAATGTTTTTGCCCAGTGCTTGGACAAAATCAAATGTATACTCATTTTGGAAGAATCCACTAATAGGAATTTGTCTTTAACTATCTTTGACCGTAGTTTAAGGGTAGCTTCTGCAATCCCCAAACTTGTGACCTTAACTCCATTTAATAGGGATACCTGTACCTGAATTTCATATTGTTCTGGCTCATCTAGAAGTAACCACAGCCCATAAGACATGACATTAGTCGTGGCAGTGCAATCTATCTCTGCTATAAAATTGAATTTCAGTTTCTCATGCACATCCAACGAGAATTTAATCTTCTTGTTGGCTGCCAAGTAACTGAAGTCCTCTTTGCTTTTGGTACTTGTCTTGGACTTTTGTGCCTCGGAAGCTTTGTCATCCACTTGTATGTTGAACTTCTTTGTCATTGACTGGTTGTAGCATGTCCCAAGTGCTTACTATCTTCTGATCTATAGCTTTGGGGAAGGTCTATAGCCTGAGCTGCTTGTTGGTCTTCATTGCTAGTTTCTGACTGTGACGCCTTGATTCTTGATTTTAGAAGCTCTCTGTCACTATTTACTTCTTCTAGCACTTGAAGGTCATTCAATGGTGACATTTCTTCTTGGAAATCTTTTGAAGCTTTTGTAGCAGGATGTTGAGGTTGACTCTCTTCTTCTGATGCAATGGTCGTCGTGGCCTTTGGTTCCCATTGTTCCATGGGTTTTTGTAGAGTCTCTTCTCGAAAACATTCATTCATATCCTGCATTGCTTGTCCTTGGTAGTCAATTTTGGAGTCGGTCATTTCCCTTTCTTCTGTGGGTTCTAAAACTTCAGCTACATCTTCTTTTAGCTTCTTTGCTCTTTGATTTCTTGTTGTCGTTCCCTTGTTGTCATTGTTGTCATTGTCTGAACTTTGCTTTTGGCTTGTTGCCTCTTCTTTTCCATGTAGAGCTTTGCTAGGCAGTCCTTCACTAAATGACCAATGGCACATTGTGTTGGGGTATAGGCGCCTGTGCCTTGCCCGGCCGCCAAGAGTCTGGGCGCCCACTGACTTGTATACCTTATACATAGCATAAGTGTATAGGAGGCTGCTCACTCTTTTGAGTCTCCCCACCCATATCTGTGTCGTGTGTCTCCTTCTCTCTCTCTCTCACTCTCCGTTTGTGGTGCTCCCCGATCCCCTTCAATTGGTATCAGAGCTGATTTTGACCTCTGAAATTTCTGCAACAGCAGCAAGTTTTTGCTGCGTTTTTGGGCCGAAAACAGCGTTTTTTGGCATAGCTTCACACCCAAACTCGGATACATGTGATCCAGGAGTCTACCTTGGGGTTTTGGCACGCTCCGGACGCGCTCGTCATATCAAAATTTTAAAATTCTGAATGCTGAATTTTCTGCAGCAGCAGTTATTTAGTGTGTGTCGAAGATTCCACACATGGTTTGCTTTCAGATGTGAGAGTGATATTTGCTGCAAGTTTCCTCACAGGTGGGAGGATACAATGTATGCCTTATGTGGTTTGATGCTCAGGGAGACTAATGTGATTGCATTTTGAGCTCGGCAATGTATGCCTCGAGCATGTTTTTTGGCAGTCACGGGTAGAGCAGATATTTGTGTACTAGATTTGCAGGTGTTTGCAATGATGTATGCAAAGTGTGGAGATTTGGTGCATGCATTTGGAGTACGGTTTGATGCGCTTTGGTTGCTCATGGTTTTGAGCGTGCAGTCGGTTTGGTTACTGGTTTTGTGGCCGTTTTACTGACGAAACTCTGGTGAAATTTTCCTAGGAGTTTTATGCGCATCATTTATGCCATCTAGGTAGAGATTGCGGGTTGCACTCAACATTTGCGTGCGGTGTTCTCTGCAGGTGGGAGATTTGTGCGTGTGTATGCATCGATACCGCACATTGTGGGCTTGGTGATTAGCTCACGGGTTTGACAGATGTACAGTTATCTTGACACACTCACAAGAGTGAATATTGTGATGTATGCTTGTGTGGCTACGAGCTAGGTAGCCGGATTCGAGCACTAATGGCTTGAGGTTTTTCAGCAGGTTTTAGCTACAGGTTTACAAGTTTATAGGCAGGTTTGAGGGCTTATTTGGGCGCTGAATTTTCAGCCATTGTTTCCTCTTTGCAGGTGTCCATGTATGACTCAGTTGTAGGCTGATCTGGGACACATTTGTGACTTGTTTATGCAGCTGTTTAAGAGCTGAATTTTGGGGCTGTTTTGGGGCTGATTTGCAGCCATATTTTACAGCCATATTTGCAGACTTTTGTTGATGCGATTCGAGCCAGTTTAGGGATGATTTGGTTGACATTTGCTACTCATTGTTGGTTGCTCTTTTGCGAGCATTATGGCTGATTTTTCATTTGACTTCCAGCGTTATGGTCTGACACAGTTTGATGGTGCAGATTTTGTTGCTTGGAAGGAGCATATGCTTGTTGCATTGACAGATTTGGGGCAGGATAAACCCTTGCGTGATTTATCGGCGAAGCCCAAGTCTATGCGTGATGATGATTGGCAGGATCTTGATGAGTTAGCAATGTCTACGATTCGTTTGCATCTGGTTGAGTCTGTTGACTGGCAGGTCTCGAGGGAGACTACAACTCATGCTTTATGGCAGAGTTTACATGCTATGTACGCGACATCCATGTCTACAGGGGAGTCTAGTCCCACTTCTATGTCCATGGGAGAGATTGGTCCCACACGCAAGTCTCGACGGCATAGAGACTTGACATGTTGGCATTGTGGACATAGAGGGCACATTAGGCGTCGATGTTTCAGGCGTTTGAGACAACGGAGACGACAGATGTGTGATGCAGATTTGGGCATGACAAATGCTAGTGAGATCAGTACGGTGGTTACTGAGTATGCTTGTGACGGTGATGTCACATTTACATCTAGCTTGTCTTCAGACGATCTTATGTCTACGGATTGCATATCGGATTGCACATTGTCTTCACATTGGTTACTAGATTCATATGCTACATTCCATGTCACGTCGCATCGTGAGTGGTTTAGCACGTTTTCTAGTGGGAGACTTGGTTGTGTGCACATGGCTGATGGTGCTGTGTATGACATTGAGGGTACAGGAGACGTATGTTTGTCCTTGCCCAGTGGTATGAGATTTACCCTGCGTCATGTGCGTTATGTGCCAGATCTGAGACGGGATTTGATCTCAGTCAGACAGTTACGGGATAGTGGATGTCGGGTATCGCTGCTTGAGCGATCTTTTGCGTTGCATTTGGGTTCGCTAGTGATTGCGAGAGGTGCCAGCAGTGGTACAGGTTACCCATTGCATGTGGATCATGGGAGAGACGGTGTTGTCTCTGTGATCATGCAGCCAGGTAGACAGCGAGAGAGCAGGCGAGTCTCTTTTGCTTGTGGGTTGCAGGATGCTTTGCATGGAGTGCAGAGTAGTGACCTCGTTGTGCACACAGTTGGGGTACGACTTGAGCAGTCACACAGAGAGGTGACAGAGTCAGACATGCATGCTTTGCTAGTGATTGAGCAAAGCAGAGAGTCAGTTGTGCGAGATACTTCTATGCAGGACAGACAGGTAGAGCGGTCTTGCTCTAGTGAGTCACGACAGGAGGACGTTGTGCAAGAGTCTATGCATACGGAGTTAGAGCATGAGAGCTCTAGTGAGTCACAGCAGATTGAGTGGTCATGTTTGCAGTGGATGATTGCAGAGGAGACTGAGACGTCAGCGATTATGCAATCATTCCTTTCTATGCTCGAAAGTGAGCATGGGGATATAGTTGTGCAGGATATGTCTTCCAACAGACACCTAGAGCAGCTGGTTTGCTCTGAGGTTGCACGACAGGGTGATGCATCTTTTGCGGACAGTCATGAGATGCATGTGGCTGACACGCCTTGTCAGTCAGAGATGCCTATTTCCAGGGATATATATGTTGATGCATGCTCCGTAGAGCTAGCAGGGCCCGCTAGCATTGCATCGGCATTCGGTGGTCTCATGTATGAGATGCTGATCTTGAGACCAGATATCGCAGCTGCAGTGGGAGCATTTGCAGTTGGGGTTGTCAGTCGTTTGTTGACTGATGATGGCATAGTGCACGAGGGAGATATGCAGGTATTGCGTACATACTTGCAGTACGTATGCGGTACGTTTGGTGGTGTATGGACTTACACGGGAGGACAGCCGAATGCACACGATCACAGCCATCCAATGGGCATCGGTTGAGAGTGGTTTTCTCTCGCCTTTTGTAGTCTTTAGACTAGGTTCTCTTGCTTAAAGGCACAATCGCCTTTAAGTGGGAGGTTGTTGGGGTATAGGCGCCTGTGCCTTGCCCGGCAACCCAGAGTCTGGGCGTCCACTGACTTGTATACCTTATACATAGCATAAGTGTATAGGGGGCTGCTCACTCTTTTGAGTCTCCCCACCCATATCTGTGTCGTGTGTCTCCTTCTCTCTCTCTCACTCTCTGTCTGTGGTGCTCCCCGATCCCCTTCACATTGGTTGCAATATGTCGCTATCTCAACATGTGCACCCTTTGGATGAGGCAGCTCTCCATAATACTGCTGATAATGGTTTCCTGTGGTTTCTAGATACAGATATGACCTCTTCTTTGCATGCATGAACCTGTAGATTACGACTAACTTAGGTGTATCCACACTGGCTTCATCTCTTCATCCTCCATCGTCTTGTCCTTGAGAAACTGAAAATAGCTTCCATTATTGCTTACATACAAGATCAAATCACTATCCATGCTTTCTAGCAGTTGTAATGCTAATTCTTCCATCAGCGTATGGTCTTTGACGTGGGGCTTCTGCATAGCCTTAGGGCTATGTTTCCGAGTTGATTTTGGCGAGGTTTGCATTGAGGGTGAAGATCGAACCGAATCTTTGTTTTCCGTTTCCCTAGATGGTGCTTTTGGACAGGGTCCAAGTATGTGACTTACCCGATGCCCACAGATGGTAAACTCATCCATATTTTTCACATCGGCTATTTCATAGTGCCTACCGTATTTGTCGACCACAATGACATCTTGACCTGTTGGGTTCATAGATTCAAACCAATATAACTTTTTCATTTTACTTAATTCTCCAGGTTTGGGATCTAAGCATATGTAGTATGTGGTAGACTTAGTCTCAAAATTCCAAAATTTGTATAATCCCACATCCTCTTGATCTAAGTCAACCATATATAGCTCGCCCGACCTTCTACATTCGGCATTGTGAATTTCCGGTGGTCCCTCCTCCGGCTCGGCATCTTCCAATGCTTCTTGAAATTCCACTTGGGCTCCTGAAAAGGACACTGCTTCTTGTAAAACTCGACTTCTTAATCCCACTCTTGAAGAGATAGGGTCTCTTTTTTGAGTTTGAACTCCCCCCATCCGAGAGGGTTCCATATCTGATGTTGGCATCTGTTTAATGCCTGATGATATGACTTCTTGTGCTTTGTTAAGTAGCTCTTGAGACCGAGCTAGTTCTTTTTGAAGTTGTGCTATCTTCATAGCTGGTACTTCCGGCGTATTCCCTGTTTGTGCACTTTGGTATGTTTGTGCTTTGTCTTGTGTTGGTGCAGTGCACGAGACTTGTGCCGTGTCTTTCCATGTGGTGTCTTGTGTTGTGCCTTGTTGTGTGTCATGTGGTGTGTCACTCATTTGTGTAGTGACAGCTGTAGGTGTCAATTCTTCCAGGTGTGTAGTTAGAGATAAACCCATGACAAGATGGTATACATTACCACCTTTAGACATGTAGTCTTATCCTCTTGAGCGAAACGCTTCTGTTGCAAAATAATGATTGTTTTCTATAGGAACTTCATGACTTGTGACAGCCCTGTAGTATCGACCATCTTCGTCTCCATAGAGGGTACCAATTTTCCGTTTTCCATCTTGTGCATTGTACAGAAAAATACTTGGAGGATATGCGTAGAGTTCTGTAAGTTGATCCTTGTACAACATTTCTATCTCATTGTCGATGTATTTTTCGTGCCTCATGTAAATTGATCCCAGACAATCTTCCATGAAATCTGGATGTGGGTGTAGTACATTCTTCGCTGTTTCAACTTCCACATATTGAGATGTCGGAGTTTCCTCTGTATCTTTCTTTGTCTTGATGTACAAATTCCGATTGACATCCTCATAGCATGGAAGTCCTTTGTAGTGGCCAATCAGATAGATCCAAATTTGCTCTCTTGTAATATCTGTGGATGTACTTAAAGCTTCGTCTCGGCTGGTCTGATTCCTTTGAGACGCCATTGCTTTCGTCTTGACTCCTTTGTTGTACCTGTTAAGTGATAGCTCTAATTGCTTGCCTCAATGCTAATAAAATTTATTAGCACCCTTGTGTCGGTCTTTTTCGGTTGAGGTCCTTCAGCTTTTGTGGATGCCTTAATCTCTGAGTTTTCTGAACTGGGCTTTGCTTGCACTGCTTGAACTTCTTAGCCCCCTTGCTTGCCAAGGCTGATACTGACTTGTTTGGCTGCTTGCTTTGCCTAGAGCTTTTTAGCAGGCCTCGATCTATTGGAAGCACTGTGATAAGTTATGCAACTTACCACTATACTGCAACGACTGCTCCATTTGTAGTGATTCTTGAGTCGAGCTAACCTGTGTTCACGTTAGCACACAATCTGCAGAATTCTATTTAGCTGGCAAACTTTTTAACAATGAATGCAAAAATTCTTGATGTGCCTTTGACGGCCACACTTGTTCCGTGGGCTCGGAAGTGACTTTCAAGTTCGCTTTTAGCTGAACTAAACTTAAGCTAGCACAAGAGAATTATGCACAAGTTGCAGTGATTTGCTAGCAAAAATCTTGTGTTAAAGTTCTCCAAAACTTTCGACTGTTGTTGCAAAATCAAGAGTCCTTGTGTATGGTCTTACTGCTACCAGATTTGTGTATGGATGCTCAAATTTTACACTAGGCCGTAGTTAACTTTTACACCTTCCCGTGGGTGACCAATGGTTTTTCCAAAAGATAATTTCAATCTGCTAACTTACCAGTCTTTAATGGTCAATTAGAAGGCCTAGAGACCAAATCTGGTTTCAAATTTCAGCTTTTCGATGATGAAAATCTCACATGCACTCGTGTCCGCTCTAGGTCGATTTGAGTGGTCTGTTCCAGAGCTTGGGTTGACTCTAGCCGATGACCTCGCTTATGGCTCACTAGCCCCTCTCCTAGGGAAAAGTCAAAACTATGTTCAAAACCGTGACCGTTTTCTCACAATTCTTTCGAACTGTAGGTTTTAGACACACCTGACTTCCGGATGCATTTTGAGGCCTTAAACGATGTTTTTTTCAAAGTTGACCCCAATGGTTACCAAAGTCCAACATTTTGTTCAAGTTTTTCTCTAAGATCTGTAGTGTCGCTCTCAGGCTACGTTTTGATATAAAAACTTTTCCAATCCAATATCGTTTGTGAAAGTTATGGCCAAAATAGTGAAATGCAGTTTAGAATGGTCAAAATGAGTCCAAATTCAATTTTAAAAGAAGATTTGGGATCTTTGTGACACTGTGAACACTCCTGCATGGTCAAAATTATAGTTGGACCCTAAAACTGGCCTGTAGGCATCCTACGGGTAGGATGTCTTTTTGCTCAGAATTGAATAAAATTTGGTCCAGAGACTCCCCTTGGGTCTAGCAACACAGTGGTATGGTCAAAATTTCAAAATAAGCTCATAGACATCCTACGGGTAGGATGTCTTTTTTTCTCAGAATTGGCCCAAAATTGAACCCTAGTCAAAATTTCCAAATTCCTGCCCCAAATGGCCCTAGAGACATCCTACGCCCAAATTTTATTTTTCTCAGAATAAAGTAAGATCTGGTCCATAGGTTCCCCTTGAGTCTAGCAACACCTTGGTATGCTCAGAATTTCAGTTGAATGTCAAAATCACTCCAAACAAGCAATTTATGAATTTTTCGCTTTCTTACTTCGCCTTTTGACTTTTGGACATCAAAAACATGGGAAAACACTCAAGTCAACATGCTTCTAGGGTAAAACCTACCCTCTGGACACACTGATGGTCTCAGAATTCCTAAATTCCTGCCCAAAAACCCCCTGGAGACATACTACGCCCAATTTTTTTTTTACTCAGAATGAAGCAAGATTTGGTTCAAAGGTTCCCCTTGATCTAGCAACACCTTGGTATGCTCAAAATTTCATTCAAATGTCCAAATCACTCCAAACAAGCAATTTATGAATTTTTCGCTTTCTAACTTCGCCTTTTGACTTTTGGACATAAAAAACATGGGAAAACACTCAAGTCAACGTGTTCCTCGGGTAAAACCTACCCTCTGAACACACGGGTGGTCTCAGAATTCCCAAATTCTTGCCCATAAACCCCCCTGGAGACATACTATGCCCAAATTTTTTTCTACTTAGAATGAAGCAAGATTTGGTTCAAAGATTCTCCTAAAGTCTAGCAACACAGTGATATGCTCAGAAATTCAATTGGATGTCAAAATCATCCAAAACGGCTCTTTCGGACACAATCTTTCCAAAAACACTAAAGTCCACTTCACCCTAGTTTAAGTGTCCAAATGAGATGAAACTTGGTAGACACTCTTAGAAACACTTTCAGAACATGTGTATAAGGTCAACTTGTGGTTTGGGTCTCCTTTCATTCATCAAACGTCAGATGGGTACGATGACTGATCTTCCCCGTCTTTTACTTTTTTGAGGCCAAAATAAGGTCAAAATTGTTGTTTCAAGGTGTACTCGGGGTAAAACCTACCCTTTGAACAATCTAGTAACCTCAGAATTGTCAAATTCCAACCCAAAATGGCCCTGGAGACATCCTACACCCAAATTTTCTTTTTCTCAGAATAAAGTAAAATCTGGTCCAGAGGTTCTCCTTGGTGTGTTGATTCCCAATATGTCCAAATTTGGTGATTTTGACAAGTTTGAGCTAGTCAAACACTCAAGATTTTGCTTCAGATTCTAGGGTTTCCTCAAGCTATTTACCCATTCAAATGATTTCCAATTTTGTCCAAACTTGGTGTGAAGGCTTCTTTTATGCTAAGAAACACTTTGGTTAACTCAAAAATTGGTATGGGCCCCCAAATCTAGCCTTGAGACATCCTACGCATAGGATGTCTATCTGCTCCAAATGATCCAACTTTTGTCCCACTTAATCCCTTAGATCCTGGAAACACTCTGGTGATATCAGTTTTGCAAAATGTTGCCCCAAAATGGTCCTAGATGTCTCTTGCATAATTTTCTTGACTGGAGTATTTTTTATGCTTCTTTATGGTCTCTACACTTGTTATCAATCACAATCAACACTAAAAAGCACAGAAATCACTCAAAACAAGCACTTTATGATTTTTCTCGCTTTCTAGCTTCGCCTTTTGACTTTTGGACACCAAAAACATGTAAAAACGCTCAACTCAACATGATCTTAGGGTAAAACATACCCACTGAACACACTGGTGACCTCAAAATTTTCAAAATCTTCACAGTTTTACCTCTAGAGACATCCTACGCGTAGGATGTCCCCAATGACAGAATTGTGATTTTTTCAGTTCTAACTTTCTCTTAAGCTCTGCCAACTCCTTTGGACTACTCATAGCAATTATCAATCATCAAGCAAGCATCCAAATGCAATTTTACTTTTTCCTTGATTTTATGTTTTCACAACTTTGATGAGCCTAGTAGCAACTATATGATAGACATGATATGCTCAAGATCAAAATTAGTACGTCCTACTTACTCTACTCCTACTCATCATATGGGATGGTGATTTTGGGTGTCTAAGTTGCTTCCTGGCCTCGCGCGGACTCTCAAGCTAACCTCTCGCCGCATCTACCACTCCAACTCCACTCTTCTCACCCCAACCTATCCTCTTACCTAATACTATGTAAGTCGAAGGATCTAGGCCAGACACACTCTCCCTAGACTCCCTCTAAGACCAAAAGAGTCCACCACTCTCCGGTCCTATCTAAAATAATGAATATACTCTGGCAAGCCAGAGGGACCTCTATCCTCAAGGACTAGTCTCGGTCACCTACTTAGGGCCCTCGTCCCCAGCAACGGCGCCAATGTTGGCCGATACGCCGCGACGGACGTCAGCACAGCGAGAACTCACCTAACAAGATTTGTCAGCTAAGGACGAAGCTCGACCCGCAGGTGCATGCAAGCAAGCAAAGGGTGTCAACCTCTACTCGACCGACTAATGACTACTTCCTACAAAGATATCAAATATACATGCCATTGGTTCTATGAATGTGAGAGTCTCCTATGATGCTACAGCAAGCCAAAAGCCCATTAGACGTTCGCGAAACTTACAAAACTTGAGGGATATCCTATCAACACCAATAGGCCACTCTCCCTAAGGTCTGTGACCCAAAAACACCCGGTGCAGAATCACATAGGATGTCTGACAGGTTTTTGCAGGTCAACGTTTTCGAAAACTAAAATGCCTAATGCGTAGCTCTACTCGCTCTGATCGCGTGGATATGCTGAAATGCAAAAACATACAACGTTTACTCATCGAAACTCCAATAGTAGCTCGCGGGTGAATCTGCCAAAACACAGACGAACGCGCGTGATGTAAGCATCAACGCATAGCTCTCCTGGTGGGCAACACGCTGCTGCTCTCCGTTTGCAATTTCGACCGCCGTAGCTCTTGTAGCACACACACACACTCTCTCTCACTCTCTCGCAGTCTCCCAGTCGACACAGAAGATAAGATTATTAGAAGTCCCCTTACAACGCTTTAGGTTTTGGTCTATATACTAAGCCTTAGAAAACCTAATCTCCGGCCAAAATGACCTGATTTGTCCCTAGGCTTCTATAGAGCTTAATTACAACACCGTGAGCTGGCTTTGCTCATCCAACAAGCATCTGCGGCCAAAATATAATTGCCGACTTAAAATATGAAGTTCTTGTAAACATTACAAAAGTGGCCGTAATGGCGCAAAATGATAATAACGGGATATTCGATGATGTCCATGAGCTTGTATCTTCACATTACAGCATCCATCTTCATCTTCATCACTTCATTTGGAATGTTTAGAGAATCGTTGAGGAATCTTCATGGAATCTTTGTGGAAGTGTTGTTGAAAGGTTGGCCTGTCAACAGAGTATCTCTTTTCTCACCTATGATGGCACCTTTGGTGCTACCGACAAAGTATTGGCCTTCATCCATCACTTTGATGTGGCCTTTGGAGATGAGGGCTTCACGGATTCCTCCAAGCTAGGTCATGTAGCTATGCACTTGCAGAAATATGGCTAGCCTTCATGGCAATGACAAAGCCCCAAAGACATGGAAAACTCTACAAGTTTCCATCATGAAGAAATTCCTTCAAGCAATGCAAAGGACAAAGTGCTTACCAAATGATGGAAATTGAAGATTCTCTCCCACGAGTCTATTCGCAAATATGTGGACAAGTTTTGGAATTTACATCTCAAGGCTACTGTCTTTCAAAAGATAGACTTTGCAAAGAAAAAGCAACAATTCTATGCAGGATTACCTGAAGAGACGGTCGAGTACGTTAACTCCCAATGGCTTGGCTCTATTACCAAAGTAATCCACCACACTGTGGTTGCTTCGCGCATCAATTTCCAACAAGGAGCTAAAAGGAATGCTAAAACCATGCAAAGCAAAAGCAACAATTCTATGCAGGATTGCCTGAAGAGATGGCCGAGTACGTTGTGAGCGGGATGAAAACACACACAGCGCCTCTATAACGACCCGACACACACTCTTGGGAAGATACACACACACACTATGGGGCACCACTCGGCTTAGACAACACACCTGGCCGAGACAGGGAACACACCTCTGGAGTGAGAGGAGAGAGACTATCCACTTGCCCACTCCACACAGACACACACACACACACACACACACCCAAAAAACTCAGCTCAAAAGAGGAGAATTTCTGATGTTTAGATACAATTGAGCTTGGGCCAATACCAATGGGGCAAATAGCTCACACACTATGGGTGAAAGAAGCCAGATACAATCACAAACTGGAGCAGAAACTTCGCTCATAGGAGGAACTTACACAGAAAAACAGCAGGAAAAGAGTGAGGAATTTGGAAAAATGGACAGCGCCATCGCGTCCGGAACGGCCCAAAACCCCAGTCTACAATGTCAAAGTGCTCAAATCCGACCTCGGATGAGCAGTTTACGGCCAAAACAGGCTCCAAAATGGGCAAAATCACACCTGCGGCTGTTCCTCCTCTCTTCTCCACGTTTTTTTCTGGTCTTCTCTCAGTTTTTTCAGTTCCCACACTTAGCTTTATTAGTTGGGCACCCTTGGCCTTTTAGATGACCTCAAACGGACCCCGAACAGGCCAAAAACTGACCTCGCAGTGCATAGTCGTCACCTTTTTGCATCATTCGCACACCTGGCACTCAGCTTTTTTCCAATAATGCATCTCGCCACCACGTGAAGTGGCCCCAAAAAGTGATCCTAATGATGACTCTCTGCATAATTCTCACAAGCAAACACCCACGTTGTGTCCGTACTTCTCCGCGTGCAAGTATTGACCCTGTTCGGCCTCCTGACGCCACTAGATGCCATCTGACGCACCTGCTGACCTCACATCGTCGGCCCGCGGATAGCTTCCTCGAGAAGTTTTACGCGCTATAAACTCCTCATTATTGTAGAAAAAACATACTGGTACTGGTGATAGTGAAAATCGATGCACTATGTACATGGTGTCCTACCTGTACACATGTGGGCCCCACGTAACCACCTGGCTCTGGAAAATGGGCAATACTTTATTTGATGCACCATGCATGGGTATGTACATATGCGCAATCCCTTGCTCCAAAAAACTCCTGACATAATTTGCCCATCCCCTAGCCTGCTAGATCATTCATGATCAGCAGCAGCAAAGAGAGATATGAGACTCGCCGCATCACAAGTCTCCTCATCCTTCA
Organism: Adiantum capillus-veneris; assembly: GCF_014529385.1. Taxonomy (NCBI): domain Eukaryota; kingdom Viridiplantae; phylum Streptophyta; class Polypodiopsida; order Polypodiales; family Pteridaceae; genus Adiantum; species Adiantum capillus-veneris. The sequence goes on from NC_140934.1 coordinate 81,283,311, forward strand.
CCAACATTTCTTGCTCCACCAAGAACTCATCTTGTTCCACCATCATCAATCTAGCATGATACAATTTAAGACGCAATCCATTTACCCTTGACTTATGTAGAACACCATCCAGGTTAGCCAGCTGATATGTGCCATTTGGAAAACACTCTACTACCTTGAAAGGGCCTTCCCACTTAATTTGAAACTTCTTTTGGAAGGTGTTGTCCAGCTTACTGTTGTAGCGCAAAACCAAGTCATGTTGCTTGATACCCTTACTTTTGACCTTTTCATTTAGCTTTGTGAAAGCCTTATCCTGCATCTGCCCATAATGCTCCAATGCGCTCATCCTATCCAACTGGACCTCTTGTAATTGCAAGAGCCTCTCTTTGAATGCATCACTAGGCGGCCCAAGCAACTTCTCTAACATCTTGACCGCAGGCAACTCTACCTCCACAGGCAATAGTGCTTCCTTTCCATACACCAAATGAAATGGAGTAAACCCTGTACCTGTCTTCACCGAAGTACGGTAAGCCCATAATGCACTAGGCAATTCCAAATCCCAATTCTTTCCTTGGTGCTCTGTCACTTTCGAAAGAATCTGTACCAACTCACCATTGAATCTTTCATTCAAGCCATTACACTGCGGGTAATAAGGAGTGGTATGCTGGTGCCTAATCTTCATCTTTGTGCATAAGAAGTCTAGCAGTTTAGCTCTAAATCCTGGCCCCTTATCTGAAAGTAGCTCTAATGGCACCCCAAACTTGCAACATATTTCATCATACACAAATTTTGCCACATCCTTTGCAGTGATCTGTTTTACTGCTATAGCCTCTGTCCATCTAGAAAGATAGTCCACTGCCGTCAAGATATAGCTTTTGCCCCTGCTTGTGATAGGTAACGGGCCTATTGCATCAATCCCCCACTTTTCAAACACATCAAACGCCATAATGGTTTTTCGTAGTTCTGGCTTCAACACTCTCTTCCCAAATGCTTGACACCTATTGCAAGACCTACACCAATGGTGAACATCCTTGTGCAAACTAGGCCATACATACCCCTCTTGCAAAATCTTATGCAAGGTGATCTTTAGAGCAAAATGGCCACCACATGCGCCTTCGTGATTCTCTTCCAACACTCTGTAAAGCTCCTCCCGCCAAGGTACACGTCTCAACACGAGATCAGCCCCTTTCATGTATAAGACATCACCAATCAATTTGTACCTGTATGCTCTACGCACAAAGCCATACTTCTTAGACTTCTGAATCTCCTTTGGAATGATTCCTGTTAGCAAAAACTCCTCTTCTTGAGCCAAACTTTCCCGGCCATGATAAAGAGGTAAAGTGGTCCTCAACACAAATAGCTCCCCAATCATGCCTTGAGCTGCTTCATGTGCCTCTCCATTTAGAGCACGTTCAATGTGTCTGATACTCCATGCTTCAAACTTTTTTAACAGGCCTTTAATTCTGAAGCACATTTCCTTCAATGAGGTGTTCTTGCTCTTCCACACACCCAACACTTGCTTCACCACTAACAAGGCATCACCTTTTATGCTCAACCTTCGAACCCCATGCTTCAAACAAATGTGTAATCCGGCTTCCAATGTAGCATATTCAGCCTCATTGTTACTATGAGCATCCAATTTGAACCCTCTCTTGCATACTAGCTTCCCCTCTGGATCATAAAGTGCTATACCCCCTGAAGCTGCATCATGGCTCTTTCTGTATGAACCATCAAAGAACAACACATGTGCATTGCTGATCTGTGGCACTTCTTCAACTACCTTTCTCACCACCTCTTCCTTAACAATAAGGGGATTCTCCTTGTAGGTCAACAAATCAGCTAGGGTAGCCCTTGTACTATCTTCCACTAGAAAAGAGAACTCAAACTCTTGCAGCTCAATTACCCATTTCTTCACCACATTTGACATGTTAATACCATTAATTAACTGTGGCAAAAAGGCATAACTCGTCAAGAAAACAAAAGGCCGTGGTAGCAAGTAATGACGAAATCGTCGACAAGCAAATATTACACTAGCCATCACTAGCTCTACTTCCGATAACTTTCTCTCCGCTACCAACTTCACTCGGCTTGCACAATACACTGGCCTCATATAATGGCTGCCCTTCCCCTTTTGCAATAGCATGGCTCCAATGGCATCATCCCCTACTGATGGATTTACATAAAAAACTTTCTCCCAATCAGGAGCCTGCATGGCTGACAACCCCCCTAACACCTCTTTCACCTCTTGAAACACTTCTTCACACTTGTCATCCCATTGCAATGGATCATGCTTTGCCACTTGTTGTAATGGATAAAGAAGCTGCGAAGACAATGGAATAAACCGTGCCATGTACTTCACTTTGTGTATAAAGGTTGCCAATTGCTTCGTACTCATAGGTGATGGAAGAAGAATAATAGACTTCACCTTATCTGGATCAGCCTCATTGCCATTTTCTGACACCATATGGCCCAATAACTTCACCCTTGGCTGTGCTAGATGACATTTCTTTGGATTTAGTTGTCCTCCACATTCATCATATCGAGCCAATACCATCTGCAACTTCTCATGATGCTCAGCCCTACTGCTATAGACACAGAAGTCGTCCATAAAAGCCTTAACACAACTACCAATGAATGGTTCCAGCACCCAATTTGCTCTTTCTTGATAGAAAGATGGTCCATTTGACAACCCAAACGGCAACACTATGTAGCAATAGCAGCCCCATGGCGTAATAAAAGTTGTCTTTGTGCGGTCTTTAAGAGCAATCTTCAATTGAAAATAGCCTGAAAAACCATCACACACACTGTACCTCTCATAACCTGCCAATGAATCCAAGATCTGATCGATGAATGGAAGAGGATATGGGTTCTTCTTTGTGGCTGCGTTTAAGGGCTTAAAATCTACACAAATCCTCCACTTCCCATCCTTCTTTGGACTGACTACTACTGGACTCACCCATTCTGTGGTCTCCACTGGAACTATGAACCCTGCCTTCAATAACTTGTCCACCTCTACCCGCAAGGCTTCCATTTGCTCTTGACCCATCCTTCTTAGCCTTTGCCGCACTGGCTTAGCACCTTCATTCAGCTCTATATGCATCTCTTCACCCTTGAACCCTCTGATCTCTTCATATGAAGTAATGAACAAATCAGGAAAACTAGCCAGCATATGCAAATATATATCCTTCTCCATAGCTGAGAGGTCTCCACTAATCATTTGCGTCATTAATTCCTGCTTCTTTGACAACTCAACTTTGGTTTGCATCAGCCCTTCAATCACTTCATAAGGCCCTTCACTTTCATCTTCAACTTCCTTCGCAAATGCGACTAAACCAATCTCCTGGATTTCTTTATCCATCAAAAGAAATGCAACATCAACATCCTCATCACTGCTGGTAGTGCTATCACTGTCCTCATCTGTCACCGTGGAAGAGTCTTCATCACTAGACTCATCCTCATCTTCATAAAGCTCCTCTAATCGTTTCCTTGTGTCCATATTATAAAGCTTCTTGGTACCTGTCTTTCCATAGAGGCTAATTGTACCATGTCGCCAATCTTGAACAGCTCCCACTGCACGTAACCATGGTCTGCCCAGTATAATAGGATATGCTCCCAACCCTGCTGGCATCACATGAAAATCAACCACTGCCTTTGCATCATATGTCTCCACTTCTAAGCTCTTTACAACACCCAAGCATTTTACTTTTTGATGGTTTGCCAATCTGATCCGAAAACCTGACACCCCAGCCACTGTGAGACCCATCTTCTCAACGCATGAGTGTGTTATGACGCATATTTGGGCTCCGCCATCCACATAACCTTGTCCCAAATTTTTCCTTTTATGCCACACATCTACTATTGGACAAATGTCTGGTAGCTCGTCCATTGCCAACACCTTCACTGAACCTCTCTCTGGCTCTTTCTCCATTGGGTTAACCATCCTCTTCCACTGTCGCTTTAGCTTAGGAACCATTTCTATGAGCTGCCCAAAAGTAACATCTGCCTTCCTGCTCGTCAGATCCTCCTTCAAGTCATAGCTTAATTGCCCATCCCCTAGTGGAAAATCTGAAACATGAAACTTTCGACGAGCTCTCCTTTTCCTCTTGGCCTTGACATCCTCGCCTTCATGGCTCTTTCCTTTCTTCTTACTAGGACCTGGGGCACTTCTTCCTTCCTTATCCTCTGTGGTCCTCTTCCCAATAGGCATCACTAATGTATCCTCTAGCTTTGATGCCTTCTCCAAGGTGACTACACTTAGCACTTTTGTCTTTCCCTTTTCCTCCTGGGTCAGTCCACTGGTTCCTTCGTCTCCCTTAATTTCGATGCCATAATCATTTGACCTAGTTAGCACCTGTCTTGGCAATGGATACATGTCTCCCCCCATCCTTGGTGGCTTATCACATTGCGGGCTGATGTGACCCAACTCTCCACAATTATAACATGTGGGCGTCTGCCTCCAAAACCTACTATTACTTTGTCCAACACCATTCCTAGGCCTTTCTTCACCTCCTTGCTGATTTGCAAACCTCCCTCGACCTCGATTACTTCCCACTTGACCTAGCATGTTTAGGCTGAGATTCTTCATCAGATCAACCACTTGCCTCATGTCTTGCCTTAGGCCATCATCTTGCACTGCTGTAGTGACCACTGCTGGCATAACCTGAGTAGTAACAGGAACCACTGGTTCATGATGAACCCCTGACATGCGCCCTTGTAAAGACTCTATAGGCTGAAATTCAGACCTCATTGGCAAAGACTCCACCCCTAACTGGCTCATTTTCCTCAGCTTCCACTCTTTGTTCCTTGCTACCTCTAGTGCATCTTCATATGTCCTAGGCTTCTTTAGCTCTACTCTCCAACGTATATTCTCCCAAAGACCAGCCAAGAACCTGTCCTTCTTCATCATGTCAGGCGGGGGTACCTGTGGTGCTAAAGCCTTGCACATTCGCTCCCATGCCAATGAAAACTTACGTATGTATGCATCTACTGGCTCACCTTCCTTTTGCACCAAAGCCTGTACTTCTTGCCACACTTTGTCAGGGTCTTCTATCTTCACAAACTCCACTTCCAATCCATGCCTTAGATTGTCCCAACTCAATCTTATAGGTGGATCAGCCATACGCAACTCCTCTTCAAATGCTTTGGACCAAGCTCGTGCATCACTCTTCAAACAAATTTGGAGAAGGCGTAACATTTGCATAGGGTCATGAATCTGGTTGCTAATGCAGGCAACCTCCATCTTTTCCAGAAAGTCCTCCACATCTTCATCACTTCTTCCATGAAACTCTGGATAAGAGAAAGCCATGGCTAGAGAACCCCTTCAAACACACGTGCAAGAACCCAAAACTTTTCACTACCCAATCCCCAGAAACTTCAATGGAGCTCAGCTTTAGATGAGAACAAACACATGCACATCAAATGAGTTTTCATAGTTGATCATCGGAATGACAACAGGCAAAGGACATTCCAGGATCTCTCTCAATCTTCTTGGCCCAAACATAAAGACTATGCGCTGCTGGAAAAAGATCTTCCTGGACACATGAACATTAATCTGAATTCTTTGCGTTAAATGAAAAGGAGTGAACTGAGGGCCATTTTGATCATCCATTAAAGCCAACCATGAAGCTCCCAAGAAGGCACACCTGACTCAACCTCTGATTTTGCCAAAATTTCAGCAGCATAACAGCATAAATGGCTCAAAATACCAAAAAACCAGCCATCATAACTTGGGAAAATTTCGACAGAGTTTCCCCAGAAGTAGAGCAGTAGGAACCCAAAATATAGACTGTCTATGTATGCATAAACTGTCAACAATAGAACCCGAGCATCAAGTAGGACTCACTAGTACATAGCCTATGGCGAGGTCACGAAAAGGGTGCTCCAGCTACCTGTATCACCGAAAGGATCTCCACATTTGAGAATCCCCCAGCTCAATAAAAACCTCACGCTATCGACCCTCACACGAAAGCTAATGCAAATCGCGTATAGTCAAGTCTCAGAAATGACTATCTTCCAGACCAAGTCTCAGAAATGGCTGGGACTGCCAAATAAAACCATATATGGCTCCACAAAGGCGTACAATGGCAGTTTCCACAAGTAACGTACAATCCAACAGACAATGCGCTCAAATAGGCGCCAAGTGATGCATTCCCACAACAACTGCAAGTGACATCACTGCTAGTATATCACTGTACTCCAGCTACCTGTACCTGTGTGAATCACCTGTACTTGTACCTGTACCTGTACCTGTACCTGTAACCATAACCTGTAACCTGTAACCTGTAACCCCGAATCTCGAAGCTCGAAGCTCGAAGCAGAAGGTACTCGAAGAAGATCCTCCGTGGGGGCGCCAAAAGAATGGCAGCGGGATGAAAACACACACAGCACCTCTATAACGACCCGACACACACTCTTGGGAAGATACACACACACACTATGGGGCACCACTCGGCTTAGACAACACACCTGGCCGAGACAGGGAACACACCTCTGGAGTGAGAGGAGAGAGACTATCCACTTGCCCACTCCACACAGACACACACACACACACACACACACCCAAAAAACTCAGCTCAAAAGAGGAGAATTTCTGATGTTTAGATACAATTGAGCTTGGGCCAATACCAATGGGGCAAATAGCTCACACACTATGGGTGAAAGAAGCCAGATACAATCACAAACTGGAGCAGAAACTTCGCTCATAGGAGGAACTTACACAGAAAAACAGCAGGAAAAGAGTGAGGAATTTGGCAAAATGGACAGCGCCATCGCGTCCGGAACGGCCCAAAACCCCAGTCTACAATGTCAAAGTGCTCAAATCCGACCTCGGATGAGCAGTTTACGGCCAAAACAGGCTCCAAAATGGGCAAAATCACACCTGCGGCTGTTCCTCCTCTCTTCTCCACGTTTTTTTCTGGTCTTCTCTCAGTTTTTTCAGTTCCCACACTTAGCTTTATTAGTTGGGCACCCTTGGCCTTTTGGATGACCTCAAACGGACCCCGAACAGGCCAAAAACTGACCTCGCAGTGCATAGTCGTCACCTTTTTGCATCATTCGCACACCTGGCACTCAGCTTTTTTCCAATAATGCATCTCGCCACCACGTGAAGTGGCCCCAAAAAGTGATCCTAATGATGACTCTCTGCATAATTCTCACAAGCAAACACCCACGTTGTGTCCGTACTTCTCCGCGTGCAAGTATTGACCCTGTTCGGCCTCCTGACGCCACTAGATGCCATCTGACGCACCTGCTGACCTCACGTCGTCGGCCCACGGATAGCTTCCTCGAGAAGTTTTACGCGCTATAAACTCCTCATTATTGTAGAAAAAACATACTGGTACTGGTGATAGTGAAAATCGATGCACTATGTACATGGTGTCCTACCTGTACACATGTGGGCCCCACGTAACCACCTGGCTCTGGAAAATGGGCAATACTTTATTTGATGCACCATGCATGGGTATGTACATATGCGCAATCCCTTGCTCCAAAAAACTCCTGACAACGTTAACTCCTTACCAAAGTAATCCACCACACTATGGTTGCTTCGCGCATCAATTTCCAACAAGGAGCTAAAAGGAATGCTAAAACCATGGAAAGCAAAGAAAAAATGATGAAAAGGTTTTAAAAAAACCCAAAATTTTTCCCAAGGAAATTCCAACAACAATCGGTCCAAGGAGAAGGGAGCTTACAAAGGTAAAAATAAACTCTCTCCTGAAGAGCTAGAAGCTTTTTGTAAGGACCACAAATATTTTAAGTGTGGGAAGCAAGGACATGGCTACCGTTCTTGCCCAAAAGAAATGCCCGTAGTGAGACTCCTAGAGCTTCCACGATTGAAGCTCCAAAAGAGGATGCTCATTGCAAAGGATCACCTCTCTCCTATGCTTGGGGAAAGGTAAGGGAGCATGATTCCTGCATCCTGTTTGACCTTGGCTCTACTCACAACTTCATATCAACGGAGTTGGCCACTAAGTTGGGCATTCAAGCTTTTGAGATGGGAGATACTGTAACTGTCGATGGAGCTTTCAAGGGACAACAAGTCTCCATTACTCCCTTGATTGAGAAGTTGAGGCTTCATGTCCAAAGCTACGTCGACAAAGAAGACTTTTTCATCTCTCCTCTCCAACATGAGAATGTTATCCTAGGGGCACCATGGTTCAATCGCGTGGCTGCCAACATGAAGTTCCCTAAAAGGAGAATCTACTTCACCTACAGGGAAAAGAGCATGTATATAGATGCTAGTGACTCCGATCGTACTATCCCACTTGTAAATTCACCTGCTTTTGAAAAATCAATAAAAAGCTCAGTTTCTACGTACATGATTTTTGTCAAGGAGTCTCTAAATGATGCTAATGTTTTAACAAAGCAAAGTGTTAGGAATCAAGAAGAATTAGACTTGTCTGATTGTCTAAATGGATTCCAAGATGTTTTTATCGATGATATCCCTATGGACTTACCTCCAGAATGAGGGGATGATGACCATCGAATTGAGCTCCTACTAGGAATCTCACTGCCTAACAAGCCTCCTTATCAAGTTTCCAAGCTCAACAAGAGGAAAAGAAACATCGTACATGCCGCATGTGTGTGAAGTGTTTGTTTTGAGAATTCCCATACTCAATGCGCCAGATCGTGCACTAAAGGACAAGGCTTGGAACACAATCTTTCCATTTTCACTATCTAATGTGCATTTTAGTACATTGCACGCATTCATGTGCATTTTCAATAGGCTATTAAAGCTCCACATTGACTATGCTTTCACAATGAAGCAAATGAAGAAGTCCTAGGAGGTGATCACTAGGGTGGAGTCACTTCTCAATTCCATTGGCTGTCACGGTGGAAATGTATCAATTGTTTCTACAAGCAAGACCAAGTCTAGCAAGTGCATATATAGACAAAAGATTCTTCTTGATCCCACGTACATAAAGTGCATCAACAAGTTTGAAATAACTGCCATTCGCAGCAATCAGCACAATCTTTCCAACTCCCTTATAAGGATAAGAGGCATCGTTGGCACAAGTGTCTCAATTCCCATGAAAGACATCCTCAAGATAGGTAAACAAGTCACGATGAGAGGTAATGTGCTTTGTAGCACGACTGTCAAAGTACCACACTTGAGCATCTATCCTTTGGAAACTTTGAATGTTTCATCTTCCCAAAATACAGCCTTCATAAACATGTTTGACTTGTGATTCAAGAGGTGGCAAAGAAGCAACCATATCAGATTTTTGCAACACAGCAAACTAGCAAAAGTCAGATGCCCAAAACGTGCATGCCAAAGTTTTCATTTGAAATAGCCTTAGAATTCCCAACTGCATTTGCAAAAATTTTCCCTTTTGTCATAAGGAAGATCATACATACCGCATGTGTGTGTACTATCGAGCGCTAAACCATATCACTATCAAAAATAGATTTCTCGTACCACGGGTAGAAGATATGTTTGATAAGCTACCAGGTTTGACCTACTTCAGTAGGATTGACCTTAAAAGTGGCTATCATGAAATAAGGATAGTGAATGAAGATATCATAAAGACCACATTTTGTACAACGTTTGGTCTATATGAATATCTAGTCATGCATTTTGGCTTGACTAATGCACTGGCTACATTCAATCATTTAATGGAAAAAATCTTTGGACCCTACCACAAGCTCACTAGAGTGTTCTTTGATGATATCATCATCTACTCCGAGTCCTTGGAGGAGCACAAGCAACATCTCTAGGTGATGTTTCAAGCTTTGAGGGAGAACGAGCTTTTTATCAATCAAAAGAAGAGTGAATTTTTCCTTCAAGAAATTCAATACTTAGGTCATATTATCTCTCAAGTTGGTATCCATATGGATCCATCAAAGTTGGAGGTAATAAAAGCATGGCCTAATCTAAAGAATCTACATGAGCTAAGAATCGTTATTGGTATGTGTGTATAGATGCTTCATAGCTAAATTCTTTCAAATAGCGGAACCATTGCATGAATTAACAAAGAAGAACGTTAAGTACTCATAGATTGCTAAAGAAAAAAATGCTTTTGACAATCTTAAAGAGAAGCTTATCTCCCAATCAGTCTTTATGCTTTCGGATCTCTCAAAGCCATTTGAGGTCTAATGTGATGCTTGTGGTGATTGCCATGGAGCAGTTTTCCTTCAAGAAGGGCATGACATAGCATATGAGAGCCCAAGGCTCAATGCTGATGAAGGAGTCTTGGGCATATACAAAAAAGAGCTTTTAGCTGTTCTACATGCCCTAGACACATGGAAGCACTATCTACTTGGGACTCCATTTATTTTGCAAATGAACCACCAAAGCCTCAGGTACTTCATGACACAAACCAAGCTTTTCGACAAACAAATGAGGTGGGCAAATTTTCTTTCGCAATTTTATTTTCATATTGCTCACATTGCTGGTAAGCACAATCAAGTGGCTGATTCCACAATGATCTATCTTTTATGATAGATGAGTATGCTACTGACCCTGACTTTAGAGACATAATGTCAGCCCTTGCTTTGGGGAAGAAAGAAGAACCATTCACCTTGCAAGATGGTTATCTTCTCCATGGCAATAGGCTATGTGTTACCAACTCCCTTTGTGAGAAAGTTATGTATGAATCCCATGCTCCTCCCTATACGGGGCATAGAGGCATTCAACCTACTCTTCGAGGAGTAGAGACATACTTCTATTGGCCTACCGTGAAAGTGGACATACAAAAGTATGTTTCAAAATGTGACATGCGAAAATAAGTATGACAGAGGGAAGCAACCTTGATTACTCCAGCCATTGCCAATCCCTAATTCACCACGGGAAAGTATATCCATGGATTTTATCTTTGGATTACCCAAGTCTACCCATGGAAATAAGGGAATATGGACAATAGTCGATAGATTTAGCAAGCAAGCACATTTTACTCCTGTCAAAAAGACTATTAAGGCACACCAAATGGCAACTCTCTTCATATCTCAGATTTTCAAACACCATGGATTGCCAACATTTCCATCGTGCCATATAGAGATCCTAGAATGACCAGTAATTTTTGGAAAGGTCTCTTTGAAAATCAAGGTACAAGATTGACGGATGGCCAAAGTGAGATAGCCAACTTACAATACTCGATCTAGTAAAGACTTATGTTACAGAAGTAGATCAATGTTCACAATGGGAAAAGTACTTACCCCTTGTAGAGTATGCGTACAATAATATTGTCCATACTACTATGGGAAAAGCACCTTTTGAGATCATAGAGGGAAGACCTAAAAGTCCCTTGCTACTTAAAGTACATGGGAAGATCTTTGTTGTTGCTGATGAGTATAGCCAAGACCTACAAGAATCTTTCCAAAAGATTAAGGAGGCTATATACATCTCTTAACAAAGGCAAAAGAATGTGGTTGATAAGCACAGAAGGGCTTTAACATTCAAAGAAAATGATTGGGTCTTACTCAAGTTTCCCAAGCCTTGATTAAGGCAAATGACAAGCAAAAATCATACGGGCCATCAAAAGTATTATGCTAAACTAGCAAAAAGATACTATGGTCCTTTTCATTGAAACTGACATGGCTTATCAACTCAAGTTGCCCAACCATTGGCTCATACACAATGCTTTTCATGTGAGCCTACTTAAGCTCACACAAGTCAAGCCTTTTCTGAAGAGACAACAAGGACACTTGTCAAGTTCCTCTCCATGTTTCCCTCAGAGTGTGCTTAAAGCCTATTGGTTGGCCTCTCAAGGGGTCCAATGATCATTTAGCTAATTTAATTAATTGTGTATGCATTTATCCAATCCTCTCTCTCAAAGGGGAAAGGGGGACACTTGTCCCAAGGCTATCATGCTTGCTTGATATGCACTCTGCATGTGATTGGCTAGGCTTGAAGGGGTCCAATGATTTTCCATCATGAGCTAGAAGAGGGGGTCGACCAAAGCAAGGAGGGGGCTAGATTGGGGGGTATACTCCCCCCCCCCCTCTCCCACACACACACACAGTGTGAGGTGCAAAGTGCAAGAGCTCCCTCTCCTTCTCCAAGCTTGTTGAGAAGTTGAGAGCCTACACCAACACCCTTGGCTATGGAATGCAAATCCAACCAAGAGCCATGCTTAGCTTATCATCCTCTTCATCTTCATTACTATGCTATTATGCTATGCTAAGCAAGAAGGGTGATGATAAGTGAGGAACTATTTCTTTTTCCCATGAATTCTTCATCCTCTTCCCTACCCTCATTTCCCGCTAGCTCTCTCCACCTTTAAAGGTATTTGAGGCCCTAAGACTGAGGCCCGGGATGGTTAATGCTATTACAATAGTTTATGCTATGCTTGTGATGCATGAAGCTTTCCATCTTCATTGCATCACCTAGGTCACAAGGAACACAAAGATTGTATTGTACCAAGTCTCTCTTGATGGGAGAATCTATAATACAAAAGCCTATTGGAGAGGGGACCGGCTCCACATTAATCCGGTCCTCAATTGTTTTCATATTCTCTGATTATCTCTCTTGCAAAAGTATTGTTCATGCCAAGTTAATTAAGTATAATGGTTATGTTGCTACCGCTAATTAAGTTCACCCTCTATGTTCTCAAAGTAGTCTTATAAAAATGCTCACTCTATATCTCTTAATTCCGCTATTCTCAAAGTTTATAGGCCATTTCCATTACAATGGGCCATGGGTATGTCTAGCATTTCACACCTCACTACGTTGTGGTGCGACTCTCTATCACGGCACAACATGAGGAGCATAAGGTATATTTTCAGTGCAACACGCTCTCACGTTGTACTACAACCTTGCAATATACACACAAAAACATTTACGTATTTATATATGTATAGATGTGTGTGTGTGTGTGTGTGTGTGTGTATACATACACACACACACACAAACACACACACACACATGTGTGTGTATGGATATATGTGCAGGGAATTAATTGCAATCAGCTCAAAGCAATGATGAGGGTGGCCGTGACATCAATGGCAATGATAAGGGAGGTCGTCACGTCATTGTGTATCATGACCTTTTGTGTTGAGAAGCCTATAAATAAGAACCGGCTATGTGTCCATAATCGTCTGAATGAGCTGAGCGCACCCCCATCTTTCATTTCATATTTCTTAGTCACTCCATACTTCTCATCAGAGACTTGCTAGATCTACTCTTGAGAGGCAAAGAGATTTTTGTAGGTGAGATACAAAAGGCATTTTATTCTTTAAATTTCTTGATGCTTTGAAAGTGCAGTTCCGTATTTGATTTTGCTTTCAATTTGTAATGTTTTGTTTGTTTTTGTTCATAGATTCATTTCAATACTTAGGAGTAGGACATTGCTCTGATAAAGTTTGGTTGCAATAAAATTTCAAAAATAACATCAAAATTGGTTGATAAAGCAAAAACCGCAAAAATAGGGGTTTCAGATTCTGAGATCCAAATCACAAAAGACCAAGTGGACGAGTTAGAGAAAATCAATGTTTAGCAAAGTAGAAAATTTTAAATTCATCTATGGTGGAACATGGATTGCGATCCATGTACCCCCTAAGACAGAACTAGGTCGAATTGAGACCAATTGTCCAACTTCAAATAACTGACATGAAAGTTTGGGATCAAACTGAGCTCAGAAAGACACTCAAATCAAGGGCATTGTAAGAAAATACTCAAATTAGTTTGTCTAATCAAAATTTGGGATATTTTTCATTCTTTGTGATCCAAATCCAAAACGATTTGGGAAATAGCATCACAATACTAGAGACTACAAGCTGACAAAGTTTGTGTCAAAATGAGGTCAAATATGGATTGAGATCCATACCTCATCATAGTTTTTGATTGAGATTTGAGTAGTAGGTAGCTAAGACTTAAACAAACACATTTTCCAAAAGAGACAATGACAAAAAAAGGTGAAAAGGTTGCCAAAAACAAAAAATAGTAAAAAACGGCCAAAGCAAACCCAAGGAATCACTTTTGGTTGGCAAAAATTGATCCAAATTCAAAAAGATTATGGGAATATCCTAAAAATACCTTCATCTATAAGTGGTTCAAATTTGGGGTCAAAAGATCTCTAAACATGGATCGCAATCCATGAACCTTTCCCACATTTTTGAGTCAAAACCTAGCCACCAGTATCTACATGCTATTTCTAACCTAATCCCAAAGTCTCATCTCATTTGGGACCATCAATGTGTGAGAGAGAGGTGTTGTGTTGTGGAAGTTTTGGAAGCAAGCAAAATTAGGGTGTTTGCTATTTGGTGATTGTGCAATGTGTGTGTGCATTGGTATGTGTGCAAGCGATGGTTTGCTTACAGATGTGTGCAATTTTGGATAGTGATTTCTATTGGATGGGTATGTTGTGAGTACCTTGGGCTATAGAGAGGAATTTGTGTGTGTTTTTTAGTGTGTTTCCATTCACCCTCTCCATCTTTTGGTCCCCCCTCTGAGGAGCATCTGATTGCTCCTAATTGAAGGTGAAGTTGTGGTCTTGGAGATGTTAAAGGTGCAGTTTTTGAAGAGTAGGTGCTATTAAAGATGGCATGGTTGGGCTTTTCGATTTTTGATAGGGTTGAAGATGTGAAAACTTGTTTGCAAGATTATGATCTATTTTTGCTAGAGAGCAAATTGTCAAGAGATGAAGACGTGGTTCAAGTTTTTCCACTCCTAGTTCATGGCAAACGAAGAGATGGTATGACATATTTGAAAATGAAGAAAAGGCAAATTGGATGACTTTGGAAGAGGCTTTTGATGCAAGTATGTATTGGAGGTGCAACCGCATGAAGTATTGCAGAAGCTAGATGGTCTTAAGCAAAGCTTGGATGAAGATTTTCTAAGTGGAAACTTGAGGCTCTTTAGAGACAGCTTATGGAGGTGACTGCTATAGATAATCTTGACTATTTGAAGTTAAGAAAATTCATGGATTGCCTGTATGAGGACGTTCGAGATGAAGTTGAAGCAAATGGGCATGTGACATATGTTGAAGTAGTTAATTTGGCAAGAGGCCGAACCAAGAAGATCTTGAAGAAGACGCAAGCTAGGAAGGGTCTATCAAATGCTATGGTGCTTAGGCCAGTTGAAGCATTGGAAGTAAAGGTGAAGCTGATACTAGAGGGTCTACCGGTGCAAGAGGAACTAAGGGTTATATGGTTACAAAGAGATGGAGTAGTTTCTATGCCCAAGATTCCAGCGAGGGAGGCTCAAGCTATGGAAGAAGAGCAACTAGATTGGGTAGAAGATGCATGAGAAAATCCAGGAATGGTTGGCTAAGCTCCAATGATGGGTGCTAGAGATCTGAAGGTTCAATTTGTAGATAAGGTTGAAGTGACAAAAAGTGAAGGAAATACCTGATCTTGAGAAATGCAACAGATATGTTCCATGGTGGATAAAAAGGAACGCAGGGTGTGGCCAAGCTTCCAAATGCAGGAATCATGGTTGAAAGGTATGCTTGTAAGTGCATCTGTGCATGCGGTTATCCATTAGATACGGGGTTCTCTTGAGAGGGAATCCGCCTTTCATGGAGGGAGGGTCATATGTGTTTATGGATCAGGATGATATGGGCATTAGTGCTCTTCTTGAAGCACGAAGGAGAAAAGGTGATGTTCAGAGTAGTGCAAAAGTGCTATGGGCTTATTGTGTGCATGGATGGCTATGTACTTGGGTACATCACTATTAGAGGTTTATGCAAATGGATGGAAGCAAGCAAAGCTAGGTGTTTGATCCAAGAGTTCAGACTATGCAAGGGGTTGGGAAACCCACTTGAACGTTGAGTGTTGGCGGCAGAAAGCAAATGTAGGGCTTTCTATATATGGTAGGGCTTTTTTTGTTTGCTCATAGTATTTGCTAGTTTTGTAGTCTTTAGGTGAATAAAGACATTTACAGATATGTATGCTTTATGTGAATTTCAGGGCCAGAATGCTATGCTATGGTGCCTGTCAACAGAGGTGGATGGTTGAAGTGTGCAAAGTGAAAAAATGGGAGTATGAAAGATGGCCCTCAGTATGGTCTAAAGGATGGTCCAAATGGTTCCTTAAACAGACCTACGGAGTGGAAGATATGGCTACTCAAAGTTCAAAGTGGTTTGCAGATCCATATCAGATAGGGCAGTTGTAGATGGGAGGTCAGAGATGAAGTGAGCGCATGCGCCTAAAGTGCTTATCCTAGGGTGCATATCAGTCTTTTTGAGTCAACGAAATGGACCACATATGATCGGTTGAATTTTCATTGGGGGACCAATTATGTGTCGATGTGACTACATTGTAGGTGTGACTACATGGTAGGTGTGCCATCTGGAGTTTTTGCAACCTCACCAAGGTTTTTATGGAATCTATACAATATGTGACGGCCATAGGAAGTCACATCACGTCAATCGGACTCTAGATCACTGAAATATTAAAGTTTGAAGTTGGTGTCAATTGTTGGGAGTGAGGTGTCAGTTGAATTTTGGCGATTTTGGTGGCCTTGGCTTGGGGGATTGGCAAATTGAAGCGCGGTGAGATGCTCACAGATTGAAACCAGCAAAGGGAAGTTTCATCGGTTTATTGCTTGGTCATCAAAGCATTGTGCACCAAATGGAAGATTGTGGAAGTTGGGAGGGAAAAAAGAGTTTTTTTGAATTTTTGGGTGGAGTTGAAGAGTGTTGAGGGGAGGTGGCCGATAAGAGAGCTGCCATGTGGCCGATGATAATCCCACATGTGGGGCCGTGCAAAAGAGGTGCATGGTATAAGTATTGGGGAGAGGGGCACCCCACTAGGCAGTTGTGCGCAAGCACGCGGGTTGGTATCGTGGCGTCGTGATGGTGGACGGCCATCGACGACGCTGTAATGCGGATGATGATGTGGCATCTAGTCAGGGCTAGTTCTTGCACCCAAAGGGTCCAAAAAAATTTCAAGCAAACTTGCCCTTCCCCCCTTCCCCTTGAGCAACGACGACACCATCCGTGCCATGTGAAGGAGGAGGTTCACACGGGCCTTGGCATCCACGTAAAGCCAAAGATAGAGAGACTATTGACATGCAAAGTAAGCTAAAAATAGAAAATGCGGCCAAAAATAGAGGGCCACACCCTATATGGCACCAAACTATTTTATTTTTGAACGAGGGCTGCCGGGGAGGTTTTTCCTCATCGAGGTTGTGCCAACAAACCAAGATTGTGAGGGAAATTGCACCCCTCTTGTGTAGCAGAAATAGGGATTGCAAGGGCTTCTCCAAGAGATTTTAGAGAGGAGAACTTCACGGGGAACAGAGCTCTTCAATGAGGAAGAGGCTTTGCACTGAGGAGGAGCCAATGAGGGTTGGTGGTGTTGTGCATCTCCGCTCCCATGCTAAGAAAGATGCACATCAAGTTGTTTGAAGCTTACATGATTAATGAATAGTAGTTTAAGGCCTGGTAACAGGACAAGTTCAATGTTGAATGTATGTCAAATGCGGTTAAAAAGACCAACAGATACCTTAATGATGCAAAAAATGAGTATGCTTGAAGTCAGCATAGATGGAAGATTATGATCTAGAACTGCATGGCTTGAAGTGCTCTACCGGCCTATCTTTACATCTTGTCGATTGGAGCTACGATGAAGAAGTTATGGCAGTTTGAAGTTTGAGTCGATTGCAGATCCGTACCGGATTGGGAAACTGCAACTGAGGTGAGAGAAATGAAATGAATGCACAAGCTTGAAGTGCTCACTTTGTGGAGCACGTCGTTCTTTTTAGTTCAGTGATTGGAGTCCCGGTCGCCAAGATATTGGCCGATTAAGATACACCGGGGCCCGGCTCCGTACCAGTCCAGTCGGCTCGGTCGGTGTCTCATCTGGGAGTTTTGTCTATTGTCCAGAGTTTGGGATGCTGGAGCAGTAGTAGCTTGATGAGTCTCATGCTCGGGATGTCATTTCATGCAGTGCTTGGCCGGCAGTGGTCGTAATTGGCAATACCCGGCTGACAAGAAAGAAACTCTGACACTTTTTATTGGATGTGATGGGAAGGCCTTACTTCAATGCAATCACCTATACTTGCATCTTAAAGGTATGTAGGATTATACGAGAGGTTGATACGGGCATCGAAGTTCAAGATGATAAGGTTAGTATCATCTGAATGTGGTGTCGTAGATTTTTGCAAAGCTTCGTGTCTAGAATGTCGGCTCGCAATGCTTTAAAAGATATGTATGCCAAGTGTGGTGCCAAGCCCATTAAATAATGGCCAAGGGTCACAATTATGTCTGCCTTGATGGCCACCCAAGCATTGGCCTCCAAAGTTTGCCCATGGTCAGCTGCCCAAGGGCCGCCCAATGTGGCACTAAGGGCCGCCCACTTTAAGGGTTATAATGTGAACAAAAGAAAAGAGGGAGGTCGATGGCGTGGGCTGGCAGCGAGGAGGGCGCAGGGGAAGAGAAGTTGCTCGCGGTGCTTGGTAGGAGGCTCGGACGATGACGAGCATGAAGAAACAAATGCTCAACATCCTGAGGCGATCCTTTTTGGTAGCAGCCACGTAAAGTTCCGCGATGGTCACTCTCCGGGCCTGCCACATCATCACAGACGCTCCCACGCCACATCAGTCACGTTACGACGCCGTGATGGCGTGGTGGGGCAAAAACAAAAGGAGGGCTATTAAAAGAAATCTATCAACGAGAAGGTAGTTGTTCGAAGAAGCAAAAAAGAGAATAGGGCAAGGGGAGAGCGAAAAGAGGTAGGAAAGGATTTGCAGGAAAAAGCTTGGCCGAGGAAGGAGGGATTCTCTCTCTCTCTTGGCTTAAGGAAGAACGACACTCTCTTTCTCTCGTCCTTCGCTAACCAAAGCACAAGGCTCGCTCTCGGCCTTTGCTAAGGAAGGAACCAAAGGGGATACTCTCTCTCTCTCGGCTTAAGCAAGGAGAGAGCAAACAAGGCTCGTAAGCAGTCTTCGGGGAAGAAGGCCAAGCTTCGGCATAGCAAGCAGGACAAGTTTTGAGAGCTCAAAGCAAGCGGACCATGAAGGGAAATTGGAAAGTCTAGTGCTAGAGAAAAGGCAAGATAGTGTTAGAAGACAAATCAAACAGATGGAACCGACACATTAGGATCTTTCTCGTTAGCAGGAAACCTAGTTTAATTATTTCCTTTTGATGAGTTGCGGAGCCTTTAATGGTCCGGAGTGATCTGTAATGGGAGTTTAAGCTCCTAAACTGTCATTAGCATTATTTAATGGTGTCGTTAGCGACACTTCTTCTTGATTGCGTATTAGTTTCATTGGTGTTACCAATTTTCGAGCAAGTTTTGTGCGTCGATAGCATTACCAAGTAATTAATTGGTGTTGTATTGTGCGGTGCGGCAATTTTTTGCTCTCAATTTTTCCACAACCAGCAGCCCGGTGCTGACCTAGCTCAAGTTTCGAACACTTATCCCCCGACACCTGGTGAACCCGACGGGAAACCGAGCCGGGGTGGGAAAATTGTTGAAGCGTATGTCTACACCACGAGAAGCAGCCATGCAACAGATGATGCAGCAGTTTGCAGCATACATGCAACAGCAACAGGCTGCCCAGCAGCAACATAATTTGCAAGAGCGGATTCGTAAAGCTCGTCAAAATGTTACGGAAAAGCTGCAACGGTTTGAGGGTCGAGATATTTCAAAATTTTGCAATTTGTATGAGCAGTCTATGGAAGATACTGGTATTGAAGACCACGATTCAGTGGAAGGATTTCATCTGATTGCAGTGCCAGAACTTAGGGCCCGGATTAAAAAATTCAAGCGGCTCAAGGGCCGAACTGGCAGGATTTTAAGAAGGCACTGCAAGAGGAATATTTTCTGGAGGATTCTCAACGGGTGGCTAGACAGAGTTTTACAAAGTGGGTGCAGAAGAAGGGTAAAAATTTATCTGCAGGAGAACTATTGCGAGAGTTTGAAAAGAAGTTTGATAAGTTATCATCAACAAAACAACGCTCCTTTAGGGATCAAAAGGTGGAATTGTTTATTCAAGGTGCTGATCCGCGACTACAAAAGAATTTGGTGCAATTATTGGAGGATCCGGCGGGAGAATTGGGATTGACATCAGATTGGAAAATAGTATCTGAAGCGATGAACATGATCGTAAAACGACAGAAGCGGGTTGATAAGCAAATCGTAATCGAGGTACTGGATGATGATGAGGAAGAGATTAAAGAGAAGCTGCCCACTACATTACCAAAGTGGAGAGGCCTGTTTTTGACGATCTAGTTAAAGGTATTCAAGAACTAAATTTGAATTTTAAAACTGTTAAATTTGAAGGGTTAGCTGCAAAGGCGTCTACTTCTGAACCTAAGCAGCAGCAGCCACCACGTAAAAATTGGGATCGATGCATGTGGTGCGATAGTGAAGACCACAGGTTTGTGAGAGAGTGTAATGAGTTTGATGAAGCTTATAAGAAGAATGTGGTTTTCTGGAAAGACAAGAAGATTCGTCTCAGGGAGATAGGGGAAATGCTCCGCTTGAACTTTGGCAGAGGCGGAATGAAGAAGATAGTGGAGGAAATACAACATAATGTTGCCCTTGTGGAAGCAGCTACATATGGGCTGCAAGTTTGTGGTAAGGAAGATGATGATGGTACAGGTGCAAAGGGCCAGTTGTGGCCATACGCTCTAAAGATAGCAGAAGCAGGTAAGGTAACATACAGGAAGTTACGACACGTAGGGAATTCAATTTGAGAAACCACTGGGTGGACCGATCCAGTGGATTCTCTTTAGGTATATGCTTATATTGCTAAAGCTCAAGCCAATGAAGCTATGGTGGAAGAGAAGCGGAAAAGAGATGAAGAGGTGGATGGGGCGTCAAAAAGGCCGACAAGATCCAGCAATAAGAAAGAAGAAGTGCCAGCTCCTAAACCTGCTCCGGAGGTGGTTATGGAAGAGGCTATGAAGGACAAGAAGCAAGGTAAGCCTAAAGGGCCCTCGTATAAACTCAAGTCTGATATTGAATTGGCTACAGATTTGAAGAAAGTTTTTGAAGAACGTATCCAAATAGTAAAGTGGAGCTCACCTTGGGGGATATTCTTGGAATTGCTAAGCGCGAGTTCCACGAAGAGATCATCGACATTATAAAAAGAAAGCGGCAAGTACCGAGTGATCAAGAGTCAGATCCAGTTAAAAGCCAAGTGGTTCGTCACATTGAAGCAATTTTGGAAGACTGTGAAGAGTATTTAGCAGATCTTGAAGAAGAAGATCCAAATCCTGTGGTGGTTCCAAGCCCGATTATACTTGAGGTAAGAAACATGCATTTTAATGACGGTGAAGATGAAGAAGTTATACCCAAGAGTCAGTTTTTGAGGAGTCATTGGGCACGAGCAACGACAGAAACAGTGGTAAAGCTTGACGACATTGAGGAGCCGATCTTAGCCCTCATAGACCATGGGTCAGAAATCAATCTCATGGCAAAGAACTTGCACCAAAAGGGGAAGTGGCCTATTGATGTAGATCACCGGTGGCGGATTCGAGCTGCTAGCATGCTTCCTAGAGATCTTTACGGTGCATGCGCAAATGCTAAGGTAACTATTGGGGATGTCTGTGATGAGCAAAACTTTTTTATACAGGAGCATTCCTCCTACCCATTGATTCTAGGACAACCCTACATTACGGTTGTGCGGATGGAAACTAAGGTGCTAGATGATGGCTCGGCCTATGCCAAGGTTCGAAGCCGAGATGGTAAGAAAGCGGTTCAATTTCTAACTGTATGTGTTGATCATGCTAGAAACAAAGACATTTTACATGATCGTCCAATGCCAAAGATACGTAAGGAGTTTAAAGAACAAAGATTTGCTCAAGATTTTCTTGGGGTGCCACTATAAAGCGGGACTATGGTGGTGCAAGTGAGGAGAAGTTCTCGCAAAGAGAAACCTTCTCTTCAGGATTTCTAGGGTTAACATCTGAGTGTTTAGTATCTTACAGGAAATTTAATGATTTAACTAAGTGGGAGAAACAATATGTTTCAAGCATTCAAAGTGACTTGCAGGGATGTGATGTGCTAGAACCGGATGATGTGATATCAGGAATCTTCGAAGAGATCTCTTATGTTGATACTATGTCAGAGCTTGAGGATATCAAGCATAACAGGTTAGAAAGTGGAACTGAAGTTGTTAAAGTGCACTCAATGGACATATACGAGGCACTTATGTACGTTGAGGATGACTTGGATAAAGAAGTTGAAGCACAGGTAGAGACGTAGTACAAGACAGTTGCAAAGAAAGTGAGACCTGTGGCTACACCTCTACCAGAGGAAAGTGATGAAGTAATTAAAGAAGCTTCTCGACAGCCTATGCTCAGAAATCCTAAGAACATTGGGCACAAATTCACTAAAGAGACATTGCAGCAGCTGAAGGTGGGAGAAGATGGTTTTCTCAACGAAGAGGAAATCAAGTGTTTTCAAGGTATGCTCGAAAAACATGGTAAAGCTTTTGCCTTTGAGCCAAGTGATATTGGGTGTGTGGATCCAAGTGTTGTAGCACCTATGGTTATATTCACTGTTCCTCACATGCCATGGAGCTTATGTCCTATTCCAGTTCCTATAGCTCACTTGCCAAAGCTTATCAATTTGCTTAGCGAGAAGATACAAATGGGTATCTTGGAACCATCATGTGCGCCATACTCTAACCAATAGTTCACTGTTCCGAAGAAAAATGGTACTTTAAGGTTTATACAGGATATGCAGCATGTTAACAAGGTAACAATCCGCAATGTGGGTACCGGCCCAATTGTGGATGAATTTGTTGAGGCTTTTGCAGGTAGGTCAATTTACTCTATGGGTGATCTTTATTCTGGATATGATCAATTTCAGTTAGCTTTGGAGAGCAGGGATCTTACTACGATGCGTACACCTCTCGGATTGGTAAGAATGTGCACTCTGCCACCACAGGGTGCTACTAATTCTGTAGCTCATATGATGAACGGCATGAATAAGGTATTAAGGGACTTTATCCCACATGTTACTATGCCTTTCATTGATGATCTACCGATTAAGGGCTTTGAGGAAGGATCAAAAGATGAAGTAAAAGATCATAGGGGGTGTTGACAGTTTGTTGCTCAACATATTGCTGATTGTGATGCTATTTTATCCAGGCTTGAAGAAGTTAACTTAACGCTTTCAGGGAAAAATCAACTTTTGGTGCCAAAGAGGTTCTAATTGTAGGGCATGTGCAGTCCAGAAGGTAGAAGGCCAAGTCCGGTTAAAGTTGAAGCTATTCAAAAGATGAAGGAAACGTGCTCTTCGGTTACTGAAGTTCGTCGTTTCTAGGTGCATGTGTATTCTATCTTATTTGGCTGCCACATTTTGCTCATGTTGCAGAAGTGCTCTATCAACTGTTGAGAAAAGGTAAAAGATTTGTTGGGAAGAAGTTCACACATGAGCTATGAGGAAATTAAAGAAGATGCTCCTTGAGGCTCCGACCTTGAGGAAAGTCGACTACAAATGCGGAAGGCCAGTAATCTTAACAGTTGACACTAGTCCAATAGGTATTGGATGGGCTATAGGTCAAGATGATGAAGAAGGGAATAGGTATGTGGTTCGATTTGGAGCAAAAGTGCTCAATGCTCGCCAAAGAGGCTACCCACACGTTAAGAGAGAACTTTGGGGCGTTGCTAGTGCTCTAAGGTCTGATAAAGAATACTTTATTGGAGCTTCAGTCGTGGTAGAGACAGATTGCTTGCCACTGATAGGGATGATTGCAAATTGCTCTACTCCGGATATTGCTATGCTACGATGGATAGCCTACATTAAATCTCTTAATCCTGAATTTTATCATATTGCAGGTAGAGATAATCCTGTTGTTGCAGATATGTTATCAAGAGCTAGATTTGAAGATGAAGAAGAGATGCTGACCACAAGTGATGATGTCGGCTTGAATTTCTATTCGTCTTCTTATCTGCATGCAAATTGTGGAAATATTGCTCATACTTTTGAGGTATTTTCTGAAGAGTTCTATGAAGGAGAATGGCTTTTGATTGGTTGCTACCTTAGCACTCTTACTAAGCATGAAGGGTGGATGGATCAAGAGTACAAAAAGATCAGGAAGAAAGCTTACGGCTATTTTTTGAAGGATGGGCATTTATGGAAGCAGCCAAAACGCTCTAAAGGAGCACCACAGCGGGTTGTTTGTGATAAAGCGACTCAACAGCAGGTTATCAAAGAGTTTCATGAAAGTTTATGGGGCTGGACACAGAGAGATCTGGGCAACTTTTGTCAAGATTAAGGATCATTACTGGTGGAAAGGTATGTATAAAGATGTGGCTCAGTTTGTGGATACATGCCTAATATGCCAACAATATTCTAATGTACGACATCGAGATGGATTGTATCCCACCTATCCACTGGCCATGCACTACAAGTGGGTGGTGGACCTGATTACCATGCCAGTAGGTGTCTGGCAAATGCGGTATATTGTTCTTGCCAGAGAGGATCTTACTAGTCAAGTGGAAGGCAGAGCTTTGCGTACCAAAGCTACCAATTTTGTATGCAAGTTCTTGCTTGAGGATGTTATTTCCAGGTATGGATGTGTTGGTAGAATTACTGCCGATAGAGGAGAGCTGGATGTAAGTGAAGCTCGGGATTTCTTTGCTCGCTTGGGCATTAAATTGGCTCTCACTACAGCATACAATCCAGAGGGTAATGGTAAAAGTGAAAGAGGGCATCCACCTATTGTTAAAGCTTTAGCAAAGGCATGCCAGGGACATATTGGTGATTGGCCTTAACTCCTACCATTTGCTTTATGGACTGATCGAACTACACATAGTTCTGTTACAGGTTTTATGCCATTTGAGCTAATGTACGGGCAAAAACCCATTATGTCTACACAGGAAGTGGTTATTTCTTGGACCGTAATGCCATGGGAAGAAGGTATGTCTGCAGAAGATTTGCTTGCACTGCGCATTCGCCAACTTGAGAGGCGTCAGGAAGATATTGAACAGGCTAAAGTAATGCTTAAGGAAGCAAGGTTGAAGACCAAAGCAGCGTTTGATGGTAAGCACAGACTACGACCTCGTGTTATTAAAGATGCGGATTGGGTCCTTGTATATGATAATAGCCTGGAGAACCAGTACACTTCTATGTGGAAAATGGTTAAATGATGGTTTGGACCATATGTAGTACTTCATGTTTATGATAATGCGACCTACAAGTTATGCGAGCTTGATGGCACTGAGCTCAAGGTGCCTATTGTGGGAAAAGAGTTAAGTTGTTTAAGCAACGAGATGGTGAGATTAATATTGGAGACTTCAACGCAGATCAACCTTCTAAAGACAATGTTATGTATGCATCAGATGATGAGTCTGATGATGCTCTTCATGATGCTTTATGAGTACGGTTGGCACAGACCGGAGGCTGTGCGGGTTCAGAGGGGGTGGATGTCGTGCAGCTCCGCTCCCATGCTAAGAAAGATGCTAGAAAAATGCACATCAAGTTGTTTGAAGCTTACATGATTAATGAACAGTAGTTAAGGCCTGTAACATGACAAGTTCAATGTTGAATGTATGTCAAATGCGGTTAAAAAGACCAACAGATACCTTAATGATGCCAAAAATGAGTATGCTTGAAGTGATCACAGATGGAAGATTATGATCTAGAATTGTCGTGCTTGAAGTGCTCTGTCGGCATGTCTTTATGGCTCGTCGATTAGAGCTACGGTGAAGAAGTTATGGCAATTCGAAGTTTGAGTCGATTGCAGATCTGTACCGGATTGGGAAACTGCAGCTGAGGTGACAAAAATGAAATGAATGCACGGGCTTGAAGTGCTCACTTTGTGGAGCACGTCGGTCTTTTTAGTTCAGTGATCGGAGTCCCGGTCGCCAAGATATTGGCCGATTAAGATACACCAGGGGCCGGCTCCGTACCAGTCCAGTCAGCTCGGTCGGTGTCTCAGCTGGGAGTTTTGTCTATTGTCCAGAGTTTGGGATGCTGGAGCAGTAGTAGCTTGATGAGTCTCATGCTCGGGATGTCATTTCATGTAGTGCTTGGCCGACAGTGGTCGTAATTGGCAATACCCGGCTGACAAGAAAGAAACTCTGACACTTTTTATTGGATGTGATGGGAAGGCCTTACTTCAATGCAATCACCTATACTTGCATCTTAAAGGTATGTAGGATTATATGAGAGGTTGATACGGGCATCGAAGTTCAAGATGATAAGGTTAGTCAAGGAATGCTCACAAAGAATGTCGTGTTTGGCAGTGCTTCGTTAGATATGTATGCCAAATGTGGTGCCGTAGATTTTTGCAGAGCTTCGTGTCTGGAATGTCGGCTCGCAGTGCTTTAAAAGACATGTATGCGAGGTGTGGTGCCAAGCCCATTAAATAATGGCCAAGGGTCACAATTATGTCTGCCTTGATGGCCGCCCAAGCATTGGCCTCCAAAGTTTGCCCATGGTCTGTCGCCCAATGTGGCACTAAGGGCCGCCCACTTTAAGGGTTATAATGTGAACAAAAGAAAAGAGGGAGGTCGATGGCGTGGGCTGGCAGCGAGGAGGGCGCAGGGGAAGAGAAGTTGCTCGCGGTGCTTGGTAGGAGGCTCGAACGATGACGAGCATGAAGAAACAAATGCTCAGCATCCTGAGGTGATCCTTTTCGGTAGCAGCCACGTAAAATTCCACGCTGGTCACTGTCCGGGCCTGCCACATCATCACAGACGCTCCCACACCACGTCAGTCATCACGGCGCCGTGACTGCGTGGTGGGGCAAAAACAAAAGGAGGGCTATTAAAAGAAAGCTATCAACGAGAAGGTAGTTGTTCGAAGAAGCAAAAAAGAGAATAGGGCAAGGGGAGAGTGAAAAGAGGTAGGAAAGGATTTGCAGGAAAAAGCTTGGCCGAGGAAGGAGGGATTCTCTCTCTCTCTCGGCTTAAGGAAGAACGACACTCTCTTTCTCTCGTCCTTCGCTAACCAAAGCACAAGGCTCGCTCTCGGCCTTTGCTAAGGAAGGAACCAAAGGGGATACTCTCTCTCTTGCCTTAAGCAAGGAGAGAGCAAACAAGGCTCGTAAGCAGTCTTCAGGGAAGAAGGCCAAGCTTCGGCATAGCAAGCAGGACAAGTTTTGAGAGCTCGAAGCAAGCGGACCATGAAGGGAAATTGGAAAGTCTAGTGCTAGAGAAAAGGCAAGATAGTGTTAGAAGACAAATCAAACAGATGGAACCGACACATTAGGATCTTTCTCGTCAGCAGGCAACCTAGTTTAATTATTTCTTTTTGATGAGTTGCGGAACCGTTAACGGCCCAGAGTGATCTGTAATGGGAGTTTAAGCTCCTAAACTGTCATTAGCATTATTTAATGGTGTCGTTAACGACACTTCTTCTTGATTGCGTATCAGTTTCATTGGTGTTACCAATTTTCGAGCAAGTTTTGTGCGTCGATAGCATTACCAAGTAATTAATTGGCTGCTGTATTGTGCGGTGTGGCAAGTTTTCGCACTCAATTTTTCCACAACCAGCAGCCCGGTGCTGACCTGGCTCAAGTTTCGAACACTTATCCCCCGATAGCGGGGAGGTTTTTGCTTGTCGAGGTGTGCCGACAAAGCGAGATTGCGAGGGCAGATTGTGCCCCTCTTGTGTAGTGGAAATAGGGATTGTATATGGTATTTTGTTGGAGAAGAATCTATTCATTGCCAAATTTTGTGCCGTATTTTTCACCCTTCCCCCGTTCTCTTCTTTTCTCTATTCCAATGTGTGTGGTGCTAGTGTGTGTGAGCAGTGTGCACCCCCCGAACCATTGGTGTGTGTGAGAGGGAAAGAGAGAGAGGTGTTGTGAGGCGGGAAAAATTGGGGTGATTGCTATCTGGTTATTTTGCAATTTGTGTGTGCATTATTATGAGTGCAAGCGATGATTTTCTTACAAATGTGTGCAGTTTTGGAAGGATCTCTTTGAGATATTGTATATTGAGTTGAAATTCTCTTCGGCCTATCACTCACAAACGGATGGCCAAAGTGAAATAGAAAATTCAAATATCATTGATCTACTTAAAGCCTACTTTACTGAAGTAGATCAAAGAGATCAATGGGAAAAGTATTTACCCTTAGCAGAGTATGCGTACAATAACACTATCCATATTTCTATAGCAAAGGTACCCTTCGAGGTAATAGAAGGAAGACCCAAGTTCCCATTGATAGTTAAGACACTTGGGAACATATTTGTTTATGATGAGTATAGCAGGGATCTTAAAGAATCTTTTCAAAAGATCAAAGAAGCTATATCCATCATGCAACAGAAGCAAAAGGCTACTACTGATAAGCATAGATAAGCCTTGACCTTGGCACGACCTTGGCACGTCGAAGCAACACTACGGGAAAGGGAACACAAGGACGCCCACCGGGTCACCAAAAATATTATGCTAAGTGAGCAAAATGATATTATGTTCAAATTCTTAAGCCTATCAATGAAACAACTTACAAGTTAAAGTTACCAAGTATCTGGCTCATTCATAAATGCCTTTCATGTGAGCCCCTTGAAACCTTATAAGGGACTACCCGAGTTTGAGGGTCAAGAAGAGATTTTGCAGCCAAAGAGTATCTTACAGTATGAAGACAAGGTTTTAAGAAGTGGTGAGACTATCTAACAATATTTTGTCAAATTTAAGAGTTATCATTTTAAAGATGCAAGGTGGATTCAAGACATCTAGATAAAGGATAATGTAAATCTTGTAAATAGTTACAATGACTTCTGTCAAAGGTAAGAATTAGGTATGAACAAGTATATTTCATAAAGAATTTTTTCTTCTTTTGGCTCTAAGATTTCTTTTAGATATTCATAAGTTTTAAGATTATGCATACCATAAATCAAGCTTGTTATAGCTTAGTCTCTCAAGCATCTAGTAGACCTTGCCAATCTACTATGAAAGATGATTGGGGCTAAGTAAAGAAATGCTTGCACTAGCTAAGCCTTCGGATCACCAAGTGGAGAGTGTCACCACTATGGAAGAATGTCGACGGGTAAAAAGGGCTCCTCTACCCAAA
Organism: Adiantum capillus-veneris; assembly: GCF_014529385.1. Taxonomy (NCBI): domain Eukaryota; kingdom Viridiplantae; phylum Streptophyta; class Polypodiopsida; order Polypodiales; family Pteridaceae; genus Adiantum; species Adiantum capillus-veneris. The sequence continues at coordinate 81,312,147 of NC_140934.1, forward strand.
GCAACAGGTCTACCCATGACTTTATTTTCCCTACCCCATAATTGAGGACAATTATGATTTCAAGGGAGAGGTGATGTGATGAATATTAATTTCTATCCTTCTTAATTTGGCCACTTAAGTCCATGAAAAATAAAAAGAGAACAAGTGATATTGATTTAAGTGTTGATGGACCAACCGGTCAAGGATTAGGACCATAAAGAGAAAAGTCCATAAAAGAGCAAGGGTAATTGCTAACTAGTTATCTCAGTCATAGGTACATGTCAAGGAAGGATAAATGTATCGCGGGTAGCCTTGATCAAAGGTACATGACAAAGGAGATGATCGAGAGCAATTTTAGGAGTCTAAAAATAGAAAGTATTCGTGCTAAGCTTAAATAATTAGAATAACTCTTTAGACTCCAAGCATGAAGTCTGGGAAACCTTAGGGTGAAATTTTAACTTGTCACAAATTGTTTAAATTTAACAGGTTTTGGGGAGCAGCTTTGTGGCACCTTCAAAGCATTGTGCTAAGGTTTTTCACAGGAGGTGAAATTTTTAAAGCCAAAAGGGTGAGTTTTATTTTTACCAAAGTTCATCTTAATCTAGTCGGTCCTAAATTAATAGGTAGGTTTGTAGCCTCGGGTCAGCTTCATAAGCCTCCAAGGTTTGTGCAAAGGTCTTGCACTTGAGCTAATTATTAAAAAGGTAAATTTATGGTTTTTATTAAATAAAAGAGAAAAGCTAAAGATTAAGGTAGATCAACCCTTCCTCATTTAGTAAGTTGACTCTAGTCTTTGTTTACTAAGCTTGATTATGCCACATGTCTAAAGTAGCACACACTTGCATTGAGTGAACTTAACAAGTGTGTGTGGTGTCTTCACTTGCCAAAAAGAGTTCCAAGGGGGGGGGGGAGGGGGGAGTTCTATCATGCAAGGCAAGAGTGGACAAGTGTGTGGCATGCTTGAGTTGCATTATGAGGTGTTTCCCCCTCATTGGTCAAGTGTGAAGCATTCTAGTTCAAGTCTAGTTCCACAGCTGCACAAGCATATAAGGAGGGGTCCATGGGGAATTTTGGATTTTCTTGCTCCTCTCACACTCTCTCTCAAGTGTTCAAGTTGGAAAAGTAAGCTCTCTCTCTCTCTCTCTCTCTCTCTCTCTCTCTCTCTCTCTCTCTCTCTCATGGGAGCTCCAGAGATGGACTTTAGGCTATGGATATAAATCCAGCAATGAAAGCTCCTTCTTCTCCATCTCTACTATTCTATTATACTAAGCTATGCTAAGAGTTTTTCCATGAGCAAGCGTACATGGATCATCAATTCTCTTGCTTGAAAAATACTTATTTTCACCCTCATCTTCCTCTTTACCCTCAATTCCTTTCTCCTCATTGGGGTGTTTAGGGTTTAGGAAGGAGGGTTAGACCATGGAATCTTGAAGAACACCATCTTCTTGACTGAAGGAAGGATCCACAAGAGCACAAACATGTATTGTACCAAAGCTCTCTTTTGAGAGATTATAATACAAGTCCTTTTGGAGGAGGGACCAGCTCCAGGCAAATTCAATCCTCATTGAGTTGTCAATTTTAATTGGGTATTCTTTGTGAATTGTGTGGAAATAGGGTTGGAGGGAAACACACAGAGCTTGGAGAAGTCAAAGAATCTCAAGGCATGTAGCAAAGAGTATGTATTGCTTAGTACACAATGGAAGATGGCCCTAGAGTGATAGGCGTATATACAATGCACGGGGGAAAGAACCTCCAAGTGAGGGAAAAATACCCCGGTGGTCCTAAGTGTATTCACACACATCACTACCATATGTGTATGGTAACAAATCCCCCCAGAGTGATGTGGTGAACAAGAGCTAACACATAGAGTATAGGGAAGTGTCATGCCCTAAGGACATGATCATTCCACAAAGGGGAGTAAGCCCAAAGCTTTGCAGAAAGCTTCAAACTTCTCATGAGACAAGGCCTTTGTGAAAAGATCAGCAAGGTTCCCTATGTTGGCGCATAAGCCAAGCTGATCTCTCGTGCTGAGAGTCTTTCTCTGACATTGTGATAATGCACCTCAATGTGCTTTGTGAGAGCATGAAAAAATGGGTTCCTTGCAACTACCAATGCACTCTAACTATCAGTGTAGATGATGTTGGCAGTGTCTTGTCCAACACCCAAATCAGCCATAAGGTGTCTGAGCCATACACACTCAACCATAGCCGTGAAGCCTACCTTGTACTCAGCCTCATAATTGGAAGTGGCCACAGTAGGTTGTCTCTTGCTCAACCATGATATACATAAATTGTCAAGCATGAAACAAAACCCACTCATGGACACTCACGTGTTTCATAACAACCAACCCAATCCGAGTCCAAAAAAGCATGTAAATTTGGTGGCAATGATCTTACCTTGGGATAAAACAACCCAAGATGTAAAGTGTCACTCAAGTAGCAAAAGATCCTCTTGACAACATGCCAATGCTTAGACCCTGGGCTATGCATAAATCTGCTGACATGTGAAACTGCAAACTGAATATCTAGCCCTGTATTGCATTACATAAATAAGGTGTCCAACAATAGTTTGGTAAAGAGTGACATCGAAAGGATCACCGGCATCATGAAGACTCAACTTCAAACCTGGTTCCATGGGAGTGTAAATAGGTTTGTTGTCCTTAAGTCCAGACTTACATAGCAATTTCTTTATGTAACATGTTTGACACAAATCAATACCACCATCACACTGCTTAAATCGTAAGCCCAAGTAATGATGCAAAAGCCCCAAATATTTCATCTTGAAAGTAGAATTCAAAGCAAACTTAAATTTAGCAATGTGTATCTCATTCGGACCAGTGATCAACGAATCATCCACATATAGAACAATAATGAGAAGTACATCACCCTCATGTTTCACATACAAAGTGCTTTCTATTAGACAATTACAAAAGCCTTGTTTGATTAAATCAGTGTCAGCTTTCTCATACCAAGCACTAGGAGACTGCTTCAACCCATACAAAGCTTTCTTACATTTGCACACTTCTTCCTCTTGTCCTTTCTTGATAAAACCGCGAGGCTATGTTACATAATCTTCCTCAAATATGTCACCATTTAAGAAAGTAGTAACAGTGCCTGATTGATGTACATCCCATCCAAAATGAGCTGCCAATGCACATAGAAAACGTATAGTAGTCATTTGACAAGAGGGAGCAAAAGTCTCTTCATCTATGCCTTTCTGTTGTGCATAACCTTTTGCAACAAGTCGAACCCTATAGTGATCGATCTCACCATCTGCGTCTTACATTTCAACTTGTAAACCCACTTTGTACCAATGGCCTTTTCGCAAAAGGAAAATTACATAAAGTCTATGTCTATAAGTGCATCATATTTGATTGCATGGCAGCCATCCAATTTTTTGAATTATGTGCTCCATCAAAAGAAAGAGGTTCCTCGTCATCACATAAACTAGAAACAGCCAAAGCATAAAAGTTTGACGCATGAGAGCATGGTAAGAATCTGAACAAGTACGACTAGACAAAGGTGCATCCAATTTAATGTCACGCAAAGTATGCACTAGCCATTTTGGCATATCTCTAGCCTCCTCGTTTTCAACCCTTTCCATATTAAGTACATCATGTATATCTACATCAGTAATAACATTTTCAAAAATCCCCATAGGCTATATATTTCGAATTTACATTCAACTTTCCACCACTGAAAAGAGGCAAAAAATTGGCATAAATGTCCTGTGAGCTTACATTATTGTCTCTAGTACATGACATAAAAAGTTGGACATAATCTTCCACAAACACAATATCACATGAAACCAAGATACGCTTCATTTGTGGATGGTATGACATGTAACTTTTGCTTTCAGTATTATAACCAGCAAGAATGAATTTGACACCCTTATCATCCGATTTTTTGCACTGCACTTGTGGCACCAAAGCATAAGCCAAACAACTAAAAACGTGCATGTGATCAATAGAAGGCTTTCTATCATGCCATGCTTCATATGGGACTAGTCATAGTTTGCAAGCTTTTGTAGGACACATGTTAAGTACATAAGTAGTGCACATGATGGTCTCAAGCCAAAACGAATGTGGCAAAGCTCGACTCTTGACCATACATCGTGCCATCTTCGTAAGCGACCTATTTTTCCTTTCATCAATACCGTTTTTTGAGGTGTATAGGGCATTGTACACAGGTGAAATCATGAGATATATACTCCCCCTCAATCTAAATGGAGGGTGCCAATAGTACATTTAGAGACATTTTCAGCCATAGCTAGAAATTGCTTGAAACACATAAACACGTTGAACTTAGCTTTAAGCGGATATACCCATGCATGCCTGGATTAATCATCAATGAAAGTCATAAAGTAAAGGTAATTGCCAAAGGACAAAATTTACATGGGCCCACAAACATTATACACAAGTTGCAACTTGCATGTAGCCCTTACCAAACCATCCTTTGGAAACTTTGAACGTTGCATCTTACCCAAAATACAACCTTCACAAACATTCTTTACATGTGCTTCAAGAGGCGGTGTCAAGAGTTTTTTGGAGCAAGGTATTGCACATATGTACATACACATGCATGGTGCATCGAATAAAGGATTGCCCATTTTCTAGAGCCAGGTGGTTACGTGGGGCCCACATGTGTACAGGTAGGACAAGGTGTACATAGTGCATCGATTTTCACTATCACCAGTACCAGTGTGTTTTTTCTACAATAAGGAGGAGTTGGTAGCGCGTAAAACTTCTCGAGGAGCTATCCACGCGCCGACGACATGAGGTAAGCAGGTGCGTCAGATGGCATCTAGTGGCGTCAGGACGTCGAATGGGGTCAGTACTTGCACGCGGAGAAGTACGGACATGACGTGGGTGTTTTCTTGTGATACTTATGCAGAAAGGTCATCATGAGGATCACTTTTTGGGGCTACTTCACGTGGTTGCGGGATGCATTATTGGAAAAAGCTGAGTGCCAGGTGTGTGGATGATGCAAAAAGGTGACAACTATGCACTGCGAGGTCAGTTTTTGGCCTGTTCGGGGTCCGTTTGAGGTCATCTAAAAGGCCAAGGGTGCCCAACTAATAAAGAAAAGTGTGGTAAGAAGATCCTGACAAAGTGTGGCAAGAAGTACAAGGTTTGGTGCAAAAGGAAGGTGAGCCAGTAGATGCGTACATACGTAAGTTCTCATTGGCATGGGAGCGGATGTGCAAGGCCTTAGCACCACAGGTACCCCCGCCTGACATGATGAAGAAGGACAGGTTCTTGGCTGGTCTTTGGGAGAATATACGTTGGAGAGTGGAGCTAAAGAAGCCTAGGACATATGAAGATGCACTAGAGGTAGCAAGGAACAAAGAGTGGAAGTTAAGAAAAATGAGCCAGTTAGGGGTGGAGTCTTTGCCCATGAGGTCTGAATTTCAGCCTATAGAGTCTTTACAAGGTCGCATGCCAGGGGTTCATCATGAACCAGTGGTTCCTGTTACTACTCAAGTTATGCCAACAGTGGTCACTACATCGGTGCAAGATGATGGGCTAAGGCAAGACATGAGGCAAGTGGTAGATTTGATGAAGAATCTCAGCCTAAACATGCTAGGTCAAGTGGGAAATAATCGAGGTCGAGGGAGGTTTGCAAATCAGCCAGGAGGTGAAGAAAGGCCTAGGAATGGTGTTGGACAAAGCAATGGTAGGTTTTGGAGGCAGACGCCCACATGTTACAATTGTGGAGAGTTGGGTCACATCAACCCGCAATGTGATAAGCCACCAAGGATGGGGGGAGACATGTATCCATTGCCAAGACAGGTGTTAACTAGGTCAAATGATTATGGCATCGAAATTAAGGGAGATGAAGGAACCAGTGGATTAACCCAAGAGGAAAAGGGAAAGACAAAAGTGCTAAGTGTAGTCACCTTGGAGAAGGCATCAAAGCTAGAGGATACATTAGTGATGCCTATTGGGAAGAGGACCACAGAGGAAAAGGAAGGAAGAAGTGCCCCGGGTCCTAGTAAGAAGAAGGGAAAGAGTCATGAAGGTGAAGATGTCAAGGCCAAGAGAAAAAGGAGGGCTCGTCGCAAGTTTCATGTTTCAGATTTTCCACTAGGGGATGGGCAATTAAGCTATGACTTGAAGGAGGATCTGATAAGTAGGAAGGCAGATGTTACTTTTGGGCAGCTTATAGAGATGGTGCCTAAGCTAAAGCGACAGTGGAAGAGGATGGTTAACCCAAAGGAGAAAGAGCCAGAGAGAGGTTCAGTAAAGGTGTTGGCAATGGATGAGCTACCAGACATTTGTCCAATAGTAGATGTGTGGCATAAAAGGAAAAATTTGGGACAAGATTATGTGGATGGCGGAGCCCAAATATGCGTCATAACACACTCATGCGTTGAGAAGATGGGTCTCACAGTGGCTGGGGTGTCAGGTTTTCGGATCAGATTGGCAAACCATCAAAAAGTAAAATGCTTGGGTGTTGTAAAGAGCTTAGAAGTGGAGGCATATGATGCAAAGGCAGTGGTTGATTTTCATGTGATGCCAGCAGGGTTGGGAGCATATCCTATTATACTGGGCACAGACCATGGTTACGTGCAGTGGGAGCTGTTCAAGATTGGCAACATGGTACGATTAGCCTCTATGGAAAGACAGGTGCCAAGAAGCTATACAATACGGACACAAGGAAACTATTAGAGGAGCTTTATGAAGATGAGGATGGGTCTAGTGATGAAGACTCTTCCACGGTGACAGATAAGGACAGTGATAACACTACCAGCAGTGATGAAGATGCTGATGTTGCATTTCTTTTGATGGATAAAGAAATCTAGAAGTTTGGTTTAGTTGCATTTGCGAATGAAGTTGAAGATGAAAGTGAAGGGCCTTATGAAGTGATTGAAGGGCTGATGCAAACCAAGGTTGAATTTTTAAAGAAGCAGGAATTGATGACACAAATGATCAATGGAGACCTCTCAACTATGGAGAAGGAGATATATTTGCAAATGCTGACTAGTTTTCCTGATTTGTTCATTACTTCATATGAAGATATCAGAGGGTTCAAGGGCGAAGAGATGCATATAGAGCTGAAAGAAGGTGCTAAGCCAGTATGGCAAAGGCTAAGAAGGATGGGTCAAGAGAAAATGGAAGCCTTGCGGGTAGAGGTGGACAAGTTATTGAAGGCAGGGTTCATAGTTCCAGTAGAGACCACAGAATGGGTGAGTCCAGTAGTAGTCAGTCCAAAGAAGGATGGGAAGTGGAGGATTTGTGTAGATTTTAAGCCCTTAAATGCAGCCACTAAGAAGAACCCATATCCTCTTCCATTCATCGATCAGATATTGGATTTAGTGGCTGGTTATGAGAGGTACAGTGTGTGTGATGGTTTTTCAGGCTATTTTCAATTGAAGATTGCTCTTAAAGACCGCACAAAGACAACTTTTATTACACCATGGGGTTGCTATTGCTACACGATATTGCCATTTGGCTTGACAAATGGACCATCTTTCTATCAAGAGAGAGCAAATTGGGTATTGAAACCATTCATTGGTAGTTGTGTTAAAGCTTTTATGGATGACTTTTGTGTCTATAGCAGTAGGGCTGAACACCATGAGAAGTTGCAAATGGTATTAGCTCGATATGATGAATGTGGAGGACAACTTAATCCAAAGAAATGTCATCTAGCACAGCCAAGGGTGAAGTTATTGGGCCACATGGTGTCAGAAAATGGCATTGAGGCTGATCCAGACAAGGTTAAGTCTATTATTCTTCTTCCATCACCTACGAGTACAAAGCAATTGGCAACCTTTATACACAAAGTGAAGTACATGGCACGGTTTATTCCATTGTCTTCACAGCTCCTTTATCCATTACAACAAGTGGCAAAGCATGATCCATTGCAATGGGATGACAAGTGTGAAGAAGTGTTTCAAGAGGTGTTAGGGGGGTTGTCAGCCATGCAGGCTCCTGATTGGGAGCAAGTGTTTTATGTAAATCCATCAGTAGGGGATGATGCCATTGGAGCCATGCTATTGCAAAAGGGGAAGGGCAGCCATTATATGAGGCCAGTGTATTGTGCAAGCCGTGTGAAGCTGGTAGCAGAGAGAAAATTCTCAGAAGTAGAGCTAGTGATGGCCAGTGTAATATTTGCTTGTCGACGATTTCGTCATTACTTGATACCACGACCTTTTGTTTTCTTGATGAGTTATTCCTTTTTGCCACAGTTAATTAATGGCACTAACATGTCAAATGTGGTCAAGAAATGGGTAATAGAGCTGCAAGAGTTTAAGTTCTCTTTCCGAGTGGAAGACAGTACAAGGGCTATCCTAGCTGATTTGTTGACCTACAAGGAGAATCCCCTTATTGTTAAGGAAGAGGTGGTGAGAAAGGTAGTTGAAGAAGTGCCACAAATCAGCAATGCACATGTGTTGTTCTTTGATGGTTCATACAGAAAGAGCCATGATGCAGCTTTAGGTGGTATAGCACTTTATGATCCAGAGGGGAAGCTAGTATGCAAGAGAGGGTTCAAGTTGGATGCGCATAGTAACAATGAGGCTGAATATGCTACGTTGGAAGCTGGATTACACATTTGTTTGAAGCATGGGGTTAGAAGGTTGAGCATAAAAGGTGATGCCTTGTTAGTGGTGAAGCAAGTGCTGGGTGTGTGGAAGAGCAAGAACACCTCATTGAAGGAAATGTGCTTCACAAGTAGGGGCAAAAGCTATATCTTGACGGCAGTGGACTATCTCTCTAGATGGGCAGAGGCTATAGCAGTGATAGCCGTTTTTCGGCTCTTCGTAATTGCCATAGTAAGCTACCTCACCCTACCAAATTCACCCAAACACTATGGCTATCCCTACCATTTCACTGTACATAGACGTGTGTGAGTTACGGGACTTTTTCCATATCTCCTTAAAAACCCTCAGCTAGCTAGTCACTGGGCTAGTTGAGCTAAATAAATAAATAAAATCAAAAAAATAAAATATATTATGGCCCATTTGTGTGTAAATATTGCATTATATATATGGCCTAAATATAGGGATTTTTATAATTATTCTGATATTTTATTTAAATATTTCTACTTAGGTGTGTGTTTTATTAAACCTATGTACACCTTCTTCCATCCTCTTACACCATAAGTATATTTTTTGCCAATATGTACATACTCTAACCTTATATTTTTCCTTTATACAAATCACTCCCACATTTTCACCCTCACCCTCGTGAAAACAAAAAATTGATTTCTACTCATTGGTCACGTTTATTATATTATTTACTTGCATACCTTTTCCTCTTTCACCCAAAATAATTCAAAGAGGGACCATATCATATGATTCCAATATCTTTCCATATCCATAACTCCTCCATATTTTTATTATTATTTTTACTCATTATTCTAACACCATGTGCTCATTGAGCTAAAGTCCATGAATAGTCCATACACTAGTCCCACCATGTATATATTTCTTTATTCACCAATAATCCTCCTCCATGCATGTGTCAAGGGCAACTTGGATGCTTTGTATTATGATATGACAAAGGAGGGGCTCACTCCTGGATGCATTGTACAAATTCAACAAAGGAGGGGGCCACTAAAAGACTTTTGCAAGCATAAAAACAGGCTTTTTGGTGAGAATTTTGGCACCTATCTCCACTCCGAATTTGGAGCGGTGGTCAAAAGAGAAAATGTAGCCCACGCTTTGAATAATCACCTTAAATTTTTTCATGATTTTTGGAGTAACCACCGGTGAGCTATGATTTTTTGAGTGGACCCCAGTCTGCCCACTTTTCTCACAAGTAGCCCATAGTCTTCTCTCACCTCTTTCCACACTTCTACACACACACACACACACATTCCTCTCAATCCCTTACTCAAACCTGCACCTTCAATGGTTTCTCTCATCTTCTTCACCATTAACCTCCCCTCTTACTTCCATAGCTCTCATATGAGCTCTCCGTGTACATACACCATCTCTATGCCTCTCTCTATCATCTCCAAAGTACAATTCCATCTTACTCCTTATATATATACATAAATTCAGCATGTGTACCATGATTAACCTCTGCAAATCAAAAGATCTCATCAACGGAATTACCATTTTCATCACGATGATCAACCTTGGCGGCGGTGGCGTAAAGAAGAGAAGACGAAGAAGAAGATCGATAGTCATTTTGAGAACCTACACAAGTAAGTCCAAAACTTCTTCAAGCTTCACCATCACAAGGATTTTCTCACTTCATTCAACCATCTTACTCCAACCATCCACCCCATTCTACCCATTGTAAATATATCATTAACTTTCTAGTGATTACTAACACTAACCACTAACATACTAACACAAAATAGCATTGACCTAACCATAAAAGACACCTCACCTCAAGACATGTACAAAGTAACTCTCTCTCTCTCTCTCTCTCTCTCTCTCTCTCTCTCTCTCTCTCTCTCCTTACTTACTTTCACCTTATCTACCATGAATAATGCTCTCTTTTGAGCCCACACCCATGACTCAAGCAGACAAAGAAGGCCCACAATGTTTTGATATTCAAAAAAATCATAATCCTGATTTGTTAGCTTGTAAATTAGGATTTCCAATAATCTTAATGAGGGGTCTCCAACCTATAAATAGGCCCCTCTCCTTCTTGTAAAACAACCTCCAGCATCTCACATAGCACCCCAACACTCTATGCGTGAGGAGAGACTTAGGTGTAGCAACCACTTGTGAGCTTCACTCTTGGTGTGAGAGAAGCCTTCAAGCTACACATTGCAAGTGAGAGAGCGTGAGTTCCACAAATCTCAAAACCACTATTGTACATGCTCCTTCATCATCAATAAATTGAGGTTTCTTGCATCAAAGGCGTGATTCGACGTTCAAATCTTCGTCCTTCCATTTGTGCAATACGGTTTGGTGAATTCAAGGTGACTTGTGTATTTTGAGTTTTTATCGGTTGATCTTGATTTTAGAAAGTGTTTTTAGTGTGTTTTTCATTGCCAGTTTTGTGTCCATTGTAAGAGGATATTGTGGTGAGAGGTCTCCCACACCCTAAGACAGTGTGTGTGTGTTTTGGCGATGATTAGCAATCACTAAGCATTGAGTGAGTTTTGTACAAGTTCTACGATAGCATCATAACGAACCATCTCCATTTGCAAGTCACAAATAAGGTATTACGCAAGATCCTTTCCTCTCTCTCTTCCCTTTGCTCTAGCTCTCTCTGGTCCATTTCATGTGTGTCTTGGTGTGAGGTTGCTTGTGTGTGTTGTGTGGTGCATCTTCTTGGTTGTGCCAAAATCTCTCTTGCGTCCTAGTTCGCATACCATAACTAGGTGGTGCCCCTATCTTGTTTGGGTTTGGCTGTGGGTTTGTTGTTGTGTTGTGCTTGTGGTTGCCCCAACCCCAATTGAGCAGCACGAGAGCCTTGAGGGGTGTTTAGAGGTCGCCTCTCTTGTTGCCCGCCCCGGACCACCTCAGGTCTCCCACACCCTAAGACAGTGTGTGTGTGTGTTTTGGCAATGATTAGCAATCACTAAGCATTGAGTGAGTTTTGTACAAGTTCTACGATAGCATCATAACGAACCATCTCCATTTGCAAGTCACAAATAAGGTATTACGCAAGATCCTTTCCTCTCTCTCTTCCCTTTGCTCTAGCTCTCTCTGGTCCATTTCATGTGTGTCTTGGTGTGAGGTTACTTGTGTGTGTTGTGTGGTGCATCTTCTTGGTTGTGCCAAAATCTCTCTTGCGTCCTAGTTCGCATACCATAACTAGGTGGTGCCCCTATCTTGTTTGGGTTTGGCTGTGGGTTTGTTGTTGTGTTGTGCTTGTGGTTGCCCCAACCCCAATTGAGCAGCACGGGAGCCTTGAGGGGTGTTTAGAGGTCGCCTCTCTTGTTGCCCGCCCCGGACCGCCTCGGCAGTAAAACAGATCACTGCAAAGGATGTGGCAAAATTTGTGTATGATGAAATATGTTGCAAGTTTGGGGTGCCATTAGAGCTACTTTCAGATAAGGGGCCAGGATTTAGAGCTAAACTGCTAGACTTCTTATGTGCAAAGATGAAGATTAGGCACCAGCATACCACTCCTTATTACCCGTAGTGTAATGGCTTAAATGAAAGATTCAATGGTGAGTTGGTACAAATTATTTCTAAAGTGACAGGGCACCAAGGAAAGAATTGGGATTTGGAATTGCCTAGTGCATTATGGGCTTACCGTACTTTTGTGAAGACAGGTACAGGGTTTACTCCATTTCATTTGGTGTATGGAAAGGAAGCACTATTGCCTATGGAGGTAGAGTTGCCTACGGTCAAGATGTTAGAGAAGTTGCTTGGGCTGCCTAGTGATGCATTCAAAGAGAGGCTCTTGCAGTTACAAGAGGTTCAGTTGGATAGGATGAGCGCATTGGAGCATTATGGGCAGATGCAGGATAAGGCTTTGGCAAAGATAAATGAAAAGGTAAAAAGTAAGGGTATCAAGAAGCATGACTTGGTTTTGCGCTACAACAGTAAGCTGGACAACACCTTCCAAAAGAAGTTTCAAATTAAGTGGGAAGGCCCTTTCAAGGTAGTGGAGTGTTTTCCAAATGGCACATATCAGCTGGCTAACCTGGATGGTGTTCTACATAAGTCAAGGATAAATGGATTGCGTCTTAAATTGTATCATGCTAGATTGATGATGGTGGAGCAAGATGAGCTGTCTGTGGATCAAGCAGTGTTGGTGAGGGATGAGGAGACCTGTGATGCGGCGAGTCTCATATCTCTCTTTGCTGCTGCTGATCATGAATGATCTAGCAGGCTAGGGGGTGGGCAAATTATGTCAGGAGTTTTTTGGAGCAAGGTATTGCACATATGTACATACACATGAATGGTGCATCGAATAAAGGATTGCCCATTTTCTAGAGCCAGGTGGTTACGTGGGGCCCACATGTGTACAAGTAGGACAAGGTGAACATAGTGCATCGATTTTCACTATCACCAGTACCAGTGTGTTTTTTCAACAATAAGGAGGAGTTGGTAGCATGTAAAACTTCTCAAGGAAGCTATCCACGGGCCGACGACATGAGGTAAGCAGGTGCGTCAGATGGCATCTAGTGGCGTCAGGACGTTGAATGGGGCCAGTACTTGCACGCGGAGAAGTACGGACACGACGTGGGTGTTTTCTTGTGATACTTATGCAGAAAGGTCATCATGAGGACCACTTTTTGGGGCTACTTCACGTGGTTGCGGGATGCATTATTGGAAAAAGCTAAGTGCCAGGTGTGCGGATGATGCAAAAAGGTGACAACTATGCACTGCGAGGTCAGTTTTTGGCCTATTCGGGGTCCGTTTGAGGTCATCTAAAAGGCCAAGGGTGCCCAACTAATAAAGAAAAGTGTGGGAACTGAAAAAATAGAGAGAAGACCAGAAAAAATGTGGAGAAGAGAGGAGGAACAGCCGCAGGTGTGTTTTTGGGGTTTTTGGAGCCTGTTTTGGCCGTAAACTGCTCATCCGAAGTCAGATTTGAGCACTTTGACATTGTAGATTGGGATTTTGGGCCGTTTCGGACGCGATGGCGCTATCCATTTTGCCAAATTCCTCATTATTTTTCTGTTGTTTTGGCTGTGTAAGTTTCTCCTATGAGCGAAGCTTCTGCTCCAATTTGTGATTGTATCTGGTATCTTTTACCCATATTGTGTGAGCTATTTGCCCCATTGGTGTTGGCCCAAGCTGAATTGTATCTAAACATCAGAAATTCTCCTCTTTTGAGATGAGTTTTTGGGTGTGTGTGTGTTTGTGTGGAGTGGGCAAGTGGATAGTCTCTCTCCTCTCACTCCAGAGGTGTGTTCCCTGTCTCGGCCAGGTGTGTTGTGTGAGCCGAGTGGTGCCCCATAGTGTGTGTGTGTGTGTGTATCTTCCCAAGAGTGTGTGTCGGGTTCTGTGTGTTTCCATCCCGCTCATAGCGGCAAAGAAGCAACCATATCAAATTTTTGCAAATGTAGTAAACATGCAAAATTCAGATGGCAAAAACGTGCATGCCAAAGTTTTGCATCTGAAACAGCCTTTGAATCCACAATTGCATTTCCAAAATTATGCCCACACTTGTCATACAAAGTGAGCTTATACATCCCACAACATAAAATGCCAGATGCAACAATTTAATCACCTAAATTGAGATCATGAACTGTACATCTGTCATCCACAGATTTCACAAAAAGACAAAGTCTAGCAAGTGCATATACATACAAAAGGTTCTTCGTGATCCAGGTACATAAAGATCATCAACAAGTGTGAAAGAAATTCCATTTGCAGTAGTCAACACGTTCTTTCCAACTCCCTTAATCGGATAAGAGGCATTGTTGACACAAGTGATTGAATTTCCATGAGGGACATCCTCGAAAGAGGTAAACAATCATGATGAGAGGTAATGTGCTTTGTAGCATCACTCTCAAAGTACCACACATGAGAATCTACATCAATCGACATACATGCATCATGGACAAAAGGATCATAAATGCACTTTGCACTAAAAGCCCATTCTGCATCTACATCAACGTAACAATCTCCTTTCACAGAAGACTCTACAATAGCTGCAGTTGTAGTGGAACCAACCTTTTCTTCTTAGCCTCTTTTGCCTTCAACTTAGGACACTGCTTGATCAAGTGATCATTAGCTTTACAATAATGGCAATGCATCTTCTTTTTTCCCTTTTCACAAGAATACCCATACGAGGTGTTTCCAACAGAAGCATTGGAAAGAAGTGATTTTCCACTTGCCGAAGAACCATGAGAAGTGGCTACATTGCTGTTACCACTTTTTCTCTGAGTAGCAATAAAGGCATGTTCAATTGCACGTTGTTTAGCCTTGTTTTTTTCTTGAAAGTGACTCTTGCAACAACAACGTGCATAATGCATCAAACTTAACAACTTCATGATTTCCTTGGGTCATAAGTCTGCAAGTAGTAGCAAAAGTCTGGTAAGAATTTGGCAAAGCATTAAGAACAATCTACACAAGGGAACTGTCAAAAATGACTTCGCCTTCATAAATAAGTTTCTCATTAATATCCAGCAAGGAAAGTGTCCATTTTATCTTTCTTATGCATAATCTTCAATTCCAACTCTTTACTCATCAATGCAATTTTAGCCTCATTGCGACTTGCATAAAGACTAGCTAGAATAAATGCCCACTCTGTATCTATTGGAATTAGGGTTGCAAAGAAATGCATACAGCTTGGAGAAGACGAAGGAAGCTCAAGGCACACAATAGAGAGTGTGTTACTTAGTGTGCAATGGAAAGATAGATAGCCCTAGAGTGATGGGCGTATATACAATGCTCGGGGGAAAAAACCTCCTAAAGAGGGGGAAAATACCTTGGCGGTCCTAGTGTGTTCACACACATCAGTACCACATGTATATCGTAACAAATCCCCCCCAGAAGTGATGTGGTGAATGAGAGTTGGCACATGAGCAAAGGGAGGTGCCATGCCCTGAGGACATGATCATTCCACAAAGGGGAGTAAGCCCAAAGCTTTGCGGAAAGCTTCAAGCTTCTCACGAGACAATGCCTTTGTGAAAAGATCTGCAAGGTTGTCGTGTGTTGGCACATAAGCCAAGCTGATCTCTCCTGTTGAGAGCCTCTCCCTGACATAGTGGTAATGCACCTCAATGTGCTTTGTGCAAGCATGAAAAGCTGGGTTCCTTGCAACTGCCAATGCGCTCTGACTGTCAGTGTAGATAGTGTTGGCAGTGTTCTGTCCAACACCCAAATTAGCCATAAGGCATCTGAGTCACACTCAACCATAGCTATGAAGACTGCCCTGTACTCAGCCTCACAACTCGAAGTGGCCACATTAGGTTGCTTCTCGCTCAACCATGATATACATGAACTGCCAAGCATGAAACAAAAACCACTTGTGGACACTCGCGTGTCAAAACAACCGGTCCAATTTGAGTCCGAAAAAGCGTGTAAGTCTGGCTGCAATGATCCCCCTTTGGAAAAACAAGCCACGATGTAAAGTGCCACTAAGGTAGAGAAAAATCCTCTTGAAATCCTTCCAATGCTTAGACCCTGGGCTATGCATAAATCTGCTGACCTATGAGACTGCAAACTAAATATCTGGCCTCGTGTTGCATACATAAATGAGGCATCCAACAACAGTTTGGTAAAGAGTGACATCTGCAGGATCACCAACATCATGTAGACTTGATTTCAAACCTGTTTCCATGGGAGTGGCAATAGGTTTGCAATCCTCAAGTCCAAACTTAAATATCAATGTCTCTATGTACCTTTTCTGGCACAAGGCAATACCACCATCACATTGCTTAAATTGTATGCCCAAGTAATGACGCAACAACCCCAAATCTTTCATCTTGAAAGTAGCATTCAAATCAGCCTTAAATTCAGCAATATGTCTCTCATTTGGTCCAGTGATCAACAAATCATCTACATAAAGAACCACAATGAGAAGTACGTCACCCTCATGCTTTACATACAATGTGCTTTCTGTTGGACTGTTACAAAAGCCTTGTTTGACCAAATGAGTGTCAGCTTTCTCATACCAAGCACGAGGAGATTGCTTCAACCCATACAAAGCCTTGTTACATTTGCACACTTTGTCCTCTTGTCCTTTCTTGACAAAACCGCGAGGCTGCGTTACATAAACTTCCTCAAATATGTCACCATTCAAGAAAGCAGTAACAATGTCTGATTGATGTACATCCCAACCAAAATGAGTTGCCAATGCACATAGAAAACGCACAGGAGTCATACGACAAGTGGGAGAAAAATTATCTTCATAATCTATGCCTTTTTGCTGTGCATAAGCCTTTGCAACAAGTCCAGCCTTATGGCGATCGATCTCACCATCCGGCTTGCATTTCAACTTGTAAACCCACTTCGTACCAATGGCCTTTTTGCCAAGAGGCAAATCACATAAAGTCCATGTGCCATTTTCTATAAGTGCATCATATTCTGATTGCATGGCAGCCATCCAATTTTTTGAATTTTGTGCTTCATTAAAAGATAGATGTTCCTCAACATCATGTAAGCAAGACATAGCCAAAGCATAACGATCTGATCCATAAGATGCATGGCAAGAGCCTGAACGAGTACGACTAGACAAAGGTGCATCCAATTTACTGTCACGCAAAGTGTGCACCAGCCATTTTGGCATACCTCTAGCCTGCTCATTTTGAGCCCTTTCCTCATCAAGTACATCATGTACATCTGCATCATTAATAGGCTGATCTATAACATTTTGGAAACCCCCATAGGCTGTACATTTTCCTCATTGGAATTTACATTCGAACTTTCACCACTGAAAAGAGGCAACAAAGTGTCATAAATGCCCTATGAACGTACATTATTGTCTCTAGTACATGACAGCAACGGCTGAACAGAATCTTCCACAAACACTACATCCCGTGAAACCAAAATACGCTTTGTTTGCAGATGATACAACCTGTAACCTTTGGTTTCAGCACTATAACCAACAAAAATACACTTGACAGCCTTATCATCCAATTTTTTGCACTGCACTTGTGGCATAAACCATAAGCCAAACAGCCAAAAACACACATGTGCTCAATAGATGGCTTTCTATCATGCCATGCTTCAAATGGAATCGTAGACTTCAATGATTTTGTAGGACACCTGTTGAGTACATAAGTGGCACACATGAGAGCCTCGAGCCAAAAAGAATGTTGTAAAGCTTGACTCTTGACCATACATCTAGCCATTTTCGTAAGAGACCTGTTTTTCCTCTCAGCAACACCATTTTGTTGAGGCGTATACGGCACTGTACATTGGTGTTTTATCCCATGACTAGCCAGAAATGCATTAAATTCATGAGACATATACTCCCCCCCTCGATCGGAACGGAGGGTGCCCATAGTACATTTCGATACATTTTCAGCCATAGCCAAAAATTGTTTGAAGCACATAAAAACTTCGGACTTCGCTTTAAGCGGAAATACCCATGCATGCCTGGAGTAATCATCAATGAAAGTCACGAAGCACAGGTAATTGCCCAAGGACGGAGTTTGCATGGGCACACAAACATCACTATGCACAAGTTGCAACCTGCATGTGGCCCTAACTGAACCATCCTTTGGAAACTTAGAACGCTGCATTTTACCCAAAACACAGCCTTCACAAACATGTTTGATCGGTGCTTCAAGAGGCGGCAAAGAAGCAACCATATTAGATTTCTGCAAGCGCAGCAAACTGGCAAAATTCAGATGCCCAAAACGTGCATGCCAAAGTTTTGCATCTGAAATAGCCCTTGAATCTGCAACTGCATTTGCAAAATTTTGTCCACACTTGTCATACAAAGTGAGCTTATACAGTCCATGGCACAAAAGGCTAGATGCAACAATGTCATCACCAAAACTGAGATCATGAACTATACATCTATCATCCACAAATTTGATTACAAGTCCAAATCTAGCAAGTGCGGATACAAACAAAAGATTCTTCTTGATCCCAAGTACATAAAGTGCATCAACAAGTGTGAAAGAACTGCCATTTGCAACAGTAAGCACAATCTTTCCAACTCCCTGAATCGGATAAGAGGCATTGTTGGCACAAGTGATTGAATTCCCATGAGGACAGACTCAAGAGAGGCAAACAATTCACGATGTGCGGTAATGTGCTTTGTAGCACCGATGTCGAAATACCACACATGTGAATCTGCAGCAAACTGACAAGCATGCATCATGGACAACAGGATTGTAAGTGCACTCTGCACTAAAAGTCCATTCTGCATCAACATCAGCATCATAGTCTCCTTTTACAGAAGACTTAACAATGGCTTCATTTGTAGTGGAGCCAGCATTTGCAGTGGAACCACCCTCTTTCTTCGTAGCCTCTTTGGCCTTCAACTTAGGACACTGCTTGATCAAATGATCATTAGCTCTATAATAATGGCAACGCATCTTCTTTTTGCCCTTATCACCAGAATTTCCAAACGAATCGATGGCAGCAGAAGCATTAGGAACAAAAGTTTTGCCACTCGCAACAGAACCATAAGAAGTGGCTACATTGCTGTTACCACCCTTTCTTTGAGAAGCAGTAAAAGCCTGTTCAACTGCACGCTGCCTAGTCCTGTTTTTTCTGGAAAGTGAGTCTTGCAATAGCAATGTGCATAATGCATTAAACTTGACAACTTCAGGATTTCCTTGGGTCATTAGTCTCCAAGTACTAGCAAAAGTATGGTATGAATCTGGTAAGGCATCAAGAACAGTCTTCACAAGGGAACTGTCTGAAATGACTTCACCTGCAGAAATAAGTTGCTCATTGATATCCTTGACACCAGCAAGGAAAGTGTCCATATCATCTTCCTCATGCATAATCTTCGATTCCAGCTCTTTACGCAGCAAAGCAATTTTAGCCTCATTGCGGCTTGCAAAAAGACCTGCTAGAATATCCCAAGTTGTTTTGCAGATTTTGTTGAACAACTGTTTGGAACAATGGTGCGCTTCACAGACAATGCAATCAATGCATGAGCCTACACATCCTTTATATCCCAACGAGATTGTTCTACCGTAGGCAAAACAACTCTAATAGCAACAATTCTTGCAACAAGACCTGCAACATCCTCAACATTGCCTGCATCCTCAGAACTAGGACGTACATCAATGCCCTGCACAATTTTTCAGACGCCCTTTGACACGAGAACATGTTGCATCATGTAAGCCCACATAGGGTAATTGTCCCCATCCAATCTGTCCTCAGAAGCAAACATCTTGAACACATCTGTGTTGTCGTCAACCATGGTAAATGCTGCACCTGATGTGAAAACTGCCCGAAAAGAGGAGAAACAAAGCGGGAACAACACGTGCTATAAGCACAAACCGTAGAAGAATGTTAGGTACCTGGTATGCAGAAAACGACACTGACAGAATTTCTGCACAAAATGACGAAATAGCATGTGCAGTACTACCTGTAGTGGAAACGGAGGCCGAAATGAGCCCGAATCAAAAATCTGAGCAGAATAAACTCTACGAGCCTTCCCAAAATTTTTGTCGACCTGCGAACGCTCGCCAAAGCTCACAGAAATCGAAGAAAGTGAGCAGGCGTGTGCTGGAGCAGCTGGCGACTGAGCCCGGGAGGACGCAACCTGCTCTGATACCAATTGTTGGAAGTAGGGTTGCAAAGAAATGCACACAGCTTGGAGAAGACAAAGGAAGCTCAAGGCACACAATAGACAGTGTGTTACTTAGTGTGCAATGTAAAGATAGATAGCCCTAGAGTGATGGGCATATATACAATGCTCGGGGGAAAAACCTCCTAAAGAGGGAAAAAATGCCCCGACTGTCCTACTGTGTTCACACACATCACTACCACATGTATATGGTAACAACATCTACATCAACATCACAATCTCCTTTCCCAAAATTTTCTACAATAGCTACGCGTGTAGTGGATCCAGACTCTTTCTTCTTGTTTCAACTCAAGGCACTGCTTTATTAAGTGATCATTAGCCTTGAAATAATGGCAATGCATCTTCTTTTTGCCTTTTCTCACCAAAATTCCCAGACAAGGTACTGCCAATAGAAGGATTAGAAACAAGTGATTTGCTACTCACTGAAGAACCATTAGAAGTGGCTACATTACTGTATGCTGTTTATCCCCGTTCTTTCTTGAAAGTGACTATTGCAACAACAATGTGCATAATACATCAAATTTGAGATCTTGAGGGTTTCCTTGGGTCATAAATCTCCAAGTACTAGCAAAAGTGTAGTAAGAATCTGGCAATGCATCAAGAATAGTCTGCATAAGTGAGCTATTAAAAATGACTTCGCTTGTAGAAAAGAGTTGCTCATTAATATCCTTGATACTAGCAAGGAAAGTGTCCATGGCATCTTCCTCTTGCATAATCTACGACTGCAACTCTTTACACAACAATGCAATTTTAGCCTCATTGTAGCTTGCATAAAGACCATTGCATAAAGACCAGCCAGAGTAACCCAAGCCCATTTTGCTGAGAGAATGTGAGGAGTGATAGTGCACTTCACAAATAATGGAATCAATGCATGAGCTTGCACATCTCTAACATCCCAACAACGAGACTGCTTAGCTGTAGGCAAAACAACTCTAGCAGCAAACAGACCTGCCACTAGAACCTGCAACATCAGAGCATGTATCCAAAAGGCAGACGTACATCAATGCCATGCACAACGTTCCAAATGCCCTTTGGCTAACGTGAAAAATGGTAGGGGATTCAGTCCCATACACGCTTGCTTGAATACCCTTTTTCCAGAAGCCAATTCCAAATCTGGAAGGAGTTAATCTTTCTTCATTTGACACAAGAACATGTGTCATCATGTAAGCCCACATTGGATAGTTATCCCCATCCACTTTATCCTCAGCAATGAACATCTTGAAAACATCTGCGTTGTTGTCAGCCATGGTGATTGACTACACCTGATGTGAAAACTACTCGGAAAGAGGAAAAACAAAGTAGGACTAACATGTGCTATATAGCACAACCCAAAGAGGACAGCTAGACTGTAGAAAATTGCACTGACAGAAATGTTGCACAAAAGGACGAAATTGCCTGTGTAGTTCTAACCCGAAATATTTGTTGACTTGCTGATGCTCACCAAAGCTCACCAAAATTAGAGAAAGTGAGCTTGCTGGCGACTATGCGCAGGAGGACGCAACTTGCTCTAATACTAGTTGTTGGAATTGGGGCTGCACGGAAACACACACAACTTGGAGAAGATGAAGAAGCTCAAGGCACTCAATAGAGAGTCACATCGGTTCTAAGTGTGTTCATACATATCACTACCTCATATATAGTAACAACCAGGCGATCTTGATAGCGCTCATGCACACTCATTGTATCATGCAAGCGAGAATGCT
Source organism: Adiantum capillus-veneris (assembly GCF_014529385.1). NCBI lineage: Eukaryota > Viridiplantae > Streptophyta > Polypodiopsida > Polypodiales > Pteridaceae > Adiantum > Adiantum capillus-veneris. The sequence continues at coordinate 81,333,924 of NC_140934.1, forward strand.
CATGCTGCTACAAAAAAGACTAAGCCCTATATTATTTTCTACAGCACTCTCCTTTTAGTCAAGACCCCATGATGTGACCATTTTATGGCTGATAAAGGGCCACATAGATTCCATCCCAGTAATTGAGTCACCCACTAAGGCGCTATTTATGTTTTCGTAAGGTTCAAATAAGAGGATATCACATGTTTTGAGCAAGTGCTCACATATCCCGGTTTGTAGTGTTACAATTTCCCAGTTGTAATTACATTGGACCTTATTTTCCAAGATCAAAATTTGGGCATTTTAGTTATAGAACTCGGAGAATACCCTAGATTTATGCATGACTCCCGGTTATCTGACTAGTTTGCCCTTAAAAAAACATGGCCAAGAAAATGCCTTTTTTCGAGCACTATTTTGAACTACATATATTCAAAATAGTTTCTTGTGACTATTGACCATATCTTTCTTTGTCCCTTTGGCTCCCAACCAACATTTTCATTGGATAGTTGACTAAGTTTGTAAGCAAGCCACACCTTTTTAAACAAGTCATAATCAAAGGAAATAGACCCATTGGTTAACTTACTAAGTGTCCTTACACACTGCACTAAATATGGCAAGTGCAAATTTTGTTATAGAGCAAACTTAGGGTTTCTTTTCAATCGCACACCAAATTTTATGAAAGCTTCTCTATCATCTAGAATTATGAAGTCTCCAAATCTCTAGCAAATTCATTATCCTTGTTTGCCATATGAAGTGGAGGGTGGAAATAGAAGTTCTAATGACTACACTAAATTGCCAAAACCCTATGTGCAATTTGACTTGTCGTTAGTAACTCCTCATGCTCACCCCCCGAGCCGAGGAAACTATGGGCAAAGCAAAAATTAATGATGGTGTGATCATAAGAAGCGTCACTGTAAGAAAGGCCAATTATTATAAACTTTTCGTTCCAAAAAACAACTGTGTTCCTCTTTCGAAGGTATCTTGCGAGGAAGGCTAGGGTTCTGCACAGCATGGATTCCTTAAGGGAGCGCAAACTCGTGGTATGTATCTCGTTTTGTTTTCACTGCTTACTGGGTTGTTCGCGGAGGGCCTCGAGTATCTGTTACTTCGTGTGCAAGCCACGTACTGGCAAATATATTCGAGGGAAACAAGCCCCGTTCAGTCAGAGATGGTTGAGGTAGGAGAGAGACAGGCAGAGAGATGGTTGACCTAGCGCACACAGAGAGAGAGAGAGAGAGAGAGAGAGAGAGAGAGAGAGAGAGAGAGAGAGAGAGAGAGAGAGAGAGAGAGAGAGGATTTATTCTATTCAAAATGGCAGTTACTCTTTTCGACGTTATCTCAAGGGAGTCAAAGGTGCTGGCTTGAGTTTTTGCTGTATACTTGGAAGCTCCCACAACCCATGATAGGTGTGGGTTAGGAGGGTTCTATACACACTCTAGAGGTAAGAGAGAGAGAGAGAGAGAGAGAGAGAGAGAGAGAGAGAGAGAGAGAGAGAGAGAGAGAGAGAGAGAGAGAGAGAGAGAGGACTTATGGGTCGAATTTATGTGTCACAACTTGCACTTCGGAACGACTAATGGGAACCAAGAACTTGCAGCGATGCATCACATTTGCACTTCGAGAGTTCTTAACGTATGTTGCCAAAGAGAAAAAGAGAATTTTAACGTCGTAGGAAACTAGAGAGAGAGAGAGAGAGAGAGAGAGAGAGAGAGAGAGAGAGAGAGAGAGAGAGAGAGAGAGAGAGAGAGAGAGAGAGAGAGAGAGAGAGAGAGAGAGAGAGAGAGAGAGTCTACCCCTACATGCCACTTGCATGAGTGCGAAACCCTATTGTTGCACACCCAACTGCGGTAAGTGCCTATCTCCTTGATGTATTGTTGTTACAGAATTCTGATGTTGCGTTCCTTGCTTCCCTTTTGCGCGACAGATCCCATTGCCCCTTGGGCTCACATAGGCCACCTATACGTGTGTTGTGTACCCTTCGGCAACCCGATTCCAATTGCGTTGTGTCCAAGGTTGGCACATTTGATGCGTCTCATCGCAATGGTGGCGGGCATTGCTTGCTTCTTTGTCACTGCCCCTGACAGAGGCTGCACAACTACCCAGTCCGTCCCTAGTGTGAGCAATACCAGCCGTCCTGCCATTGGTTAATTGCCTTAGTGACACCACTCGATGGTTGGTGTTGTTCTCAATCTAGATAGCAACCCTCCTAGGTTTTGGGGTGAAGGCATTAACTCCATCCTGTGCACTACCTCATGTTCGGTCTAATTTTCAACATACAACTCAAGGAAAAGAGAGAGATAGACCATGAGGATCAACAGGTAGCTACATGCTTGGAGTTTGATAGAGTTGAAGGCAACTGCGCTTCCCTAGTTGGGTGTCTGTATATCTGATGGCGTAATGTGGATTTGTATATGTGTGTTGAGTCGGGTGCCTACATAGTTTGTTTGTGTGTAGGAGGAATCATGATGATTTGAGTATTGGGTACGTGTGGAGGTTTGATAGGTGTGAGTGCTTGCTTTATCACTTCTTTGTTTCTTTTTGCTATGTGTGTTTTGGTTGCTTGTTGCTTGTTTGTTTGCTTTTTTTTTTTCCTTTGGTGGTTGTGTCTCATCTCTCTACCAAGTTTTCTTACATCTTGTTCTCTATCAGAGTTTGTTGGGACTCCCTTTTTTACTTTCCTGGTGGTTGTTTCTTACATCTCTATGCCACGTTCGCTTGCAATTTGTTCTCCATCAAAGCTTGTTGTGGTTTTTTCTGGTGCTTGCCTGGATGAAGTGTGCTTGATTGTGCAATCTTTAATATCTACCTCGATGATATCCCCATGGAGATAGGCCGTTGGGTTCTTGGTGTCTCCTGATACCTTCTTCACCCTTAGCATGTCTTCAATTGCCCCCATTCTTCTTGTTTAGCCATCGTGTAACAGGCTTGGACACCCCATCGAGAAATCAATAGCAACACGTGAATAGAAATTGCAACAATTGAACTTGAATAGAGAGAGAGAGAGAGAGAGAGAGAGAGAGAGAGAGAGAGAGAGAGAGAGAGAGAGAGAGAGAGAGAGAGAGAGAGAGAGAGAGAGAGAGAGAGAGAGAGAGAGATGATATGATATATTAACATCTTCAAAAGGCCAAAATGACCTATGAGACCAGCTGATACAAAGTGGTGAAACTAGTAGAATGTCTGAATACAAAAGTACAAAGGTACTGAATGCAAAAAATAAAAATGAGAAGTGAGTAGTGACAGTGAAAATGAAGTGTAGAGTAAGTTCTCAATGACACTCTGGATGTCGTGCTAGGATGTCCCCGATCCTCTGTTGAAGTCTCTGTCGATGGAGTGTGCTCCTATGTCTCGGTCGTGGTCGCCTCGATCTCCCAAGCTCAATCGCCTTGTCAATGAGGGTGCCTCTGGTATGCACGCGGGCACAACTCTGCGCTGGTGGTTGCTCTTCTGGCTTTCCCGATCCAAAAAAATCTGTGATCGGTCTCTGTGACTGTTGTGTCCCATGTTTCCTCAACAGACTATCCCTATGCCGCTGTAGCTCAAGTAGACATAAGCCAAGGTGTCTCTGATCCTCATACTTCATGACTCTATCTAGGGGTCCAAAGCCCTCCCTGAATAAGCAATGGAAGCGCCCTCATATCTCATAATACACAGTGCAGTGGCATATGTAATGTAACTCTGTCTCTGGCTCTGTACCGCATAATTTACATATCCTGCTCTCCGGTAGTATCCCTCTGAATCTGTCCGTCTCAATCTCCAAATGGTGCGAGGATGTGTGGATCTGACCTATAGCGCATCGCAAACTATGAGACAGATGAGTGTCCATGTAGCTCGGACGAATCACAAACCCATCTCCCGAGAGTTGGAGAAGATGCTCCTTGTAGAAAGCTATCTTCGTGCCCAACTCCTGCACTGGCTCTACCCATGTCCTCCTGGTGTCCAACTGTATAAGATCCTGACGAATAAGTCTAGTGATCTTCGTCCGTGTGACTAGTAGTGAAGGTGCATCCAGGGAATAGTGAAAAGGAGGCAGTCTATCTGGGCTGAAACCATGCCTCTGAAACCAAGAGGTCATCTGCGCATACCAACATGATGTGTCTCCTTGCGTCGCTAATTGTCTAGAAGACTCCAGAGCCAATCTAGCGTATCTGCCTCCACGTGTATCCCATAGGCTGTGCAAAAAGGACACTGATGTGGTAATAGCCTCAAATTTCAATCTCTATAGGAGGGGCTGCTAGCTCCGCTCGAATAATCGCATGTGGTACGGAGGACTTGGCTCTAATCATCCGAGAGATCATAGATACCAAGGGCCTCTCCATGTTCCTCCACTTGTCATGATCCACGGATGGTCCCCACACCTGTACCCCATAAAGCATAGCTGAAGTAACCAAAGTATCAAAAAGCCATAGCTTTGTTCGTGGTTCCTGAAACTGAACTTGCGAACACATCCTCTCTAGCCCTCCCAGTGCTGCATATGCTCTAGACAGTCTAGTCTCTGCTGCTCTCCTCGTAGCAAACCTCGGTCCCGAGAATACCACCCCAAGATATGTATATGCATCTGTGTATTCCACAGTGTCCTGACCATATACGAGTGTAGGTGCCGATCTCCTGACCCACTGCGGAGTAGTGTTAAACACCATAACCTTGGTTTTACCAAGGTTCACAGATAATCTACTATCCTCCGCAAAGCTGTGTAATGCATCCAACTGTCTCTGCATGCCCTCTGGTGACTCTGATATCAACACAATATCGTCAGCATATAGTAACAAAGAGAGAGAGAGAGAGAGAGAGAGAGAGAGGAGTTGACACGAAGTGGTGGAGTTCCCACGGGTCCCAAAGCCTGGTGTCCCTTTCGGTATTTCTTTCTTATTGATGGATATAAAGGTACAATGATCGGAGAATGTGCTCTATAGAGATCACCCTATAAAGGTTACTAGGACCCCTAAATTTGGGTGTCTCAGAGGCCCAAAAACTCATCGCTAAAAGCCTTGCACAAAAGCTGCCGTACACATTGAGGCGCCATGTGTAAAGTTTGTCAATTTTTGGCTTGTTGATTTTGGTCCGAGCTCTTTTGTCCACTAGCCACTTAATGACTTGCCACATCATGATACTTGTGACATACCCCCTCTTGAAAGAAGAGTAACCGTCCTCGATTACAGTGGCAAACAACTCGGTAGATATTGACTATGTGTACCCTTGATTACGCTGGCAAACAAACAAAGGACGAAAACTAGCTCAATAGACATTGACTCTGTGTACCCATGCACCAAAAGTGCACACATCTAGCACTTGCACAAAGACACTGGCCACTGAACAACCATCTCAGATACAAATCATGATTATTGTAACTTATTTAGCAATCAAATCTAGATACGAAAATCTTTTTCTACTAAATCTCGCTACTATCATATTCACATTGCTTCTCACATTTCATGCAAACATGCCAATGGCCATCTCCACAAGACAATACATTCACAAAGTATGCATCCACACAAATCCTAATTCACACTGGATTTCGGATCTACATTCACATAATTCACGCTGAACTCTCAGGTGCAAATCGATGAAACTACTCATCTCATCTAATCCAAAACTATTGATGCACATAGATCACTATCCAACCATCTCATCTTCGCAGAATTTTTGATGCACTAAGATTAGTATCTTGTCATCTACCCTTGATGCACTAGGATCAAATTTGCAAATGACAAATCTTTTAGCTATCACATCCCTATCTCATTGATCTCTAGCAGATGCCTAAATGCACTAAATTCATTATATCAATAATCAGTATCATCCCTCTCATTGAGTAGAGACAAAATGCTGCAGACATTTCACGTCTCGTACTCAAACAAACACATGTTTGCAATAATACATTGATCAATCAGTTCTTTAGCGATTCCCATTTCAATGTGCATCTTTTCATAAAGTCCTTCCATAGAATACTATTAGCCTCTAAATTCTTATGGAGAAATTAGTGACTCTATTCCATCTAGGTAGTCTGTGACAAGGCAGTTATGTGGCTGCTCTCTTGTGTAGCACACACTCCACTAGACTCAACCTGCTGATTCGACGTGCACCTAAGGAATAGACGATGTTTAACCAAAAGTCTCAAGGTACAGATCTAGTTATTGAGGAGAATCTGCTACGTCCTCCTCCTCCTCCATCCACTTTACAATCAAATAGTTCTTGCTCTTGACCAAATTATTGATGGACCAGCTTACCCTTCACTTTCCTTGTGAAGTAGGACTTGGTGGTTGCTCCCTGCTCCCTTATCATATGGCATCTGCACTTTGAAAGGTCTCTAGAAACTCACATGAAACACATTGTGAATCTTCCAAGTATTTGGCAAGTTCAGTTGAAAGGATACATCATCGATCCTTTCCTGAACTTGGAAGGGCCCATAGTATGGCATACTAAGCTTTGGAAAAAGCCTCTCCTTACCCTTCCTCTTCCGTGCTTTCTCAAACCGAAGTAGCCCCAATCATTCTCCCTCAATTGCAAGTTGCGATCATGCTTGCTTGCTACCTTCTTATGCCGTGCTTGAGACTTTTGTAAAGCCTTCTTTACCTTAGCCAAAGTAGTCTCCAAATCCTGCGTGTACAGATGTGCGTGAATCCATTACACGCGTCAACAGTCATATTGTGTCCAAGTTTTGTACCTTTTCGAAGAGTCTTTGTGCTAGGTGTAGCAGAAGAGTTGAGTTTAAGGATTTAGCTTGGATCTAGTACTCTGCACAAACACAAGGTTACTTTACTTCACTCGAAAAGAGAAACTAAATCAAACACAATGAAGGAGAAACGACGCGACACTTTTTTTTTGCAGATCAAGGTTTTTGCAAATTAGGGTGGTTGGGACCCCGCATGCAGTCTCTTGGTTTGGGCACATAGAAAAATTGCAGTCGGCAAAGTGTCACGTACGCATTGCACTAGAGCCACGTGGACAAGCTACTGCTACAGTCGAGCGTTAGTCTTAGTTTAGCTTAGGATCTAGCCTGACACTTTGTGAGCCTCTAGTAGGATGTGCATGTTCAAGCAAGTCATAGTTGCATACCCTCTCTTGCACAGTACAGTCAGTTCAGCATGTAGGCATATGAACAAGTCACTTAAGTCACTTAATAATAATAGGCTTTTATTTTGATCAAGATCGTGGGGCAAAATAATATTGCTTGACCTAGTTTTTGAATGTCTATATAAGCGACCAGATGGGGGTCACCTCTAGGCAAGAAGAAAAGTACTTGCAGAACCCGCAGCACAAGGACCTACAATATCAGCGCTTTCAATCAGAAGTACCAACGTCTTCTAGCACCTCATTGCCAGCATCTTTAGAATCTCATCGCCAACTTTTCTTGCCCCTCATTGCAAGTGTTTCCAACCAGCATTCTTCACCTTATCCAGCTAGCATTCTTCAGCGTTTTCAGCAGAACCATCATCGCAGATCAAGGCCGGCCCTAGTGTTTTCAGCCATAGCAGAATTCAGTCTTTATCTCCCGAAAATTGCAGAGTTCAGCCCGAGTTCCCTAGCGTTTTCAGTATCCAGCCTGAGCCTCACCGCACCAAGCATTTACCACAAGTACCCGTCAAGCATCCGAGCATTTAGGACCATTGTATCCGCATTTGTGCAAGTAAATAAAGCAAGAACTTGCTCTAGCTACAGAGCAAGGGGGCCCTTGAGGGTGGTTGGGAGTCGGGACCGCACATGCAATGATCTGCAACCACCCTGATTTTCAACCATACATATGGGATCCCAACCACCGTGATTTGCAAAAACCTTGATCAAGTCCCAATTTTTTTTTACAGAAACTCTGATTCTTTTGAAATTGTCTGAATCAAAATTCTTTCGTGTCAATGTGTAGGTCTCTTCGAGAGTATCAACTTTGACTTCCAAAACAATTGAATTCTTACCAGGTGGAGATTTTTAAGAGTTCTCCAAGACACAGAAAAGTGTTTGTTATTTTGGTTGTTTACGGCAAAAAGAACTCTAGCTTCTTCATTCGCTCCTTTCAGTTGTCATTTCTTCTTCCAAAAAGCACTTCTTTTGTAGCAACTTTTTTGTAGAAATCTTATTTTTCAGCAATTTCTATAAAAAGCTGCTTCTTGTTCTTGATAGGAGTCTGTGTGAGAATCCATAGTGTGTGTTGTAGAAAACGGATTGGATCCTCCTCATGGGAAGTCTACGGTTTGATACCACTGTAAAACAGGCTTGGACACCCAAGCAAGTAATTAAACAAAAACTGCAACAACTGAACTTGAATAGAGAGGGAGAGGAGTTGACACGAAGCGGAACTCGCGGCGGAGCTCTGCTTCCAGATGCATTTGGGCCCAAAGAGTGGTTGTCACAAACTGATGACGTGGCAGCCTACAGGACCCAAGAAATGCACCGACAGGCTGACGTCACAGCCCTCGGAAAATGCGCCGCAATTTGCGCTGACAGACTGACACGTGACAGTTGTACGAATGCCGCAAATCACGCTGTTGACTTGGCAGAATTGTACGGATTTCAGTAAATTGCGTTGGTTGCTTTTTGACAGTTTTTGGAGCCATTTGCTTTATGGGGATTATTATTTTTAGCAGTAAAGCTTTTGGGGCTTAATGCTTTTGAGAGAGAAGCTTTTAAGTTAAGAACAGATTTCCGATTCCAAGGATCGATGATATTCTTGACCGATTACAGGGAAGCTCTTGTTTCAGCAAGATCGATTTGAAAAGCGGATATCATCAAATCCGAATCGCGCTGAGAGATGTCTACAAGACAACTTTTCGAATGAGCTTCGGTTTATATGAATTTTTGGTGATGTCTTTTGGCCTAACCAATGCTCCAACGACTTTCAATCGAATGATGGATAGGATTTTTAGAGAGTATAGATCTTTTGTTGGCACTTTCTCTGATGATATTAGAGCCTCAAGGATAAGGCAGAGCATAGACTCCATCTGCTACATGTCTTTCAAGCATTGCGAGATCACAAGTTAGTAATCAATGCCAAGAAGAGTGATTTTTTCTTACCGGAGATACATTTTCTGGGACACATTGTCTTAGTAGCAAGAGTACAAATGGACCCGGCCAAGATTGAGACCATGGAGGGTAAAGGTGAAGAAGGTGAGAGAGGCCATGGAATTTTTATCTTTGAGTGAGGGATAGAGAGGGATGAGAGAGTGTGTGTGTAGAAGTGTTGAAAAATAAGAGAAGACTTGGACGATTCCTAGTGTGAGAGTTTGGGCAAACTAAGGTTGACCAAGAAAATCATATCTTCCCACCACGAGCTATAAAATTCATGAAAAAAATATTCAACATGTGGGATACATTTTTTGTCCTGACTACTTCTTCAAAATTGGAGTGAAGTGGATGGCAAAATTTGCACAAATTTTTTTTGTCAATGGGTCAATGCATGCTACCACCTTGAAATGTGTGGAGCGCTACTTCTTTTGGCCGAGACTCAAGAAGGATGTGGACGATTTTGTACGCAGTTGCTTGGTATGCCGGAAGGTCAAGTTTGACAGGCATAAAGCACAGTGATTGTTACAGCCTTTACCCATTCCCACCCGCCCCTTGGAAAGTGTTGCTATGGATTTCATTTTTGATCTCCCGAAGACATAGAGTGGGCATGATGGCATTTGGGATGTCATCGATAGATTCAACGAGCAAGCTCACTTCGTTCTAGTGAAGAAAACAGTCAAGGCGAATTATCTAGCGCGACTGTTTATTTCACAGATTTTCAGATTACATGGCATGCCTGAGACAGACAATAGTCTTTGACAGAGATCTCCGATTCACGAGTTTGTTTTGGAAGGCTATTTGCGAGAAATTTGCACATGGTTGTAGTTCTCGTCATCTTTCCATCCGCAGACAGATGGGCAATCTGAGATTTCAAATTCAGTCGTACTGGATTTATTGAAGTTTTACATTTCTGATTAGAAGACTTAATGGGAATTTTTTTTGCCCTTGGTGGAATTTTCCTACAATAACACGATCCACTCTTCGATGGGGAAGGCGCCATTTGAGATTATTGAAAGGTGCTACGAAGGTGCTACGAAGATAAGATTTTTGAAGCCGACCAATACACGAGGGACTTGGACACTGCTTTTGCCAAGGTCCGGGAGGCTCTAGCGAAATCTTAGGAAAGACACAAGAAGGCAGCAGATCAACACTGTCGCGATTTGAAATTAAAGGAAGACGATTGGGTGCTCTTACGTTTTGAGAAGGCACGCCTAAGAAAGAAAAAGGGAAAGGAGCGGCTTTTTCCAAAGCTTAGCATGAGATACTATGGACCTTTCTAGATAAAAGAAAAGATAAATGATGTCTCCTTCAGACTGAAGCTGCCCGATACTTGGAGAACTCACAATGCTTTTCATGTGAGTCTCTTGAAGCCTTTTAAAGGCGATGTGCCCGATGATGGGGAGCCAGATGAGCAACCCGAAGTGGAGGAAAGCGAGGAGATACTCCTTTCAGAACAGATATTTGCACATAAAGATAGAAAGATTAAAGGTAAAGTGATTAAGGCTTAAGCGGTTCTTGGTTAAATTCAAGAACTATCCTGCATTGGATGCGAAGTGGACGGAGGAGGAGGACCTAGCAGATACTTCTCAAATTTTGGAACTTTACCTTGAAGCATTCGGTTTAGCATAGTCTACTCCGATAGAACCCCGATTTCAACATGGGTGAATCTAGTGCAGCGGGCTTGCACAAGAGGGGAGTTGCTCCGCTTCTTTGTCAACAAATTACCCCGATTTTTGATATAGAGTCACTGATGTCCCTTTGGGTTTCAGAGATACTGCTGGGCTGATAGTATTCTGCTGTATGACTTTATGAATTGGAATTCCCGAAAATGAAAATAATACTGATTGATTGTAGTACTTGACTTGTTTGAGTGTAGGAACTGAAAGACGAAATGACTGCAGCATTTCGGTCTCATAAATCTCTATAGACATGATTGCAGTAAGGATTAGTTAATCGGGCATCTGTGAGGTCTCGACTGGATCTAGATGCGAATACTAAATACGTTGCCGATTAATCATGGTCTGAGATTTGGAATGAATTTGAATGTGATTTGTCATGTGATGTCCGATGATGTGACTGTCAATTGGTACATGTGCTAGTTATCTTGTGTCTAGTGCGTCGGTACTAACACTACTAAGACAATTTATGGCCTCTGTCTGTTTTGCAAGCGTAATCGAGGGCGATTACAATTCTCTCAAGAGGGGGGTATGTCCCAAAATGATGACGTGGTAGCTTGCAGGACCCAAGAAATGCGTTGATAGATTGACATGACAGACCTTGGAAAATGCACTGCAATTTGCGTTGACAGGCTGACTCGTGGCAGCTATACGGACGTCACAAATCATGTTGTTGACGTGGCAGAATTGTATGGATTTCAGTAAACTGCGTTGGTTGCTTTTCGGCAGTTTTTGTAGCCAGTTGCTTTATGGGGATTATTATTTTTAGCAGTAAAGCTTTTGGGGCTTAATGCTTTTGAGAGAGAAGCTTTTAAGTTAATGATTTTGGTGCTTTGCTTTTGGGCATCCCTTGTATCAATAAATAAGTTGGTCGGGCCTCACTTCTCAGAGCATCTGGATGCAGAGTCTGAGAGTGAGCACCCGTCGACTCTCTTGTACTTTGAACACAGATTAATATAAAAACAAAAACCGAAAGAGGCGCCAGTCTTTGGGGCCAATACCTCTTGGCACGGAACTACGCCGGGCCGTGTCATCTTTATGAATTGTTTTGAAGTGAATCTCTGTTGTCTCGTGGTAGAATCTTGACTTAAAGTTTGTTACAGTGGCGCCCCTTTCAAATATTTCTTTCTTATTGATGATCACAAAGGTACAACGACCAAAGGGTTTGCTCTGTGCAATTTGCTTCCAAGCTGATTTGCAGAGCTCTCCTCCGAGGCTCCTTATAGATGTTACATGGAACCCCTAAATTTGGGTGTCTCGGTTGCTTTTCAGTGCTAAAAAAAGAGGCCCAAAACACTTCGTCAAAAGCCTTGCGCTAAAGTTTCCGTACATATTACCACGTGGGAGCCCGTAAATCGTGGTGCATTTTACGTTGAGGTGCCACATGTCAGGTTTGTTAGTTTTTGGCTTGGTTGATTTTGGTTTGGCCTCTTCTGTCCAATAGCCACTTAATGGCTTGCCACCTCATCACACTTGTTGGCCTTAGGATGGTATGATGCGAATGGAAAGCCTTTAGATTGTGGATTGTTGTTTCTTCTAGGAAGCTATTCACCAAGTGGATAGGGATCTATGTAGGTATAAGAGCTCCAATCCATTGTTCATCTCAAAATAATCTAAATCAAATCTGCAACAATCAACCTTTGAAGTTGTAGTTCTAACCAAGAGGAAGAGTTGGAGTATGAGGAAGGTGAAATGGAATAGAAAAGGGAGTTGAAGACGAGGAAGGTGATACAAATGAGGTAGAGTAGGATGATGCTGTGGGAGATAAGGAGGAGGATCAATGTAAGCCTTAACATTCATATCCACCAAATGTGTGTGTCAGGTGCAACGGAAGTGTTCAGCTCGGATCTAGTACTCCGCACAAACATAATAATAAAAAAGTTTAGAGTTCAATGGAAAATTAGGAGGATCATTGAGCTTTTTGTTTAAAATTTCCTTATGGGATTTAATTCAAAGCTCATGTATTTGTGAGTCAAAGCTTATTCGTGCAAAGTTAAGTTGCATTTTATACTAAAACTTTTGCCTAGACCTTGCACCGGAGTATGGTCAAGTGCTTACCTCTTAAGACTCTTGTATGGGCTCTTCCAGTGGCTTTGTAGTGAGAGGGAAGGTTTTTTGTCTTGGATTGTGATTGTTTTTTTGTTATGTTGTGAGCAAGTTTCAATAATTATTAGAGTTAGTATTCAAGGGTAAATTCCTCCTATGTTGTTGATAGCTTCGTAAGAGGTCATGGCATGTTGGAAGAGCATATTGCTAACAAAGCATTGTAATGTGAAAACTCATCAATCCAGTTGGCAGTGTGGTTAGCTCAATAAATGGTCCATAATAAATTGTGATGAATCTCCATTGTGATGCTGTTTGAGAAGATATCTATTAAATTATGGGCAATCCAAATTTCATAGAAGTTAAAAGATGGTCTAAATTTAATTATGATTGCATCAATGTGTGGAGTTGGAACAGAAACTTAATTGTGAGGTTTGCTTTTTCAATTGTAGACCATATAAGAGGTTTTTATAATATTTTTAGAATAGAAATACACCATAAACCAAAAAAGTGAGCTTTATAATGTAAAAACAAGTGTATTTAGCATTGGAGGTAATGTCTTGCACACACGATCATGTTGATGAATGCATGATCAATGCTGATCAAATCGATCAATATTTGGTCAAACAATCCTCTTATGGCCTTCTTTTATTAGCAAGCACTTGCCTTCTTTTGTCAAAAAACTTTTCGTGCATATTCTTTGTTGCTTCACTCGATTCAAGGATTTTTTTGAAAATTCAGCGCTCCTTCATTGTAGCATTTTGGATAAGATTGTATTTTTTCTTGTGAAGTGCTTTAGCGACTTTGAACAAGTGGTCTTAGAATGTGATTGTGAACTACCAAAATTTGAAACATCGGGATTCGGTTTGAACAAATTGACCTTGAACTAACAATGAAGGTAGAGAAAGAAGGAGATGGTGGAGCAGGATGTTCCTCCACATTGTACAAGGGAATCGGTGGCCTTAAACTGCCGCTATGAGTCTCCTTGGTTGGGCCTTAGTTTAAAATATGTAGTTACAAAGTTTGAATTGAGTGCATTCCGCACCTATGATTTTGTTTGTCAAGCGTCTCCTCTAAGAACTCTTATAGAGAGCCCAGGCTCTACCCTCTACAAGTGGTCCCCTAAAGCCTCGGGCTTTCAAGTGCGCGCACACAAATGCTTAAAGCAAAAAACATATTCTAAACCAAAAGCACAAAAGAAAGTGCTTTTGAGAGAAAAGCAAAAGGCATCTCAGTGGGGCCACTTTACTTGGCCTCAGTTCAGCAGCATGGCACACTTGTCGCTGGCAGAGCAGTCTATGTTTCTATTCGGATTTGGGACTCTATCATTGGTTTTATGTCAGTCTATGCACCCACTACTCCTCGGGAGAGGGCTACTTTTTGGTCCTCCTTGGCTGCTATTCTACCTGCTGTAGACTCTTGGGTTGTTGGAGGCGACTTCAACAACGTCGAGAGGGACTCTGATTGGCGATCCATCACACCTCCAGTTCTATCATCCATTTCTCCCGATGAGCAGCCAGCTTGGGATCGATTTCTTCTAACTATTCAAGTTGTTGTCGCCTGGCACTTACCCTCTTTTGGTCACAACCCTGCTATACTTCATTACTCGTGGGGATTTCAGAGACAACAGGGGAGATTATTAGAGCGACTTGATCGTTTTTACATTGGCCCTTGGGCAACAGCTCTAGGCGGATTTACTACGATTTGGAGAGGGACCAGCCTCTCAGATCATTTACCCATCTCATTGTTTATCTCCTTCACTAGATCCTCTGCACAGAGACGAGGCTGTCGCATCCCTGACAGTGTTCTCACCACTGAAGTCTAACAGCAGCAGATTCGTGACTTATGGTCCACAGGTGCTTCTTATTGTGGTCCCCCTGGAGAGTTCCTTGCTCATTGCATTACTCAGTCTAGTATTTACTGCTGTGATCAGACTGCTATTATTCATCGTCAGTTGAGAGTACGCGAGTCTGATCTTCACATTCCTCTTGGTTCCACTCAGCGCTTGCTTGAGGAGTGGCCTCAGGATGCTTATCTCGCTGCTAGACAGACAGAGCTCACAGAGGAGATTCGTCGCATACAGGAGGCTAAGTATGAGTTCACTCATCATGCTTCAGTATCTCATTGGATAGCTAAAGCTGATCGAATGAATAAAGACTTCTTCGCTGCGCATAAAGAGCACCCTCCTGGCACCACCCTTCGGACTTTGTGCGATGCTTAGGGGACACTACATATGCATCTTGATGTTATTCTTGATATGTTTGCCGATTATTTTGAGACATTGTTCATTGCTGATGTATGCACTACTGAGGTTTTACTTGCCCGTGAACAGATCTGGCATCACACTCGACACCGTTGTATAGACACTATGGCAGAGATCTTGTTGGCACCTTTCACACTTGCAGAGCTCCATGCTGCTATCGAGAGTCTTGATCCATCCTCCTGTCCAGGAGAGGATGGCCTCACTAGAGCTTTCTTTTTGACTTATTGGGATGTATTGCATATACCACTGCTTCGCGGTTGTCAGGACATCTTTGCATCAGGGTATATGCATCCGGATCTTTGTTCAGGTCTCATATCTCTTATTCCGAAAGGGGGTGACACCACTCAGCTCCGCGAGTGGAGACCTATTACCCTACTCCCTTCGGTCTATAAGATATTAGCGTTACTGATCAGCCATCGCTTGCGATCGTTCTTACCAGATATTATTCATACTTCTCAGACAGGCTTTGTCATGGATCGATGCATACTGGATAATATCTTCACTTTTTATGAGGCAGTAGAGTGGGCCAGATCATCTTTTGAACCTCTCGCTTTTTTCATCCTTGACTTCGAGAAAGCATATGATTGTGTTGAGTGGGACTTTCTCGAAGGATCATTAGCCAGGATGGGTTTCCCTTCGAGATGGATCTCAGGCATTTCTGCTCTCTTCAGGACAGCAAGTAGCGCGATTACTATTGGTGGCCGTGTCAATCGCAGTTTTGAGCTTTCTCGATCTGTCCGTCAGGGATGTCCTTTAGCAACATATCTGTATCTGTTTGTAGGAGAGACTATGTCCGACTTTCTTCGTGCTCAGAGTCATGCATTTCGTGGTTTGGCCATGCCAGTACCTTCAGCTCCGGACCTTATCGATCAGGAGTTTGCTGATGACACTATGCTGATGTTGCGTTATTTGCTAGCTGCTCTTGATGCCATGCGGGAGGCCCTCGAGGTTTTTTGCATTGCCAGTGGTGCACGCATTAACTGGCATAAATCATATGGGTTACTGGTTGGCACTGATGACATACCTACTTGGGGGGTAGCTGATGGTTTCACTTAGCTGCAGCCGGGTCAGACATGGGTTACTGGTTGGCACTGATGACATACCTACTTGGGGGGTAGCTGATGGTTTCACTTGGCTGCAGCCGGGTCAGACATGCAGATATCTGGGCTTTCAGATTGGATTTGACGTTTCCTCACAATAGCAGTTTGCACCTGTACTGCAGTCTATTTGCAGGAAGCTATGTCATTGGTCTTCACGTCATCTATCGTTGGCTGGCCGTGCATTGGTCGCCAACAAGGTCATTCTGGCTACAGTATGGTATACGGCCTCTTGTTGGATGCTACATTCTGGTGTGATATCTCAGCTCCGCCGACTAGTGCGGAACTTTTTATGGAGTGGCATAGATGGGACTACTGATACTCGTGCTCGAGCTCGCTGGTCCACGATTATTCGTCCTAGGTCAGAAGGAGGCCTTGGCATTATTGATCCAGAGTTACAGAGCCGCGCCCTTCTTACCAAGCTTATTGTTCGGGGCCTTTTTCCCGGGCAAGAACCTTGGAAGATGCTTCTTCAAGCCGCTATTTGCACCGCGACTCCACGCCTCGGCACTAGAGATGGTCATAATTGGCATACAGGGTATCGTTTTCTCTTTACGGATGCTCCCTTGTTCACCAGCACTCTCTCACCCTTCATCCGATCGCTCCTTCAGATTTGGGTTTCCATGTGACGGGCTATCATACGCTCACCTCCCTCATGTCGTGAGGAGATTGAGCGCCAGCCTCTCATTTGGAATGATGCAGTTCTTGATTCTTCGGTTAATCCACCTCGTCAGCTTGGAGAGAGGACACACATTGATTGGGCTGCTTGGGACACTGGCCCTGCTGCCTCTATGCGGTTGTTTCATGAGACACGTATGTTGGATGCAGATTTTGTGGCAGAACATTATGACATTGGTCGCCGGGTGACAGACAGACTGCTTGAGATTGATTCCGCTGTCTCTTCACAGTGGGATGCAGTCATGCGAGGCACGGTTCAGATGCCTCCACATTGTGGCTGGGAAGGCTTCTTTGCTCAGAGCACTCTCTTATTAGTTCGTTTAGACACCATGCTGTTCACAGTTGACACTGACTACTCCTAGGGGATTCATCCTAGATTGACATATGCTACCACCTCTCCACACCTTGTCTACCCCGGCGCTCGATGGGAGGCCATACGAGTAGTTGGCTCCCGTGGGAAGCGTCGTTGTGTTGACCCCCGTTTCGCTTCCGCTGATGCCACACTTTGGAGGCTTTGGGTGTGGGAAGGTCGTGCCCTATCTCAGCTTTATTGGGACCTAGGAGAGTGGCATTGGCCTCACTCTAACCCCACTGGTGCACCTGTATCATTCTTTGAGTACACTGTCAGAATTGGAAGATTGGCATTGATGAGACAACACCCAGAGCAGCCAACTCGTATGCGTTTCTGGTTACATTCAGGTCTCTCCCATGCCTATCTACAACAGTTTTGGTCAGCCATCTGGGATTTACATGCGGCTCGTTGTATTTCTTTTTTCATGTGGATGATTGCACATGCAGGACTTCCAGTTGGGACTTGGCTAGCTACTATGGGTCATGATCCGTTATGTACTCGTTGTCCTTTGCGACTACTTGAGTCACCTGCACAGTGTCTTTGGTCATGCTCAACTTCTCATGTAGTGTGGCTAGCAGTTTGCTTTTTACTCAGCAGAGCGGGTGTTAGCATGGATTTCTCACTTGGGGATCTGTCTCATGGTTGATGCTGATGCTCGGACCGCATCTTTTCTACGAGGGCACAGACACAGATCCAACTCTTATGCTTACCTCGATTGGTTATCGGCGAGGGACTTTGGCTATGTTACCACAAATTGCTTGGCAGGGGGATCCTCAGACACGTGATGAAGTATTTTCAGTCATCACTAGCATTACACTATGGAATGTTTGGCGAGCTCGTTGTCTTCACATTCTCAGTGCGGCTCCACAGCTCCTTCAGGATACCCTCACTACCATCTGGCTGGACATCATTCACACCCTGATTTGGCAGTGGGATTCTTCCTCAGGTACATCTCGAGCAGCCGAGGCTCGTCGCTTTGCCTTCCTTCGGCGTTGGGCTCGATCCCCACTCTTCTTCACACTTACAGGTAGCCAGATTACATGGCATTATGCCCTCGGTGGTTTCTCCTCCACTCATCACATAGACCACCATGAGATTGTTCTAGTCAAGTTGTCACTATAGTGGCTCTCACCCTTACATTCAGCTTGTATACCCCACGTGATAGGCTATTTTGGCATCCGCTGGGGATTATATTGTACTCAGTAATATACAGCCCTGACTTTTTCCAAAAAAAAAAAGAGAGAGAGAGAGAGAGAGAGAGAGAGAGAGAGAGAGAGAGAGAGAGAGAGAGAGAGAGAGAGAGAGAGAGAGAGAGAGAGAGAGAGAGAGAGAGAGATTTCAATTTGTGAAAGAAAATCAGCTTTGTTTTGGAGCGATAAAATTTTGCTGACTTCTAGAGAGGGAAGTTTTTGTAAGAACAGTTTTTGAAATCTAGAGAAAGGAATTTCCTATGTTTAGGAGAAAATTGTTTGAGAGATGAAGTTAGGTTTAGAGAGCAAATTTGCATTCTCTAGAGAGGTGAGAGAATCCATAGAGGAAAATTTATTGTACGGTGAGGAGATTCGTGTCATGATCAGGAGTTGGCACGTGCCAACTTTATTTGTGACCAGCCAAATGGACCCAATGAGCAATGCATTTTTTACCCATACGCAAAAACCCTAACCCTAAAACTTGTCACAAGGAAAAATAAAGTATGGAGCCGAGGCTCGATATTGTTGAAGTTTTAGATTCTTGTTCGGTGGTGACTTCAGTATCTCCCCGGAGTAGATTAGGGAGTGGGGTGTTTTGTGGTTGTGCGCGATCGTGTTCGAGATAGACGTACATTCTCAGTTGTGTCCACCCGGTAGGCAGGCATGAGGCGGGGACCCCAGGGTTACTCGAGGTTATAGTCTCCAATGTTGTGCTTCACATCTGGAGCTCTGCTATTTATGTCTAGGTATAGTCGCTTATAAGTGACTACTTATACTATTAGGGAGTAGGCTCTTATTTATGGGTCGTGGGTTTCTTAACTTGTTTGGCTAAGGTGGGACACTTTTTGGAGTCCCCTATATAGAGACTCCCTCATTGTATTTGTTCATATTAGTTATTGCAGAGTAGTCAGCATTTGGGTCACATTGTCACGAGGACGTGGCAATTGCTAACTTGAGTTGTTGGTTTCTTTCCGATGATTTTTGTTTAATTTTTGGGACCCTCTTTTTGAAGTTACAAATGATCGGACATTGCATGGCCAGTGTGAAACGGCCGACGGCCGAGAGTTTCACCCGCAGTTGGGAAGGGCAGGTCACCACGAGTTGGTTGGGCTAATCGGCAATGGAGTCCAAGCAGTAAAAGGGTGTCTAGGCTCAGTTCAAAGTCATTTAGGCCTCTCGCGACACTTATAAGTTGGTGGGTACTAGGGAATTAACTCAAAAGTGGCAAACTGGACACATGGCGGCTCCAGATGCATCTACCAGATCTGCATGAAGATGGGGCACCCAAGAGAGAGAGAGAGGGCTGATTTTGTACATTAAGTTTGTGCTACAATGTGTGTGAGTAGTGGGTGCAGGTGCTCACAGCTTTAATGGAAAGCTTGCCTTCTCCCTTGCTCTATGTAGCGCGACGATTTGCTCTCGCGCATCTCTCTCTCCCCTTTGCATATACGGCAATGGAATCCGAGCAATATAAGGGTGTCTAGGCTCAGTTCAAAGTCATTTAGGCCTCTTGCGACACTTATAAGTTGGTGGGTACTAGGGAATTAACTCAAAAGAGGCAAATTGGACACATGGCGGCTCCAGATGCATCTGCCAGATCTGCATGAAGAGGGGGCACCCAAGAGAGAGAGAGAGGGCTGATTTTTGTACATTAAGTGTGTGCTACAGTGTGTGTGAGTAGTGGGTGCAGGTGCTCACAGCTTTAATGGAAAGCTTGCCTTCTCCCTTGCTCTATGTAGCGCGACGATTTGCTCTCATGCATCTCTCTCTCCCCTTTGCATATATGGTAATTCACCACTAGTTGGGCTTCTCAGATGACCATGTACAATTTTGGGGGTTTATGCACGTTTGCCAAGGCAGCAAGAGCCTTCTGTATAGGAACCGGATTTAGCTAATTGCTAATTCCCTTCAGGTATGCACAGCCCCATCGCGAAGGAATGCGAAAACGGAGAGCTTTCTCGCGTGAAAACTCGTCCGATTTACAGGGGAATTGTCCCATTGCGTGCAGGAGCACCTGAGACATGCGTAGGCGTGCTTGCTCCGCTCGAAATGGTCCATAACAGAGACTCACAGCCGGCTGTGTTTTTCTGCAGGTTTAGGGTTTCGCACCTAAACTGCAGGGAATTGCCAGGGGAGCCTCGGAAAGGCTTGGGATGCGCGTACAAGGCAGTAGGCACCTAACAGTGGCAAAACAGAAAATTACAGCATGCTGAAATTGACCTGCAGCTCACTGGAAAGCTTCCATACCGCAAGGGAAAGGGTCCTTGAGTCACCTTGACGTGTACTTTTGACCTACAGGGATATTTGCGTCGATACGTTGGTGAAATTGGATAAAAAACCTGCAATTACAGCTATGGACAACTTGGTGAGGGTTAGGTGCAAGCGTTCAGATCGTTTTATTTGTCAGGGGAGCCTTGCGAAAGCATTGGGTGCTTGTACATGACAATTTAGAGAGATTTCCCGCGAGGAATCTCGTCTAATTCAAGGGGCAAGAGACCCTACAGGTGCGAGAGCTGGAGGGCTACCTAGAAAAGTGATCGGCACGGTGATCGAAGCGCAAAACAGAGAATTTAGCGAGCTGCAGTTTCTCACCAGGTTTTGCAAAGAGCTCTAAAGTGCGTGGAAAGTCAATGTTTGCTTAGGATTTTGTCCGTGGAGACTTCTACTGTGGTTATGTTGCCGAAATCGGAAAGAAATTCCGAAAGGGGTGCCAATCTTTGGGGCCAACAATGTGTCGTTGTCTGCTTGGTAGCGCTCTAGCTGCCAGGCCGTGGTTTGTCTTGAATGTTGAATTCCAATCAGGCTTATTCGTAAAGTTCCTCTTTGTGCTATAGTATAAAGTAAAGTTTCGGGTGAAAGACAAAGCCTACCGCCCCATGGGCCAGTTTCATGGTTCCGTTGCCAAGACAAAATCACTTTTTCCTCAAGAAGTGAGCCTTGGTTGGTTTGGTGAAGACACAAAAGTACAGGAACTTGGAATTACATTATGGAAGAGGGTTCCTCTTCACAGGACAGACAGGAAATTCTAAATGTTCGCCCTGCCAAAAAGTGGTCATATTAGGACTATTTTTCTTCTGCGTTTTTAGGGTTTGCAAGTATGAACCAAGATGAGATAGGGAGAGGTTTCACACTGGTAGATTGGCCAGTAGATCTCCTGCGGGAGTGATGTGGGTTTGCCAGGTGACACGCTTCTCGCCGATTCTCTAAGACGATTGCTTGGATTCTTTGACGCATTGGTAAATCATCCTGAAATTTGAGCTTACTTGGTCTTGGGTGGTACATCACAGTATTGTGGAATTATGCTCGTTTGTAGAGGCAAGAGCCTCTTGCATAGGTAAAAGTTAAGGGACAAGTTGCTAGATGCTATTTGGTGAAGTTCAAGAACCATCCACCTATGGATGCAAAGTGGATGGAAGAGCATGAACTGTCAAGAGTCACCAAATGTATTGCGGGCTTTACCTTGAGGCCTTTGGGTTACAACCTACGTATGCCCCAACCCAATGTCTGCAAAGGAGGGTAATGATAGAGCTAGCACATCAAATGTACTCATGGATTCAGTGCAATAGCAGTGTACAATTTGACAAAAGTATGAAGGTCTCATTAAGTCATTTGTACACATGTTTTGACAGTCTTTCTTGCGGGTACATGTGATGATAAAAGGGTGCTTACCACACAAGATCATCTATGGCATGTATATATGGCACGCAATCGAGGATGTTTGCGTTTTTAAGAGGGCGCGAGGACGTGGCAATTGCTAACTTGAGTTGTTGATTTCTTTCCCATGATTTTTGTTTACTTTTTGGGACCCTGTTTTTGCAGCTGCAAATGATCGGACATTGCATGGGCAGTGTGAAACGGCCGACGGCAATGAGTTTCACCCGCAATCGGGAAGGGCAGGTCACCACGAGTTGATCGGGCTAATCGGCACTGGAATCCGAGCAGTAAAAGGATGTCTAGGTTTAGTTCAAAGTCATTTAGGCCCCTCGCGACACTTCTAAGTTGGTGGGTACTAGGGAATTAACTCCAAAGAGGCAAATTGGACACATGGCCGCTACAGATGCATCTGTCAGATTTGCATGAAGAGGAAGCGCCCAAGAGAGGGAGAGGGGGCTGATTTTTGTACATTAAGTATGTGCTATAGTGTGTGAGTAGTGGGTGCAAGTGCTCACAACTTTAATGGAAAGCTTGCCTTCTCCCTTGCTCTATGTAGCGTGACGATTTGCTCTCGTGCATCTCTCTCTCCCCTTTGCACATATGGTAATGCCCCTCTAGTTGGGCTTCTCAGATGACCATGTACAGTTCTGGGGGTTTATGCGCGTTTGCCAAGGCAACAAGAGCCTTTTGTACAGGAACCGGATTAGCTAATTGCTAATCCCCTTCAGGTACGCATAGTTCCATCGCAAAGGAATGCGAAAACCGAGAGCTTTCTCGCGTGAAAACTCGTCCGATTTACGGGGGAATTGTTCCATTGCGTGCAGGAGCACCTGAGACACGCGTAGGCGTGCTTGTTCCGCTCGAAACGGTCCATAACAGAGAATTACAGCCTACTATGTTTTTCTGTAGGTTTAGGGTTTCGCACCTAAACTGCAGGGAATTGCCAGGGAAGCCTTCGAAAGACCTTGGGATGCGTGTATAGGGTAGTATGCACCTAATAGTGGGAAAATAGAAAATTACAGCATGCTGAAATTGACCTGCAGTTCACTGGAAAGCTTCCATACCGCAAGGGAAAGGGTCCTTGACGTGTACTTTTGACCTACAAGGATGTTTGTGCTGTTATGTTGGCGAAATTGGGTCAAAAACCTGCAATTACAGCCATGGATAGGTTGGACAGCTTGGTGAGGGTTAGGTGCAAGTGTTCGGATCGTTTTATTTGTCAGGGGAGCATTGGGAAAGCATTGGGTGCTTGTACATGACAATTTAGAGAGATTTCCCGCGAGGAATCTCGTCTAATTTAAGGGGCAAGAGACCCTACAGGTGCGAGAGCTGGAGGGCTACCCAGAAAAGTGATCGGCACGCGGATCAGAGCGTAAAACAAAGAATTCAGCGAGTTGCAATTTCTCATACAAAGAGCTCTAAAGTGTGTGCAAAGTCAATGTTTGCTTGGGATTTTGTCCGTGGAGACTTCTACTATGGTTATGTTGCCGAAATCGGGTTGGAGTAGAGGAATTTCAACCCGATAAAAGTGGGATAAAAGTGGGACAGCTGGTAGAAGTTTACAGGTTTTTCTCAAGTATAATAAGAATAAAGAAATACCGAAGGGGGCGCCAATCTTTGGGGCCAACAAGGTGTCGTTGTTTGCTTGGTAGCGCTCTAGCTGCTAGCAGGCCGTGGTTTGTCTTGAGTGTTTACTTCCAGTTATCACAGGCTTATTCGTGAAGTTCCTTTGTGTCCTAATGTCACGAGACGGGCACCACGTGCCAATAGAAAAGAACATACTGAACAGACTTTTAGCACTTCAATAACAACTGAACTGAGAGAGAGAGAGAGACGACACGCGACACGGAGTGGCGGAATTCCACCCCAGAGAGTATTGGCCCCAAACCTTGGCATCCCTTTCGGTATTTCTTTATATTACTGCTGATTCGCAAAGTACAGCAGCCGGGGAGCACCTCCTGTGCAATTTGCGCGCTAAAGAGTGCCAGAGAGGGCCCCCAAGGCTTATATTTAAAGGCCCAAAGCCTAAAAGCATCAAATATGAAAAGCTGACTTCAAAAAATCACTTTTCTAAAATTTCGGGATTTTCCTAAAAATCCGTCGCGAATTTCGGAACGTCCGTACAGGTGCCACAACATCATATTTTGATGTGCAAAGTCTTTTGAGTGTGTTCTTCTTTATTTTTAATGCCTTTATGTCACTTGGGCCCCATCGGACGGGGTCCCGTAAGTTGGTGGGAACTCTTATTTAAAAATAGGCTAGTCGTCAAGACTTTGTAAGTCTGTAAAACTTCTTCTTCTTTTACTGCTTCTTCATAGGGTTTTGGCTTCTCGGCCAGAATTTGCAGGCTGGCTCCGTTCTTCAGTGGCTTTGACACGTCAACAATTTGTTACATCTCCCCTTCTTGAAAGAGAGTAATCGTCCGCGATTACAACATATCTGCAACAACTCAAGTTAGCCGATGTTTTTTTTTTTCCGAGGGTCATTTCGAGGGACATTCAGTTTGCTCTTGTTGTTAAGGAGTTAGCTTCTCCTTTCGGCTCTTTTGATCAAGGAGTTAGCTTGTCCTTTCGTCCAGATCGGAACTCTTGATATTCCGGCGTAGTAAAATTAGCCATCACACCCAGACCGTACTGATCTTCCATGGGTGTCTTGATGCACTAAAATTACATACCCAGGCAATCTCATCCAATCAGGAATATTCAGTAGTTGGCACATCACAATGCAACACAAATGCTCACATATGCATGTTACAGGACATAGAAACATAAAGTCGCCGATGAACACTCCTCCTGCATAACCTAACAAGGTCCGGGCCGGGAGATATTCAACAACTTCCTCATCACTCCTCCCACATAACCTAAAAAGGTCCGGGCCGGGAGATATAGAGGCTTTTTACAACCAAACGCCCCCCAGACCGCAGCCTGCGTTGTTTGGAGGTGTTGAGAGTAACCACTGCTCAGACTTCTTAATACTCCTCCCGCATAACCATCGAGGTCCAGGTCGAGAGTCACAACAACAATACTCCCCCTGTAAATAACCACAAGGGTCCGGGCCATGAGTAAAAAAACAACACTTTTCAATCATTCAATACTCCCCCCGCAAATAACCACAAGGGTCCGGGCCATGAGTATGAACAAGCATTCTCAAACATAATTTCTCACTACTCCACCCGGGGTAAAATCACCAATCATTGAAATTAGTATTAAAACCAGAGTGAAACAATTCAAAGACAGGTTCAAAACAAATTCCAAACAGTATCACCAAACAAGTTCTCAAACAGATTTCAAACTTTAAAAAGCAATCTCGACATCAGTCGAGCTCGAAAAGTCGACTAACTTTCCATCCTGAAACGTGCATAAAAAAATTAGGGTTAGGTTCATTCCATAGGGTCGTAGCCGAGCGCAATATGGTCCATCAGCTCTTGGACAAATAGTGTTCCTTTGGCGGCGATGGTAGTCCTAAGATAGCAATCGCACTGGACCTCCAAGGTCATATGATCGTGAAGAGACATCTATTGGGAGATGTCGTGAAATTTCAAGATATAATCTGCTAGGGTTTCCATGGCAAGCATTTCAGGATACCCCACTCTGCAGGAAGTTGCACTCCGAAGGAAGATGTCAGAAATCATACAACTTTGGGCAAAATTTTTCTTGAAAGCTTGCCAAGTACTTGGAGCTATCAACATCTGCATGGCCCTGCCTCTGAGAAAAAGAGCGACTCGAAACAAATCTTGGATCCTTGTTTTGCAAGTGATCTTAATGGCTTATGCCCTGTAAGACATGAGCGGTTTGCTCTGTCTGCTCTTTCGTAGGATCGGTATGCTTTCAGAAAAGCACACGCCTGATGCTTTGATACCACTGTCACAAGACGGGCACCATGTGCCAATAGAAAAGAACAGACTGAACATACTTTTAGCACTTCAATAAGAACTGAACTGAGAGAGAGAGAGACGACACGCGACATGGAGTGACGGAATTCCACCCTAGAGAGTATTGGCCCCAAATCTTGGCGCCCCTTCCGGTATTTTTGTATATTACTGCTAATTCGCAAAGTACAACAGCCGGGGAGCACCTCCTGTGCAATCTGCGCGTTGAAGAGTGCCAGAGAGGACCCCCAAGGCTCATATTTAAAGGCCCAAGGCCTAAAAGGATCAAATATGAAAAGCTGAAAAAATCCGTCGCGAATTCCGGAACGTCTGTACAGGTGCCACATCATCATATTTTGATGTGCAAAGTCTTTTGAGTGTGTTTTGCTTTATTTTTAATGCCTTTATGTCACTTGGGCCCCTGCGGACGGGGTCCCATAAGTTGGTGGGAGCTCTTCTTTAAAAATAGGCCACTCGTCAAGACTTTGTAAGTCTGTAAAACTTCTTCTTCTTCTTTTGCTGCTTCTTCGTAGGGTTTTGGCTTCTCGATTGGAATCTGCAGGTCGGCTCCGTTCTTCAGTGGCTTTGACACGTCGACAATTTGTTACACCTAAAGTATAAAGTAAAGTTTCGGGTGAAAGCCAAAGTCCACCGTCCTACGGGCCGATTTCACACACTCTTTCTAGTGTTTGTGTGTGTGTTCCCCCTCTCTCTAGCATTTTTCTCCACTTGCGATCTTTTCTCTATCTGGTGTTTTGTTCTCTCTATGCTCCCCTTCGCCATCTGCAAGTTGCATTGTGGGTGATGTGCGATAGGAGGACGTGTTCGAGGAGATCTATTGTGAAAGATCTGAGATCCAAGGGTGCCTGGTCTCGAGAGGAGGTTTGCTCGCAGTTGTAGACAAGATCATCACCCAATTCACCCTTTTTGTTGCACCTTTGACATTTAAGTGTGATCATATGGAACTAGTAGTTGAGTATAAAGCACTCAAGGCTTCTACATTAAGTAATTAGAAAGTGTTAGAGTCGAGGCCCGATATCAGTGTGATCATGTGGAACTAGTAGTTGAGTAGTAGTTTACTCAATGGGAAAACATTAAGTAAGTGTGATCATGTGGAACTAGTAGTTGAGTAGTAGTTTACTCAATGGGAAAACATTAAGTAATTAGAATTTCCCAACTTCAATAGAGTAAGATAAGAATGGGCGAGACTCTTTCGAGAGAGGAAGATGGTGGAGTGGGGTGCTCTTGTACAATGCAAATTTGTGGCGCTTGGTGCTCGGCTAGTGCCATTGCCCATTAGTTAGGTGTTTCTTTATTTACGACTACTTTAAGCTCTCTTGCAGACGCCCAGCTTGTATGAAGTTAATGGAGTAGGTGGCTTCGAAACTGATACAAGTGGGGACCTTGAAATTCTTTTTGTGTCTCTATTTAGGTTTTTCTCTATTAACTAATTTGTGTTATAGCACTTAGTGAACTTCCACAAGCAGCCTTGTCAATAGTGTGGCACATACGAAGTGTGCCCAAGGGATGGCTCTAAAAGGAATTCCAAAAGTTACAGACGCTTTGAGACCTGATAGTCTTGCACACCTAAGAGCAAGAGCAAGAGAGCACAAGGAACCCCGCAATTGCACCGACCAAAAATGCCTCCATGCAAGTGCACTTGGGTTGCTTTGCGAAAAGATGAGAGTATGAGAGAACATAGTATTTGAGCTATAGAAAGAAAAAGTAAGTTTTGGAGAGGATTGGTTTAGAGAGAGAAAAAAACTAGCGAGAGGATACGATTTCCGAAGTGAAAGGCATGCCACAATTGGAGAGAACTCTTTTTGTGACTCAAATTGAGTAAGGACCACTTGTTGCTAAATTAGCTTTATTTGAAAAAAAAATAATTCTCAATGAATTATTGGATGTATAAGTGAGAAGGTTTTCTCGCTAAAGACATCCTAGTCCAGATATTTCTAGTGCCTGATTCAAAGGAATGAGGAGAGCATTGTGAACGGGAATATTTATGGGCCACTAAGAACGGATACTTTTGATGCGTCACATCAGATGGGTGACAGGGAGCATCGAGAAGGAGTATTTGACCATATGGAACGAACATCTTTGATGTGTGGGATGGGTGCCATAAAACATCACGAATTAGTTGTTTCGGAAGTTTGGTGAGAAAAGACTAAGTGATGGAATTCGTGATGCGTCACAAGGTGGGTGATGGGAGCATTGGAAAGGGAATATTGCGTGGTTAGGAGGTATTCCAATCTAAGTTAGAATTGTGCACAAAAGATGAGACAGGCACTTGAATGAAAATGGGTTTAGAACTTTAGAGTAAACTTTGAGAAAATGTAGTTGTTTTCTGAAAAAGTGAGTTGCTTTTTGGGAAAGCAAGATGCTTTTTCGTAAAGGAGTCTATTTTTGCATTGCATCTATGATTGAGATTGCATCCAGGGACGCCTGGGTTGTGATTGTACAAGCATGGTATTCAACTTATAAGAGTTTTTAACAGGTTCATACCATTTTTTTAAAGTGCCTAGCCGCCCGCTTAGTAAGCGGGCAGCCCCATATTAAAAAAGCAGCAAAAACTAGGGCGCCCCCTCTCTCTCTCTCTCTTTTTAGCAAAAGGAACAAGCGATATCTCACTCTCTCTCTAGTCCTATGCGCCTCCTCTTTGCCCTTTTTATGCCAGGGAGAATGTTACAAGCTTGGACACTCCAAGCGAGAAATCAATGTCCACTCTTTCGGTATTTCTTTATTATCGCTTACAACTAAGTACAACTCCCGAGGGTGGTCTGCTCTCAGACTCTGCATCCAGATTCTCTGCAGAGTGAGGCCCCAGGGTCCTTATAAACATTACAAGGGATGCCCAAAAGCAAAGCCCGAAAAGCAATCAGTCCAAAAGCACTAAACCCCAAAAGTATCTGCTCCCAAAATCTAGTGAAAATTGCGAAAATCTGTGCAGCTTCCTACATGGCACAGCCAGTGGAAAATTTGTACAGGATTGCCATGCCAACATCCGCACAATCTGCCATGTCACCATGTCTGCGCATTTTACGAAAATCAGCTTTAGGGTTTCAGCTTTGGGGTTTTAGGGTTTTATGCCCCACGGCGTGCGCTCTGTAAGTTCTTTAAGTTGGTCAGTTCAGTTTCTCTTGTCCACTCGGCCATTTCTCTTCCAGTTGGTCATGCCATGCCATCACTATGTGGCAAAGTGTCACGTGACACATCCAACCCTGTGTGTCCGTGGATAAGATACATCATGACTAGGGTTCAATTCAGTCAAGTCAGTCTAGAATAGGAAGTAATCTGGCACTTTTGTGAGTCTGTTTGCAGACCGTGCATGTCCAGACACTTAGATTAGATGCATATTCTCTGGTTGCACACAGCACGACCATCAGATTCCAGTCAGAAACCATTAGTAGCATTTTTACAGTGCATAGACCTATTTCCCCTATTTTTGACATTTTTCACTTTTTTTAAAAAGTGACTTTTGTTGGGAACTAGGTAGGGCAATTTTGCTAAGATAATATATAAGCAGACCAAAGCTAGCACTATCTGGCAGAAGAAGAAGGAGAGCATCAGGCACTCAGGTGCAACAGGCCTCTGGAGACACTTCTCAGCAAGACGACCCCCCCCCCTCCCCCAATTTTGCTAAGATAATATATAAGCAGACCAAAGCTAGCACTATCTGGCAGACGAAGAAGGAGAGCATCAGGCACTCAGGTGCAACAGGCCTCTGGAGACACTTCTCAGCAAGACGACCCCCCCCCCCCCCCCCCCCCAAAATCCCCCCAACCAACCTGGCGTTTTCTCCTAGCAACTCCAGTGTTTTACCTACAAGATTCCTAGCGTTTTCAGCAGTAGCTTCATCGCAAATAGCCTCAGCTTGCCAGCGTTTTTTTCAGCCCTTGCATAGGCGATTCTGCATCAAAGCTGCAGCCCTACACTTGGCGTTTTGATTAGCAATCTCAGCCATCAAAAGGACTAAGTATTCAGCGTTTCCATCAGAAAGCAAGTGGCGATTTTACACCCAGCTTGGCAGCATTTTCCGCACGGGATTGCAGCAGTTGAAGGGGCCAGCATTCAGCGTTTTTGACCAGTTACAACCAGCGTTTTTGGGCTGCCATAAGGCAGCGTTTTTGCAGCAGAAACTCAGCCATACCTAGCGTTTTTGGACAGCAGTACAACGGCGGTTTTGACGCAGCAGAATTCAGCTATAGTTAGAGACGAAGCACTCAGTTTTCAGCCTTAGCATCGTCCTCGTCGTCCACTCCGTCGACATCGACATAGCTCCATTAGATTGCATCAACGATTGTACCAGATTGTGCAATCAATAGTAGACCACTCTCGCCATCGAGATTGGGTCCAAGAAACTACCGTTCACATTGGCCATACAATGTCCGACCATTTGCAACTTCAAAAGAGGGTCTCAAAAATAGAACAAAAATCATTGGAAAGAAACCAACAACTAAGGGTTAGCAGTTGTCACGTCCTCATGACATAGTTAACAGTTGCCATGTCCTCGTGACAGCTGGTCCAATTGGCACTGGAATGTGACTAGTAAAGAAGTGGGTAGGCTAAGTTGATGTATGCTCATGTGTGTGCGTGCGTGTGGTGTGTGTTGTGTTGGGGAGCATATGTTAGTACCTAGTTCTACACCCACTATTGGGCATTGATGACGTTAGTGGGAATGTCGTGGTATTTAGTCAATACTATGCATGATGGAACTGATGGTTATATTGTCTTGTGGGTGACTACCATGGGTCTATACCTTGCACTTTCCTTCAAGGGTGAATCTGGGCTTATCCTGGATTCATCTTGGTATGTAAGTTAAAGTCATTTAGGCCCCTCGGTAGGACTTTATAAGTTGGTGGGTACTAGGAATTAAACCAAAAGGAGCAAATTGGACACATGGCAATATGAGAGCAACCTACAGGTCAACACTTAGTCCAAAATATCTCATCCCAAGAGGGGGCGCCCAAAATTGAGGTTGGGGCTGATTTTGAACTTCGGTGTGTTGTGTGTGTGAGTAGTGGGTGCAAGTGATCACAGCTTTAGTGGAAAGGGTTTTATGCGCGTTTGCCAAGGCAAGAGCCTTATGTACAAGAACCGGATTAGCTATTTGCTAATCCCCTTCAGGTAAACACAATTCCATCTCGAAGGAATGCGAAAACGGAGAGTTTTCTCGCGTGAAAGCTCGTCCGATGCACAAGGAAACTGTCCCATTGTGTGCGGGGCTTCTGAGCCACGCGTAGACGTGTTTGCTCCGCTCAAAATATTGCGAAATAGAAATTTACAGCTTGCTGTGTTTTTCTGCAGGTTTAGGGTTCTCACCTAAACTGCAAGGTAATGCAAGGGGGGTCTCGGGAAAGCCTTGGGTGCTAGGACAATTTAGAGAGATTTCCCGTGAGGAATCTCGTCTAATTCAAAAGGCAAGTGACCCTACAAGTGCGGGAACTCGAGGGCTACCCACAAGAGTGCATGTGCTCCTTTTGATGATTGCTAACCATCCGAGATTCTCCTTGCTGAAATGCCAATTTTAATGGAATGCTTGAAGCTATAAACCCCGCTCATCTTACGGCATGTTGTTAGATTCTACAAGATGCTATCCAAGAAAAATTAAAGATTTTGATGTGAGCAGTAATGAGCACTTGCTAGTTGATACTTCTATGGAAAAATGATTTTACCGCTAATTTCACACATATACAAGACATGAGAGCTTTGTAGCTGATGAGTCTGTGAGAGGCTGCAAGATCCTGATACAGAGTACACGGACCTTCAATAGAATACAATTCAGTAGGTTCGAGAAAGCTTGACTTTCAAGAAAACATGTGATGAGACATAAGAGAAAAAATGGTCTTGTAGTATGTGCTAAGGGTGTGGCAAGGTATCAGGGGCCTGTTAGCGGGATTAAGAGGATTGAAGGGATTGCAGATTAGCAATCCACAATCATTTTGATATCTTGATAGATTATTGTTTTTTTAAAGAGAACCTCCTTAATATGTGGGATCAAAACTTACAAAGCGAGTTGATGGGAAATACTGAAATTGGAACAATTCATGAGAAGATTGGAATGAAAAGTTACTAGGGGTCATTGTGTGAAGTATGTGCCAAATGTGCATTTCACATAAGTGGTAGCAATGATGAGATTTTTAAAGCTACAATGATTTCTGGTCTTTTGGTTTGTGACTGTGTAGCTTTAGTATGTGTGGAGTTGACTCTTTTAGTGATGATTCAGAGTGTCTTTAAAATTGTTTGAAGCATATAGTAATTGCTGCTTTTCATCTGACAATGGTGGGTGGAGCAGGTATTGGGTCTCCCATTTGATGTTGAAACTGAGGAATTAAAGTACTATATGAGAACATATGGTGAGCTTGATGACTGTATAGTCATGAAGGTATGTTCTTGCACTAAGCTCTTGGCTAGCTACCTTTCACCTGGGAAGGTTTTCATCAATGTGTTGGCTGCTCCTCTGCAGGACCGCACCACGGGGCAGTCACGAGGCTTTGGTTATGTTACATTTAGCACTGTGGAGGATGCTAAGGTATACTTTTCCTGCGCTCTATATGATCATGAAGCGTTTTTTATTCACATGTGCTTTACCTACAATTTTATTGATTACTGTTAATTTCTGGTCCAGAAAGCTGTCTCATCGCAACATGTTTTGAATGGTCGTTCACTAGATGTCAAAATTGCCACTCCGAAGGTAAGTTGTATACTCCAAAAAATTGCTGATTGAAGTTGTTTGTATTTTTCTAAGAAAAAATTGGCAGGATGAGATGGTTCCTTCTGCATCGAAAAAAGTGAGCCGGATATTTGTTGCAAGGATACCCCCTCACGTGACCGAGGGAATGTTTCGAAGGCAAGTATTATGCCATGCTATTCATTTTCGTTCGTCCATCCTTGTATTTTGCAGGTTGTCTGATCTTGTTTCATACGGTGCAGTTATTTTCAGAAATATGGAGGAATCGTTGATGCATATATGCCCAAGGTCAGTTTTTTAAGGTTTCTTGTGTGTTGTCCAGTTTTAACATTTTGAGAGTTCCTGGTATGATGTTAGCTTTTTTGCATTGCAGGATGCCGGTTCGAGATCACATCGTGGAATTGGCTTCGTCACATTTGATAATGCAGGTCTGCTTCATTTTGACGTTGATCTATGCTATATAGTGCCATACTTCATTTCTCTGCTCTCACTAAGCCAAGTGTGTTGATGATTTGTAGAGTCGGTGGACAGAATCATGAATGAGACGCATGAGCTTGGAGGCAGTTTGGTAGCTGTGGACCGTGCAACACCCAAGGTAGAATTTCTGGACATTTAAAGCCTTCTGCAGGTCTGTTTTTGAGCTCATTCAAACCTTTATCTGCTGTGTACAGGACGAGACTCTGAAAGGGTTTGGAGGTAGGCCTCAGTATGATCAGTCTGGAAGACCGCTTTCTGAACAGTGGGCAAAAGCTCTTCCTGATCAATGGGCAAAAGCTCTTCCTGATCAATGGGCTAAAATGGCTCCAGAACAATTTGGCTTTTACATGGCTGCTGCAGCGGCTGCAATGGCCCAGATGGGTGCACTTGGGGGCTCTATGGAGGGAGTGGATCTTGCAAGTTATGGGTTCCCTGGGTTTACAGCTCCTGGAGGAGCAGACAATGCTTCAGAAGGAGAAGCAAAGAATGCTGGTGCCCAAGCTAACGATCCATCTAGTGGTGCTGCTGAAGCCTCGCAAGCCACTGGATATGCAACTCAAGGTAGCGCTCCAGAAAACACTTCAGCTGCTGCTTCTGGTTATGAAACGGAAGCTGCAGCACAAAGCAATGCAGCCTCTGCTTATGGCCCTGCTGCCCTTTTCAACAGTATGTATTCAATGTTTTCTGGGTACGGTGCCAACCCAGTTACATCTAGCATGTCCTCTGCTGTGTATGGCAGTGCGCCAGGGGGAATGAACTTTTCTGCTGGATATGGACAAAGTGCTGAGTACAGCACTGCACCTGCTGGTCCAGGCTATTACACTGCTGCAGCAGGTGATGCAGCTGCTCAGCCTTACGGGTATGATCAGGGTTCAGGTACCCTTACATCGGGTGCTTACACATATGGTGGTTCGGGAGTCCCAGGGCAAGGATATGATAGTGGCGTCTCGTATGCTGCTCCGGAGGTTCCCAATTATGGGTATGGTGCAAGTGCTTCATATGCAGGGGCAGCCCCAACATCTGGTGCAGGATATGCTTCCAATATGTACGATCAGGCAGCAGGAAGGTATGCGCCTAGTAATCCACATGCCTCCACAATGGGCAACAAAGTATTTGTTGGGAAGCTTCCGCATGAGGCAACTGCTGAACACTTACGAAACTATTTCAGCTCTTTCGGCAGAATTGCAGATGTCTATGTGCCAAAGGTAGGTTCTTATGAGTTAGGTGTGCCGTTACACCATTTTAGATCTTCTGTCGTTTGGATTTGATCATTGTTGTTCTTTGTAGGATCCCAAGAAGACTGGTCATAGAGGTTTTGGATTTGTGACCTTCTTTGAAGATGGGGTAGCTGAACAAGTAGCGCTCCAATCGCATGAAATTCTTGGGCAGCCTGTAAGTATGATTGTTGAGTATGGTGCTTGTAGGGATAACTGTGCTGCTTATGTGATTTACTGGCTGCGTGGTTCTTGATTGCAGGTTGCGGTAGATAGGCCAACTCCCTTGGACAGCACTGCAAATACTAGTTATACAGGCAATTTTGCATCACAGCCCGGGGTTGGAGATGCTAGTGCATGGGGTAACACTGCTGAGCTGCAGAGAAATTATGAATATGCTAGTGCAAGGGTAAGCATCTGAAAATATGCTTGACGTCGGCTTTCCTGTCTAATGCTATCATACTGATCTGCATCATTTTTCCAGCTTGGCTTTTTAGCTGGGGGGCAGCACGGCAACCCTTACGATGGAGCAGCTGGTGCTGATCGGGGGTCGCGTCCTTCCGATTTCAGGTATAGACCGTACTAGTACAAAAAATCGGCGAGCAATAAGCCTACCTGCAGGGAGGTTGGAGGTTTCTTCTCAGATTCTAGTTGTAAGCACAGAGGATGCTTCTCAGTTGTTGGGTGTAAGTTTGGCTATTGAAGCTTCCCTCTCCTGTCCACTGTGAAACTGGGGGAAGTTTGTATGCGAGACTTGTTTCGAAGATAGTCTAGTATTCACAAAGCATGATAATCCGAATAAGAAGTGAATCACCTGCTTCAGTTTTATTGGGATGTATTTTCTTTTGGTCAAGTTACTTTCTGAGTGTGGCTTTGTTGGCGTCTTCTTTACGATTGCCCTCTTTTGAAAAGTTGCACTGTGTAAGAATGAAATTTCTGTCCACGTTTTTGTTTGGCTTTGCACCAAAGGATTTTTGATGCAAGAATGAACTAAACCTACGATGCTTTTCTGTGGAATTGCATAGCAATGCATGAGATAGAAGGTATTTGTGCGATTGATGCAAGTGGTTACAGGTTTAACTCATTCCTATAAGCTATTAATCACATTCTTATGATTTGAACACCAAAATAACCCTTGAGCTGTTATGAGTGGTTTATGAGGTAAGCAAGGGGCGATGCCGGGTTTCGCGAAAGGTCTTCAACCTGGAAGTTTTACATGCTGGCATTATTAATCCATTTTGCTGGAGTCTCTCTCCCCCCCCCGCCCCCAATGCTGGCTTCTTTATCACCGCCAGCAATTGAGACCTCCAGTGGAAGCACGTCGTGCCCCTAGAGATGAGGATCAGTGCAATTTAGGATCTCTTCAGAAGATGTTGAATAAAACCATGGCAACGCTTGCCGAATTGTAGCTGAACTTTGAGGAAAACTCGATTTAGGCAATCCACTTGCTCAAGGTGGCTGTTGAAGATTTGCCAAAAGAGTAGCTCAACCGAAGGATAGAGGATGAACTTTTCTGCATTCCCAGCATTAGTACATTTATAATTTCGTCTGTGGTAGGTAGTGCTTTGTTGGGTGACCTATTGATCACATGCATTGTGATTATTGCTACAACTAAAAACCATCTGACAAGTTTGCATTGGAAAAATTCTCCAATAGTGTAATTCATTTTCTTATTTGGCAAGGTTGTGAGGAGCATTAAGCATTTTTTGAATGCCATCCGTAACCTAGCAACAATGAAATTCTTTGAAGACGTATTTGTTGCCAGTATTGGTACTTGAGACTTAATGTTTTGATTAGGTTGGTTCTACATCAGAGAATTAATTTTGAAAGATACATAATGCACGATCCTTATTAGAGCCATTGGTGGATATGTGCATACTTCATTAAATAGATAGCACAATCTAGTGACAGGTGGTGGGCATAAGCCCACCTACAAAAAAGTTCACATAATTCAAAATAGAAGTCAAAAAGTTTAACAAACCCAAATGAGAAGGGATAACTCAAAAGTGTTGAATTATGTTTACAAATAAAAGCAATAATGCACACTTTGTATTAAATGCAGAAGCGGTTATTGCGGTGGTTATCATGTACACACCTATCTATAGAGACGTGGCCTTGGATGTGGTGTCGTTCCATGTTTACTCACTTTATAGCATGCCTGATATGGTTTGATAATGCACGTAGTCAAGTGTTTCGTGGTGCATGCCCATCTAGCCTACAAAGTTCGATACGGGCAAAAATTGCCAAAGATAGTAAGTAGCAGGTGCGATTACTATAGATGTGTCGAGTGATCATAACAAGTGAAGTTGATGTTCAACATGTAATTTGAGCTCAAGGAAAGTTTTCCACGAAAATAGGGAATTTATGTAGCTTGTTTGGATTTTAAATACCCAAAAAAGATCTTTTTTGGGCCAAAAATGGCATAAAAATGGTTTTAAAAAATAGCCATTTTGAGAAAAAATGCTTAAAAAATTGACATCATAATTTTTCACAAGTTTGTAAGCCAAGGGGGTTGCTTCACTATGGTTGAAAACTTGCAATATTTCCTCTTTTTTGTATTCACTTTATGGTTGCTCTATGAATGTGATGTAGTCCTCGCTCTCTACTATCTCGTATCTAAGCTTGTGAGAGAGTGAATAAGGGTTTCCCTTCATCAAAATGATGTGTGGG
Organism: Adiantum capillus-veneris; assembly: GCF_014529385.1. Lineage (NCBI taxonomy): Eukaryota > Viridiplantae > Streptophyta > Polypodiopsida > Polypodiales > Pteridaceae > Adiantum > Adiantum capillus-veneris. Next base: position 81,370,761 of record NC_140934.1, read on the forward strand.
CTTTAATAAGGAAGCTCTAAAATAATGTTCGATGTGAAGGCGGAAGCTCGTGATTTTCTTTCAACAGTTTAAAGTTACGAGTATGTTATTAGAGGTGAGGTTACAATCAAAGCAAAAATTCTAGTGAATAAACTGGCAAGATAAGTGGTAATTACTCTAGGAAGAAGGCATAGCGAAGTCAAGCTGTACTTGTGTTCGTTACCTTGTGCTTGCGATAAATGCAAGAAGGCATCAAGGCGTACCATGTGTTGACTTAGATTACCTCAACATTCCCCCTCAAGATCAACATCATCTCAAAATTGCCTTACGTTCACTGCTTCTAGGGCCTTCATGAACTTATTTGCAACATGCTCAACTATCCTCATGTACCTAAGGTCAATGTCGGCACCCACCATCTTGTCGTTCTATGAAGCGGCACTGCATCTCAATGTCCTCTCTTCTTGCATGGAACACTAACCATAATGTTGCTTCTTGGTAGCAACATTTCAAATGAGAACATAAACCCACTGATAGATTGCCAATCTAATAGAATACCAGCCTAATCAACGTTTCTGTAACCATAGAGATGCATCTGCCTATTAGCATCATAAAATAACGGAGACTCCAATGTAGCACTCATATGGTGTCATAATAACTAATATCTAATTCTCCTAAATATTTTTCTCATGTTAAACTGATCATTTAATATGGGGAAGTGCTAGGGGAGAAAAAGCTAGAATATTGGTTAAGCTGGCAGACCGACCATAGTAGGGATCCAAAAGAGGGAAAATAGGGATCCAAAGGGGAAGCAATGTGCAACAATGGGCTTTAAAGATCCTAAGGTTTAGCCCATTAAGACTTCCAAAATGCTAAGGTTCCAAAAATCAAAGGTTGTGTCCAATGGTCAAACTTAGAAAAATTGGATGCTTTGTGTGTGTATAAAACAGTTTTCATGATTCCTACATAGGAGGGGCCGAGCCCTGTAAGTAGGGGATGAGAGAGAGAGAGAGAGAGAGAGAGACACACACACACACACACACACACACACACACACACACACACACACACACACACACACACACACACACACACACACAAGCTTCCTTTACACAAAGGGAATGAGGGACACATGTCAGCTCCCTAGCCCAGATGCCCACAAGATGCACTCAGATCCTATTGGATGGCTATGGAGGTGGACCAATGAGAATTAGGCTAGAGTAAATCTAGTTTAATTTATTTAAAAACACTTAATAAAAGAACCAATAAGAATTAAGCTCTCTGGAAGACTATTGGACAGTCTCCCAAGGGGTCCAACGAGCATTAAGCAGCCCAATAGGTTGCTTGATTCCTATGGGCCAGGAGACAAAGGGGTCCAATGGGAGTTTAGTTGCATTAATTAATTACCTAAATCTCTCACAAAAGGGGAAAGGGGGACACATGTCAGAAGTCTATCACTTATGATACTTAATTCTCACTGGCTAACCTTGGAGAGGTCCAATGAGGTGTCAACATGAGTAAATTGCATGAGGGGTTGACCAAGAGAGAGAGGGGGCTGATTTTTCAAGGGCATTATTCCACACACACTCACACTGGCTCATGTGTGAAGCAAGAAGACTCTCTCTCTCTCTCTCTCTCTCTCTCTCTCTCTCTCTCTCTCTCTCTCCTTCTCCAACTTTAATGGAAAGCTCATCATCTACTCCAAGCTTGTGAGAAGGGAGGTCTACACCAACAACTCTTGGCTTTGTGATGCAAATCCAACCAAGAGCTAAGCTTCAATGCATGCTCGTCTCCTCTACCATGCTAATTACTAAGCTATGCTATGCTAATATGAGTGATTATGTGAGGAGATGTACATCTTTCTCTTAAGACTACTCCTTCTTCCTCTCAATCTACTCTCATACCCCGCTAGCTCTCACCAAATTCAAAGGTGTGTGAGGTCTTGGGTTTGAGACCGTGAGGGAATTGGTGTTGAGTTTTATAAGTGTTTGCTGAGTGCTTGAAGTTTGAGACCGTGAGGGAATTGGTGTTGTGTTTTATAAGTGTTTACTGAGTGCTTGAAGTTTCCATCTTCATTGCACTAGCTAGTGATTGAAAGAACACAAAGAATTGTATTATAAAATGTTTCCCTTGATGGGGGAAACCTATAATACAAAGCATTTTGGAGGGGGGACCGGCTCCATGTAAATCCGGTCCTCAACTGTTGTCAATAGCTTAATTTCTCTCTCTTGTGAAGTATTGTTCATGCCTATCTAACTAGGTGTTATGCTTTTTGTTGCTCTCTCCACCCAAGCACTCTTGTTATGCTCATTAGGAATCTATTCTAATGAAATGCTCACCATGTTCATGCTATTTTCCGCTACATACAAGTTATTAGGAATCTATTCTAATGAAATGCTCACTATGTTCATGCTATTTTCCGCTACATACAAGTTACTAGGCCATTAAATGTTATATTGGTATCAGAGCACAAGGTTTCTCTTTTCTTGCTCAAGAAGGGAGGTCCTCAAGCTAGCTATAAATGTTTGTTATTATTAATTGCAATTGAGTAAGTAGAATAGGGATTTTTCAGCCTTGCAGTGCGCATGTCTTCGTGCAGATAACAGGGCATCACGTCGAGAGCTATGGTCTTAATAGTGGAGTCCTACGGGGCTTGCCTACGGCTTAACCACTATTGAGCTATTAGAAGCTTGACAAGAGCCGGTGCTATTTTGGTGTTGAAAGACCCTCTCTTCTATTCCTTGCAATTAATGGTATTCGAGCCACAGGTACAATAGCTTGAGTGGTTTTCTAAAGGGGTAAAGAGGAGTAGCAACTAGGGCTTGAAGTGCCAAAGTACAATTAAAAAAAGTTTACGCCTAAAAGCTGTTAGAATGGCTGACAATAGTAAAGAGAGTGAAATTAATGTTGATAGCTTTGATTTTGCTAATGAGCAGGCTACTAATGATGCCCCTATGCTTGTTAACTACCTTGTTTCTAGGCTTCAACAAGCAGTGGGCAATCCATCCCTCCAAAGTGAAGTGCAACAACAGCTTTGTGCTCATGTGATTCTCCAAACTCCCCACCATGACGAGAGAGTACCTAGGATTCCTCCTTGAGAGACTCCCAAAAAAGGCCTCTCTCCGACTCGGGAAGAAGAAGAGGATCCATACGAAGGGCTCAAAAATTTGCTTCTTGATGACGCATCTCCTTCCCAAAGGAGAACTCAAGAGGCCCCACCGAAGGAACGAGAAAGAAGCGAGTCTCCTGTCACCTTGGCGGAGATGGCTCCACGAAGATGGGGGGCAAAACGCTCTCCATTACCTCCTAAACGGAGAATACTATCGCACACTTGTCCACACCATAATTCAAAGAGGGATGACAAAAAGCAAGAGACGAAAAAGGCGAGAAAGAGGTCACCCTCTTCTTCATCTTCTTCATCATCTTCCTCATATGAAGAAAGTGATGGTGCAGACAAGGAGGACAAAGGCAAGAAAAAGGCGAGAAAGAGGCCACCCTCTTCTCCATCTCCCTCAAATTATTCATCTTTTGAAGAAAGTGATGGTGCAACTTTTGAACCATCAAAAGGAAGAGGCCATAGGAAATCCTATGCTGCATGGAAGAGGTTGTCCAAGCTCAAAAAGTTCAAAGAGAGAGGAAAGAGCATCTCTTTCCTTACCTACGATGGCACCTTTGGTGCTACGGACAAAGTCTTGGCCTTTATCCAACAATTCGATGCGGCGTTTGGAGATGAGGACTTCATGGAGTCCTCTAAGCTATGTCATGTAGCTATGCACTTTCAAAAGTTTGCCAGGCAATGGTGGTCTAGCCTATGGGCCAACGGTGAAGCTCCACGAACATGGAAAGCTTTAAGAGCTTCCATCATGAAACAATTTTTGGCCACCGATGCCAAAGACGAAGTACTCAACGAATAGCGAAGCTTGAAGCTCTCTCACTACGAATCCATTCACAAATATGTAGACAAGTTTTGGGAGTTACATCTCAAAGCCACTGTCTTCAAAAAGATGGATTTTGCAGAGCAAAAACAATAATATTGTGCGGGCTTAACTGAAGAAATGGCGGAGTATGTCAACTCCCAAAGGCCATGCACCATATCTATGGTTGTACACCATACTATGGTGGCTTCTCGAATCAATTTCCAAAAAGGGGCTAAGGGAAATTCTAAGCCAATGAGCCTAAGGGGAAGGACAATGTCCAAAAGTCTCCTAAGGGAATTCCAATAACAACAAAGCTAAGGAGAAGGGAGTTTACAAAGGCAAAAATAAACTCTCTCTTGAAGAGCTTGAGCGTTATCGCAATGATAACCGCTGTTTCAAGTGCGACGAGCAAGGGCATACGTACCACGCTTGTCTCCAAAAGAATACCCACCATGAGCCTCCTAGAGCTATCTTGGTCAAAAACCAAGAAGAGGAAGCTCACCACAAGGGATCTCCTCTATGCCATGCTTGGGGAAAGGTAAGAGAACATGATGCTTTTATTCTCTTTGACCCTGGTTCTACTCACAATTTCATATCCACAGAGTTTACCACCAAGCTAGGCATCCAAGCCTATGAGATGGGAGATGTCCTACCCGCCGCAGATGGTGCTTTCAAGGGGCAAGAAGCTTCAATCACTCCCTTAATTGGAAAATTGAGGGACATATCTAAAGCTATGTGGACAAAGAGGACTTCTTTATCTCTCCTTTCAAGCACAAGGATGTAATCCTAGGGGCACCATGGTTTGATCGCATGGTTGCCAATGTTAAATTCCCCGAAAGGAAAATTTACTTTTAGTACAGGGAAAAAGATATGTACATATATGCCAAAGAAATGGGTAACACCATTCCCATTGTACATACGCAAGCTTTCAGTAAGTCAATAAAGAGCTCTATTTTCGTGTACATGATTTTTGTTAAAGATTCCCAAAATGAACGTAATGCTTTAGCAAAAGAAAATATAAACAATCACAAGAAATTAGAGTTATCCAATTTTCTGTAGGTGTTTCAAGATGTTTTTATTGACGACATCCCTTGTGAACTACCTCCTAAACGAGGCAATAATCACCATGCAATTGAACTTCTTCTAGGAAGTTCACTGCCTAATAAACCTCCTTATAGAGTTTCTCAAGCTTAACAAGAGGAGATTTTGTGGCAAGTGCATGAGTTAGTTGAGAAGGGCATGGTTAGGCCTAGCTCATCTCCATTTTGCTCACCCGTGTCAATAGTACAAAAGAAAGACGGTGCATATCGTATGTGTGTCGACTACAGAGCACTAAATAGGATGTCTATCAAAAATAGGTTTCCCGTTCCACGGGTAGAAGACCTATTTGATAAGCTACAAGGATCAACCTACTTTAGTAGGATTGACCTAAAAAGTGGCTACCATCAAATAAGGATAGTTGATCAAGACATGTAAAGACCGCATTTTGCACTACTTTTGGTCTTTAGGAATACATTGTCATGCCTTTTGGCTTGACCAATGCACCAGCCACATTCAACCGCTTGATGGAGAAGCTATTCAGGCCTCATCGAACCTTTACAGGAGTGTTCTTTGATAATATTATTATCTACTCTAATTCACTAGACGAACACAAGCAACACCTCCAGGTAATATTTCAAGTCTAAGAGAATAAACTTTATGTTAATCAAAAGAAAAGTGAGTTTTTCTTACAAGAGATTCAATATTTAGGTCACATTATCTCTCAAGATGGAATCCAAAAGAATCCATCAAAGTTAGAGGTAATAAAAGGATGGCCTAAACCAAGGAATCTTCATGAACTAAGAAGCTTTATAGGTATGTGTGCATACTATAGACGCTTCACATAAAAGTTCTCACAAATCACGGGACCATTACATGACCTAACAAAGAAAAAAGTTAGGTATACATGGTTTGCCAAGGAGAACAATGCTTTTGAAAAGCTTATCTCTCAACCTGTGCTTACACTGCTAGATCTCTCAAAGTCATTTGAGGTCCAATGTGACGCTTGTGGTGATTGCCTTGGAGCTGCTTTGCTCCAAGAAGGGCACGCCATAGCCTACGAAAGTCAAAGGCTCGATCCTGTTGAGCAAGCTCTAGGCATATATGAAAAGGAACTCCTCGCAGTTCTCTCATGGAAGCACTATTTAGTGGAAACTCCTTTCATTCTGCGGGGACGGATCACCAAAGCCTTAAGTACTTCATGACGCATACCAAGCTCTCCAACAAACAAATGAGGTGGGCAAAGTTTCTTTTGCAATTTCACTTTCATATTGCTCACATTGCTGGCAAGCATAACCAAGTAGCCGATGCACTCTCAAGACGACCAAGAGTGAATGCGGTTTCCATGGCAACTCACAATCATCTATCTTCTATGATAGATGAGTTTACTATTGGTCCCGATTTTAGAGATATGATTTCAGCCCTTGCACTAGGGAAGAAAGAGGAACCATTTACTTTACAAGGTGGTTATCTTCTCTATGGCAATAGACAATGCGTTACTAACTCACTACGTGAGAAAGTAATGTATGAATCTCGTGCTCATCCTTATGCGGGGCATAGAGGGATTCAGTCTACCCTAAAAGGGACTGAAACATATTTCTATTGGCCTACCATGAAACAAACATCCAAGAGTATGTTTCTAAATGTGTGGTATGCCATAAGACTAAGTTTGATAGAGGGAAGCAACCTGGATTGCTTCAACCTTTGCCAATCCCTAGTTCACCATGGGAGAGCATATCCATGGATTTTATCTTTGGTTTGCCTAAGTCTATCCATGGGAATACGAGAATATGGACAATAGTAGACAAGTTCACCAAACAAGCTCATTTTATACCTGTCAAAAAGACTATCAAAGCTTATCAAATGGCAACCCTTTTCATACCACAAATCTTCAAGTACCATGGCTTGCCAATGTCCATAGTGTCGGATAGAGATCCTAGAATGACCAATAATTTTTGGAAGGGTCTCTTTGAGAATATAGGGGCAAGGCTAAACTTCTCTTCCGCCTATCACCCGCAAACGGATGGCCAAAATGAAATAGCTAACCTAACAATTCTTGATCTACTAAAAGCCTATGTAATGGAAGTAGATCAAAGGTCCCAATGGGAGAAGTACTTACCCTTAGTGGAGTATGCCTATAATAACACTGTACATACTTCCACCGGAAAATCACCTTTGAGGTAATTGAGGGAAGATCAAAAAGTCCCCTGCTACTTAAGGTACATGGGAAGATCTTCGCTGTAGATGAGTATAGCCGAGACCTACAAGAATCTATCCAAAAGATTAAGGATGCTATCTCTATCTCCCAGCAAAGGCAAAAGGTTGCTGTTGATAAGCATAGAAGAGCCCAAGCCTTTAAATAAAATGATTGGGTCCTACTTAAATTTCCCAAGGCTCGATTAAGGCACACAATGGACAAGAATCCTACAGGACACCAAAAGTACTATGCTAAGTTACCAAAAAGGTACTATGGTCCCTTCTAGATTCTTAGACTAATCAATGAGATGGCTATCAACTCAAGTTGATATGGCTATCAATGAGATGGCTATCAACTCAAGTTGCCCAGTCATTGGCTCATACAAAATGCTTTTTATGTGAGCCTACTAAAGCCTTATAAAGGAGAGCCACCTCAAGAACCAACTATTGAAGACCCACCGGAGATCGAGGACCAAGAAGAGGTGCCGCAGCCCGAGTCCATTCTCCAACATGAAGACAAGATATTAAGAGGCGGTAACACTATCCAAAGATATCTTATTATGTTTAAGAATTATCCTTTTGAAGATGCTAGATGGATGCAAGGCATACAATTAAAGGATAACCTAAACCTTGTCAATGCTTACAATGCTTCCCTAGAGTAAGCAAATGTACAAATATTTAAAATGAACAAAGTTTTTGTCTTATAAGACTCTCTTTTTCTTTATTGTGCACAAATGTGAAGTAGTATGCATGCTTAGAATCAAGTTTGCGGAGATGACGTCTCCCAAACACCAAGTAGAGCTTGTCACTCAACTATGGAAGATTGATAGGACTAATGTGCAGACATGCTTGCGGCAGCTTAGGCTATCAAGCACCAAATGGATTAGTCATCCATTATGGAACGATTTCGTAGGGTAAGGTAGGGATCCTCTACCTGCTAGAAAAAGGACTAATGAATAGGTTTTATCTTCTCTACCCCATAGTCGAGGACGACTAGGATTTCAAGAGAGAGGTAATGTCATAATAACTAATATCTAATTCTCCTAAATGATTTTCTCATGTTAAACTGATAATCTAATATGGGGAAGTGCCAGGGGAGAAAAAGCTAGAATATTGGTTACGCTGGCAGACCGGCCATAGTAGGGATCCAAAGGAGGGAAAATAGGGATCCAAAGGGGGGGCCATCTGCAAAAGAGCAATGTGCAACAATGGGCTTTAAAGACCCTAAGGTTCAGCCCATTAAGACTTCCAAAATGCTAAGGTTCCAAAAATCAAAGGTTGTGTCCAATGGTCAAGCTTAGAAAAATTGGATGCTTTGTGTGTGTACAAAACAGTCTTCATGATTCCTACATAGGAGGGGCCGAGCCCTCTACAAGTAGGGGATCAGAGAGAAACACACACACACACACACACACACACACACACACACACACACACACACACACACACACACACACACACACACACACACACACACTCACAAGATTCCTTTACACAAAGGGAATGAGGGACACATGTCAGCTCCCTAGCCCAGATGCCCACAAGGTGCACTCAAATCCTATTGGATGGCCATGGAGGTGGACTAATGAGAATTAGGCTAGAGTAAATCTAGTTTAATTCATTTAAAAACACTTAATACAAGAACGAATAAGAATTAAGCTCTCTAGAAGACTGTTGGACAGTCTCCCAAGGGGTCCAATGAGCATTCAGCAGCCCAATGGCTTGCCTGATTCCTATTGCCCAGGAGACAAAGGGGTCCAATGAGAGTTTAGTTGCATTAATTAATTACATAAAGCTCTCACAAAAGGGGAAAGGGGGACACATGTCAGAAGGCTATCACTTATGCTACTTAGTTCTCATTGGCTAAGCTTGGAGAGGTCCAATGGGGTGTCAACATGAGTAAATTGCATGAAGGGTCGACCAAGAGAGAGAGGGGGACTGATTTTTCAAGGGAATTATTCCACACACACTCACACTGGCTCATGTGTGAAGCAAGAAGATTCTCTCTCTCTCTCTCTCTCTCTCTCTCTCTCTCTCTCTCTCCTTCTCCAGCTTTAATGGAAAGCTCATGATCTACTCCAAGCTTGTGAGAAGGGAGGCCTACACGAACAACTCTTGGCTTTGTGATGCAAATCCAACCAAGATCCAAGCTTCAATGCATGCTCATCTCCTCTATCATGCTAATTACTAAGCTATGCTATGCTAATACGAGTGATTATGTGAGGAGATGTACATCTTTAGACCAAGAGGGAATTGATGTTGTGCTTTATAAGTGTTTGCTGAGTGCTTGAAGCTTCCATCTTCCTTGCACTACCTAGTGATTGAAGGAACACAAAGAATTGTATTATAAAATGTCTCCCTTGATGTGGGAAACCTATAATACAAAGCCTTTTGGACGGGGGACCGGCTCCATGTAAATCCGGTCCTCAATTGTTGTCAATAGCTTAATTTCTCTCTCTTTTGAAGTATTGTTCATGCCTACCTAACTAGGTGCTATGCTTTTTGTTGCTCTCTCCACCCAACCACTCTTGTTATGCTCATTAGGAATCTATTCTAATGAAATGCTCACTATGTTCATGCTATTTTCCACTGCACACAAGTTACTAGGATATTAAATGTTACATATGGTATAATGTGCACCTCATTGCAGCCAGGTATGGCTTCCTAGGAAGCTACATAAACTAGCTCAACCATATAACTCAAATGTGGTCATGAGATTGTCAAGAGATTAAGCTATCTATAATATTCTTGTACATGGAGGCATTCTCAAGCACATCAAATTTTGATCTAACGACATAGCAATAGGCTTACAATCAACCATTCCATGCTTTGTGAATGGCTTACAATCATGTAAGGTGTGAGTCAAGGAGAGAAGAGTGGATTTATCCCACATGCACTGGTGCAATGCTGTAGAGCTACTTAAAGCTCATTTCATAAATGAATATTTACAATTCTATTTTGCATTTCATCTCTCTTGTTTATGGTGAGCTTGTAATTTCTTAGCAACAACTCAAGATCGTGTTTATGAGTCCAATTTAATTGATCTTGGAATCTAATTTGCTTGAGTAATAATCTAGCCAACACACACTGACTTGTGTGCACAATGTTTCTCTTTCATCCACCCTAGCTAGCACGATCCCATTTCCATCAAGTGGTATCAGAGCTACAGTGTGCTAGCTAGGATTCTTGTTATGCTTGTGTGTGTTAGTGATTAGATTTTTTTTGTGTGGCACTCTCCAATCTCTATTTGCACTAGCTTAATAACCCCAATCCCTAATCACCATTTGGGCAAGAGCATGCTCCACTCGCTTTGGTAATTCGGTGAAGGAGAACTTACATTTAGCATTGATTGTGTGTTCAATTTTTTGTAATTTTTGTGCTCATTTTCAGCTTTCTTAATAGCCTCATAACTCTTGTTGAAAGCCACCATTGGCTAGGGCAACCTGTGTGTGTGTGCGAAGTGCTTTTCAACGCTCTTCCATAGAGCTCTCGCATGCTTCGATCACACCTCATTTGACCAACTTATTAAGCTATTAAAATACTCCATTTTCAACCCTTAATTGACTGCTTGATTACTTAATTTCTTGGAGGACATTACCCCTAATTATCTTCCTCTATAATTAGGTGTGTGTGGAGGCCTGTGTTTTTTTTTTTGTGTGGGTGCCACTTCCCTGCAAAACCGAGAACAAACAGTTTATTACTAAGGCACTACCACAAGCAAAAAGGCTAGGCCAATGGGTTTAGGGATATTGACAGACGGCTCTAGCGAGTGGTGGGTTCAACCTGGGCGGATCCAATTTCCGGACTTAATTGCAATTCAATCCCTTAGCGGGTCCACTGGCGGTAGTTCACGCGTCGCATACAACGACCCCGTTTTTTTGGCGCTTGTCGGGAGGACTCCACTTGTGCGCTTATGTCGCACGTGTCAATGAAAGGAACTTGCCGATACACAGTGTGCGAGCCACAAATGGCTCCATGCACACAACAAGCCTAAACTATTAAGCTAAAAGAAGGCGATGAAGTGTCCCTCACCGCTCTACGCTTGCTTCGTGGAGGATTCCTCGCCGCGAAGAAGAAGGAGACGCCGCTACGCCGCGCTCAACCGCCTCACCGCCGTCGTGCCATCGTTGCAATGCTCGATCGCACACACTCTCTCTCTCTCTCTCTCTCTTTCCCTCTCTCTCTCATGCATACACACACACACAAGGAGATGAAGAAGAAGAAGATGGAGATGGAGCAAGAGCACTCTTCTATTGCACAAATGAGAGAATGAATGAATTTTAGGTTTAGTTGACTTTTATATGAGCTCATCCCATTCACACTTGGGCGCCCATGCTTAGCCAACTAATCCCTTGAATGTTCCAGTTAGAGTGCGCCTCTCATCGGCGATCAGTCTTACCCTTTTCCTATTGGACCGACAAGCCCGGTACCTGACTCTACCAAGTGAATAATACAACGTCCGTTGTAGGTGATATGGTGTCCGTGAGCCGTGAGGGTTAACATGCCCCCCTTCCTGATGTAGATTCCGTTCTCGGAAGCTATTGAGTTGAAGCTCGTTCGTCGAGGTGGAAGAGCATTTGAGATGAATGTCCTTAGCCTTCTTCAGTCACTGCAAAATCACACAACATTGGCACAGTAATTGCATTCTCATATAGAATTAAAAAGCATATGCAGTTGTAGGCAGACAATGTGATTGGTAACAGAATTTTAAACCATTTGTCAGCAAGAAACATTAAATTGCAATATAATCAAATGCATAAACAGATGTAAAGGTAAAAAATTAAACATGTATGGGATCGCTAATTTAACGGTCGAAAGGTACTAGAGATCGACTATTAATACCATGGGTAAGCTTCTTAATTTTCTCTGGTCAATTAAGTTGTTTAATCGCGAGAGCCAAGTATTTCATGTTCGAGGGCTGACTAGAGGCTATACCTAGAAGACCTTGTAGTTAAGCTACGATAAAAGGAATTGCTCATGAAATCATCGCCTGACTTATTTCCTTTTCTTTGAGCCCCCAAAGTCTTTTCACAGTGATTCAATTTTGATGTGTGTGCTTATTTTGTATGCCTTGGGTTTTTTTCTTTTCAAGGAAAAGCGTCCACACTGGGAACCTCTAGGGCTCTAGTACCATAGGCGATATATGTGAGTGAAGTATCCAATCAAGCTGAGATTTCTCTTCCTTGCTTAAGATTTTACATTGTGGCACTTTGATTTTTTGTTTGTTCATTTTTAACATTTTAATTTTGTAACTTTGGGGGTAACACTGTTACACCTCCCCAGGCTCATCACACTAGTAAACTCCCTTTATAATACTTAAGCTAAAGGTCAATAGGATCAAGCCCACTAGAAAGCCCTAGTACATTTCACACAATGTTGCCTAAATCGGATTAAGAACCTAAGTAACCATTGATTATTAGGAAGGCATTCCCCATGGTATTAAGAGAAGATCTCTAACACCTAACTTGGTCAAACTAGCTTAGTCGGACTGCTTGATTTTTAAATCTAGACAAGTGATTATGACAAAAAATTCATTGAATTTAATGTTTGGTACTAAGCAAATGCGTTGAATATTATGCTACTAATCACAATCAAAGCAGACAAACATGGATGCAAAAAGATAAGGGGCAATGCTAATGGACAAGAAACACCTGTTTGTGTCGATGGCTGCACTTGATTTGAAGTGTGAATGAGAGAAAGATCCCATGAAAGTCCAAATCCTAACAACAGCAACACGTTCCTATACACACTAAGAAACACAAAGAATACCTCTAGGAGGCACATCAGTGGGAAAAGGTACCAACACTTATTGAGCAAAAAAAAAAAAAAAAACATAAGGAATCCTAACCTAATTATTTGCACTCCCCTTAGAGAGCCAAGGGAATAGGATATTGTAGAGATTCGGGGGAAACCCTAAGGCTAAACCCCTATCCTCGTCGTTGAGATAAACAAAGTCATCATTCATGAGACCATATGTGCCATCCGTGTAGTCATGTAAATCTTCTTCTTCATCATAGGTACCCATGTTTACTAAGAAGGTCACTAGACACCTATAGTCATCTTGGTCAAAAGGATAGGCTTGTGCAATGGGAGAAACGCTCTCTACTAAGTATGGATGAGTCGTGGTCAAGAGATGTGTCAGCCACTCTAACTCCTTAAAATTCCTCTCACATGCTAGCGTACTTACCAAATCCCATTCACATGCAAGCACCGAAAAGACCATGTGAAACATTTGTGAAAAGTAACAAGGGTACCTCTCACCCAAGGCAGGAGTGGATGACTCTAGCGTACTAGCCATATCTGTACACACAAATAGATGATGGTTAGAGTGCAAATATTACAAGGGTCGTGTTCTTGTGCATAATGTGTTTTTATGATTTTGTGTTATGGCTCTTGCTCTTTTACTTTTTTATCTTGTTTTTGTGAGTATAAGGCTTTATATATACATTCCCTAAGATTGGAGATTAAGAGGTAAGGGAGAAAGGTTGAGAGGGAAGCAAGTGAATGATGGATGTTAACAAACACTCCCCCCTTCCTTGGGTAGATCATACCGTTTGAAATGATGTCGTCACCCTTTGAAACCAGTTGTTCCAAGTTGTTATAGGTGAAGGATTTAACCAATAGTTTTCGACTGCTCTATGCGTTTCATCTAGTTGCAAGGGTGGTAAGGTACTCTCCCATGATTTTATTTGCAACATCGTTGTACGTGGTGAACTTACAACGGGAGGTGTAAACTCTTTCTTGTTTGTATGGATATGTACAATGGTAGGTGGAGGTTGTGTCGAAGCTTCTATTTCTGTATAGGAACTACATGAAGAGCAAGAAGCTTCATTTGCTTTCCCTGTTCGCGAGCTAGGTGGAACAAATCGTTCTTTCTTTGGTACCCAAACTAGCTCTGGAGCGAGTGTGTCGCATTCTGTGATTTTTTCCTTTCCACGATCTTCAATTTGTTTTGGAGCCACAGGATTGAGCTCACATGGGCCCGGTGACAAGTAAGAGCACAATTTACGTTTTGGCACCCAGATTTGATCATTTCCTTCATAGTAGCCTTGGGCTTCCAATAGTTTTTTAGGAATCCAACGCAACATTTCTTTACATTTCTTGGGGCGAATGGGACGTCTCTTACCAGGCTCCTGTCTTTTAGCATTGGCTATGGTTGCTAAAGAAGCTTTAGGGACCCACTTGTATGTTTTCTTTGTTATATTGGGATGGATATTGTGTGTCTCAAGCTTTATTTCAGCTACATCAGTTGAAGCTCTAGAGACTTGGGCTATGGGGACATATGGTTCAACCTCTTGGACATGCAATGTTTTGGGTTTTATTTCCTTAAGAGGCAATATCTCAGGGACTATGGCTTGCGTGGCAGGGCTAAGAGTTGGTTTCGTGTTGTGACACCCCCTGTCCCCCAATCAATAGTGCATTTGGTGGCTATCATCCACATGTGTCCTAGGTTTATATTACCCTCCATAGTTCCAACAGGCATGACCAAAAAGTCTTGAGCTACAACCCCATTGTCATAACTGACAGAAGTGTGCCAGATTCCAAAAACTGCAGTTTTTTTCTTGTTGACAACCTTGACTTGGATAATACTCTCAAATAGAGGTGGCTTCCCTAACTGACACCACACCCCATATTATAGCAGATTATATTTAGCACCATGTCCAATAAGGCGTTATATAGCACTTTTCCATAGGTGTTGTTTAGCTCAATAGGGTATCGTAGAGGTGTGTCAGAGTCCAACCAATCCTCGTCGATGTCAATGTGGAATGCATGTGTGACTCCAAGGTTAGCCTCTCGTTTTTGTCTTATACGTTGTTGTCGCTCCTTAGCCTCAGCTTGAGCTTGTATCTTCTTCAATTCTATTTGTGCCTTGGATGCCTTTTTTGTATGGATGGCACGCAACTCCTCTTGGCTTAAAGGATCATAGTATCTTTTAAATTTGCTCCCATTGAGGAATCCAATGGTTTCAACTCCATCAAGAGTCTCCACACGAATGGTTCCTTGTGGGGCGATCTCACATACTCTATATGGTCCTTTTCCTGTATATTTCAACTTTTTCTTTTCGTTACGCACTCCATACATAAGGAATTTATCACCAACATTGATATCTTTGTTCTTTAGATGACGGTCAAACCATTTCTTCCTCCTATCTTTCTCCACAAGTGCATTTTGCACAGCTAATTGCCTCTCTTCATCTAAGATTTCAAGGATATATAATTGCTCAACTAAGGGGTTACCATCCCAACCTTCTTGAGAAGCTACTCGAAGACTAGGAACGACAAACTCCCATGGCATAACCGCTTCTTGGCCATACACCATCTTGAATGGTGTGCAGTTAATGACAACTTTATACGCAGTACGATAAGCCCATAGAGCTGATGTAAGCTTTAAATCCCAATCTGTGCGATGATCTTCCACCGTTTTGGTTAAGATAGAGATTAAGGTCTTATTGGTGCTCTTAGCTTGGCCATTTGCTTGTGGATAATAAGGTGTGGATTTATGGTGAGCTATCATAAAGTTGGTAGTGAGTTCTTTTATTACTCCATTTATAAAATGAGTACCATTGTCACTCACAATCTCAAAGGGACAACCAAATCTTGTAATAATGTTCTCAAAGAGAAACTTGGCAGTTGACCTCGCATCGGCCTTACGTGTCGCCCTGGCTTCCACCCACTTTGTCACATAGTCAGTGGCAACGATAATATATCGAGATTGAGTGCTATGAGCTGCTGGACTAATTGGGCCTACAAAGTCCAAACCCCATTTTTCAAATGGTTGAGTCACTTTAACAGGATGTAAGGGCATCTTATCCTTTCGTTGTGTGATCTTGTAACGTTGGCATTCATCACATCCTTTTACAAAAAGTGATGCATCCTTACATAAGGTTGGCCACCAATAGCCTGATTGCAACACCTTTCTAGCTGTTAGTTCCCTTGAGAAATGTCCTCCAGCTATACCCATGTGGGCTTCTTGCAGTATGTATAAATGCTCATCCTCACGGGCACAACGTCTAAGAATACCATCCTTCCCTAGCCTGTAGAGAGTTCCCACAATGAGAGAGGAAGGTTCACATTCTTTTAACAGTTTTCGAGCTCTGTCTTTACGAAGCTCTTTGGGTGGAAAACCATTAACTAGAAAGTTCACAACCGTCTCACTCCATTCAGGTATGGTTTCGACTAGGAATAGAGAAGTATCAAGCAATTCATCATCGACTCCAGTAGGGGCTTCACCATTGGGTATGCGAGACAAATGATCAGCCATGACATGTCTTTTACCAGGTCTCACCACAACGGTAAAATCAAACTCAAGGAGAATTAACAACCATCGTGTAATTCTTTCCGTGGAACAAGGTTTATTTACTAGATACAACAAGGCTTGATGATCAACATAGAACACAAACTTGTTGGCCAGAGGGTAGTAGCGAAATTTCTTCACTGCATAAATCATACCTAAACCTTCTCGCTCTGTAGTGGTGTAGTTTCTTTCGGCATCATTCAATTGACGACTTGCAAAGCTAATGGGGTAGTCCAGTTTATGTTCTCTTGGTTGAGCTAGAACACACCCAATAGCAAAGTTCAATGCATCAATATGCACATGGAAAATTACATTCCAATCGGGCACTCGTAGAATAGGAGCACTAGTCAAGGTCTTTTTCAATGACTCATAAGCATGGTCACACTCTGCAGTCCATTGGAACTCAATAAGAAGCTTGTACAAAGGACGAGCTATCTCGGCAAAGTTTAAAATAAACCGTCGGTAATAACCAACATGGCCCATGAACCTTTGAACTCCTTTATAATTTGTAGGTGGTGGCAATTCAACAATGGCTTTAATTTTTCCCTCATGTGTGGAAATCCCATTTTTGGACACTATATGCCCTAAAATGACTCCATGTTTAACCCAAAATTGGCATTTGAAAGGGTTTAAGGAGATGCGATACAATCTACACTTCTCAAACACTTTTCGTAAGCATGATAGATGTTCTTTCCAAGAGGAATAAACACAAAGGTCATCTAAGAAAGCTTCACAAAACTCCCTCAAATATTCTCTAAAAGCAGTGTTTATTAATCTTTGAAAGGTAGCCGGGGCATTGGTTAAGCCAAAAGCCATAACATGAAATGCGAACACTCCAACCATTTGTGTTGCCATAATTAGCTCACTAACCGTGTGAGTGTTTCCATGCCCTAGCCGGGTAGCTCATCCCTCCGGATTGATAATTTTGTTGATCATTGGAGCTATTGCCCGATGGGACCCCCAACAATATTTCCGTATTTTCATGGATAGACTTAGGAAATCCAAAGATAAAATCCATGGATATGATCTTCCATGCTGAATTAGGGATTGACAAAGGTTGAAGCAATCCAGGTTGCTTTCCTCTATCAAACTTCGTCTTTTGGCATACCACACATTTAGAAACATACTCTTGTATGTTTGATTTCATGGTAGGCCAATAGAAATATGTTTCAATCCCCTTTAGAGTAGACTTGTGTTAGCCGAGTCAACGTCAGTTAACAGAAGCTGCTAAAGACTGAAGACGTACGAATGCACATCAAAGATGAATATGAAGAAGCATTGAAGATTGGATGTCATAAAATCTAATATCTAATATCTAACCAACCCAAATGATTTTCTCATATTAGATTGATCACTTAATGTGGGAGAATAAACGGGAACAAGTGTTAAGATATAGACATGTGCTTATAGATCTATCTCAACACGGGACCAATGGTAAAGGGGCCCAAATGAGAGATGGTCTATCAAAGAGCAAGGCTAACAAATGGAGCATAAGACCTTAGGGTTAGCTTCATTGAAGACCTCCAATAATGTGTGTAAAAGTCCTTTGACCTTAGGTAAGCTACGGCTGAGCTTGAGGCGCGGAAACCCGACCCAGCTCGAGGTGCTTGTCCTGCTTGATGACTAAGGTGCTTGATGATTGAGGTGCTTGAGATGCTTGAGGTGCTTAATGATTGAGATGCTTGAGGTGCTTGACATGCTTGAGATGCTAGGGTTTCACTTGAGGTGAGAACCCAGCCCAAGCTTAAAGTGCTTAAGAGCCAAGCTTGTGGTGGGAACTGGGCCTATGCATGAGGGGCTTGAGGTGTCAAAAAGTCAAATATTCAATCCCTACAAGGAGGGGTGAGCCCTACACTAGGGGGGATGAGAGAGAACACCCACACACTCACAAGAGGCATGCATGGTACAAAGAAAGCAAAAGGGACACTTGTCAAGTTCCTCCTCATGTTGCCCTCATGGTGTGCCTGAAGCCTATTGGTTGGCCACCCAAGGGGTCCAATGATAATTTAGGAGATTTAATTAATTGATTTAGCATTTATCTAGCCCTCTCTCCTAAAGGGGAAAGGGAGACACTTGTCTCAAGGCTACGGTTGCTGCTTGTAATGCCTCCCGCTTATGAGTGGCTAGGCCTGGAGGGGTCCAATGAGCTTCAAGCATGAGCTACAAGGGGGGGGGTCGACCCAAGAAAGATAGGGGGTTGCTTAGGGGGTATACTCACCCACACACACTCACAAACACTCTCATTGTGTGCTATGCAAAGTGCAAGATCTCCCTCTCCTTCTCCAAGAAAGTAGAGGTTGAGAGCCTACACCAACACTCTTGGATATGGAGTGCAAATCCAACCAAGAGCCATGCTTCAATGCTTAAGCTTTCCATCTCCTTCTTCTTCATTACTATGCTATTATGTATGCTAGCAACAAGAGTTATGATAAGTGAGGAACTAATTCTTTCTCCTACGAAATGTTTCTTCTTCCTTTTCCCTACCCTCATTCCCTGCTAGCTCTTTCCACCTTCGAAGGTGTTTGAGGTCTTGGGACTAAGGCTTGGGATAGTTAAAGCTTTCTTCAAGTTTATGTTATGTTTGTGATGCATGACATAACAAGCTTTCCATCTTCATTGCATCACCTAGGTCACAAGGAACACAAAGATTGTATTGTAACAAGTCTCTCTTAATGGGAGAAATCATAATACAAATGCCTATTGGAGGGGGGATCGCTCCACATAAATCCGGTCCTCAACTGTTGTCATGTTCTCTAAATTCTCTCTCTTGCAAAAGTATTGTTCATGCCAAGTTAAGTAATTGCTATGATTATGTTGCTATCTTCAATTATGTTCACCCGCTATGCTCACAAAGTCATTTCTCAAAAGTACTCTCATTAATTTCCGCTAATCTCAAATTAAATAGGCCAATTCCATTACATTGGAGTTACACACTTTTCATATTTTTCAGAAAATGGCCATGTATTATAATTTCCCGGTTTAGTTAGCCATTGTGATAATTGTAACGTGTTACGGGTTCAATAAGAGTTCCAAGGTGTAAAGCATAGGTCAGTTAGTGTATCTAGGTTGCAGATACAATAAGCGTGGAGCCACAAAGGTCTTGGGCGCCGAACATTATACATTTTAGACCTTGGCTAAGGTATAAAAGCCAACTTTGTAAATTGGATAAGAAATACATAGCGTGAGCTAACGGCGCTCACTTCTCTTCTTCTCGCGCTTCCTACTCTCTCTCCGCTTGTGAATGCGTTTGTTGCATTGCACCGCAGGTAAGAGCTCTACCCATTGACGTAAGCCATTCACCGTATTTCGTAGCTTTTGGCATCACCGACCCGCGGTCTAATTTCATCATAACTAGGAATTTACACTTTTAAATCGAAAAGTAAGCATAGGCGGGGTATTGGGGCATCATTGCTAAGCATTTAGATGCATTTTGGGTCGAAAACGACTAGGTCAAAAATCCACTGTTGTTATTAATCGCGATTTTGGAACTTGACCTAGAGTGGTTTGAGACCATAAGCATGTGTGCTTAAGTTTTATAAACGTGTCCTAGAAGTTTCGTTGCGTTTGGATGTCATTTGATGCTGTAACGGATGTGATTTGTTTGCCGATGAGCGATTGGCTTTTGGTGATTTCAGTCACTTGAGTGTAGCTTGAGTTAGATGCGAGTTGTTAGTTGTTTTCCAAGAGATTGAAAACCTCTTGTAGCCCCTATGCACTAGTCGAGTCAGCTTCGTCCCATGGTTTGACAAATTAATCGTGGTTCTCGCTAATACGGCAATAAGATAGGATGGTGAGGTTAGACATGCGTCCCACATTTGACGCCGTTGCCGGGGATGAATAGACCTAAACTAGGAGAAACACGAGCGTTTTGTGTAGTTGTCCATTAACTTCCTCTAGGTTCACCTAGAATAAAACTTTCTTTTTAGAAACCGCATAGCTTAAGATTATCGTCTTTTGCTGTGTAGAGGTAGTTTGGGAGTAATCGTACTTGTTGAGTTCCTTTAGGATTGTAGGATTGTAGATTTAGATTAGGATTTGGAAAATGATTGAAAGGCGAGACAAGTCTTAAGATCAATGCTCAAGAAACCATAAAAAACAAGAAAACTAGTGTTTATGGATACTTTCCACAACGCCATTGCATGAGAATCTAGGAGTAGGGTAAGTAGGATCCGAGGTGGATTTCAGAACATTGCTCACTCCAAACGAATCATTTGTGAGTTGTTTATGTGAAGTTGCAATGTTTGAGGTCTACGGCTAGAAATAGCACAAAAAGACTCCAAACTAGTCAATCCAACTGGACAGTAAGCCTAAAAGTTGTATGAACCAGTGGGTAAGCTCAAGGACACTTTGAGGTAAAATTTTCAAGAGTTGGCCAAACTCAGATTATTTACTTTTTCTTGACATTTTAGGCCAAATTAAGTTTTGACTTGATTCATAGGCTCAAAATAGATAATGAAAAAACTGTCCAGTGAAAAAGTTCAAAAAAGCGTCAGTTTTGGGCCTAAAGTTAATAATCGCGATTATTAACTTTCAACTCAGATTTGACCAAGGTTCATACCATTGACTCATTACATGTGTACAAACAACTTTTGTAAAGGCACAAAAGATTTGGATCACCAAACTGGCAAAAAACTGGGTAAAAACTAAAGTTTGTACTGACTTTTTGAAACTTGAGTCTAAATTGGGGAAAAATTTGTCCAAACTTGATGAAATTTGATTCATAGTCTTATATTGTTGTGATAAACATGTGTACATGATCACTTGACCCAAAAGATGCAAAAAGTTACCAGTTGTAAATAATTATGATTATTTACATCTGCTCCATTTTTCAAGTTTTTTGACCAAGTAAGCATACTACTAGTTTAACCATGTTGCAATAAGCCCACAAACCAAATTTGGTAAGATTTGGATCATTGGATTGAAAATTGTGATTAAATTTGCAAAGTCATTTTGCGGACAGAAAATTGATGACCATTTGACCAAAACTTGTCCAAACTTGATGAAACTTGGCTAGAGACCTTAACTTGAGGTCCTTAACAGATATTTGTCAAGATTGGAACAAAAACTTGTAAAAATTAGCAGAAGTAAATAATCACAATTATCTACATCTACTCCAAAAATTGACAATCTTGCAAATTTGGGCATATCACAAGGTCAAGCACATCAAGTAGACCTCACAAATCTATTTTGGTGAAATTTGGATCACAAAAGTGAGACTTAAGCCAGATTCTTGAAATCAGAGTCTGCGGACACGAAACAATTGTTAAACTTGATGAATCTTGTCCAAATTAAGTTTTAGCTTGACTCAGAGACTTAAAAAAGATGATAAAAAGACTGTTTAGGGCAAAAGTTGAAAAAGTTGTTCATTTTAGGTCAAAAGTTAATAATCGCAATTATTAACTTTTGGCTCAAAACTGATCAAGGTTGATACCATAGACTCTAAGCATGATTGCAAACATCTTTTGTGAAGCCTCATAGAGTTTGGATCACAAAACATGCTAAAACCTTGGTAAAACTGAAATCTATATTGATTGTCGAGAAATTGATTCTGACTTGATAAATCTTGTTCAAATTAAGTTTTAACTTGATTCATAGGCTCAAAATAGATCATAAAAAGACTGTCTAGGGAAAAAGTTGAAAAAATTGTTCATTTTAGGTCAAAAATTAATAATCATGATTATTAACTTTTGGCTCAAAACTGATCAAGATTGATACCATAGACTCTAAGCATGATCGCAAACATCTTTTCTGAAGGCTCATGAAGTTTGGATCACAAAACAGACCAAAACCTTGATAAAAACTGAAATCTGTACTGATTGTCGAGAAATTGAGTCCAACTTGATGATTCTTGTTCAAATTAAGTTTTAACTTGATTCATAGGGTCAAAATAGATCATAAAAAGACTGTTTAGGATAAAAGTTGAAAAAATTGTTCATTTTATGTCCAAAGTTAATAATCGTGATTATTAACTTTTGGCTCAAAACTGACCAAGGTTGATACCATAGACTCTAAGTATGATTGCAAACATCTTTTGTGAAGGCTCATGAAGTTTGGATCACAAAACAGACCAAAACCTTGATAAAAACGGAAATCTATACTGAATGTCGAGAGCTTGAGTGTGACTTGGTAAATCTTGTTCACATTCAGTGAAACTTGACTCATAGGCTTATCTTGACGTGTTAAACAAGTGTACATGCTCAGATGACGAAAAATTACCAAAAGTAAATAATCGCAATTATTTACTTAAAAAAAAAAACTGATGTAAATAATCACGACTATTTACATTTGCTCCAGAATTGAGAAATTTTGTACAACTGAGTATACCACAGGGTCAAGCACATCAAGTAGACTCCACAAATCAAATTTGGTGAAATTTGGATCACAAAATTGAGACTTAAGCCAGATTCTTGGAATTAGAGTTTGCGGACACTAAAGAGTTGATAACTTGGACAAAATCTTGATCAAACTCAACCAAACTTGTCCAGAGACCACAACAAGGTAATTACTTGGAAAAACAAACCTAAAAAGTGTAGAAACTGAGAAAAGTAAATAATCGGGATTATTTACTTTTGAGCCCCCGAAACAAGATTTTGGACTTTCGAGCTTGTACAGTGCTAGAACAACATAATACAAGGCCATTTGCCAAGTTTGGATTCCATCATATTCAAATTGGTACCTGTTAACTCAGTTTCAAGTTTCAGATTAGTCCTTTAGCTCCTTGCAAGGATAGAATTTGCAAATCTCATTTGCGTACTCACGTAGCTCAGATTGAAGAACCAAGTTGCAGGCAAAGAATTGGGAGCTTGACAAGAGCTGAATTCAAGTCAAGTGGAAAAAACGGATAACAATCTAATCTGCAGGTTAGGTTATTCAAGGCCTAGATTTTCATCATTTCAAAGGCTGCAATCAATTTTGACACTTTCGAGCCAGAGTTAATCAACGTTGTGAGTCTAAGAAAAATCAACTGCCAAAAGTACTTTGGCAAAAGCAGTCTTATCAAACCCGAGCAGAATTTTTTTTGCTAATCAATACCAAAATCTGCTAGGAGACAGTTTTTACAGAATCATTCGACATGGACTCAAATCGAGCTGAGAGTTCAAGTACAGCAGAGCAAGCTAGTAGCAGTGGCAACACATGCACAACTGCAACAGAGAAAATTTTACAGCTATATGGCTACAATGGAGACAAAGTCTTGTATACAGATTCAAAAGGCCATATATACTTGATGAACAACAAAAGCAGCACAAGAGCCAAGATCCTACAGATCAGAGTGAAGCCAGATTTAGAGAACTCCCAGATGTTCACAGACTTCATTGGAGCTAGGTATTGCAAGCTTAAAGATGAAGTGCAGATAGAGGTGCAAAAAATCAACCCAAGTGTTTATTCAAAAATCTGCACAAGCCAGCAAAACATATAGTTAGTGCATATGTAATAAGGGTCATTGTACATGGACTACAGTGGTCAGATCTATAATCGAGAACCAGAAATGAAAGATCCAACAGATCAACTAATTGAAGCCAGTCTAATTGGAGAACCGAGCCAAAGACGGTACAAAGGTCAAGATGGAGCATTCTACAACTTGATGCTTAGTGTTTTAAAAGAAGATGCCGATAACTTGGCCAACATAGAAGCAGAAACTTCTCAACTAGAGCTTGACATGACAGAACCTCGGGGGGTTCACCATTCAGTACCCCCCTATATAACGTGAGTTCGCGGGGTTAAAAAAAAACCCCTCTTTTAACATGTTTGAATGAATAAAATGACCCCTTATTTTAGGAAAATTTTCCAAAATTGAATATAAAAACCCCTTATTTAATGTATCTTTGTTAAATTGCCTTAAAAATTTGTATTTTAAAACCCCTCCTTTCGAACTCAGGTTATACATTAACATGATTACATAGTGCACCCCCCGAGGATAGAACCAAATGAAATACCACCAGTCATGGCGTATTTCTCAGATTGAGGACGAAAAGGTGGACATTTTGCTGAAGATTGTCCAAGAAATCCTGACAACAGGGATACATCAACTGCCAAGCAAGGTACATAGCAAATTGGAAATGTGAACCTTGATGTAAGTGCAACTAACCTGTCACTTTTGATGCAATCAGATAATTCTGCATTATTGTTAGAAGCACAAAATAAAACACTCCAAGTTCAAAATGAGCATAAAGATGCATAGGCACCTGAAAAGCTTGAAATTGATTCTTTGAACAACAAATTCTTGCATGAATTTAGTAAAGGTGTCGAGATATCACCGAAGGTTGAAAAGATTTTTAGGTTTGCAAATGATTTTGCATCCACTACCACAAGTTTGCAATCATTCATGAGACTAAGGGACACATCAGACAGAATGATGTTAGCTTTGTATGGTACACATAATTCATATGTAAACTATGTAGACCAAAAAGGGCAACTATACAAAAATGATCAACCGGTGTTTGAACGGCCCACATACTAGCTCGTAGAAGTGCGTCCAGTGATAGATAAAAAAGGATGGTTCATTTCAGAGGAAAAAATATATTATAGCCCACCCTCTCTAGAGCTGAAGGATATTACCTGAGTGAACCCAGAAATTTGTTCAGAGCCAAATTCTCCTCCATTAGAAATCAAGCTTCAATGTTGTGACCAAACGAGCATATACTTTGACCAAAATAGTCGTAGATATGGACGAGAGTCTAGTATTTATGGTGCCTTGGGTCCTGAAACCACAGAAGCTCATATCATAGGAGACCCATGGGATAGGCAATATCAGGGCAAAGATAATTCTATCTACAGCTTGACTTGGGGAATAATTTGTCATGTTTCACGGAGATACAAAGGAAACTATGTAGAAGGTTTACTGATGCCAAACATCAACAGTGCTACCCAAAGTGTACCATCACAATCCCAAAAGGTGAGACTCAACCAAAGGCAAACAATTTTGAGCTCTCACAATGAAGCAGGCTATAGTGATCACCCTAGGAAGGGGGGAGCTGCAAATTCATCAAACTCAGCTCTAGTACTAGAAAATGCTACACCAGTTAGAAGCCCAAGAACTTCTAGCCAGCAGACCCCTTCAAAGCAGAAACCATTGGAAGATCATATGGTTGTTGGAAGTTTCCCACTGACCCAGATCCCATCAAAATCTGCAAAAAAATTCTTCTATGAAGATTATCAAGGACAAAAGTTTCAGTTGATCTCTACATGTTAAAGCCAAAAGACGACAAATCCCACAGTATGCAAGCAATTGCATGAGACCAAGCTCGCATATGCATATCGCAATGCAAATGGCAATGATTCCTAGCAGGTTCATGACTTTGTACAAGCCCCTACGGATGCTAAACCGAAGTCAAAGACTATTTGAAGATGATGCAAAGCCTCACGCTACCTGAACAGGTGATAAAAAAGACAAAATCAATGAAAGCTAAAGTCCAAAAGGCTACACAAAGGTCACCCCCATAAATTCTCTTCGAAGAGACAAATTCTGCTAGAAAGTACAGTGGATCTTCTAAGATCAAAAGTTACTCAAATGCACGCACACAATGCTCAACACTTGCAAGAAAAGGTGTGATATGACAACAAAACGATCCAACATCAACGAAAGCAGGTGATCAAGACAAAGCCAATGTAGAAAAAGTTCAACCCACGGACACTGCCACCACAAAAGCACTCGATACAGAAAGAAATCTTGAGAAGATCAAGTGCAACATCACCAGTGAGAACAAAGAAATGCAGTCAAGCGAAGTAAAGCTAGATTTTTAGCTAGACAAGAACCTCATGTCGTTTTGCACTTGGAAAAAATGTGGCCAACCACAACTGGAAGATGCTCCTGAATTTGTGAGCATATCTGGGGACAAACGAGCAGAATGCTGGGGAATCGTCTCCACCACCCTCGAAGTAAGTTCACAAATCATCAAGCTCAATTCCACATGATCATAGTAAAGGATATGCCAGATGGCATCATGATGGGAATGCCAATGGCCCAAAAGGTCCTAGAGATACAGAGTTCAATGAAGATGTAGTCTTCACAGACAACAAAGAATGAAGGCCAAGACTGGTCACCCATAGACGACAGCACAAAGTCCTCAAGCACAGCTAGAATGGAGACTGATATCAAAGCAGATCTTATGGAAGATGATTTATCTCCATTGAACAAAACTTAAGAAGAACTTAAAGAAAATCAGGCAATAAGAAGTGTAGATCAAACAAAAAAAAGAGCAACCACAATAGCTATTGAGCAGAGAATGCCACCAAAGCCAGAAGTTAAGAAGAACGGGGTTGCAAAAAACCAACAAGCAATAGGAAGTCCAAAGATCAATCACTCATTGCCAGCTAAATCAACTGATGTAAGTCAAATTGGAAAACAGAGTCTCAACCCACCCTCCATAGAGACACAACTAGATCAAGATGAGACCATGGAAAAATCAAGACAAAGATCTTCAATAGAACCAAAAATTCCAGATTCAGAGTTGCAAGAGTCACAAGAATCAAAGACAAATTGTGCAGACAAAGGTAAAGCTAGAGGGGAACTTCCACTGACTAACAAAGAAGGTGTGATAGCATATGCCTCTACATCAAAGAACCCTCATGGATTAGCTTCTTCAAGCAAGCCAGGCTTTCAAAACTTCAAGTCAATTGCTGACCCAACTAAAACCTCTAAGGAGACACTGAGAAAAGCCAAGATATTTCATTCAAAGTACTCAAGAAAGCAAAGGAAAGCCAAGAAAATGTTTGTTCCGAGCAATTTAGTCAAAGTCAATGATCCAATTTGGATTAAGGACGAGAAATCAACACAGAAAGACAAACACATGGGATGGAAAGCATCACAATGGGGCTTGAAGGAACATGAGTACTATGGAGGTAATAGACACATATGGGTACCAAAACCACATGTTAGGGCATATGCAGTAACTTCAAGTCCCTCCCAGGAAAGAAAGCCCACAAGGTATCAACCTCGACAATATCCCAAGATACCTAAGAAGCAGGTATACAATAGAACAACATTGAAAGATGTTAAAGTCAACCACAACTATCAAGAGGATACAAAACAAAGATGGTGTAAGAAAATAAGACGTAGCTAAATAGATTTTTGAGTAGATTACTTAATGGAGAGAGATAGATTTCACACACAAGAGATTATAGAGTAGAGAGAGAGAGAGAGAGAGAGAGAGAGAGAGAGAGAGAGAGAGAGAGAGAGAGAGAGAGAGAGAGAGAGAGAGAGAGAGAGTACACACGATATACGTGGTTCGCCCAATGTGGGCTACGTCCACGGGAAAGCAGCCACTCAATGGCTTTAGCACTTCAAAAGAAGAAGTAGTTTACAAAGGGATTAAACCCTTGATAGAACTCCCGCCTTGCTTCACTCTCACCACCTCACACTCACCTTGTTGCATCAACTTCACACTATGAAATGTGTGTAGAAATGGCGTCCTTTTATAGGCCAAAAGGGCTGCCCTCTCTTATGAGAGACAACCATGTGTAGCCGCCCTTTTGCGAATAAGTCCAAATCGGACCCTCCAATCCGCCCATGTGTGGCCGCCCTTGAGAAGACAAGTCCGCTTTTGAATTCGGCCACCGGCCACCGGCCATTGACTTCCGACCACTGGCCAACTGACCGGTTGTTTTCCGACCACTTTCCGGCCGCCGTCCGGCCATAATATTCCGGCGAAAAAAAAAGTCTCGGGGTCTCTGCCCCCGAGGCCTCTAAAGTTGTCCCTGATTCTTGTCTGTGAAAATTTTGGTTTCTGGTGAGTGATTTTCCTTCATGCACGATGGCTTCTCCTCATAATGGGGGCCTTACAAATGTGTGCTTTTACCACAGAAAATTACAAGGGTAAATCAGGCTCCATACTTAACAGATGGATCTCAAAGAATGTTCCTCTTGGACAAGGATGCTACACAAGGTATACAAAGATTTGGCTACCAGTCAACCACAAGCCAACTGCAGCTACACCACACCTGCATGAAGATCTCAAGAGCTCAACAAGACCTAGAGCTAAACAAAGTCAACAATGGAGTTACAAAGGTCCTCAAGAGATTTGGATTCTTAAGTCTTTCAATGCTCCTAGTCAAAAGTCAAACGTCAACAATCAACAGAGGCCTACAACAACATCCAAGATTTCAAGTACATCAGGCCTAATTGGAGAATCAAACAGATAATGGAGTCTTCACAGTCAAAGAAGGACAACCCAACCAACGTGAATGCGAATTCAAAGATGATAAAACAGGTATGGCAAAAGAAACCTTCAATGCCAACTTGGTCCTTCAGTAATCCTCTTTTTGAGGATTCGAGCTTACTTTTACCTGAATAAATGTTTGTAGTAAGCTCAAGAATGTAAAAGTCAAGTCGCCAGGGTGCAAAAAACACTCTTTGGCATAGTCAGAGTTGGGCTGCTCAGCCATAAAATGAGAAAAGCATTAGTCCCAAAGCTTCAAGTCATATTAAACTCTGTGCTAAGAGCCATAGTTATTAGGCTTACGCTCAAGCTGGAAGAGTTGCGCATATCTAAGTCATGTTGCTCATGCTGGATGAGATGAGCATAAGAGTTGATGTCTATTAACTTACAATTGGTGGAGTGTCGTAGAGTCCAACACTCACGCACAGTGCACGTAAGATGAGAGCACATATCCTCATTAATGAAACCATTCTTAAAGGGGTGCTAGCTTGCAAAGCCATGTCATATGCTTTTATAGCTACACCATCTTTCGAAAGAACCGCTCAAAATCCTTCTTGAACAACATATTGTTTTCCATGCATTTTTGTGTATGCATAAATAGGATGTCTCATCATTGGACATATGCATTAGACACTCTTTTTTGCTTCCACCGATGCACCTTGAGTGGACTACAACATGCAAAACCAATGTTCCATCATTCTACCCTCTCATATTTGCTGCCTTTTAATTCCATATCTATGAGCAAATAATCCCTTGAGTACTTAATTAATATTTCCTATGCTAATAAGTACTCCAATAATGCGTGTATCCCAAAGGCACTTTTTTCCCTTTGGTCATCCAGGTATTTGACCTTTATTTAGAACCTCATCATTCTACTTCCCCTGTACATACTTTTCAGAAATAAACAGAAGCCTCCTCTTTATGTTATTACAATCGGACAAATGCAACATCATCTCTCACATTAGACATATTCGGACCAATGAAGATGCTGCAGCATATTGAACCTCATCAACAAATTCAACGACAAATGCAGACAATCATCCCATCAACAACCAATCAAAACCTTCCCTTGCCTCCACGGACACCTTTCAACAGTGCCCGAGGACGGACACTAAAATAGCAAGGGGGGAATGTTAACTGAGTCAACGTCAGTTAACAAAAGCTGCTAAAGACTGAAGACGTATGAATGCACATCGAAGATGAATATGAAGAAGCAGTGAAAATTGGAGTTACACACTTTTCACATTTTTCAAAAAATGGCCATGTATTGTAATTTCCCGAATTATTTAGCCATTGTGATAATTGTAACGTGTTACGGGCTTAATAAGAGTTCCAAGCTGTAAAGAATAGGTCAATTAGTGTACCTAGGTTATAGATACAATAAGTGTGGAGCCGCAAAGGTCTTGGGTGCCGGATATTACACATTTTAGACCTTGGCTAAGATATAAAAGCCAACCTTGTAAAGTTTTGATTAAGTTTTTGGATAATAAGTACATAACGTGAGCTAATGGCACTCACTTCTCTCCTTCTTACGCTTCCTACTCCATCTCTGGTTGTCACATTGTGAATGTGTTTGTTGCATTGCAATCGCAGGTAAGAGCTCTACGCATTGACGTAAGCCATTCACCGTATTTTGTAGCTTTTGGCGTCGCCGACTAGTGGCCTAATTTCATCATAACTAGGAATTTACACTTTTAAATAAAAAACTAAGCATAGGCAGGATATTGGGGCATCATTGCTAAGCATTTAGATGCATTCTGGGTCGAAAATGACTAGGTCAAAAATCCACTGCTGTTAATAATCGTGATTTTGGAACTTGATCTAAAGTGGGGTTTGAGACCATAAGCATGTGTGCTTAGGTCTTATAAACTTGTCCTAGAAGTTTCATTATGTTTGGATGTCATTTGATGCTGTAACGGATGTGATTTGTTTGCTGATGAGCGATTGGCTTTTGGTGATTTCAGTCACTTGAGTGTAGCTTGAGTTAGATGCGAGTTGTTAGTTGTTTTCCAAGAGATTGACAATCTCTTGTAGCCTCTATGCACTAGTCGAGTCAGCTTCGTCCCATGGTTTGACAAATTAATTGTGGTTCTCACTAATACTGCAATAAGATAGGATAGTGAGGTTAGACATGCGTCCCAAAAGACTGAATCTCTCTATGCCCGGTATAAGGAGGAGCATGGGATGCATACTTTACTTTCATACGTAGGGAGTTACTAATGCATAGTCTATTGCCATAGAGAAGATAACCATATTGTAAAGTAGATGGTTCCTCTTTCTTCCCTAATGCAAGGGTTGAAATCACATCTCTAAAATCAGGATCAATAGCATACTCATCTATCATAGAAGATAGATCATTGTGAGTTGCTATGGAAACCGCATTCACTCTTGGCCGTCTTGAGAGTACATCAGCTACTTGATTATGCTTGACAGCAATGTGAGCACTATGAAAATGAAATTGCGAAAGGAAATTTGCCCACCTTATTTGTTTGTTGGAGAGCTTGGTCTGCGTCATGAAGTACTTAAGACTTTGGTGATCCGTCTGCAGAATGAAAGGAGTAATAGTGCTTCCACGAGTCTAAGGCATGTGGAACTGCGAGGAGTTTCTTTTCATATATGCCTAGAGCTTGCTCAACAGGGTCAAGCCTTTGACTTTAATAGGATATGGCGTGCCCTTTTTGGAGCAAAACAGCTCCAAGGCAATCACCACAAGCGTCACATTGGACCTCAAATGGCTTTGAGAGATCGGGTAGTGTACGCACAGGTTGAGCGTTTTTCTTTGTTAGGTCATGTAATGGTCCTGCAATTTGTGAGAACTTTTCTATGAAGCACCTGTAGTATGCACACATACCTATAAAGCTTCTTAGTTCATGAAGATTCCTTGGTTTAGGCCATCCTTTTATTACCTTTAACTTTGATGGATCCATTTGGATGCCATCTTGAGAGATAATGTGAACTAAATACTGAATCTCTTGCAAGAAAAATTCACTTTTCTTTTGATTAACATAAAGTTTATTCTCTCTTAGAACTTGAAATATTACCTGGAGGTGTTGCTTGTGTTCATCTAGTGAATTAGAGTAGATGATAATATCATGAAAGAACACTCCAGTAAAGGTTTGGTGAGGCCTGAATAGCTTCTCCATCAAGCGGCTCAATGTGGCTGGTGCATTGGTCAAGCCAAAAGGCATGACAATATATTCATAAAGACCAACGTAATGCGAAATGTCGTCTTTACAATGTCTTGATCAACTATCCTTATTTGATGATAGGCACTTTTTAGGTCAATCCTATTGAAGTAGGTGGACCCTTGTAGCTTATCAAATAGGTCTTCTACCCATGGAATGGGAAAACTATTCTTGATAGTAATCCTATTTAGTGCTCTATATTTGACACACATACGATATGTGCCGTCTTTCTTTTGCACTAATAGCACAACTGAGAAAAATGGAGATGAGCTAGGCCTAACCATGCCCTTATCAACTAGCTCATGCACTTGCCGTATAATCTCCTCTTCTTGAGCTTGAGAAACTCTATAAGGAGGTTTATTAGGTGGT
Organism: Adiantum capillus-veneris; assembly: GCF_014529385.1. Taxonomy (NCBI): domain Eukaryota; kingdom Viridiplantae; phylum Streptophyta; class Polypodiopsida; order Polypodiales; family Pteridaceae; genus Adiantum; species Adiantum capillus-veneris. The sequence continues at coordinate 81,402,891 of NC_140934.1, forward strand.
GAACTTCTTGGAAGAAGTTCAATTGCATGGTCATCATTACTGTTGGAATTAGGGTTGCAGAGAAACACACACAGCTTGGAGAAGACGAAGGAAGCTCAAGGCACACAATAGAGAGTATGTTACTTAGTGTGCAATGGAAAGATAGATAGCCCTAGAGTGATGGGCGTATATACAATGCACGGGGGAAAAAACCTCCTAAAGAGGGAAAAAATGCCCCGGCGGTCCTAGTGTGTTCACACACATCACTACCACATGTATATGGTAACAAATCCCCCCTGGAGTGATGCGGTGAACGAGAGCTGGCACATGAGTAAAGGGAAGTGCCATGCCCTGAGGACAGGATCAGTCCACAAAGGGGAGTAAGCCCAAAGCTTTGCGGAAAGCTTCAAGCTTCTCACGAGACAATGCCTTTGTGAAAAGATCTGCAAGGTTGTCCTGTGTTGGCACATAAGCCAAGCTGATCTCTCCTGCTGAGAGCCTCTCCCTGACATAGTGGTAATGCACCTCAATGTGCTTTGTGCGAGCATGAAAAACTGGGTTCCTCGCAACTGCCAATGCGCTCTGACTGTCAGTGTAGATAGTGTTGGCAGTGTCCTGTCCAACACCCAAGTCAGCCATAAGGCGTCTGAGCCATACACACTCAACCGTAGCTGTGAAGACTGCCCTGTACTCAGCCTCACAACTCGAAGTGGCCACAGTAGGTTGCTTCTTGCTCAACCATGATATACATGAACTGCCAAGCATGAAACAAAAACCACTTGTGGACACTCGCGTGTCAAAACAACCAGCCCAATCTGAGTCCGAAAAAGCATGTAAGTCTGGCGGCAATGATCCCCCCTTGGGATAAAACAAGCCAAGATGTAAAGTGCCACTAAGGTAGCGGAAAATCCTCTTGACAGCCTGCCAATGCTTAGACCCTGGGCTATGCATAAATCTGCTGACCTGCGAGACTGCAAACTGAATATCTGGCCTCGTGTTGCATACATAAATGAGGCAGCCAACACCAGTTTGGTAAAGAGTGACATCAGCAGGATCGCCAGCATCATGTAGACTCAACTTCAAACCTGTTTCCATGGGAGTGGCAATAGGTTTGCAATCCTCAAGTCCAAACTTACATAGCAATGTCTCTATGTAACTTTTCTGACACAAGGCAATACCACCATCACACTGCTTAAACTGTATACCCAAGTAATGATGCAACAGCCCCAAATTTTTCATCTTGAAAGTAGCATTCAAATCAGCCTTAAATTCAGCAATATGTCTCTCATTTGGTCCAGTGATCAGCAAATCATCAACATAAAGAACCACAATGAGAAATACATCATCCTCACGCTTTACATACAATGTGCTTTCTGTTGGACTGTTACGAAAGCCTTGTTTAACCAAATGAGTGTCAGCTTTCTCATACCAAGCACGAGGAGATTGCTTCAACCCATACAAAGCCTTCTTACATTTGCACACTTTGTCCTCTTGTCCTTTTATGACAAAACCGCGAGGCTGCGTTACATAAACTTCCTCAAATATGTCACCATTCAAGAAAGCAGTAACAATGTCTGATTGATGTACATCCCAACCAAAATGAGCTGCCAATGCACATAGAAAACGCACAGTAGTCATACGACAAGTGGGAGCAAAAGTCTCTTCATAATCTATGCCTTTTTGTTGTGCATAACCCTTTGCAACAAGTCGAGCCTTATGGCGATCGATCTCACCATCCGGCTTGCGTTTCAACTTGTAAACCCACTTCGTACCAATGGCCTTTTTGCCAGGAGGCAAAGCACATAAAGTCCATGTGTCATTCTCTATAAGTGCATCATATTCTGATTTCATGGCAGCAATCCAATTTTCTGAATTCTGTGCTTCATCAAAAGACAGAGGCTCCTCAACATCATGTAAACTAGACACAGCCAAAGCATAACAATCTGATGCATAAGATGCATGGCGAGAGCCTGAACGAGTACGACTAGATAAAGGTGCATCCAATTTACTGTCACGCAAAGTGTGCACCAGCCATTTTGGCATACCTCTAGCCTGCTCATTTTCAGCCCTTTCCTCATCAAGTACATCATGTACATCTGCATCAGTAATAGGCTGTTCTAAAACGTTTTCAGAAACCCCCATAGGCTGTACATTTGCCTCATTGGAACTTACATTCGTATTTCCACCACTGAAAAGAGGCAACAAAGTGTCATAAATGTCCTGTGAGCTTACATTACTGTCTCTAGTACATGACAGCAAGGGTTGAACAGAATCTTCCACAAACACTACATCCCGTGAAACCAAAATACGTTTTGTTTGCGGATGATACAACCTGTAACCTTTGCTTTCAGCACTATAACCAACAAAAATACATTTGACAGCCTTATCATCCAATTTTCTGCGCTGCACTTGTGGCACCAAAGCATATGCCAAACAGCCAAAAACACGCATGTGCTCAATAGAAGGTTTTCTATCATGCCATGCTTCATATGGAGTAATAGACTGCAAAGCTTTCGTAGGACACCTGTTAAGTACATAAGTGGCACACATGATGGCCTCAAGCCAAAAAGAATGCGGCAAAGCTTGACTTTTGACCATACATCGTGCCATTTCCGTTAGTGACCTGTTTTTCCTCTCAGCAACACCATTTTGCTGAGGTGTATAAGGCACTGTACATTGGTGTTTTATCCCACGACTAGCCAGAAATGCATTAAATTCATGAGACATATACTCCCCCCCTCGATCGGAACGGAGGGTGCCCATAGTACATTTTGAGACATTTTCAGCCATAGCCAAAAATTGTTTGAAGCACATAAAAACTTCGGACTTTGCTTTAAGCGGAAATACCCATGCATGCCTGGAGTAATCATCAATGAAAGTCACGAAGTACAGGTAATTGCCCAAGGACGGAGTTTGCATGGGCCCACAAACATCACTATGCACAAGCTGCAACCTGCATGTGGCCCTAACTGAACCATCCTTTGGAAACTTAGAACGCTGCATTTTACCCAGAATACAGCCTTCACAAACATGTTTGATAGGTGCTTCAAGAGGCGGCAAAGAAGCAACCATATCAGATTTCTGCAAACGCAGCAAACTGGCAAAATTCAGATGACCAAAACGTGCATGCCAAAGTTTTGCATCCGAAATAGCCCTTGAATCTGCAACAGCATTTGCAAAATTTTGTCCACACTTGTCATACAAAGTGAGCTTATACAGCCCACGGCACAAAAGCCCAGATGCAACAATTTCATCACCAAAACTGAGATCATGAACTGTACATCTGTTATCCACAAATTTGACTACAAGTCCAAGTCTAGCAAGTGCGGATACAGACAAGAGATTCTTCTTGATCCCAGGTACATAAAGTGCATCAACAAGTGTGAAGGAACTGCCATTAGCAGCAGTGAGCACAATCTTTCCAACTCCCTGAACTGGATAAGAGGCGTTGTTGGCACAAGTGACTGAATTCCCATGAGGGACAGACTCGAGAGAGGTAAACAATTCACGATGTGAGGTAATGTGCTTTGTAGCACCACTGTCGAAATACCACACATGTGAATCTGCAGCAACTGACAAGCATGCATCATGGACAGCAGGATTGTAAGTGCACTCCGCGCTAAAAGCCCATTCTGCATCAACATCAGCATCACAATCTCCTTTCACAGAAGACTCAACAATGGCTGCATTTGTAGTGGAACCAGCATTTGCAGTGGAACCACCCTCTTTCTTCTTAGCCTCTTTGGCCTTCAACTTAGGACACGACTTGATCAAGTGATCATTCGCTTTACAATAATGGCAACGCATCTTCTTTTTGCCCTTATCACCAGAATTGCCAGACGAAGTGCTGCCAGCAGAAGCATTAGGAACAGAATTTTTGCCACTCGCAGCAGAACCATAAGAAGTGGCTGCATTACTGTTACCACCCTTTCTTTGAGAAGCAATAAAAGCCTGTTCAACTGCACGCTGCCTAGTCCTGTTTTTTCTAGAAAGTGACTCTTGCAACAGCAATGTGCATAATGCATCAAACTTGACAACTTCAGGATTTCCTTGGGTCATCAGTCTCCAAGTACTAGCAAAAGTCTGGTAGGAATCTGGTAAGGCATCAAGAACAGTCTGCACAAGGGAACTGTCAGAAATGACTTCACCTGCAGAAATGAGTTGCTCATTGATATCCTTGACACTAGCAAGGAAAGTGTCCATATCATCTTCCTCATGCATAATCTTCGACTCTAGCTCTTTACGCAGCAAAGCAATTTTAGCCTCATTGCGGCTTGCATAAAGACCTGCTAGAATATCCCAAGCCTGTTTTGCAGATTTTGCTGAACGGATGTGAGGAATAATGGTGCGCTTCACAGACAACGCAATCAATGCATGAGCCTGCGCATCCTTAACATCCCAACGAGCTTGTTCTGCTGTAGGCAAAACAACTCTAACAGCTGCAATCCTTGCAGCAAGACCTGCAACATCCTCAATATCGCCTACATCTTCAGAACCAGGACGTACATCAATGCCCTGCACAATGTTCCAGACACCTTTTGACACAAGAACGTGTTGCATCATATAAGCCCACATAGGGTAGTTGTCCCCATCCAACCTGTCCTCAGCAGCAAACATCTTGAACACATCTGTGTTGTTGTTGTCAGCCATGGTAAATGCTGCACCTGATGTGAAAACTGCCCGAAAATAGGAGAAATGGAGCGGGAACAACTTGTGCTATATAGCACAAACCGTAGAAGACTATAAGACACCTGTTATGCAGAAAACGGCACTGACAGAAAATCTGCACAAAATGACGAAATAGCCTGTGCAGTACTGCCCGTAGTGGAAACGGAGGCCGAAATGAGCCCAAATCAAAATTCTGAGCAGACCGAGCTCTTCGAGCTCGCCCAAAATATTTGTCGACCTGCGAACGCTTGCCAAAGCTCACTGAAATCGGAGAAAGTGAGCAGGCGTGTGCTGGAGCAGCTGGCGACTAAGCCCGGGAGGACGTGACCTGCTCTGATACCAATTGTTGGAATTAGGGTTGCAGAGAAACACACACAGCTTGGAGAAGACGAAGGAAGCTCAAGGCACACAATAGAGAGTATGTTACTTAGTGTGCAATGGAAAGATAGATAGCCCTAGAGTGATGGGCGTATATACAATGCACGGGGGAAAAAACCTCCTAAAGAGGGAAAAAATGCCCCGGCGGTCCTAGTGTGTTCACACACATCACTACCACATGTATATGGTAACAATTACCTCGTATAGGAGGTAGTTCACAAGGGATGTTGTCACTAAAGACATCTTGAAACCCCTTGAGAAAATTGGATAACTCTAATTCCTTGTGATTGTTTATATTTTCTTTTGCTAAAGTATTAGGTTCATTTTGAGAATTTTAAACAAACATCATGTACACGGAAATAGAGCTCTTTATTGACTTATTGAAAGCTTGCATATGTACAATGGGTATGGTGTTACCCATTTCCTTAGCATCCGTGTACATATCTTTTTCCCTGAACGTAAAGTAGATCCTCCTTTCAGGGAATTTAACATTGGCAGCCATGAGATCAAACCATGGTGCCCCTGGGATTACATCCTCGTGCTTGAGAGGAGAGATAAAGAAGTCCTCTTTGTCCACATAGCTTTGGACATGGAGCCTCAATTTACCGATTAAGGGAGTGACTGAAGCTTCTTGTCCCTTGAAACACCATCTACGGGTAGGACATCTCCCATCTCGTAAGCTTGTATGCCTAGCTTGGTGGCCAAATTTGTGGATATGAAATTGTGAGTAGAACTAGGGTCAAAGAGAATAAAAGCATCATGTTCTCTTACCTTTCCCCAAGCATGGCATAGAGGAGATCCTTTGTGGTGAGTTTCCTCCTCTTGGATTTTGACCAAGGTAGCTCTAGGAGGCTCATGGCGGGTGTTCTTTTGGGGACAAGCGCGATATGCATACCCTTGCTCGTTGCACTTGAAATAGTGGTTATCCTTGCAATAACGCTCAAGATCTTCAGGGGGGAGTTTGTTTTTGCCTTTGTAAACTCCCTTCTCCTTAGATTTGTTGGAATTGCCCTTAGGAGACTTTTACACATTGTCCTTCCCCTTAGGCTCATTGGAACCCTTGTTTTCCATGGGCTTAGAATTTCTCTTAGCCCTTGTTTGGAAATTGATTCGAGAAGCCACCATAGTATGGTGTATAACTGTCGTTTGGTGCGTGGCCTTTGGGAGTTGACATACTCTGCCATTTCATCAATTAAGCGCGCACAAAATTGTTGTTTTTGGTCTCCAAAATCCATCTTTTTGAAGACAGTGGCTTTGAGATGTAAGTCCCAAAACTTTTCTACATATTTATGAATGGATTCGTAGGGAGAGAGCTTCAAGCTTCGCCATTTGGTGAGTACTTTGTCTTTGGCATTGGTGGTGAAAAACTGCTTCATAATGGAAGCTCTTAAAGCTTTCCATGTTTGTGGAGCTTCACCGTTGGCCCGTAGGCTAGACCACCATTGCCTGGCGGACTTTTGAAAGTGCAAAGATACATGGAGAATATTAGAGGACTCCGTGAAGCCCTCATCTTCAAACGCCACATTGAATTGCTAGATGAAAGCCAAGACTTTGTCCGTAGCACCAAAGGTGCCATCGTAGGTAAGGAAAGAGATGCTCTTTCCTCCCTCTTTGAACTTCTTGAGCTTGGACGATCTCTTCCACATGGCATAGGATTTCCTATGGCCTCTTCTTTTTGATGGTTCAAAAGTTGCACCATCGCTTTCTTCAGAAGATGAAGAATTTGAGGAAGATGGAGAAGAGGGTGACCTCTTTCTTTCCTTTTCTTGCCTTGATCTTCTTTGTCTGTACCATCACTTTCATAAGAGGACGAGGATGAAGAAGATGGAGAAGAGGGTATCCTCTTTCTCACCTTTTTCTTCTCTTCCTTTTTTTCATCCCTCTTTGAAATATGGTGTGGAGAACTGTGCAATGGTCTTCTCCATTTAGGAGGTGATGGAAAGCATTTAGCCCGCCGTCTTCATGGAGCCATCTCCACTGAGGTGGCAGGAGATTCACTTCTTTCTTGTTCCTTTGGTGGAGGCTCTTGAGTTCTCCTTTGAGAAGGAGATGCGTCATAAGGAAGCAAATTTTTGAGCCCTTCGTATGAATCCTCTTCTTGTTCTCAAATCGGAGAGAGACCTCTTTAGGGAGTCTCGCAAGGAGGCTTCCTAGGTATTCTCTCGTCATGGTGGGGAGTTTGGAGAATCCCATGAGCACGAATCTGCAGTTGCACTTCACTTTGGAGGGATGGATTGCCCATGGCTTGTTGAAGCCTAGAAACAAGATAGTTAACAAGCATAGGGGCATCATTAGTAGCCTGCTCTCATTAGCAAAATCAAAGCTATCAACATAAATTTCACTCTCTTTACTATTGTCAACCATTTTAACAACTTTTAGGTGTACTTTGGCACTTCAAGCCCTAGTTGCTACTCATCTTTACCCCTTTAGAAAAAGCACTCAAGCTACTGTACATGTGGCTCGAATACCATTAACTGCAAGGAATAGAAGAGAGGGTCTTTCAACACCAAAACATCACCGGCTCCTATCAAGCTTCTAATAGCTCAATAGTGGTTAAGCCGTAGGCAAGCCCCGTAGGACTCCACTATTAAGACCATAGCTCTCGATGGTGATGCCCCGTTATCTACACAAAGGCAGACGCATTGCAAGGCTGAAAAATCCCTTTTCTACTTACTCAATTGCAATTAATAATACCAACCATTTATAGATAGCTTGAGGACCGCCCTTCTTGAGCAAGAAAAGAGAAACTTTGTGCTCTGACACGAATGTAACATTTAATGGCCTAGTAACTTGTGTGTAGCGGAAATTAGCATGAACATAGTGAGAATTTAATTAGAATAGATTCCTAATGAGCATAACAAGAGTGCTTGGGTGGAGAGAGCAACAAAAGCATAACACCTAGTTAGATAGGCATGAAGAATACTTCAAAAGAGAGAGAAATTAAGCTATTGACAACAGTTGAGGACCGGATTTACATGGAGCCGGTCCCCCCTCCAAAAGGCTTTGTATTATGGTTTCTCCCATCAAGAGAGACATTTTACAATACAATTCTTTGTGTTCCTTCAATAACTAGCTAGTGCAATGAAGATGGACAATTCATCTCTAGCTTTTGGAAAAGCTTACTCAAGCTACTCGGAGTACAAATCAACCTCTCCTCAGCCAATCACCCACAAAGTGATGGACAAATAGAGAGAGTAAATCAAGTTTTGGAACAGTATCTCCGCTGTACTATCAATTATCACCAAGATAATTGGGTCGAGCTCCTACCGCTAGCAGAATTCTCCTACAATAACAGTTTTCCTGCCTCCACCCGTCACACTCCATTCTTTGCTAATTATGGTCAACATCCCAAACATGATATCCACAGACACTATCAAGTCAAGAATCCAACTGCTATTCATCTTACACAACAATTATCTACAATTCACAAAGAACTTACAATTCATATCAAAGAAGCTCAATCCAAGTATAAGGAAAGTGTAGATCTCCATCGCATGCAGCATCCAAAATACAAAGAAGGGGATAAAGTGTGGCTCCTCCGACGTGATCTGCGTTCATCTCGTCCCTGTCAAAAGCTTGATTATCGAAGGCTTGGCCCATTTAAAATTATCCGTCAAGTCAATCCAGTCACCTATCGACTCCGATTGCCCTCATCCATGAAAATCCATATGGTCTTTCATTTTTCAGTCCTAGAACCTTGTCACACATCTAAGATCCCAGGAAGAGCCCTACAACCACCTCCTCTGGTTGAGATTCAAGGACATGACAAATATGAGCTCGAGAAAGTCCTAGATTCTCGAGTTTCGCGTGGCATGTTACAGTACTTGGTGCATTGGAAAGGCTATGATGTTAGTGAATGAACCTGGGAACCAGCACACAATCTACAACATGAATCTCTCAAAGTCCAAGAGTTACATCAACAACATCCATGGAAGCCCAACTCAAGGAACACCACTGCTCCTCGTGGAACTCGTCGCTAGAGGAGGGGGTAATGTCATGGATGCTTGAGAGTTAGTCGCTGCCTACATCATCGCTAGAAGGCTCTAGAAGGATCTAGAAGGATCTAGAAGATTCTAGAAGTTCTAAAAGTATCAAGGAGATTCTAGAAGTTTCTAGAAGCATGGAGAAGATTCCGAAAGAATCTAGAAGTTTTTGGAAAGCTCTAGAAAGTTGAAGAAGGATCTAGAAGGTTCTAGAAGAACTAGAAGGATCAAGAAGTTTCTAGAAGCTTGGAGAAGATTCCGGAAGAATCTAGAAGTTTCTGGAAAGCTCTAGAAAGTTGAAGAACGATCCAGAAGGTTCTAGAAGAACTAGAAGGATCAAGAAGGTTCTAGAAGATTCTAACCTCCTCAAGAAGAACCTAGAAAGTCCTAACCTCCTCAAGCACTAGTATAAATAGGGGTCTTGGGCCACAAGCCCCTCAGTCTTGCCAACACCAGTTGTGAGGCTCCTATGAGTAAAGCCCTCTTCTAGTTCTTGTTTTATGTTCAAGTCTTGTCCTTGCAATCAAGCCTTGTCTTGTACCAAGTCATGTAATCAAAGTCTTGTATCTAGCTCTCTTAATAAAGTATTAAGTCTTGTAATCAAGATTAAGCTTATCATCAAGTCCCAAGTTCTTGTACATTGTGAGCACCTCCACTTGCTCTCTTCTAGCTCTATACGCGCTCATAACACCTAGGGACATATGGTGCCAATGCATAAGCTCAAGGGCCATAGGTTGTTCTCTATTGCAAATAGAGATCCTATGGTCCTAGGGCCATAAAGCTATCATATCATGGTACCCTTGAATGGCCCAAATTCTCTTTGAGAGCCTCTCCATTGACCCCTAGGCCATCCTCTAGCCTTAAGGTCATATGTTCCTCTCTAGTATGATGTGAGACCCTATGGCCTTAGTGCCATAGGGTACCAATGTAAAAGTTCAAAGGCCCAAAGACTCTTTGAGAGATTCTACATTGAAACCTTGTCCACCATATGGCCCTAGGGCCATAGAGTGCCCTTTAGTATGATGTGAGATCCTATGGTCAAGGGCCATAGGTTGTTTCCCTCTATTCCAGTGATAGATCCTATGGACTTAAGGCCACATGGTGCCAATGCACAAGCTCAAGGGCCATATGTTTCTCTCTACTGCAAATTGAGATCCTATGGTCCTCAGGCCATAGGGCTATTGTAGTGCATATGTTGGTGCCCTTGAATGGACCAAATGATTCTTGAGAGCTACCATAGTGCATATGCTGGTACCTTGAATGGGCCAATGATGTTTGACAACTTCTACATTGACCCCTAGGCCATCCTCTAGTCTTAAGGCCATAGGTTCCTCTCTAGTATGATGTGAGACCCTATGGACTTAGGGACATAGGGTACCAATGTATAATCTCAAAGAACCAAAGTTTCTTTGAGAGATGCTACACTGACACCTAGTCCACCCTATGGCCCTAGGGCCATATAGTGCCCTTTAGTATGATGTGAGATTCTAAGGACCTACGGCCGTAAGGTGCCAATGTATAAGGTCAAGGGCCATAGGTTGTTTCTCTCTATTCTAGAGAGAGATCCTATGGACCTAGGGCCATAGGGTGCTGATGCATCAGCTCAAGGGCCATATGTTGTTCTCTTTTGGAAATAGAGATCCTATGGTCCTAGGGCCATAAAGCTATCATAGTGCATATCGTGGTACCCTTGAATGGCCCAAATTCTCTTTGAGAGCCTCTCCATTGACCCCTAGGCCATCCTCTAGCCTTAAGGTCATATGTTCCTCTCTAGTTTGATATGAGACCCTATGGCCTTAGTGCCATAGGGTACCAATGTAAAAGCTCAAGGGCCCAAAGGCTCTTTGAGAGATTCTACATTGACACTTTGTCCACCATATGGCCCTAGGGCCATAGAGTGCCCTTTAGTATGATGTGAGATCCTATGGTCAAGGGCCATATGTTGTTTCCCTCTATTCCAGTGATAGATCCTATGGACCTAAGGCCACATGGTGCCAATGCATAAACTCAAGGGCCATAGGTTGCTCTCTATTGAAAATAGAGATTCTATGGTCCTAGGGACATAGGGATACCATAGTGTATATGTTGGTGCCATTGAATGGACCAAATGATTATTGAGAGGTATTGTAGTGCATATTTTGGTGCCCTTGAATGGCCCAAATTCTCTTTGGGAGCTTCTACATTGGTCCCTAGGCCATCCTTTAGCCTTAAGGCCATAGGTTCCTCTCTAGTATGATGTGAGATCATATGGTCTTAGGGCCATAGGGTACCAATGTATAAAATCAAGGACCCAAAGGATCTTTGGGAGATTTTAGATTGACACATAGGGCCACACTGTCCTAAGGCCACACTGTCCTAGGGCCACAGGGTGACAATGCAGAAGCTCAAGGGCCATAGGTTGTCCTCTATTCCAATGATAAATCTAATGGCCCTAGGACTGCCCTTGAATGGTCTTAATGATTGATATCATATACATTGATACCTAGGCCACTTTCTAGCTCTAGGGCCTTAGATTTTCCTCTATTCTTCTGAGAGATCCAAGCATTAATGATGTAATATCATGGGTGGCTAGCTTAACCTGTTTTCTATAGAATTTCTAGAATGGCATCAACACTTGCATCCAATGGTTCTTCAATTTATTCTTTCTCTAACTCCTTAGAGTTTTTAGGCACACAAATCTGAGATGGATTGTCCTTGATTTGTGCTTTTGGTACCCAAATTTTCCTGACTCCTTGCATGCTACTTGTAGCATTTGCTTGTCTAGAGAATAATTTAGATTGATGACTCCCTTGTTTCTTCTATGGGTGACCTATTTTCCATTCCTCTTTGCTCGGTGCAATTGGAACGATGAGTTGTCCTCCTTTAGGTGATATCTTGAGTTGATTGGTTTCCCAATCTGGTACTGCTTTGTACATTCGCATCCATGAGATTCCAAGAATCATTGTTTCATTCATATGTTCATCTGGTATGCATAAAAATTGATGAGGGCATGAACATCCATGTACTATCACATTCAAGTTGACTACTCCCAATGCCGGTGTTGGGTTTTTATTGCATCCTTTGATAGTAGATATTCTCGATGCTTAAGACTGATTCGTTGCTTTTTTGTAAGTGGAATAATTGACTGCATTCATTCAAACTCTGGTATCTACCAATGCATTTGAGCTATGATTGTTCAATTGTACTTTGATGCGAAGATCCATTCCATCCAACCATTCATCATCCTTTTGACACTGCATCATTCTTCAATTCCCATAGTCTGTCATCTGGTTCCAAAGTGTTGATGGGAATACGTGTTTGTTGATTTCTGAAAGCAGCTTTCCTTTTGCGTACTTGAAGTCAAACTTGCTCTTGGGATTTATCAATACCCTGGTATCGTTTCATCTTTCTTTGCTTTGCTGCATGCATCTTCTCTAGCAAATCATTGGTTAGTGGCAAATGGTACTTCTTTAAGCGGTATCCACTAATCCAGCTAGCCATTGGTTCACCATCTAGAGTGGACAACTTAACTACTCCACTTGGAGATACGTCTTCAATGATCCATTTTCCTTCTTCTTGACTTTGGGGATGTGTTGCTTAAGGGAATATACTAAAACCAGGTGTGAATCAAAAAATTGTTTTTGCTTCTGTTTTTGTGCATAGATGTGAGCTACAGCTGTTAGCCTTTTCTCATCAAGCTTTTTTAAATCTTGAAGCCTCTCTGAAAATTCATGTCCGGTCCACTCAAGATCTTTATTTACCCTTAGTGTCGGCAATAGAAATTCTACCGGTAGTATGGCATCAAGACCATAAACAAGATTAAAGGGTGTAGCATTTAAAGTTGTTTTAAATGAAACTTTATAAGCCCATAGAGTGGCATGTAGATTCATTTACCAATCAGTTCGTCCTAAAATAACCACTTTAGTCAATACCGAGCTAAGAATTTTATTTGTGTGCTCAACTTGTCCATTTGCTTGTGGATGATATGAAGCGGATTTGTTATGGATGACCATAAATTCACTCAGCAGATACTCAATTACCTCATTGAGGAATTGAGTTCCCCTATCACTGATAATTTCTATTGGAAGTCCATATCTTGTAAATACATTCTCATACAAGAATTCGGCTGTGGTTCTAGCATCATTCTTTCTGGTTGCCTTATCGTCTGCCCACTTGGTCAAATAGGCCGTAGCTACAATGATATATTGAGCTTGAGTTCTATAAGTAGGTGATTGTATTAGACTGACAAAATCTATGTCCCATTTTGCAAAAGCTCTAGCCCCCATCATTGGTTTTAAAGGCATGCTATCTACCCTGGTTGGCAGTTTTTCTCATTGACATGCATTACATCTTCAAACATAATCTTTGGCATCTGCAAAAAGTGTTGGCCACCATATGCCTGCCATTAAAATTGCTTTAGCGGTGGTTTCACTAGAAAAGTGACCTCCAGCTAATCCAACATGTGCTTGTTCTAGAGTGGGGATATATTCATATTCATTTGCACAAAGATGCAAATGTTAATTCTTTTCTCTCTGATATGTTTGGTTTCCAATAAGAGCATAGTCCCTTACTTCTGTTTCAATAGCTCTTTGGCATCACTTACTCATATCTTTCGAAAATGTTCTCCTTGATAAGTAAGTAACTAGATAATTACTCCACTTAGAAAACAAGTGAAACTTGAAACAATGTCATGTGAGGTATGGGTCCTTGTTTCTGGCATCGAAGACGATTTCTTACAAATGAGTGAACATCACTCCTCATGGTTGGCCAAAATACTCCAAGTCTCAAGATCCATTCCATAGTTTGGTCTTCTGCAAAGTGAATTCCTACTATTGTGATGTGTGCTCGACTTAGGTATTGGGTTTTCTACTTAAGATTAATACACAAAAGCAATATTCCATCTTGATTTTTTTTGTATAGCCTTCCAGCTAGTCATTCATACATAGCCGATTACCCAATTAATCCTGGTGTAATAGAAAGGGGTATTTGAGAATCCACTTGAGCTATGGTCATCAATGAAACCATATTTCTTGACTAGCGGGTATCATTTCTACAGAGAACAATTATGCATCTGGTAGATCATTGTCTACCCCTTTTGGTGGTTCTCCTGACATAATCCTTGATAAATAATCTGCTCTTTGGTGTGTGTTGTCCTTTTTTACGACTACAGTGAAATCAAATTCCAAAAGAATGATAAACCATCTCACTATTCTCCTTGTGTTGCATGACAACTTGTTGACAAAGTACAATAAATCTTGGTGGTCGACAAAGAACACAAATTTGTTGGCTAATAGGTAACGTCTATACTTTTTTACATCATAGATCATCCTTAATCCTTCTCTTTCAATGGTTGTATAGTTTTTCTCAGCCACATTCAAATGTCTACTAGCATAAGAAATAGGAGAATCAAATTTTTTGTCTCCTGATTGAGCTAATACATCCAATGGAAAAATTGGAAGCATCAACATGTATATGGAATATCTTATTCCAATATGGTGCTTTCAATATTGGGGTTGAAGTGAGAGCTTGCTTAAGCTTCATAAATGATTCTTCACATTCATCAATCCATACAAAGAGTGTAATCAGGCCATACATGGGTTTTACGATTATACCATACATGTAAATGATTTGTCTATAATATACACAATGTTCCATGAAATATTGAACCCCTTTGACTGTTGTCGGTCTAGGAAATTCAGCAATAACATGAATTTTATCCTATTGATCGCTATGCCAGCTTCATATGGAGTAATAGACTGCAAATCTTTTGTAGGACCATGTTTAGTACATAAGTGGCACACATGATGGCCTCAAGCCAAAAAGAATGCAGCAAAGCTTGACTTTTGACCATACATCATGCCATTTTTGTAAGTGATCTGTTTTTCCCCTCAGCAACACCATTTTGCTGAGGCGTACAAGACACTGTACATTAGTGTTTTATCCCACTACTAGCCAAAAATGCATTAAATTCATGAGACATATACTCCCCCCCTTGATCCCCCCTTGATCAGAACAGAGGGTGCCCATAATACATATCGAGACATTTTCAGCCATAGTTCGCTTCAAGCAGAAATACCCATGCATGCCTGGAGTAATCATCAACGAAAGTCACAAAGTAAAGGTAACTACTGCCCAAGGACGGAGTTTGGATGGGCCCACAAATATCACTATGTACAAGATACAACTTGCTTGTGGCCCTAACTGAACCATCCTTTGGAGACTTAGAACACTGCATCTTACCCAAAATATAGCCTTCACAAACATGTTTGACAGGTGCTTCAAGAGGTGGCAAAGAAGCAACCATATCACATTTTTGCAAACACAGTACTGCCAAAATTCAAATGCCCAAATCGTGCATGCCACAATTTTGCAACTGTTGAAATAGCCCTTGAATCTGCAACTGCATTTGCAAAATTTTTTCCACACTTGTTGTACAAAGTAAGCTTATACAGCCCATGGAACAAAAGGCTAGATGCAACAATTTCATCACCAAAATTGAGATCATGAGTTGTAAATCTGTCATCCACAAATATGACTACAAGTCCATGTCTAGCAAGTACAAATACAGACAAAAGATTCTTCTTGATCCCAGGTACATAAAGTGCATCAACAAGTGTGAAAGAACTACCATTTGCAGCAGTAAGCACAATCTTTCCAACCCCCTGAACCGAATAAGAGCCATTGTTGGCACAAGTGACTAAACTCCCATGAGGGACACACTCGAGAGAGTTGAACAATTTATGATGTGTGGTAATGTGCTTTGTAGCACCACTGTCAAAATACCACAGATGTGAATCTGCAGCAACTGACATGCATGCATCATGTACAATAGGATTGTAAGTGCACTGTGCACTAAAAGCCCATTTTGCATCAACATCAGCATCACAATCTCCTTTCACAGAAGACTCAACAATGGCTGTATTTATAGTGGAACCAGCATTGGTTGTGGAACCACCCTCTTTCTTCTTATCCTCTTTGGCCTTCAACTTAGGACATTGCTTGATCAAGTGATTATTAGCTTTACAATAATGACAATGCATCTTCTTTTTGCCCTTATCATCAGAGTTTCCAGATGAATTGCTGCCAGCAGAAGCATTAGGAACATGTTTTTTTCCACTCGTACAAGAACCATAAGAAGTGGTTGCATTGCTGTTACCACCCTTTGTTTGAGCACCAATAAAAGCCTGTTCAACTACAAGCTATCTAGTCCTTTTTTTCTGGAAAGCGACTCTTGCAACAGCAATGTGCATAATGCATCAAACTTGACAACTTCAGGATTTCCTTGGGTCATAAGTCTCCAAGTACTAGCAAAAGTCTCGTTGTGGAATTGATTATCAACATACTTTTGTGATAATAGACTTTGGAAAGAAACTTAACTATGAAATCATCTTGGGAAGACCATTCATGCGAAAAGTACAACTTATTCAAGATTGGGGAAACAATTACCTGTATTTGAAGCAAGTGGGATCAATCACAAGGGTCAGTTTGAAAGATTACACTTATAGAAATGTCATGAAAACACCCATTCAAGAATTTGACCCAGTCTCTTTAGCTGAATCAAAGCTTCCATCTTGGTTTAACAAAGACACGCCCATTTGGAGGTGTGGAGCCTCAAAAAACGAGAGTTTCAAACGAGAGGAATGTATCTTAAAAAGGGATTGCAGAGATGAAGCATATGTACCTCAATGTTTTTTGGAACATTTCTTTGAGCCATTTGAATAGACTCAAATTTTAGCAACAATGGATGTGTGTGTGAATACGTCTATGCCTACTCAATTTTGTAATGAGGATGGTTATGACATAATTCCCATACAAATGATCTAAACCCTTCACATCGAAGATGAAGTTCAAGAACTGAAGGACTTATTGGAAGCTCAACAAGTCTTTTTAAACCTCTATTATGATGATACTAACAAGTTTGAAGGACATTCAACTACATCTGATGATTTTGGGTTAGAAAAAGAACATGAGCACAACTACTCCTAAAAGGAGGGGAGGGAAAAAAAAATTGACTTTCCAAACCAAAACACAAGAAGACAAAAATGGTATAGAAGAAAAAGAGACACAAAAAACTTGAAATCTAGACCTATGCCCTTAGTTGCTAGTAGAACACACTTTTTGATGCAGATAGATGCACTTGATTGTGTCAAAGAAAAAATCACAGGTAGATATCCTTCAGACAACAAACAAGGGATATCAAAAATATCAAGGAAAATGAGAAAGGAAACTCAATCAAAACCTAAACACCTAGATGCTGATTCATCCATGACACGAGTTGAATGAAAGAAGAAATCTCAAGAGTTGAAGAAAGCTCTAAAGGAGATGTATACCACTAAAATGGAAAAAACCAAGGAAGAGAGTAAATATGTAATGAGTGTTCCATCCCATTACAAGAAATATACTCTCCAAGACCGCAAGATCGTAGTCAAATAGCATGTAAGGGAACTAAGAAAACAGGGCGAGTCCTATGAAGGGCCTGAAAATGCAAAGAAGATAGATCTAGCCAAACCAAAAGAGGATCCTAGACGTGCTTACATTGCGAGTGACTTGACTGAAGAAGAAGAAGAGATTCTGTTAAGCTTACTGAAATAATATCGAGATATCTTTGCTTGGTCTTATAAATATCTCCAGGGTGTTGATCCAAAAATTTATCAACATAGATACCGATGAGAGATGATGCAAAACCAAGTAGACAAAGGCCGTTCACTTATAATAAAACATTTGCCAAAATGATCAAAGAAGAAATAGAAAAGCTCAAGGAAGCTGAATTCATTTATGAAATTGAACACACAGATTGGGTGTCTCCGATTCTAGTGGTACCCAAGAAAAATGGGAAATTAATAGTGTGTGTGTCAATCACAAAAAAGTGAATGCTGCCACCATTATAGACAACTACGTCCCTCTTCCAATCCTCGAGCATGTTTTAGAACGAGCTGCAGCAGGAAAAGAAGCTTACAAATTCTAAGACGGATTTTTGGGGTACAATCAACTTTTGGTTGATCCCAAAGATCAACATAAAACTGCCTTTGCAACTGAATGGGATATTTTTGCCTATAGGGTTATGCCTTTTGGGTTAACTAATTGATAGAAAGCCTTCTATTGAGCACATGCATGTTATTGGATGTTTGGCATATGCTTTGGTGCCACAAACACAGCGCATAAAATTAGATGATAAGGCTGTCAAATGTATTTTTGTTGGTTATAGTGCTGAAAGAAAAGGTTATCGGTTGTATCATCCACAAACAAAGCATATTGTGGTTTCACGAGAAGTTGTGTTTGTGGAAGATTCTGTTTAGCCCTTGATGTCATGTACTAGAGATAGTAATGTAAGCTCACATGACATTTATGACACTTCGTTGCCTCTTTTCAGTGGTGGAAATACGAATGTAAATTCCAATGAATGTACAGTCTATGGAGGTTTCTAAAAATGTTACAGATCAGCCTATTACTGATGTAGATGTACATGATGTACTTGATGAGGAAAGGGCTGAAAAATGAGCAGGCTAAAGATATGCCAAAATGGCTGGTGCATACATTGCGTGACAATAAATTGGATGCACCTTTGTCTAGTCGTACTCATTCAGGATCTCACCATGCATCTGATGCATCAGATTGTTATTATTTGGCTATGTCTAGCTTACATGATATTGAGGAATCTCTATCTTTTGATGAAGCACATAATTCAAAAAATTGGATGGATGCCATGCAATCAGAATATGATGCTTATAGAAAATGACACATGGACTTTATGTGATTTGACTCCTAGCAAAAAGGCCATTGGTACAAAGTGGGTTTACAAGTTGAAATGCAATCGGGATTGTGAGGTTGATTGCCATAAGGCTCGACTTTTTTCAAAAGGCTATGCGTAGAGAAAAGGCATAGATTATGAAGAAACTTTTTCTCCCACTATTCATTTTCTATGTGCATTGGCAGCTCATTTTGGTTGGGATGTACATCAATAAGACATTGTTACTACTTTCTTGAATGGTGACATATTTGAGAAAGTTTATATAACGCAACCTCGCGGTTTTGTCAAGAAAGGACAAGAGGATAAGGTGTGCAGATGTAACAAAGCTTTGTATGGGTTGAAGAAATCTCCTCATGCTTGGTATGAGAAGGCTGACACTCATTTGGTCAAAAATGAGGCTTTCGAAACAATCCAACAAAAAGCACATTGTATGTAAAGCGTGAGGGTGATGTACTTCTCATCGTGGTTCTTTATGTAGATGATTTGCTGATCACTAGACCAAATGAGAGACATATTGATGAATTTAAGGCTGATTTGAATGCTACTTTCAAGATGAAAGATTTGGGACTATTGCATCATTACTTGGGCATATAGTTTAAGCAGTGTGATGGTGGTATTTCCTTGTGTCAGAAAAGTTACATAGAGACATTGCTATGTAAGTTTGGACTTAAGGATTGCAAATCTATTGCCACTCCCATGATGAGTCTATATGATGGTGGTGATCCTATTGATGTCACTCTTTACCAAACTGTTGTTGGCTGCCTCGTTTACGTATGCAACACGAGGCCAGATATTCAGTTTGCAGTCTCATAGGTTAGTAAATTTATGCATAGCCCAGGGTCTAAGCTTTGGCAGGATGTCAAGAGGATTTTTCGCTACTTGAGTGGCACTTTACATCTTGGATTATTTTATCCCAAGGGAGGATCATTGCCGCCAGACTTACATGCTTTTTTGGACTCAGATTGGGCTGGTTGTTTTGACATGCGGGTGTCCACAAGTGGTTTTTATTTCATGCTTGGCAGTTCACGTATATCATTGTTGAGCAAGAAGCAACCTAACGTGGCCATTTTGAGTTGTGAGTCTGAGTAAAGGGCAATCTTCACAGCTACGGTTGGACGCCTTATGGCTGATTTGGGCATTGGACAGGACACTGCCAACACTATCTACATTGACAATGAGAGCGCATTGGCAGTTACGAGGAAGCCAATTTTTCGTGTTCGCACAACGAACATTGAGGTGCATTACCACTATGTCAGGGAGGGGATCTCAGTAGGAGAGAGCAACTTGGCTTATGTGCCAACACAGGACAATCTTGAAAATCTTTTCACAAAGGTATTGTCTCGTGAGAAGTTGGAATCTTTCTGTAAAGATTTGGGCTTACTCCCCTTTGTGGGCTGATCATATCCTCAAGGCATGGCACTTCCCTTTACTCATGTGCCAACTCTCGTGCACCACATCACTCCAAGGGCGATTTGTTACCATATACATGTGGCAATGATGTGTGTGAACACACTTAGGACCGTTGGGGCATTTTTTCCCTCTTTAGGAGGTTTTTTCCCCTGTGCATTGTATATACGCCCATTCATTCTAGGGCTATCTATCTTTCCGTTGCACACTAAGTAATACACTCTCTGTTGTGTGCCTTGAGCTTCCTTTATCTTCTCCAAGCTGTGTGTGTTTTCCTGCAACCCTAATTCCAACACAAAATTGATCCTCCATATTTCATTGTGGTTTCCTTGATTTCACTTCCCATTTTTTTAAAACTTTTTTCTTGGAATAGTTCCTTGGTTTTTTCCTCAATTTTTTCCTTTTGGTTTTGTTTTCTCATGTCATACCTTTGAATTCTTCTTTTCTTGGTCTTTTGAGAGGAATTTTAGTATTCTTTGATTCATCTGAGGAGTTATGTTTTTTTTTCTTAGCCTAGGCTCTAGTGATCACCTTGATTGGAACATAGGTTCACTCTCTGAAGAGCTACTAGGCATCAATTGGACTACATTCATCACTTCTTTTTCCTTGTTTTAAGGATTTTTTGGACAATCTTCAGGGAAGTGTCCACCCTTTTTGTAGCATTGTGTACAAAAATCTTAAACTGGCTTAATGTTCTTGTCAGGTGTTCTCGGCATTCATTTTTCGAATGATCATCTGCACCACAATTATGGCACTTTCCAGTCCTTGGCTTAATCATGGGTCTTACCATAGGAGGTCTAACACCTTGATTAGCCACATAGTACATTGTTGCTGTAAGCTCTAGTGTATCGTAAGTCATAGGGTCTTCCATTGATGGTGGATGTAAATTATACCACTCCCCTTCTACCATTAATGTAGATGGGTCAGGCTCAACATAAGGTGTAATAGGCAATAGTACTTGTTCATCTATGATTCCTTCTGAACGCATGTACTTTACAGGCACTACATTATGTCCAGGATATGGAGGTTGTTGACCCAACACTGGTTGTGGTCTTTCCATACCCATTGGTGGTCTTTGTGTTGGGGCCATATTAGGCTGATATCTACACATGGGTTGTCCTTGTAGTCTCATAGGCACATATTGCACATTTCCATCGTACTTTGATCGGTAATAGCACTCATTGGTCTCATGGTTCATCCATTTACCCTCAATAGCACACACTTTTTGTGGCCTAATCGGCTGTCCTTGTTGAGGTATCCTTGCCCTGGTCCTCTCATAGGTGTTTTCTGCATGTTATTCATCATTTTGTTCCTCCTTTTGAGCATGTCTTCTATGGATATTATTGGTGCTCCAACAACCGTCCCCACTAGTGCCGGTTTTGTGGATGTTATTTTCTCACTCTGAGTATCCTTAGGGACACCTTCTTCATTGAAAATATCACAATTATCTCCCAAGTCAATAGCATATGATACACACTCTTCTAGGGTCATATGTTTTTTTCTATACAGTATAGCATGAAGTTCTTTTCTTAGCACTCCCTCTAGAAACAATGACACTAACCTTTCTTCTGCATGTATTTCTAGTTCTGGGCATCTTGCAATGTGGGGTTTCCAATCAATGAGCAAAGAAAACCAAGCAAAGCCAACTTTTGAGCAAATATGAGTAACACTCTTGACAAATTGCTGCAAGTACAAGCATTATTGAAGAAAATAATTATGTCATGATGAATTCAACCTCCCAGCAACTCAATGCAAAATGGTCGTACATCTGTAATTACCACAAAGTAGTTGAGGCTTATAGAATCAGACTTATAGACTGGAATAAGATTCAAGATTCTGATTTCTTAAATCTACAAGAGATCTAAAAAGTGGTTAATTATGGACGTGTCATCATAGATAACTAAGGTCTTTTGCCCTCTCATCTGAAATCCCTTTCCTCATCAACCAAAACTTGGCTGCTCTTGAAATTCTTTCCTTGCATTAAATGGGCAACAAAAAGCATTGCATGTTAGGACCTTACAGATGTTAGAAGTGCAATGGCTTTAGGAGTTGATAGGATGGACCTTCTTTTCAAGCTAATGGGCAGGTTCTTTTTTGCTACAACATGTAGGCCAAGTGCATTTTCTTGTGGGTTGGGGACAACATTCCATGTCAAGGGAGCCTTGCTGAGGACACAACTTCTTTTCACTCTTTTTGGGCTTGCAAATTGCAACAATAAAGTACCTGTTGTGCAGAGAGAGAGAGAGAGAGAGAGAGAGAGAGAGAGAGAGAGAGAGAGAGAGAGAGAGAGAGAGAGAGAGAGAGAGAGAGAGAGAGAGAGAGAGAGAGAGAGAGAGAGAGCTGAATGTGTATGTGTTTTTGTCTTCTTTGCAGAAGTGATGCTTTAAAATGGAATTGGAGCTGATCTCTTGAGACAGCTAATTCCAGTGTTGAAGGATTTCAGCTACTAGTGTGGGAAGATTTCAGACAGCAGATTGACCGAAATCAGAGACTAGACTGAAATGTGGATACTGAAATAAGAATCAGACTTATAGAATGGAATAAGATTCAGATTCAGATTCAGAAGACTGGACGAGAAGTAAGTATCACTGAAATATATGCCATGATTGAGATTACAGATCAGGATTACAACAAATATGATTACAGAGGGAAAGTACAGACGACAATACTGCCAGTGATGCTCAAGTACAATGATAGCCCAAAGCGCTAATACAAGTGATAACAATTGCCAACACGATAATAATGTAATGGGCCCTATTTATACACTTCGGGTTTATTGTAGTAACTACTCTAGTAATTACTAAGTAATTCGCTGCCCATTTACTAACTACTCTAGTAATTACTAAGTAATTCGCTTCCCATTTTCTAAGAACACGTTCCCACATGGTGATTATCCAGCCGTCTACATCCTTCCCTTCTTTCTTGAATTTTGGTAAGATTCCAAAATTTCTGAAAATTCCCCTGTCTGATTCTGATGTGAGACTGAAAAATCCATCGTCTGGTTCTGATGTTGGGATGCCAACTTGATCACATAGAGAATGGCCAATTAAAGATTACGAGTAGGAGTTCAAGAAGGACCAAGGATTGCAGAAGGCAGCGGAAAAGGCCAAGGTGGAGCTCTCATCAGGCCAAGGTAGAGCTGTCATCTCTCCCTGCCTGGTGAGAAGAAAAGTCGCCACTGAATTCCGAGATGGAACTACCCAGTATCCTTCCATTGGACCGTCTTCCTTTTGCCTTTGCTTTTTGACCGGGATGGTGCCTGAGAAGTCTCAGCACCAGCATTCTCCTTCTGAATCAGTCGGTAAATGGCCTCCTGCTCAAGCTAATCCCGCCGGTCTGTGGTCATCTCTACCTCATAAGGCATGAGAGAATGATAGGTTTTGGTGTCAGGATCATAGAGTGTACGTCTGCCCTTGCTCAGTCTGGTTCTGGGCAGCTTATGACAATGCGAAGCAGTATGGATCCATCCTTCTGGAAGAGGCTGATTTGTTTTGACGCGAGCTTCGAAAAGAATCTCAGCCATTTCCCTGTACTGCGGTGCCAGACCTGGCTTTGCTGCAATGTCTTTTTTAGGCAATTTGGAAGATTCGACTGTGAGTTGTAGCAACTGATTAGTAATCTTGGTCAATCCTCTGACTTGAATCTTCCACTGGCCCATACACAGCTGAATCCTATGCAGCTCCTCTTTCATTGCCCGAATGTCATTGATTTGGAGAGCATCATTCAACAATGTCTGCCAAGTCTTCCATTTCATAGTTGATCGCTCATACCAATCCTGAAGCTCATCAGTTATTTTGAAATATGTGAGTCGATCAACGGGTTCTTGATGTTGAGGATACAACGCGGGAAAGAATCTTGGTAGCTCAGTTTCTCTTGCTGGAACAACATACAAGAGAACTGGAGAATCAGGCACAAATTCCAAGAAATTGAGAACATGCTGGTTTTCCTACTGCATCATCTTTCTGGTGATTCTCACTAGCTGGAACAAGGTTCGGAGAGTAGTTGCCTGTGCTCCTACTGAAATTCGCGTTTGAGGTCCTCTGCTAGTAGCTGTCTGGTCCTCAAGAATGGATTTGACTCTCTGATCCAAAACACCTTTGGCAGCTTGCATTTGTACCAGAACTTCCTTGAGTTGTACCCTAACATCCTTCATGCAGCAGTAAGTTGGTTTGTTACCCAGCAGAAGTTCCAGTTCTACAGCTAAGGACCGACAATCTGTAGTAGACTGCCTTTGCCAGTGCGGGTTTGCCACTTTCTCATCAGCATTGAGTATCCATTCCAGAACTCGTTCCAACAGCTGAACTGTACTCGGATGCGAAGGTAGTCTACAAGATTCTTTATCATGGAAAGCAACTGATTTCCAATGTTCTACCATTTCCTTGGCTCCCACATATAATCTTTGAAATCTTTCCAAATCAGTCCAGAGAGCATCATCCTCCAGATACTGTCTGGTGATGGAGGCCTCTTGATGTCTCAGTTTCTTATTCAGAGTAATGAGTTGCAGTGAATGTTGATGATCAACCACTGGTCCTTCATCTTGAACCTTCATTTTCCCTTTAGCCTCTCTGCTGTGATGGGACTGAGAAGTTGGCTGATTCCCAGTGTTACTGGGCTGTTGCTCTTCAGTCTGCTGATTACCTGACTGGTGCTCTTTATCCCGTCCTTCTTGCTGACCCTCATTCTGGTCTGGCTGATATGGCTGTGACTGGCCTCCTTCATCTGGCCCTGTCCCACCAATACCAGGTCCTGGAGGTGGAGATGGTGGTGGGGCATCATCATCGTCCTTTGTATGCCCAGTTTCTTGATCATCCTCCTCCTGATCAGCTTTAGCTTCTTCATCTTCTTCATCCTCATTCGGGGAAGTCTGTTGCTCAATGTAATCCATTATAGCTTGGTTCATCAGAGCATTATTAAACTCACCCACCTTGTCCTGCAAATCACTCTGCATACTTTCCATTAAGGACCTTAAATTTTCTAAGTCAAAAACAGCATTTCCTGAAGGGTTTAAAATTTCAGACAAGCTATTGTAGATGTATCTGTCAGTCAGCGAACGCTTCAAAGCTGTATGGTGCAATAGAAGCTTTCTGAATTCCGCCCGCTTCATCCTGAGCATTGTTTCAGCTCGCTCGGCAGCTCTCAGTGCTTCATTCCTTTGACTTTTGATGATCATAATTTCAGACTCAGCCTTAGCTAACTTTTTGTTGAACAATTCTTGAGTCCTTTCTGATTGAGCTTCCAGTACCCTGTGTTGTATGTTCTGCACTTCCTGGGCGTTTTGTAGTGTTTCAATCTGATGCTAAGCTTTTGCCAAGTCAGTTTTAAGCTTTTTGACTTCATCTTCTGATCCAGCAGCCTCCACCAATTGTCCCATACAACTGACAATGGTATTCCATGAAGACTGTATCAATACTGAACATCTGTCTTTGATCGTGGTTGGATCAGAATCAACAGGTTCATATATTGCCACTGGAGCTACATAGGGTAAAGTTGCATAATCAGCTTTGCTGAGCAAAAGATGCCCTCTCAATTTTTGAGTTTGCATTTGCTGCAACTTATCCTGCTTTACTAGTTTTGCAGAGGGTTTTCAGTAATAGCAAGAACTCCACCAGACAAAGTTGAGAACACTGGACCTTTCCCTTTGTCCAGATGACTCTTGCCTTTGTCCCCTGACTGGTCTGGTATCTTCTCAACAGTGACTGGCTTGACATGATCTTTCCCAGTCTTCTGAGCAGATTGCTGCTCAATTTTACTCATCTCAGCTTTCTCAGTGCTTACTGCCTTAACCTGGCTTTCTATTTGCTTCAAGAACTCACTGCTTTTTGTTAGTGTAATTCTTGGCTTCTTTGAACTGCCAGCTTCTTCTACAGTGGCTTTCCTTTTCAAGTCAGTGGAAATTGTTTGACTGTCTGTTTCCTCGTCATCTGAGAACAGTTCAATTCTCTTTGGTTTAGAAATGGGTTGCTCAGTCCAAGCCTGCTTTACCTGCTCATTAACATCTGCAGCAGTAGCCCAATACACGAATTGCCACACATACCATGCCTTGAAAACAGTTTGAGATTTCAGCTTGGCAGTCTGTTGAAGTACATTATGCGAGAGTATTTGACAAAGGTTGATATGGACTTGTGGATCCAGTATCTTGGCCAACAACATAGCGAACAACTTTTCTGACAAATACGTTGGGTTGCTCTTAAGGCTGACTGCTTCAGCTACAAACCTGTAAGTAGCGGAGGCTTCCAGTCCTGTTACTGGAACTCCTTGAGCACTTGCCTTGCGCTTCTTTCTAGCCGTTTCATCTTCCTTCAGAGCGATACTTATTTGCTGCACAGTTCCCACAGACGGTTTGGGCTCATTAGGCATCCGAAATGCAAATGCAATGGCTTCTGGTGTCACTGATACCTTCCTACTATTTACCATAGCACTGCTAGTGTCAGCATCAAAGGAATCAAGAACTTTCTTGATGATATCTGCATCAAAAGCAATCCTTGTAGCTTGCAACACAACTCGCAGATCCCAGAGTTGTAGCAGAGTCATTGTGTGATCAGTAAATACATATCGTTGGATTTTACTGTATGGAAGAACGGGAAGGCTTTCCTTTGCCTCAACAACTACAGCCTGGGTTTCCTCAAGAGTTTCCTGCATCTTCTCTGAGCGTTTCCTTCTACCCATACACTGTGAGGTCGATGACGATGAAACAGGCGAAGGAGAAGATGACTTACTTGTGTCGAAGCCGTTTCCTGGTGTCGCTGGTAAGACTGTCTGACAGTCAGTTGTCTCGTCAGAGGTCGAAGTTTGCGCGGCTGTAGTGAAGAAACCTCGGAGCTCGGCGATGGCGAATAGTTGATAGGAGGAAAGCGTCGCGCAGGAGATTTATGGGGAAAAATGCTAACTCTCCTGACTGTTATACGTGTTCGCACCATAAAAGCTCCACCACTCGCCGCGCCTAGACTTGTGTGCGTCGTTGCTGTCGTGGCAGACATGCATTGGACAAGACTGCGACCCATCCTTGTAATAATTACCACTGGCGTGCCATTTGACCGTTGGGTGCTTAAAATTTGGAAAGTGTGTCCATACTGGTACTGAACTGATTCCCTGTCTGGTGCGACCGTACTGGTACTTATTCTAAGATCAGACTGATCTGGTCCTTCTGGTACTGGTTCTGAAACTGGAACTGGTTGCACATGAAAAAGTCCAAAAATATGTGATTCCGGTATCTCTTGATCAACAACCTCTAGTTCCTTAGTGCCTTGTTCTAACCCAGTTTCTCTGGTCTCTGAATAATAGAGCTTGATCTTTGGTCCATTATACACTCCCAACAATATTAGTCCAGATAAATCTTTCAATTTGGCTGTGCCATTGGAGAAGACCCAATCGACCTCAAAAGGTCCTGCCCAGGCAATCTTCAAATTCGGCTTCTTTGGACCCAATCTAGACTGATATAGAAGCACTAAGTCTCCTTTCTGGAATTCTCAAACTTTAATTCGGCGATCATGCCACTGCTTTCTTCGTTGTTGAACAATTTCTTGTTCCAATATAGCCTGAGTTCATCTAACTGCATCAGTTCATCCAGCCTTTTCTTAAGATTATGGTTGAAGTCTAATCCATACTTCACAGCCATTCTCAGACTGGGGATTACAAACTCCATAGGAACCACAACTTTAGTACCATACATCATTCTGAATGGTGTCATTCCAGTAGTTACCTTATAAGCTGTCCTATAAGCCCATAGAGCAGTCTGAAGCTTCAAATCCCACTGGTCTGGTTTCTTTTGCACCACCTTAGTGAGAATAGTCTTTATTGTCTTGTTGCTACTTTCAGCTTGTCCATTGCATCTAGGATAGTAAGGAGTAGATTTCCGATGCTTGACTGAAAGCATATCCAATAGGATTTCCATAGTATCATTGATAAAATGTGTTCCTTGATCGGTCACAATTTCTACTGGACATCCATATCGGCAAACAATATTCTCAAACAGAAACCTTGTAGTTGACTTGGCTGTGTTTTTAGGAAGAGCCTTAGCTTCAACCCACTTGGTAACATAACAAGTAGCCATCATGATGTACTTGTTCTTCCTGGGAGTTACCTTTTTAAAAGGTCCCATAAAATTCAATTACCATTTCATGAATACTCCCAATGGTTGTATTGGCATTAATGGAGCCATATCTGCAGCTGTTGGTCGGCCCATTCTTTGGCATATGTCACAAGTCTTACAAAAACTTTTGACATCAGCAATCAGTGTTTGCCACCACAAACCTGCTTGCAGAATCTTCTTGTAGGTTACTTCATTGGAAAAGTGTCCACCAGACTCACCATTATGCGCTTCTGAAATCACTTGCATTCTTCCTTCCATAGGGACACATCGTCGAAGTATACCATCCACACCTAGTCGATAAAGTACTCCTCCGATGATGGTAAATTTCAGGCTTTTTATGATTAGAGATCTCTTCTGATTCTGTTTCCAATCCTCCGGAAAGGCACCTTGGGAAAGGAATTGATAAATATCATACCATTCAGGATCCACTGATTCTTCTGTTTCTAACTGAAATAAATCAGCATCCAGTGGCTCATCTCTCAGAGGTGATTCTGAATATCCCTCCGTACTTCTGGAAATAAAGTCAGCTCCACAGTGGTTTCAGCCAGGCTTATGGAAAATTTTGAATTTAAATTCCATAAGGAACATCATCCATCTTATCAGCCTGCCTTGAATGATAACTTTGTTAATCAGAAACAGAAGAGCTTGATGATCCACATAAAAATGGAATAACTTCCCCAATAGGTAATGCATGAACTTCGTAGCATTGAAAACCATTCCGAGGGCTTCTCTTTTAGTAGTCGTATAGCCTTGTTCACCCTGACTGAATCTGCGACTAGCAAAATAGACCGGATAGTCTGTTCTGCCATCTGGCTGAGCTAATATTGCCCCCATTGCCAATCCTGAAGCATCTACATGTACATGAAAAATAATATCCCAATTCAGCTGCCTAAGGACTGGTTTACTGGTAATGGCTTTTTTCAAATTCTGAAAACTCTCCTCACACTCAGCAGTCCAGTTGAACTTACTGGTCTTCTTTGTAAGCTCATATAGTGGTACTGCTTGAGAAGCAAACTTGTGTACAAATCTTCTATAGAAATTCACATAACCCAAGAAAGAACTCAACTCTGAAGCAGTTCTGGGTGCTTTAGCTTGCTGGACACACTGTATTTTGTCATTGGCCATCTATATTCCATTGCGGGAAACCACATGTCCCAATAGCTGTCCCTTCCAGACCAGAAATACAGATTTGAATGGATTCAAACAAATCCTCTTCTCCTGATAGCGTTTAAAAACCATCTCTAGGAATAGAAGGTGCTGTTCCTTATCTGAATAGACAGTGAAGTCATCCATGAAAATGGCGAGGAACCGATGAAGAAATTCATTAAACATCTCCATCATACACCGCTGAAAAGTAGCTGGTGCATTGCACAGAACAAAAGGCATCACTAGATACATGAATGCTCCCCACTCAGTGATGAAAGTGGTCTTGGACCTATCTTCAGGAGCGATCTGTAACTGGTTATAGCCTCTATAACCATCCATGAAGCTACACATCTCATATCCTGCGATCTCATCAAGCAACATATCAGTAAAAGGTAAGGGAAATGGATCCTTAATAGTCTGGGCATTTAGTTTCCTATAGTCGACACAAACTCTTATTTTCGCATTCTTCTTAGGAACGATGACTATGGGAAATAACCAATCACTGCTTGCTACTTCCGTAATGAACCCAACCTTGAGAAGATTATCAATCTCCTCCTTGACCTTCTTTGCATAGTTGGGGTTCATCCGGTCTCTTTGCAATCTTACTGGCCTAGCATCCGGTTTCAGAGGTATTCGATGCTGACAGACTTCAGGATCGACTCCCTTCAAATCTATATGTTCCAAGGAAAACACATCTTTATAGTTCTGGAACATTTTCCGTGACTTTTCCTTCATTGTCGGTTTGAGGTGCTTGTTGACTTTGATCATTTTGGGATTTTCCTCTGATCCCAAGTTCTACTCCTCTACTTCCTAATCGTCTGGAAGCAACCAGTTTGGTCTGCCTCCTTTTCGTTTGGTCGATTCTTGAGCATAGTCCCAAGAAGGTCCATTCATTTTTGAATCATTATTCTGAACCAGTGGGTACTCTTCAGAACATACTGGTTCTTTCCTTATACCAGTATCAGCTGGTTCCTCCATTCTTCCAGTTAGTTGAACTGTTCTTTCCCCTGCATTGACTTTAGTAAACTGATCAGGGAATTGTCTCTTCTGCTTGTCAGCTTGCTCTTTGTTCAACAGGACTGCATTCAAATCAATTTCCGCCAAAGGAAATATATTCGCTCAATTTTCTTGGCTCTGTATTTCTGACACAACTCCTTCGGCCTCAGTTCCTTTTTCTAGCTCCTAGTGTTGTTGGTCTGGATTTTGATTCTGCCACTGGCCCCTTCTATGGTCAAAGTTTGGTTCGCATAGTCATGAACAACATGTGCTGTTCTTAACCATGGACGGCCTAGTAGCATTCCATATGCTCCCTGCACATCCAAAACTAGGAAACTGGTTTTGAATTTCTCCCTCCCAACTCTTATCTGCATGTTTTCAATCATACCCGTCGCCTGTACAACTCGATGATCTGCCATTCTTACTTTGAATGGTGCTGGTTTCATGTTAGTGATACCCATTCTTTGTTGAAGATGGGCTCCCATTATGTTGACTCCTGCTCCTCCATCCGGTATGACGCTTGACAGAGGTTCCCACTGCTTCCTGACCTTGTAGTCTACCTGAATAAGTGGAACTTCATCATCCCGAACAGCCGTCAGGTTCACTATTCTGGCCTCTGCCTCAGTCTTCCTACGTTGTCTGATAAAGTTGGCCACCTCAGGTAAGGTCTTTCTTATATCCTCCAGCTCTACAGTCAGCTTCTGGATTCTATCACAAATTTTCACATGAATTTCCTCTTGCTCTTCGTCAGACTGATTGTTAGAGCTTGAAGAACTGGTGTCTTCACACTGCCATTCTTCTTTAGTAGTACTTCTACTCTTTCCATCCACTCCCATTTCATCAGCTAGTCCATGTACTACAGCCAGCATGGTCTCTGTCATGGACGGTACTGACTGATCTTTATCAGTTGATTGGGCTGGTATCTTTTGAATGACTCTGGCTTCGAAACTTTCTGGCTGCTCTGGCAGCTTCTTAGCTAAATCCTCTGTGATTTTAGCTGCTAGTTTCTGCTGCTCTTGCCACTCATCTACCACCTTTTCTTTACCCTTGGCCTTCCAAACTTCCCTTTGTTGAGCCCACTTGTTGCTGTTAGGATTGACTGGTACTTCTGAAATGTCTGGAATTTCTTCAATGATTACTCCCTTGCTCCTGGTAACCACCTCGACTAGAGCTGGCTCTGGTGCCTTAGCCTCAGTAGCAGTCGTTACCGGTGCATCTGGACATTGGGCTGCAAAATGACCATACTTCCCACAGGTATAGCAATTCATGCTCCTGGTATGGAAGTTGCCTCTTCCTCTTCCTCTGCCCATTCCTGGTTGGTATCTGCCACGTCCTTGACCAGTACCACTGGTACCTGGTCTTTCCTCTTGAGCTACTTTGATTGGTTCTACCTTCACTGGTTCAGTGTAGGCAACCACTGATAGATCCTTTCCTTTCTTAAAATGGTGAATTCTGATGCCATAATTATTCCATAGGTGACCAAAGGCCTTGCAGTAGATACATTGTGGACATTCAGTGGAGATGTGGTCCTTAGATTTACATCTTGAACACCAAGTCTCCATCTTTCGGATCGGCTATCTTGTGTGGCTAATTTCTGCAATCTGCCTAGCCATTTCTTCAATCTTCCTGGTCCATGATCCCTTCTTTGATTTCTCCTTTGTTCGTTCATTGGAGCTGCTATCGGAGCTGTTGGACGTTGCACTGGAATCAGAAGCTTCAGTAGCCGAGCTACTGCTACTGGTCCTTCGCTTCTTGTGGCTCTTTTCTTTCTTAGCCTGCTGTTCCAGTTTTAATGCTCTTTGGACTAGGTCATTGAATTTTTTGGTAGGGGCTAGTTCTTCTTGTTCCCTAAGCTTCTTGCTTCTGAACCCATTCAGAAACCATGCCCTCAATCTCTTCTCAGACGGTGATTCTTGCAACTGCTTGGTCAGTTCTTTTATCTTTTCTACATAGCTGCGGACTGACAATTTCCTTTGTTTGATCTGATCCAATTCACAGAGAATATCCTCGTCCCCTCGATTTTCAGAATATTCCAACCTGAAGGCCTTAAGTAATTTGTTATATGATCTCAGTTGGCATGCAAGATAATGGTAATACCATTTCCTCGCTACCTCCTTCAAGGCTTGTGGAAAATATTCCCCCCAATCATCTTCATCAATGTTTTTTAGTTCAGCATACTGCTCGAAATCTTGTATGTGAACATCTGGATCATCCTTTTTCCCTCCTTTGAACATGGGAAAGGAAATCTTCAGGGAAGCTGTGTAATCATTTTGATTACGGCTGATCCCACCACTTCTCTTCTTGGCTTCAGAATGACGCTTGGGAGCCTGCTTGCAATTGTCAGTGTCAGCATCCCAATCAATCTCTGTCTCTGTCTCAGTATCAGTATCTTCTCTGTTTTGTCTGCTAGAAGTACGATGACTTCCCTTTCTGCCCTTGATATGCTCATCTCTCTGGTGAGACTGAGAATTCTTGGAACTCTTTGCCTTTCGTGCTTCCCATTCTGCCCGTCGGCGTCGAGAATGACTGGAGTGCTGTGAGTCCTGCGCCTCATCAGCCTGACTATGCTCCTCCTGAGCCTCAGTGTCAGTCATTTTCTCTTGCTTGGGGTCCGACTCTCTTCATCACTCCTCAGTAATGGGGTCCACACGAATGGTAGATTTCCGGCCACGATTTGATTTTGGTGCCATTGCTGAAAACTTCAACTGGCTTGTGCATGCATCAGTGATAGCCGCCGTGCCTTGGATTGTTTCTTTGCTCTGCAGAAGATTGCTACCTTTCATTGCCAACCTCTCTGGAAAAAGCTGTGCCTTTCTCCTTTCTCCTGCAGGCAAGTCTTCTATTCGCCTCTTGTCACCAGGAGCACGTCTAGATGTACAGTCTCTATGGATATGGCAGCATTTGCAAAAGACTAGTCTCTGCAGTTGATGAGCCATGAAATTAGCCGCCTCCTTCTACGTTGATGATAATTGCTGGGCACTGCTTATATCCGCCGGCCCGTCCCCCCTTCCTTTTTGTCTCTACCCTTGTGAAACATGTCAAAACCATTCGTGCCGGTGTAGACTGGCTCCAAAATGCATCCAGCCAGGTAAAACTCTTGCGCACTTATGCAGGCTCAATAGTTCTGGGGCTCTCAAAATCCATTTAGAGAGTGAAGCGGTTGGAGTGCAAGAGCGGGATGGTTTTGACTTGCATCCCCTACTTCTCATGGGATGCACCAGCTAGATAAATCTCTCGTGCAGCAATTGGCTGCCTGCTGCAAGAATTCTCTCTCTCTCTCTCTCTCTCTCTCTCTCTCTCTCTCTCTCTCTCTCTCTCTCTCTCTCTCTCTCTCTCTCTCTCTCTCTCTCTCTCTCTCTCTCTCTCTCTCTCTCTCTCTCTCTCTCTCTCGCATGCGCATGGGCATGTGCATGCTTAGTAGTTCTGGGGCTCTCGGAAGCCAATGATAGAGTGAAGCGACTGGAGTTCATCTAGATGTGTTTTACATGCATGGAAATTGCAACACTAGCCACAAAATAGGGTATATGGTCAGTACATGTTGTACGATGCCAATGTTGAGGGGTGGTCTACAATTGCTAGAAAATTGCTACCTGCTACAAGGATCACGGGGGGGGGGGGGGGGGGGGGAGAGAGAGAGAGAGAGAGAGAGAGAGAGAGAGAGAGAGAGAGAGAGAGAGAGAGAGAGAGAGAGAGAGAGAGAGAGAGAGAGAGAGAGAGAGAAGAAGAAGAAGAAGAAGAAGAAGAAAATTTTAACATTGTAGGAAACTATACCAAGATCAAACCTTAAAAGATGTATCTAATGGGGTCATCAGAGAGAGAGAGAGAGAGAGAGAGAGAGAGAGAGAGAGAGAGAGAGAGAGAGAGAGAGAGAGAGAGAGAGAGAGAGAGAAGTTGGCTATTTGTGCATGCATTGACTCCACAAAGATCACCAACATACAAGCTCTCTGTCTGTTTGTGTGTGTGCACGTGTGCAAGTGTGTTGATTCCAAAAGTGGCCTAACATGGAGGTGGAGTAATTTGATGTGGGTATAGGTGTGAGGCTCATGCACCACAAGTGGTTGATGCATGATGAGCTTCTACAAATTTAAAAAAAATCATCAAATTATAGTCACTTTAGCACATAGGCTATGGTCGAGGAACTAGAGAGAGAGAGAGAGAGAGAGAGAGAGAGAGAGAGAGAGAGAGAGAGAGAGAGAGAGAGAGAGAGAGAGAGAGAGAGAGAGAGATGGAGACGTGAATTTTAATGTTGTATGAACACTTTTAAGAGACCTCAAAGATATATAAGAGAGACAAAGAGAGAGAGACTTAGCTTAAATGATAAGGTTCAACACCTACTTAGCTTGTCAACACCCTATTCAAAGCAAATTTTTTGTTTTTTTGTTTTTAAATAGGCTCCAAAAGGCTATACGAAGCTAGATAACCACCACATACGGCCTTGGTGAAACTAGTCCAAATCAATCCGAGCCAGTGCGGAACGGTTCCAGCATGAGATTGTGGATCCGAGCGGTGCTGCGATGAGGTCAGGTAGTGCTGTGGGACAGTATTTTTTTTTTGTTTTCTATAAAATTGGCTTCTTGGTTAAACTCAATCACATTTTATGGAAAAAAAAATCAAGGCATGTTGGAGAAGCAGCCAGATAGTCGGAACAGGTTCACAATGTCATGTAAATATAAAATCACAGGCAAACTGCACTACTTCTTTAATCGTGCATGCATAGCGTAGAGGTATAGCGATGGCATGTTGCGTAGAGGACCTGGCTTCAAGAAGCATGCATCATTGCAACTGCATTGACCTTCAACTATTCTCAACCAATTTCAATTCATCGGCAACCGACTTGCCATGCCACGCAGGAAAGCTAACAGGCTCACCTTGTTTCTATTTGAAGCTATAGATTTGAGCTACCGTATTATGTTTGATCCCAGTTTTGGAACATGCAGCTACAAATCCCTAAGCTAATGTATGTAAGTCCATGATTGACCTTGGTGGAATGTTTTGGAACCATGTCAATGCTTTTCCTTCTAATGTCATTCCAAATCCATCAAGTTGAGTGTGGAAATCAAATATGCATTCTATTGTTAGCACTTGCTTAAAGCTTGCTAACTGGTCATATGGATCCCCATATCCACTGTATTTTTTGATCCATTTTGAAAATCAGTTGGTCTGACACGTCTATTTGGCTTAGCTCCATCTCTTCTAGAAGTTGGTCCTGTCTCAAGTCCTTCTAAAGTGGTTATGTAGGATTGGTCGTACCTCACCCAAGTTGGGTGGAGTGCTCACCCGTGTGATGTGATTGGATTATGATTTATGGTTTTGGGATTGGATCATGACGTGATTTGGATGGTTTATGGCAGCCGTGTAAGGGTAGAGACCTTGTACAGTCTAACTACGTAGAAAAGATTGTTTGTGCATCTGGGAAGTGCTATGTGATTGGACTCTTGTGTTATGTTTCTCATGGCAGTGTCCCTACGACTAGGGTCACCTAAATCTCTTAGCCTTAGACTAAAGGGTCGTTGAACTGGGGCTTTGCTGAATCGAGGGTGTTGCCTAGTTCTTCTTCTTTTTGTTAGGCTCATCTACACGGTTAATGCGTCGGGGGTTGAATGACCTACCCAGTTAACGCGTCGGGGATTTTCCCTTGGCTTTGCCTAAATACCTAGTGTTGGGCATCGAAGAGGTGTGGAGCCTAAATTGATATTGTTGGTGTTGATACCCTACCACCTGCTGGTACTTGGGATCCTTTCAGAGCTCGGGTTCATGGAGGGAAGTGAAGCCGTCTCAGCTTATGTCTGGCTCAGGTAGTAGAGCGGAAGTGGATGGGTAGACTAGTCGATCCCTATGCAGGGTCCGGTGCTCTGCTAGTTATTTTGTCATGAACTCGTTTTTTTTAATGTTATGGTATGTACCCAAATTTTGTCATTGCATTAATACATGGTTGCCTGTTCCATTTAGATGGGCATTTAAAGATTATCCTTTGTCATCTTCTCATGTCTCTATGCACTCTTTTTCACCCTCCACTAAATTCTCTCTGTCTCTTCCCGCAATGCAGTGTACACATATATTCACCCTCCAGAATGTTATATTTTTTTTGAGTACACTTTCATTCATAACACCCATTCAACCTGTGGCCATAGGATATCTCAATAGAATATAGGGAAAATTATCACCCTAGGTTCAAAGGGTGTCCTAGTTGTAAATGTAGAAGCTCTCAAGAAGCATGGTCCATTCAAGGGCACCTACATATGCAATGTAAAATCTCTCAAAGAGCACTTAAACCATGTAAAATCTATGTATCAATGTAAAATCTCTCAAAGAGCACTTAAACCATTCAAGGACACCTATGGAATAGAAAGAAACGTATGGCCCTTGAGCTTATGTATTGGTAACCTATGGCCCTAGGGCCATAGGATCTCTCATTGGAATAAAGGCAACCTAAGGTCCTAGGGCAAGAGGGTGGTCTAGGTGTCAATGTATAAGATCTCAAAGAACATCTAGGCTATTCAAGGGCATCTATATATGCACCATGGAAGCCCTATGGCCCTAGGTCCACATGATCTCTCTTTAGAATAGAGGGACACCTATAATATATTCCCAGTGTGCATAATATTATATAACCAAGCAAAGGTGCAGCTTTTGAAATTCTAGTAAGTCTAGGACTACGGTAGAGATCACAGTTTATAAATAAACTAGAAGGCAATGGGGTTTT